>NW_027142375.1:12420241-13020241 GCF_026170545.1 Melanerpes formicivorus | reverse complement strand
TCCCTCCTGGCTACAGCCACCCTTTAGGTAGTTGTAGACAGCAATAAGGTTTCCCCTGAGCCTCCTCTTCTCCAGGCTAAGCAACCCCAGCTCCCTCATCCTGAAAACTAAGTTAGCAGATTGTTGCCAAAGTCACTGTCAGGAGAAACTTTTCATATCATTCCTAGTGATATGTTTTTGAGATGTGTTACTGCTCTCCTTCTCTCCTCAATTATTTTCTCTCTTCATCTGAAGATTCAAAAATTGTGATTAGACAAATAAGACAAATGTCTGGGCTAAGACTTGAGGATGGTAAGTTGTGTGTCAACCGGAAACCAAATGGGGAACAGTTTGTTTGTGTTCCATCATGTTGCACGATGATACAAAAGTTTACATTTCAATTTCACAACCAGGGTTTAGCAGAGAATTATTTTAACACTCTTACTAAAATTCTGTATTTTCAGATGTATATTACTAGCTGGGAAGTTCTGGCTCAAATTTTCTGTGCTGGATTTCAGTTCAAAGGTGAATATTTTTAATTTATTTCCTTTTTTGTTTTTTGTTTAAACGTGGGCAAAATCCACTCATTTTCTTTACCTATTCAAGGATTAAAAACTGTTCTGTATAAAGAAGTTAGATATTTTATGTATGCAGAAAGCATTTGAACTTTAAAAGCTGAAACTTACTGGGTTTATACAGAGGATTAGTCTCCAAACCAATTTGCAAAACTGAAATATTAACAAAAATAAGGGTAAAAATCTGCAGAACAGAGTTATGCAATGCATTATTTAGTTACTTGCTGCAAATTCCTTTATTAATTCTGGCTTTGCTATTTAGCTTGTAATTGTGCTGCCCTTTATCAGTACGCAGAATCACATGCGTGACACTGGTCTTGCATAGCAGTTCAGGTCTGCTTACTACATCCTTTCATCAAAGTATTTCCTGGTTCACAATGACAACAAAGTATGTTCCTAAGTAAACTGCAGATTCCTGCAATATTGTTAGTGTTCTAATTTCAGTTAATATCTTTCCTAGAGAAATCTTACCACAGCTCTCCTTCACTCTAGCCAAAACACTTACTCACCTCTGTTCTTACACTTACTCATCTCTGTTCTTTCACTTACTGCCCTAACCACTGACTGCTTCTTCTGCAGCTCTACCAGATGTCTACGTAGGTTTCTATTTCTTCCCCATAAGATTTACCCTAATCGTGGTCTTATGCAGGTGCAACTGTCCTTTACTGTGAAGAAGTACTGTGTCCAGTTCTGGGCCCCTCAGTTTAAGAAGGACATCGAAACACTTGAACGTGTCCAGAGAAGGGCAACAAGGCTGGTGAGAGGCCTTGAACACAAGCCCTATGAGGAGAGGCTGAGGGAGCTGGGATTGTTTAGCCTGGAGAAGAGGAGGCTCAGGGGTGACCTCATTGCCCTCTACAACTACCTGAAAGGTGGTTGTAGCCAGGAAGGGGTTGGCCTCTTCTCCCAGGCAACCAGCACTAGAACAAGGGGACACAGTTTCAAGCTGCACCAGGGGAGGTTTAGACTCGAGGTGAGGAGGAAATTCTTCACCGAGCGAGTCATTCGTCATTGGAACGGGTTGCCCAGGGAGGTGGTTGAGTCATCGTCCCTGGAGGCGTTCAAGAGGAGATTGGGTGTGGCACTTGGTGCCATGGTCTAGTCATGGGGTCTGTGTTGATAGGTTGGACTCAATGATCCTCGAGGTCCTTTCCAACCTAAGTTATACTGTGATACTGTGAAGTTCTCACCTTCTCTTTCATTACACTTCCCGTTTCTCTCAAATAGATTGGCCGATGAAGGTTTGCCACAGACTGTGGTCTTCTGAGTATGGGTCTTGCATGTGCCTGGTTATTTGTTCTGTAATATTCAGCATATGTAATGCAAAAGATGTAAGACTACCATCTTTAAAACCACTCTGTGAATGTGTCTCCACACAAAAATTTTCTTGCCTGCATTGCATGCTTTCTCCATAACATATAGCTTAAGATTTATCCTTTTATCCTTTTACAGTATGGAGTGAACAAAAAAAAAGAGAATTAGGGAATAAACAAGACAACAAGTCTTAGGTTTAAAGAAATCACCAGAAAATACTATATGCTTGAGTCAACAATTTTAGATGCTGCTAAAAATCACCTCACCATTCCTTCCAAAACTGTCTGTTAATTCAGCCTAGAATATCTTCATTTCATTTACATAACACAGGCCGTGTCACAGTGTGAAGTTACCTAAAATAGTTATTTTGTCTTTGGGCAGGGGGAGAAAGAGGAAAAAAACAAAAAGAGAAAAAGAAAAAGGCAGACAGCAGCAGAAAGAAAAGATTGTGAATATTTTGCTCTCCTACAGAGATAGAGATTATATGTCTGGTTTCCTAAATATCCAAAGTGAGACTAGACTAAAGCAGTTGTGCTTTGAAACCTTCCTAATTTTGCCTGATGCCTTGAAGCTTACTTGTTTGATATCAATACTGAGTTTATCGCTGTGAGTTCAATTTCACTGACTGTCACTGTTCTTAGTGGAAGTAGGCTGAAACATTCACATTCTTGACTTGATTTCTGACCTAATGATTCTTTTTTTCCCCGATGTTATGCATTATAAGCAGCTTCAAAAGTGGATTTTAATTTTGGATGACTTGATTTCATGTTGTTTGTGAAAGGATCTGCAGGCAAGTGCATGAAATTTGGCCTGTCTATAATTCTGTAGCTATATATTGCACACATATATAATAATAGTAATAGATATTAGCACTCCAGAAAATCTGACTTAAGCCATTCACTTTTACCAGAAGTGAAGTCTGTTTAACAACTCCCGCCTTTCTCACAAAGGTATTGTAGGACTTAATTAATTAATGTTTGCAAAGTGTTTTGAGTTCCCTGCATTATTACATGTCCTCCTAGTCCACTCCTCTCAGTGACTCAATATTGCCAGAAGCTGTGTCTCCTTCTGGCAGGCAAGCAGCCAAAAGAGCACAGGCAGATACATAACCTGTACTGGGAAAGCTCAAACAAGGAAACATTGAAATAAATGCCCCTGTACACTGCACTGGTTAGGCCACACCTTGAGTACTGTGTCCAGTTCTGGGCCCCTCAGTTTAGGAAGGATGTTGACTTGCTGGAGGATGTCCAGAGAAGGGCAACAAAGTTGATGAGGGGCTTGGAACACAAGCCCTGTGAGGAGAGTCTGAGGGAGCTGGGGCTGCTTAGCCTGGAGAAGAGGAGACTCAGGGGTGACCTTATGGCTGTCTACAACTACCTGAAGGGGGCTTGTAGACAGGCAGAGGTTGGTCTCTTCTCCCAGGCAGCCAGCACCAGAACAAGAAGACACAGTCTCAGGCTGTGCCAGGGGAGGTTCAGGCTGGAGGTCAGGAGGAAGTTTTACACAGAGAGAGTGATTGCCCATTGGAATGGGCTGCCCGGGGAGGTGGTGGAATCGCCATCACTGGAGGTGTTCAGGAGGAGACTTGATAGGGTGCTTGATTGCATGGTTTAGTTGATTAGGTGGTGTTGGATGATAGGTTGGATGAGATGATCTTGAAGGTCTCTTCCAACCTGGTCTATTCTATTCTATTCTATTCTATTCTATTCTATTCTATTCTATTCTATTCTATTCTATTCTATTCTGTTCTGTTCTGTTCTGTTCTGTTCTGTTCTATTCTATTCTAAATACTCAAGAGGAAGATTTAGGGTTAGGGTTAGAAAGAAGAAAAGAATTGAAGACCAGGGAGGAGCTAAGCCTTTATCTTTCTTTTTTTACCTGACAAATGGACTTTTTCTCTACCACCATTCTCCTCTTACCTTCTCTTTTTTCTCTGAGATTCATCAGGATGTGCAAGTCCCTTTCCTTCCACTTCTTGCCTCAGAATGCTGTCAGAGGCCCTTTTGGAGAGTTGAGTGGGATGTTTTTAGTTAGACTCACTGATGTTTAAATCCCACTTTTGCCACTTACTTGCTTCAGGGGCTCGTTATCTTTCCTAGTCTGTATTCACCTAGGCCAAATCCAAAGCTCAGTGAAGTCATTGACAGTCTGGCCCTTGGTTGCAGGGGATTAGGGCTCTGTGCACTCCATCGTGTTACTAAAATTAATTCAATAGTGTCTGTAGAACTCTTTGGAAGGAAAATAGAAATAAATTGCTATCCAAGGAGAATCTGCCATTAGTATTTCCAAGAGAGCTGACTGCAGATTTGTTTTTTTGTTGCCAAACAAAGCATGCAACTGCAATGCCAGTGCAGGCTGCTGTGCTAGTCCGGGGACAGCAGAGAAAGAGTCATGATCTCATTTCAGTTAAGCGAGTTTAGAATTTGTTTCATCAAAAAGTACCTTGACAAATGCATTAGTGTTTATGGACCACTGATTACACGTCCCACAGTAGACAGGTAGTAAGACAGGGCTTATCCCTCAGCACATACTAATGAGGCTGTTCTGCCTGCAGCTCCCTGTGGCCAGATGCTGTACTTGGGTGGAGTCTCACTGGGATTCTTTGTGGGTGCAGTTGCATACAGTCAATTGCAAAGTCACAGACTGACTATAATCTTTGATGCAGAAAGCCAGGAATGAGTATGAAAGGTAGATGATACATTGCTTTGCAAATGAGGAAGGATTCCACATCCCCCTTTAATCCATAAATACAATAGTATTTATATATTTATAGCATTTATACAATAGTATATTGTATATAAACTGTTCTAGCTTTGCCTAAACCCCAAACATTCAACACTTTTGGGTACAGGAGCATGGCAGGATGTGCTTCAAATACAATATCAAAAAGCTACTGAAACTGTAAAACTTCAGAGACTATGCCCATACACTTGTGGCATCAATAGGATCCCAGATGCCAGTAGATTTGTACAGAAGTAATGTTGACTCTCTCTGTAAAACAGACACTAGCATTGCAGTAAATTACTACTGTTCCTTGAAGTATCTCAAAGGCTATCTGTCAGGAAGAAGACTGGCGATGACTGCTGCCTTCCCACTTGCCCAGGACAAGGAGTGGTATGGTTTCCCCTGCACATTTAGACTTGTCTGAAGAGAGGACAAGCAGTAGTTACCTCCTCTAAAAGCTTTTAATATTATGACATGGGTTGCTTGGTCTCAGTAGGCTTCAAAAGCTTCTGTCGTGTGTCAGAAGCAGCTTTGTCCTTCCGCACGTGCCAAACAGTGCTGCTGTTTTGTAATGAACAGCTTCCATCAGAGCGCACAATTTCTTATCCTGTCTGACTCTGCTGATCGTTCTTGTAATTAAGTCTCTTTTAAATATCTTTGGCAGCATACCATCTGCACAAGAAGGCACACCTGGAAGGTGGTTTTCCTCTGGTTTTGCTATCCTTGATTAAACTCTGTTTTAAAGCAGAGAACCTTAATCAAAAGAATTGCCTGTGTGGAGGTAGCTGTGCCTGTTTCCCTTTTGTCACAGATTCCCTCTGAAGGCTGCAGAATCTGGATTTGCATAACAATTTCTAAAAAAGTTCCACCACAGAGGAGTAATATTTTCAGAGGATTTCACTCTTAAGAAAAAAAAATCCAATGGAATGAATTCAAGAGGAAAATAATATGGTACCATAGATGTATAATCGGTTTTAGTAGTAATTACTATAAAAGCCCATAGAATTTATTTAAAGGGGAAAAAAAAATACTTTTTGTAACCTTCTTTTTTTAACTTGCAAAAATTTCCTTTCTGAATGAATTCAAGAGAATTTAAAAGGAAGTATTCATCTTCTAATGAAGTTTAAAGCAATGCTGCCTCCATAATTTTAGGCACCAGAGGCCAGGTCAGTGCTGTACTTCATTTGAGACCTAATGCAGGATGAGTAAAAAAGAGAGAGAGATGTTTTATATTCTGCTGTCTTGGATGGAAGGGGTGAGGATCAATAAAACTTTTATGTTGCCTATTCTGTGTCAAATCAAATGCCAACAGGAATATTCATGTGGCCTCAGATATACTTATGAGGACACATGCTTATAGACCAAACAGGTTCTACTGCATTCTTCCACTCCATTCCTCAAAAAACTTCATTGTCAGCCTAACATCAAGCTCCATGCCAGTGCTCCTAGCTTATTACAGGCCTCTAAAGGTTTCTGTGTGAGTATAACAAAGCTCTGAGCCCCTGTACCTGTTAACAAAATGACAAGCTGCTTCCTGTCTCTGATCTGCCAGCATGACCTCTGTACCATGTACAAAAGACACAAAACTTTATCTTTCCCATGCGAAAACTTTTTTCCTGGTCATTTGCAGTACCCAGAAGCAACTACACAGAAAGGTTGAGACAGGAGCCAACACAGAAATACAAACTGGAGGAAAAAATAGAAAGAAAAGAAAAGAAAAATAGAAGTACCGTTTCTGAAGTGAACAAATTACACAGAAAGGGGTTTTCTAAGTTTGCAAATAATTGGTGCCAACCAGTTTGAGCTTCTTAACAGCAGTGATACAGCTTTTAAAAGCAACAATGAAAAAGCACTTAGTTTACTAAATAATACACTTTTTTACCCTTGATGAAAGGCTGCTGCTTATCAAGCAGTTATCAAGGCGAGCCACCTAATGGCACTAATTTCAAACCCTGCTGCTGTAATGTTTAGTGCATGGGATACAAATTACAACGGATTCAAAACAGTTAGTGGCACATTTAAAAGAAGAATAATGCTGAAATACCAATTTATTAGGGTCTGAAATGTGTGTGCAAATTTTCATAAAACATCTGCTAAGAACTGACCAGGAACTGTAACACTGTTAGCTTGGGCTGAGCAAGGCTTAGATATGAAAGCAAGTACCTGAGAGATTTGTCATATTCTCACTAGGAGTTATGCTATTTACATGATTTGTAGTTCACATTTATAGCAAGTGTGGGCTGCTCTTTATTTCTCCCACTTTGCATCCTTTCACTGCAGTTATCTGTTCATTCAGCAAACAGGTTTCAAGTAAAGCTTCCTTGACCTGATTTATATCTGAGAAAATGTGCCTGTAAAAAGCACAATTGAATGCTCAACTCCCACTTCTACCGCTGACACTATTCTTTTCTTCACCTCTTCCTGGCCAAGTCTCAATGCATTCTTTCTCTTGCTAAGCTCATATAAGCAGAATGACATGCTCGCTAATAAATGGCTTTTTCTAGCAGCTTGTTCCTGTAGAAGAGGAGAAAGTAACTATAGATCAGAATGATCTGCTGCTACTAAGTGTCTTTTCATAATATCTTTCTCCTGTAGACAAAAGAAGAGAAAAAAAAAAAAAAAGAAAAGGTAAATGCAGACACGTTGCTTTCACAATGCTGATTCTAAGTTATTCTTTTTTTGTTAGGATCTGCACAAGTTGGACTTAATTTTGAAACTTATCAGTGCTTCACTCCCACCAAAATCATTTGCACTAGAATTTTCAGTACCACCTCTTCTAAACTAGCAACTTAACAGAACAATACCAATTCCTTCTCCGTGGTACCATTGTTGTGCAGTGGCGTCAGGAAAACATGTGGCAGGCATGTTTATTACTCACAGGTAAAGAAAAAATGTCTTGTGTGCTTAATCCTGTTGCAAATTTATAATCCAAAGTAGTTTAAAGATTCAAAGTAAATTGTATAAAGAACATCTCTTCATTTGATTTACTTACTGTAACAGAAATGTTTATGAACAGCGATCTGGGGCTTTGTGTTTGCATACATTACTAACTGGCAACCATGAAATTCATCTTGTACACATCAGACTTTACATGATGCATATTATTGAAGCATAATTAATAAAGCCACATAGACATTAGCTTGTGTGAAGGACTTTCACACACACAGAAAAATGTTGATAAAAGGGCATTTGGTTGAGTTGTTCCACGATGTATTCTCCATTCTTCCCCAGCACAAGGTTCTGGCCAACACGAGACACAATTCTCACTGGGTCTTGTGATAAGAAGGTCCCTTCCTTACCCATGCAACAGCTGTATTTCCTAACAAAATGTAGTGATCCCACCCAGGAGACTATGATATGTCAAGGAAGTATTGATTTACATCACATTTAACTTGAGCTAGTGCAGACCTGTGCTGTGCTGCTCAAATCTCTTGGCTGCAGGACAACTTCAGCCATCTATTCAGAACAGAGGAGCCTGCGAGGGCAGTTCCCACTTGGCACTCAGAACTACACCATTCCTGTGGCCTTCACTTCATTGAACAGTGCATCAGAAAGTTTTCAGGAGACTGTTCCTTCTGACTGATACTAGAATTTATGAATTGATACTGGCTCAAGTGAACAGGAAGAGGAAAATGTCTTTGTGGATGAGATCTGAGCAATGGGCCACAACAAAATCCACATAGGATCTATCCAGTGATGCACAAATGTGGGGTGCCCAGCATCTGAAACTGTTAAATTCACTCATTTTTAATCTTTCTCTTCTTATTCTCCCTTATTAAAACAGGGAGAATAAAAGGTTTATTAAGACTCTGGTTCTTGAGTCTTTCTTACAAAGATCCAGAAAAGAAGCACAAGGAGGCACCTTAACTGAAACACAGTGGTCCATACATTCTGCATGTAAGAAGACAGAAAGTGATAAGAGTTCAAAGTGACTCTGGTGCTGCTAGTACACAGTTAGGGTTCACTTGGTGGCAGCAGCATAGCTCCAGGTTATTGCAGTGGTCAGTGTTTCACATTTAGTGAAGATAGAGAAAAAATACTTTGAATAGCACATAGCTACAAATGAATATATCTGCATTTTGATGTTTAAAAGCATGTTTCTTCCTATGATCCAGTAGTCTTAACTTCATAAAAGAAGACATAAATCTAGAAAATACATTCATCAAATTCTAGATAGCAAGTCAGTTCACTCTAACATAGTAAGCTCTCGGGTCCATTGCTGAATGCACTATCCTGTCTGACATGTCCTAAGATATCAGAGAAATCCAAGTGGGTATAGCAGATACAAGAAGATAGAAACTTTACTCACAGACTTGTGATTATGGCCCATTTGAAGGCCAAACCATGCTGACTTCTTTCATTACCTTGCTCTTATACCATTAATTTAGTAGAATAGATTCACAGAACAGGAAACACGCAAGAACTGTGTTCATTTACACAATGATGTATTTGAAACAAACAAAGTTGAAGAGCTGTTATGGGTTCCCTGGGGGAAACAAAAAGAAAGGAAGAAAAAAAAAAGTTTCAATGGAAGTATTACAACAGCATAGTTTTGCCTGAAAATTCATAGGACCCTATTTTCTTCTATTGCACTTCTGTTTTCCTAGCATATTAATTCTCAGCTTGACATTTGCTGCATGAACACTGGATTCAGAGTTAGGAAAACAGCTTAACAAGGAGAAGAGCTATGCAAAATTAAAGGTTATTTATATCACTGCTGGCAAATTCACTGAAATGCTTAAAACTCTCTTAAAACTGGTCTGAATCTCAAAACTTTTTAATGCTACATTCAAACATGTGGCTAGAACACTGCTTCATTAAATAAATATTAACTTTGATAATATTAGGTCTAAAGAGTGAGTAAAGGTCATGTTGGTAGGGGGATGAAGGAAGGACAGAACACAGTTAATTATTTCATTTTTTCCAAATCTGGGGACAGTTGAGCATTTGGGGCTGTCAAAGATAGGGGGAAGAATCTGAAACAAAAGCTACTGGCATGGCAATTACATAATGGACATTGAGAAAATAATGGTTACTCTCTTCCTCATCCCCTGGAGGGGGGATAAAAAAAAGAAAAAAAGGAAAGAAAGCAAATCTAAAATACTATTATGTTTTTTTGCTGAAAATGTCAGAGAAAATGCTGAAGATGAAGAGATGGCCTGAATTTCACCATCTAAACCAGCGTAAAATAGAAGGAGATTTTAGCTTTTGAAAGGCAATCTGGTAAGTGGGCCACAAAAAATTGTATTTTTGTGTAAAGAAAAAAAAAAACAACAAACACCAAACTTCCCCCCCCCAAGAAGTAATTACTCTTTGGAAAATGTGTCATGTTCAACACAGCCTAATTAGACAAAATGTAAGACTGTGACAAAATAAGTTACCAAGGTAGAATAAGGTTTTGAGCCTTACTATCTTCAGTGGGTAAATACCTAGACATGTCCCCATTCCCAGTTTCTTAGTGTTCCCTGTTTATCTTGTCACAGTTATAAATACAATTATTATTAGAATTACATGTTTGCTTTTCAACCTAGTCTCCAGAGCAGAGACTACACCAATTGCGTTGATAACTTTAAGCAAATTCATCAAAGGAGTCACCAAATGAAAGCTTTAATAATCAGTTGTACAAAAAAAAAAATCCCAACAAGTAGTCATGTAGACATGAAACACTTTCCAGGAAGTTCCAGTTGAAAAACAAGCTTCAAGGAAGAGCTAATCAAAGATTATATCTGTAATACCAGGTAGTATGTCTCAACAAGCCCTTGTGCTGGTGACCAGATGACTGTAGCATGTGTAGAGTTTATAGAGATGTGTCAGAATTTCGAACAAGCTCTAATTTGGTTTTGAGATGGAAATGTCTGTTAGAAGCTGTTTTTTCATCCAAAAAGAATCAAGTTTGCAGACTCTACAATGCAAGCCAAAACACAGTAAATGGGGATAATGTGAGAATAGCTTCAGAAGCTACTGATCCTACAGTGAACCCAGGGAACCCAATCACAGACACAACCTGGAGTAAATCCATCCTAGTAGTTCTGCTACTGTTTGCTCTATTACAGCAAATGAGATTACAAGGGATGTCTTCCAACATTTCTTGCTAAACATTGGATGAGAAATTAATCAGCTGCAGAAGCAGTAAGGTACAAGTGGAAACTCACCAAAGAGGTAACTTGTTCCTTCAGTGTGAAAACAGATTATCAAGGATAATATGAATTAAACAAAATGGTGCAGGGCACCATCTGGAGAAATATAGACATGGGAATGCTAGCTCTGACTTGCCTTTTCCTCCAAATGAAGTGACATATGACAAGAGCAGAAAACAAAAAATAGATATATTATTCCCAAAGTAAGGCTTTTGGGAAGATGAGTTAGTAGAAGTGATTGCGTATTCAGGCAAGTATTTAAAACTGTGGAAATTTATCCTGAAGCTCTGAATGTTTACAAGGCTGATGTCAATATAAAGCATCACCAGATTTTTCAGAAGAAGAATATAACAGTTAATAAGCTGCACTGGTGGCAATCAAATCAGGAACTTCTTTAACTTTCTTCTCTACATTTGACATATACAGTGACTGATGACTGTGCCCTTCAAAACAGGCACTGGCCTCACCCATATACAGAGGCAAAAAAGTGAAAAAAGGGTGATTTACTTGCACTCTTTTTGCCCTGAGGTACTAATTTAGCACTAAATATGTTTAAGACATAATGCTCACACTTTTAGAAAGGTTAATGTTAATGGTAGTGGCCACAGAATTGGCCAAGCTCGCCTGCTGTGTCTACTGTCCCTCTAATAGAAGATGTGAGAAGTAACTATGCCTTGCAGTTAAATGGTCAGGCAGGATATAAAACAATTTCTAGCAAATAGCCATTTAGACTGAGGCAAAAATGAGAGAAAAGCTTGGGAGACAGACTGACAGCTCAAAGGCTCATCAGAGAATGAACTTTTAGCATATGGCAAGGAGCTGAAGGAAGCCGTGAGGTAAATAATAACAATTGCTATCCATTTTGGCGTTGTTTTAACATTTGTTGTTGCTGTTATTTCCTGCATTAAATAGAATCTGGCGTTTTCTTCTTGGCAGATTTCACCTTCATTGGTAATTCAATGTAAGTGACATTGTAAAGCCATAATATGAAACAAAGCCAATATGCATTAGTAGTTTAAACTTCAAAAATATCATTAATAACTTAAGTAACCCTTGATTTAATGATCTGGAGTCTGCATACACTTTTGTTCTGTCTCTTTTCCCATTCCTTAATGTTGAATTGTTGGACAAGAGAGATTTGTTTACTAAGTCCAAATCACATTGAACTCCATCATCTTTCCCAGTGCAGCTCAAGATAATGGCTTCTTCTATACTCTGCTTAGGTTTAATTGCAAACCATTGCACAAAATCTGAAAAACAGCATATAAATACGTATTTCACAATAAAATTAATGAATTATAGTATAGAATTAATTAATTATAATATAGTTGTATTTCACGGTATCACGGTATCACAGTATAACTTAGGTTGGAAAGGACCTCGAGGATCATTGAGTCCAACCTATCAACACAGACCTCATGACTAGACCATGGCACCAAGTGCCACGTCCAACCTCCTCTTGAACGCCTCCAGGGACGATGACTCAACCATCTCCCTGGGCAACCCGTTCCAATGACGAATGACTCGCTCAGTGAAGAATTACCTCCTCACCTCAAGTCTAAACCTCCCCTGGCGCAGCTTGAGACTGTGTCCCCTTCCTCTGGTGCTAGTTGCCTGGGAGAAGAGGCCAACCCCTTCCTGGCTACAACCACCTTTCAGGTAGTTGTAGAGGGCAATGAGGTCACCCCTGAGCCTCCTCTTCTCCAGGCTAGACAATCCCAGCTCCCTCAGCCTCTCCTCATAGGGCTTGTGCTCAAGGCCTCTCCCCAGCCTTGTTGCCCTTCTCTGGACACGTTCGAGTGTTTTGATGTCCTTCTTAAACTGAGGGGCCCAGAATTTAGAATTTAGAATGGAGTAACAAGAAAGGGAGTTTGAAATTTGTTATTTTAAATTACTGGCAGGTTTTTCAGCATGAAGGAGCAAACTTTAAACAGAATTTCAGCAAAAAATGCATAGTTTAAGAACCATCTTGTGACAAGACTGTGGGTCAGCTGGAATACTTCATATGCTGCTTTAAACTTCAGCTTGCATCAGATGGTGATGTCCATTACAGATATGAACATATTAGAGCCGTGTTGTAGTTGCAGAGTAATTATTCTGCAAATAACATATGCTATGACTGAAAATGTCATACACACTGAAACTCCACTATTTAATTTGCAGATCTCAGGGTTTGGTTGTTGTTGGGTTTTTTTTTTCCTTCCAGATAAATATATATATATATAAAATCCAAATTCTTGTGAGACATATATATATATTTCATATGTGATGAAAGATACAAATAGTACAAATGAATGACAGAATGACAGAAGATTATTTTAGTTTTTTAGTTGATTTAATGACAATTGAGGTTTTCTTCCTTGTCTTCAAAGAGATTCAGCAGGAAGTATTCACTGCAGCTTCTCACAAAGGGAAGGAGTTTTTCCCTTGCTGCAGCATCTGCTACCTTTTCAACCTAACAGTGAAACCAGCACTGAAGCTACAGTTTTGATACCCTGAGACTCCTGAATGGACAGAGTAAATTGACTCTATGGTTTATTAGCAGCAGTGGAGCAGCACAGTAAGCATTCATTCTATTCAACACAATAATAAGTGTTTTACGTTTATTTAGTGGAGATATTATTTAAACCTCTCACAGTGGCTCTTCCACAGTAACTACAAATGCTTTTGTTGGGAATTCTGACTACTTGAACAAGGATGAAATACTGGCAGAGGATACAAAGAATAGAAGCATCAGGTCAGGGAGATTGTAACATTATTCATTCGGGGTTCATACAGAAGCGAGTAATTTGACATGCTACAATTTTTACTGTGTGACAAGCAGTATGCAGGAATATAAGCAGAATATTGGCAATATATCTCAGTATTCAGTAGAACTGCTAGTCCCTTCTATTTCCATTAAAATTTGACTTTGGTGGGGTTACATTGATTTATTCTAACTGACGATAAAATCCTTTAGACTTTAGCAGTTGTTATAAATGTAAATTTGCAAGCTAGAAAGTGCCAGTGCTGGTTGGATGAACATGGATTGGTGGCCTGGATTTTTTAACACATCATGGATTTTTTTCTCTTTTTTTTGGTGAGTCCTTTATTTTTTTTTTTCTTTAAATAAAGGTAGACTTTGATTATTTTTTTTTTCCTAGGGCTTGTTTAATACTGCTATACTAATCACAGCTCAGTAAACAAAGACGGAAAAAAGGACAAAGTGAGCAGTGCCTACACTGTGGCACAGTATGACAGAAGCAGTTTTTTTCTGTATCTCTCTACAGTCTGGAGAAGATTAGGAATCTGCTATTTCATCCTTTCATCTACCTTGCTGTGACCCAAGCACTGCAAGATTAATATTTTGTAGTATCTTGAAAATTTGTGTACTTTCTTAGGTCTCCCTTATAAAATGTGACTTCCTCCAGCTGAACTATTCTCAGTTTTCAGAATATGAAATCCTCCAACCTTCAGCAGCCTGAAGAAAAACTGTGCCCTACTGATTGTTCAGCCTGTAAGTTCAAGTGCTACACTTGCACCTGGCAGCATCATGCAACTGGTTTACCCAAAGTTGCTGGTGGACAAAAAGCTCAACATGAGCTCTCAGTGTGCACTTGCAGCCCGCAAAGCCAATCAGATCCTGGGCTGCATCAGGAGAAGTGTGGCTAGCAGGTCGAGGGAGGTGATCCTCCCCCTCTACTCAGCCCTGGTGAGACCCCACCTGGAGTACTGTGTCCAGTTCTGGAGCCCCTATTACAAGAGGGATGTGGAGGTGCTGGAACGTGTCCAGAGAAGGGCCACAAGGATGAGCAGAGGGCTGGAGCACCTCTCCTATGAGGACAGACTGAAGGAGTTGGGGCTGTTCAGTCTGCAGAAGAGAAGGCTCCGAGGTGACCTAATTGTGGCCTTCCAGTATCTGAAGGGGGACTACAGGAAGGCTGGGGAAGGACTTCTCAGGATCTCAGGTAGTGATAGGACTAGGGGGAATGGAATGAAGCTGGAGGTGGGGAGATTCAGGCTAGATGTGAGGAGGAGGTTCTTCACCATGAGAGTGGTGAAACCCTGGAATGGGTTGTCCAGGGAGGTGGTCAAGGCCCCATCCCTGGGGGTGTTTAAGAGCAGGCTGGATGAGGCTCTGGCCAGCCTGATCTAGTGTGGGGTGTCCCTGCCCATGGCAGGGGGGTTGGAACTAGATGATCCTTGTGGTCCCTTCCAACCCTGACTGATTCTATGATACTATGATACTATAAAGTTAACTTTATGCAAACATTTTGTATACACAGAAACTAAGCGTTCATTGGTTTGTAAGTCTGATGAGTCATTTATTACATGGATAATAGAAGATGTATTTTACTGTTCTTTGTAGGGGTTTTTAAGTTAACCCAGTATAGCATGAAAAAATAATACATCTGGAAAAAATTAAACCAATTTCTCCCTTCACCTACTTGAAGTAATACTCATAGGCAATCCAAATCTTATTTTCCCATATCAGTGAGTCTTCTTTTTTATTCTTTTTTTTTTATTTTTGAACAAAATTCACCTAGAATGCATTCTTGGTTGTTATACAAAACTCTTGGTCTGACAGTATTTAAAACCCATTTTGGGATTTTGCCATAAGATATTCTTGTTAATACCTAAAACTGATCTTAATCCTTCAGCAAATCTTTCCTTTGCTACTTATCACTAGAATCAACAGGCTCCAGTCACATCTCTCTGCAGTTTCAGTTCCACTAAAACAGACCCTAAGTGTTATGACATCCACATATCTTCAAGTTTATAAGACTAAGATGACTTTTAAGAAGCTCTTTACCTCCATGATGCATGAAACAATAGCAAAGACTGTCTGCTCCACCTTTGGCATCCTTTTCCTGTCACATTGTGTCATAGCACCTTGTTACAGAGTGCTTTCCTTGCTTCTTTCTTATGGCAGTGACAATATCATAGATTCATAGAATTGTTTGGGTCAGAAGAAACTTTAAAGATTGTCTCATTCAACTCCTCTGCCACGGACAGGGACATCTTCCACTACACCAGGTTGTGGAAGGCCTCACCCAACCTGGCCTTGAACATCTCCAGGGACGGGTCATCCATAACCCCCCTGGGCATCCTGTTCCAGTGTCTCACCACACTCATTGTAAAGAATTTCTTTCTAATATCCAGCCTAGGTCTATCCTCCTCCAGCTTCAATCCATTCCCTCTCATCCTATCACAACAAGCCCTTGTAATAAGTCTCTTCCTGGCTTTCTTGAGGGCCTCTTCAGGTACTGGAAGGCTGCTATAATGTCTCCCCTTGAGACTTCTCCAGACTGAACAGCCCCAACTCTCACAGATTTCATGCTAAGGAAATTTCCAATATAAGGCTAGGCAAGAAAGCCCTCAAACTATGTTAAACAGTCTCCCACCTTTACAGAATATGAACAAACTTCCCCCAGTTTAATGCTTGAGACTGAAACAGGTGTGGACCACTAGGATGTAGGATTATCTCTCTTCATGAACAAATTACAAATAAAGATAATATGTGTCTCTAACAAACTTTATCTAATCTGAGCCCGAAGCAAAGGGTGTTACATTCTTCCCAACACCTTTCTGCCCCAGAAGAGAACTTACATTTTATTTCCTTGGTTTTTCACACATAGAATATTAATAAACTGGTGCCCTATATCTGTTCCAAACACATATAAATGCAGGAAACTTGCAGCAATCCTTAAATCAGCCTCATATTACTGATTAATCATACTTACTTTTTTACATTCTCTGTGTCTTCCCAATGATTTCAAGCTTTGTGGGTTTGATTTATAAAACTTGTATTGCTTCCAGAGTTTTTCTAATATTTCCTTCTCTGTAGCTTGCCCACTGAAGCTTTGTGCTGTGCTGTTACTCCCTCACCTGCTCTTTCAGTTCATTGCAGGTTGCTAATTTTTTAACATCTCCTGGATAAACTGGAGTTTACCAGTGAGAGTCTGATGCACTCCTATTACTGTGATCACAAAAGACAAGCCAAATTGCTTCCAAATCATCCACAGACACTTTATTTGGGGTTTTAAATAAAAATATGAGGTATTAATGAAGCTTTCACAACAATCAGAAGCAGGTTGAGCAGATGCCCGCTGCTTATGTAAAGATTTATATGCAAAGCTGCTTGAAAATGTTTGAGTTGCCTGGAGTAGCTTTAAAATAGAAGTCCAGAAAGTATTTTGTAAATGTTCTCAGATTTCTAACTAAAACTGAAACACCAAGAGGTTGGATTTGGGCTTTGTGTTGTTTTGTTTTGTTGTGGGTTAGTTTTTTGTGGGGTTTTGGGGGGGGGGGGGTGGAGATTGGGTTTTGTTTGTTTGTTTGTTTATTTGTTTCCCAAAAGAAAAAATAACGGCTCAAAAAATTCCAAAGAAAATTTCAAAGACATTTTTTTTCCAGTTTTTATCAACACATGTCATGGAAATTAAAATAAATTCCAAAAATGTCCACTCATAAGAAACCAGGTGCTTGCATCTTTTCTCTTAAAAAGAAAAAAAAAGGGAAAAAAAAAAAAAGTGCAATTATCATATGTATTACCATATTACATTTATTCATAAAATCACTGCATGATCTGAGGAATGAAAGCTGCTTAGCCCTTTGAAGAGTTTCAAGTAATAAGATATTTAATGGAAAAGCAAGGTATCAGCAGTCTGACATCCAGTGCAAACACATGCCAGACTTAAATTCTCCTCCAAGGCAGATTTGGGTTAGAGGGGCCCTAGAATATTGCAGCAGTTTTTCATCGCTTAAATTAATACAAAGAGAGGGAGAAGTAATATTTATTTTGAATATCACGCTCTAAAAGCAAATGTTTCGTGATTTTCATTAAATGTTAATTTAACAATAGCATAGTAATGCCTTGGCATGAAAGCAAGACTGGAGTCAGCTCAGACCACATCTGTTTTTAAAAGCTGTACTTTGGTTCCTTAATCTTGTATGCAGGGAATAGTGCAAGCTCTGATAATCAGACTGCTATTTCATTCAGACTTTGTTGTTGTAAGTGTATTAACTTTTCCATAAAGCAATCTGTATTTGCAGTTAATCAAGCAAGTTGTCTCTTTAAGATTGTAGCCGAGCAACTCCACTGAAGCCAGGGGAAGTCCCAGTTGGTGCTGCAGATCGGCACAAGTATTATCTTGAGCCCGATCTAATGTGTGCCTGTTTCAAAGCATCTTTCTGATTGAAAGGAGTGTGAAAAAAGTTTGGTGGAAGCTGAAAAAGCAATTACAGAGGTATTTTTTACGAGCATGTGAGCTAAAGACTTTTTCTGGGGGCAACACATGCATTTACTTGTCTAGAAATTAATACAAACCTGTTTCTCATTTCCAAACAGGCCCAATAATGAAGGGGGGGGGGGGGGGGGGAGGGAAAGAAAAAATTGTTTTTCTTCTCCTCCTGCTTCATCTCCAATCTAATCACTCACTCATTCAAGTGGACAAAAAATAGGATGCCAAAAAAGTGAAAACATATTTTCTAGGTGAGCTGAACTGAGTAAGAAGCAAACTAAGTGGATTATATGGAATTAATCTCAAGGCATCTAGATTTCCAACTGTATGCAAGACTAAAGACTTGATAATTTTAAATCTGACTAAGCCTTTCACAGTTTCATGGCACGAAGTCTGCACATTATGTGTTGCTCAGGGCTCCAAGGTGCCTTATTTTAATGCTACTTTAATACCGTTGCTCAATCAGAGATGAAGACTTTAGAAGTTTTGGCTCAAAATGGCCATGGGGCCATCCTTGTATCAACAACAGATAAGTCTTTGAACAGGAGCAAATGAAATCTCAGGGACGGAGATATAGCAAACTCTCGCTTTTGCACACATATTATGCACAGCTACAATCCATGATTTATTATTTGCAATGTCTTATTTCCAGTTTAAAACAGAATTCTACTTCCTCTTCCCTTTGGAGCAATACAAAATATTGAATGCTGCAATGAACTGCAAGTATGTTTCTTCCTTCTGGGAGGACAAGTACTGCTAGCAGGTAATGGTCAACGGCGTACAAGACAGGCCTCTCTGTCTGTGCCTTCCCTGGATGCAAGTCTAAAGCTTTTTAGCATGTTCAACAAGATGGACATTAAACTGTATCTGTGTAGATAACTCAGAGGATCATAGTAAGGGAAAGTTTTCCTAGTTTTTCTGTTTGCTTTTCTTGAGATTCTGACAGTTGGCAAAAGCCTCAAGCTATATAGGGCTAATTTTAAGCTTTCAATTTAACTTCAGTTTACAGGGACTAACCTGAAGATGAGTTTATCCCTCTCTTCTGTTGTTCCCATGAATATTCAGTCAAGCAGCAGCTGTAACTCCTTCTGAAATCTCCTTGTATTCATTACCAGAGAAGCAGAACAGTTTTGATTCAAATTGCTGAAAAAGATTTCATTTAAATCAATATATATTGCTTCAGGGCTTTCTCTCTGGGGTCAGGAATGAAGATTGTTCCAAGCAGAAGTAACTCTCTAGCAACAGAGCCACTGACTGTTGGGAAGTCTAGGTGACTGGTTTATATAATCATCTATATTTTCATGGCCTATATCAAGTTGAGGGTGTTTTACTTCTTTCAGTACAACCTAGCTAAGTCCTTCCCTACTACACAGCTACTCAATTACATTTCCCTACTTACTCATTTACAGAGGTTGTAAGAAGTGGCCAAGCACTTACATTATTCCTAGAAGTGATGACAGTAGCATTATTTAAAAGGGGGGGAATCTCTTTTTTCATATTTTCAAGGGACTGCATAAAAAAATCAAATTCTATATGTTCCAGTATGACCCTCTTCAGATTAATACAATTATTACATCTTGATACTAAATTCCTAATATGTTCTCTCTGTCTTCCAAAATGTTATATTGCTAAAGACCAATGGGACTGTTCACTGAGCCAAAAAGCAGATTTTTTAATGTCATCTTAAAAACATTTATTCAGAAAAGCTGGATAAGCTCAGTGTTCATTGCACAGCAGTCAAAGTTAGCTCCCTCAAATTGCAAATAGTCATTGACTGATTTAGATCCAAAGGCATGAAGATTTATAAGGGATAGGAATCAATACAATGCAGTTGAAAGGAATGGAAGCAATAAGAATTGAGTTACATTTAAGCAAGGGCTGACAGAGGATGTTTGTCTGCCTGCTGGCTTCACTTTTGCAGTTTACTTCCCAGCCTAGACCTGAAAAGTTGTACAGTCAGAAGGCTTTCATGATTTTACTCAGATATGGTAAGTGGGCTGGTAACTGAACAAGGTTGAGCATGTATGGTGTAGAAGAAGCAGAGCAAACTTGGCCTGTTTGGCCTCTTTTTTTTTCTTTTTTTTTTTTAATAATAAAAAAATTAAAAATAAATTTATGTCTTTTTTTAAACTGCTATAGGAAAAAGGATGATATTTATTACACAGAATTCAATTATTCCCTGCCCATGGTGTCCCTGCCCATGGCAGAGGGATTGGAACTAGATGATCCTTGTGGTCCCTTCCAACCCTGAATGAAACTATGAAACTATGAAACTATTCTGCATATACAAAGCATAGCAAGGCCTGCTGACTATATCCAAAAGAAATGTGGATATTGGGAATTTAATATAAAGCTCTAATATGTCCTAAAAATCACCCTGCTCTGTCAACCTCAATCACACCTACTAGAAAGCTACCATGCTCCTGCAAGTAGCATAAGTTCTGGTCAGGATGCTGATAGCAGAAGCCAGGCAATAAACAAGATTGCAACCCTGAACTTCAGGAGAGCTGACTTTGGCCTCTTCAAAGACCAGCTTCAACAGGTTAGGGCTGTAGAAGGGAGGGGGGCTCAAGAAAACCAGTTACTATTCAAACACCGCTTACTTCAAGCTCAAGACTGGTACATCCCTATCAGTAAGAAAGCAATCAAAGGAGGAAGAAGACCTGCATGGATGAGTGAGGAGTAAGACCAATCACTTGAGGGGAGCATAGAGGTGCTGTCAGAGTATGCAGAGATTCAACAAGGAAGGGTAGAGTCCACTTGGAATTCCATTTTGCAAGTACTGTCAAGGAAAACAAGAAGGGTTTCTTCAAATACATCAACAGTAAAAGGAAGACCATGGGAAATGTGAGCCCACTGCCGAATGAGGTGAGTGCCTTGGTTACTGAGAATAAAGAGAAGGTATAGTTACTCAAAGCCTTCTTGGCTTCAGTCTTAACAGCTAAGATCGGCCTTCAGGAATCTGGAGGCAAGAGAGAAAGTCAGGGAAAAGCAGACTTTCCCTTGGTTTAAAAGGATTGGATTAGAGATCACTTAGGCAAGATAAATACCCAGAAGTTCATGAGACCTGACGGGATGCACCCATGAGTACAGAGGGAGTTGGCAGATGTTATTACTAAGGCACTCTCCATCATCTTTGAAAGGTCATGGGGAACAGGAGAAGTGACTGAGGACTGGAAGAAAGCCACTGTTATTCCAGTCTTCAAAAAGGGCAAGAAAAAGCCATAGGAAACTGGAGGCCATTCAGCCTCACCTCCATCTGTGGAAAGGTGATGGCAGCTCATACTGGAGGTCATCTCTAACTATGTGAAGGAAAAATGGTTATCTTGAGTGGTCAGGGATCAGGGAATTCACCAAGGGGAAATAATGCTTGACCAAACTTTATGCCTTCTATGATAACATGACCATCTGGGTAGATGAGGGGAAAATAGTGGATGCCTCAATTTCAGCAAGGCTTTTGATGCTGTCTCCCATAGCATAGCTCCCATAAGCTTAGGAATTATGAGTTAGATGTGTGTACAGTGAGGAGGATTGAGAATCTGATGAATGAGAGAGCTCAGAAGGTTGAGCTCCACAGCAAAGTTTATTTTGAAGCCTGTATGTAGATAGTGGTATTCCCCAGGGCTCAATACTGGATCCAGTCTTGTTCAACATATTCATCAATGACCTGGACAAAGGGATAGAGTAGACCTTCAGCAAGTCTACTGATGGTACAAAACTGGGAGGAGTGGCTGATAACACCAGAGGTTGTGCTTTTATTCAATGAGACCTGGACAAGCGGAAGAGTTGAGTAGAGAGGAATATAATGAAGTTTAACAAGATCGAGGGCAGGGGTTTGCATGGAGGAATAACCCCATGACCCAGTACAGCTTAGAGATTGACCTGTTGGAAAGCAGCTCTGCAGAGAAAGACCTGGAAATTCTGGTCGATAACAAATTAACCATAAGCCATCAATGCATCCTTGTGACCAAGAAGACCAATGGTATCCTGAGCTGCACTAGGAAGATTGTTGCCAGCAGGTCAAGGGAGGTTCTCCTCTCCCTCTCTTCTGCCCTGAACATGAGGAGAAACTTCTTCAGTTTGAGAGTGACAGAATATGGTAACAGGCTGCCCAGGGAGGTTGTGCGATCCCCTCTGGATGCCCAGGGAGGTTGTGCGATCTCCTCTGGTGATATTAAAAAATTGCCCAGAAGCAGTCCTGTGCAACCTGCTCTAGGTGCACCTGTTTTAGCAGGAGGGTTGGACTAGATGATTTCTGGAGGTTCCTTCCAATTCCTACCATTCTGTGATTCCGTGAAAAGTTAAGTTTACTTCACAAGGATGAGCAGGGAAGTATTTTGTTTCATCAGTTTTAAGAACCTGTTGTGTACCTGCACTATATGATCCAGTTACAGTTGTGTTTTCTAAGACAGGTTATACAGGAGCTATAAGAGAACAAAGAATCTCATTCTTGTTCTATGAATAGCACAGAACCTCTCACACTTGAATTGAGTCATCAGCGACATGAGACAACTGCTGTCCTTGCAAGCTAGGAGATATTCTAACAACTGCTGCATAGATGCTTTTCTTAATGGTAACTTTCATCAGGAGCTCAAGGGCCTGTTTCATAGTTTGATATCATCTGCCATGACACATGACACTAATTTCCCAACCTTTTCGCAGTAGGCAGCAATGTATCACTTTCCAGATGTCTAGCAGCCTAGGCCACCATGAGTCTGGTAATCTCAAACAAGTAAATATAGTGTTTCTATCCAAATATGTCCAACCAGTTATACTATGAACTCTATTTGTTAAACGCAAAAGGATCCAAGGGCATGCCCAAGCCACCACTGGTCTGTATCACAAGAAAGTCTTTACCAGAGTTTCTAAGGGCTGTCATCTGAACAATGTTACCATAGGAAGATACTGAAGTTGTTATAGGAACATAATCAATTCTTGGATATCCAATTTCAGGTGAGAGTGTAAGTGTATTGTACTGTTGTAATTTACACCCAGCCAGCAGCTCAGCCCCATGCAGCCTCTCACGCAATGCCCCCCACCCACAGTGGCATGGGAAGATGACCTTTAAAGGTCCTTTCCAACCCAATGCATTCTATGACTTTATGATTCTACAATTCTATGATTGATTTATGTGCTGCTACTACAATATTTGCAATTAAAACTCTGCTAACTACAAATTCAGAACAGATTCAAGTTCTGACAGTGATCCTCCCCAGCAGTTCTAGCTTGGAAACTGAGCTAATCTATCATCTAGAAATACTGCTTTTCAGATGGGGTTTAAAACATTGATAGGTCAGCATGGTGTGCTTTCACCCCCTGTTCTGCAGATAATTAGATGACTTTCATCTGATGGAAGCTGACATTTCAGCACTTTGTAAGAACACCATGTTCTACAGATGTACTTCCAAAAAGGTGATTTACATTATGAGTGCAATGGTAACAGCAAAACAAGTCCCCTGGGTTGTCAGGAGGGGAAAACTTCTCACTTAATGCATGGCTGTACTAATGAAGAATTTGTAAAGTCTGTACAATCTGGATTATTATTAAGGTTTATTTGTTGTTGGTGGTTGTTTTTTAGGGTTTTTGTGTGTGTGGTTTGGGGTTTTTTTTGAGAACTAAACTACTGTTGAATCATTATAATAAAGAACCCCCACATACACTTGTGTTCTTGCATCCACAGACTAAGCAGTGACAGGGGTTGTTTAATGGAGTTGGTACTGGTATTGATCGCTCATTGCTTAAGAAGGAACTTGCAGGTTAATCAGATCTGCAAGCGCTTCCTCATTATTTACATTGCTCAAGAGGATTAAATATGAGGGGGAAAGACCAAGGTTTGTTTTGCCAGATAAATAAAAATCAATTTGTTGTCTTCAGTAAATGTGTTAAATGCAGCAAAGTAACAAATCCTGCAGCCCTCTCAAGGATGATTTTTCAAGACAGAGTAGCCTCTGAAAGGCAGGAAAGACATGGCTGTGAACACAGTACTATGTAGGAGGTATTGCTCCCTCCCTCTTCTGGTTAATTCTTCTGTTAACCTCATTTCCAAATCTGATTTTTCATGTAATGTGTGATATTAATCTCCACAGGGGATGGACAATTACACACAGCTGTTTCTTCTTTTAATCTTGTTTCCAGTTCATAGCTTGGACATATCTTATGCAAATTGTTTGTGTTCATGACATTCAGGTTCTCTAACAGATCTGGAGACAGTTAATGAGACTGGATGGAGGTCTTGACGAGTTTCTGTGACACTGAACACCTTCACCACATATTGCTTTGCAGCTGCACTTGCAGATTCCATATCCTTGTGTGTTTGCATCCTTCTGACTACTTGCAACACAGATTGTTGTATTGCTGACAGCCAAAGTTCCTAGGCAAACTCTTTTGCCAAGTCCCAACAGCTGCGGTACCAAGTGTCGCCTTCAACAGTAATATCTCCTGGCTTTGTACCAGGTTGCACAGTACATGGATGTGAGGCAAAATTATAAGCAAAATGATATTCATGTTTAAGTCTGCTTTCTCTGAAACTGTCCTGTTGCTTACGCTAGAAATATTTTTTACTCTGATGAGGCATCTTTCCTGATCATGGATGCACACAACTTCTATGAGGGAGGTTCTTTCTCACATAGTAAGATATGGTTCTGCAGTAAGGGGTATAAATGTTTCCATGCCTGTGTAACAGTAGAACAAGTTCTTATCTCAATTGCCTGACAGACTATGCAAGTCAGAGAGCACACCTTATCAACATTATATTTGTTTACTTCTCTGTGTCCATATAATGTATAAATCTCAGAGTCCATTTGGCTGTGATTAAAATGGAAGAATCGACAAAGTGACAGGGCTGAAATGCAGCTTGCAGTTTGATTGTATGTGGAATAGGTTTCATTTTTAAGTAACTGAATGAACCCCATTGCAAGGAGAAAACAAGGTGCTGCTTCTGTAGTTTGCAAGCTCACTTTATTTCCCAAATGGAAATCAGGAAGAGGATTCACCTCTTTCTAACTGATAATGATTGAGCAAAGACTGTTGGGTTACAGCACTGAGAAGTCTGGATTATGTTGTAGTGAACAGCTTCATGTCATACTGCCATAAGTTAAGGATATTCAGTACCTAGAGGACTAAGACCATAACCCACAAGCATCCAGAAACATCCAGTGCAAATAATTAATTAATTAATATACACAAATCTATCAAAACCTTCTCTCTCTCCTACATTTACAAATGAAAATAATCTGACCTTCCATTAAAAACAATGGTTTCGCTTATTTACTTAAACTCCCCTATTCCTCTTCCAGACTTCCAGCTCTATCAATATCGTAGCCCTTTTTATCCTTGAAGACAAAGCTGGATTTTTTCATGTTCTGGGTTCTCTGACACAGAAATGTCTTCTAAAAACTCCTGGAGACTGTAAAGATCCAGTTTTTCTTCTGTGACATTAGACACACGCTGTCAGGATCCCACTCAATGTGGAGATGTGCCTTCCTCCCCTGGGCCCACAGGTGACTTTGGCTCCCATATTCAGGTCTGCCCCATTCCATTCACATGGGTGCAATGGGACTGTGTCCTTGACAGCTAAATCTAGAGATTTAGCCTGTCTTGGTGTCACCTGTGGAACATGTGACCCTTGAGGTTGCTGGATGCATACTTTTAGGGAGAAAAGATCTTGAACTACCAGTTCTGAATGCTCAAAAGCAAGAGCTGCTTTGATGAATGGTTTTTGATTAAGTTTGTGTTAGGCATCACTATACTCACTTCCAAATTCTGAGTACTAATCTTCTTCTTTTAAAAGCTGATTAGTTACCAATCTGCCCATAGAGAACACTACCACGAGATCATTGTGCTGATGGATCTCCAGTCTTGACTGCAAATTCTCACCAAGAGTTGCTTTTAACACATTAAACCAATTTCCCCTGTTAATATACAAGAGGAAAACAACTCATCAGCTGTGGTGTGGATGTTCTGCTGATTTCCTGTGTTTTCTGAAAATAGATTGCTCTTGTCCAGAAGAAATTAAAATTAATCTTATTTTATGAATTCAATTAAAAAGATTCATAGTATGTAATTGTTTTCTGCACTGTAATCTTTTTTTTTATAAGAATAGAATGTTAACACTGCAGTTCCTCCTGCAGTTTTCTCTGATGCCTCACTTTTATTCTGTGCAAGACATTGCTACTATCTGATCTTTTCAAGCAAAAGTGTTTACTGCCTCAGCCTTTTAAATAGCTTCTCATTAAAATGTTTCCCAACATTTCCTTCTTCTTACAAGTACTCTAGTTCTGCCTGGAGCTTGAACAGGTCATGGCAAGGGCAGGGGGTATCTTCTTGCTCCTAGGTACTTCTGAATGAGCTGATTTTCAAGTTGTTCTTAATTACTGAGCATAATCACAATGCCTCATGCTCGCTCCTTGTAATGCTAGAGTAGCCACTGGGAAATCCACCTTGTTCTGGTCATACTCAGGAAGTCACAAGTCACAATGTGATGTTGTGACACTGAAGGCCAACCACGCATTGGTCTGCAATAATTAGTGAGAGCATAGTCAGCAGGCTGCAGGAAGTGATTATTTCCCTGTATTCATCCACAAAAGGTCACATCTGGTGTCTTGTTTCTGGGTTTGGGCCTCATCAGTGAAAATGCAACATCAACAACTAGAAGAGAGCCAGTGGAGGGTGTGTACTATGGTGGGACGACTGGAGCACAGAAGCTTACAGAGCCAAGGCAGCTGAGTTTGAGGAGAAGGTGGAATATTGCTGCTGTACAGATAAAAGCAGAAGGTCAGGGAAGGTCTCATCCTGCAGCATTCTTAGCCTGGGAGAATCTAAAATTATGAAGTCTCTGTGGTCATTTTATTTTACCACTGACTGGTGAAGAAAACAGTTAATTACTTTGCTTTGGTTTTGTGTTTTCTTGTTATCTAGAAGAATTGTTGCTGTAGTTTACCTCCACACACAAGCACATTTTCTCACTGTTTACCTATGCTTCAAATAAAAAGCACTGAGGAGTAAAGAGCTTACTTCAAACAGTGGTAAAACTGCAAAGATGCCAGCAAACAGTTGCACATTTTGAGAAAGCACGGAGTTTATAACAATAGAGACTGCATGCAGCTTGTGTACATAGCACAGTACAATGAAGCACAGCATGACAAGTGATTACCAAATCCAGTCTCAGAAGCAGGAGAGTTGCTTTAGTGTAAGCAGAACAGCTGAATGACACAGCACAACTCAACCTGTATCAGATACACTAGCATGCTTTCTCAAATTTAAAATAAAAATTACTTCCTGATAGCTAGTTTTTTGATGCAGGAAACATATTCTTCATCATCACATATCCTGTTAATGTTTCTGCAGATATATTTGCCAAAAACGGTGCAACAGAAACGTTGTAGGACAATACGTTCCTGTGGAATTCACTAGAATGAAGATCAATACCTTACACTAAAAGTAGTTATTATTGTATTGGTGTAAGACTGGAGTAATTCAGCTGAAGCTTTTATTTGCAATCTGTAAGGAATTTGCATCCTCAAATTTATGAAGAGAATTTGATTTTTTTTGTCCTGACTTACCTAAAGTCAATGGTCTTCATAACAGCAACTAAGGCATATGACGTAGTTGTAGCATGCTAAGGGTATTTTGCTTTTACTACAGACTGCCAGCATACAAGATTTCTCCAAACAAAATCTGTAGGTACAGACTGAAGACTAGCAGCAAAGAAGCTGAGCAGAATGCAACAGCCAAGGTTTTTCCTCATGTTTGGCAGCCTGTTGAGTTTCCTCTTAAGAATTCTACATTGCAAGCAATATTTTCCTATTCTCCAGCTCCTTCCTGACACCTGCTACACTGCCTCACTTCCCTTCCCCTGGATTTTTCACACCACTTGAAAACAGAACAGGTTAGAGAAACCATCCTGCCCATTTCTGTACCCTAAGATTCTCTGTGCTGAAAATAAACATATTTCCCCCAGCCAATTGTGTCATTTCTGAAATGCTGAGAAGCAGAGAAAATATAGACTCTAATAATCCTACTGCTGTGTTTGCCAACTGGAGGAAAAAGGAGTGGAAAAAGGAGTGAAAAAAGATACATTTGTTTTTTGTAGAAATACAGGACATTTAAAGGCTTTGTAAATCATATTCAGCATGAAGGGGTGGGAGCGGAACAGGTTGTCTTATAAGTGGGTCAGTAATTAAACAACTGGTGGTAAAGTGAAATGTTCCCTATATCTTTAACTAAATTCCACTCTTTCTGGACAGTGGTTTCTTTATTTTTAATTCACAGCACACTTCCACTTCATCCCTGGTTTGAGGATGTGATGTCTGCAGGGATATTGTAGTATACCAAATCTTAACTGTAGGTTACCGAGCTGATTTATGGAGCAGCTTTCATTTTCCTTTCCCACTGCTTGTAATGCAATATAAAAAGGAAATATAAAATGGAGTCATAAAATAATTGATTCACTGACATGTGCTGGCAAATGAACTCACAGTTCAAAAAGGCAGAAGAGCAGAACAGATGATTGTCACATCTAACAGTGACAAATGCCATTTAACTGTTATGAAATGAAGTTAATATTGAGTGTTACTTTCACAGCAGATGAGGAATATGAGAATGCCAATGGGTTGTCTTTTTCTGAATCCATTAATCCATTTTGTCCCTTTTAACTGACACTTTGTTTTGAGTTAATGGGCAAAAGTGGATACTTAAATTCATATTTCTTGGTCGTGGGGTGGTTTGGGGTTTTTTTTTAAACAAAGAAAGATTCCATTGTTCATATTTTCTTAAGAGATTCAGCACTCCAGATGGCTGTCATACTTTCAGTGCTTGCAGCATAGGAAGTAAATGGCTTTAGAATTTGCATGCCACAGAGAGCACTGGATGGCTTTCAGATTTAGTCCATGGGATTATATTTTATGGCACTGTATAAGATTGTGGGTAAAGAATTGCATTTAAATCAAATGATGGATAATTAACAAATTCACAACCATAATTAATCAGGCTGCTGGCTTCTGGGATCAGCAACAGACTCTACTTGGTCCCTCATCTTCTGAATCAAATGGTCATCTTTTTTCCAAACTTCAACTATTTCAGAAATACCAAACAGATGCTACATTATCCTGTTTTTAAACAGTGGACTCCATTGATGCCACCTGTTATGTGAAGATGTGGAATAACTTGGCAATAGACCATCATACTCCAGTGATCTTGCTATTCTCCCATCCTGCATTGAAGAGAGCTTCAGCAGGCATTTCTGCTTCACTGTCCTGGGTATTGGGCATTGGGTAATACAGAGTGGTGTTCCAGGACGCACCCAGTCTAAACTATCACATTTACTCAGCAAACACCACTCCATATAACCCAAAGGGTGTAGCATTTACAGATGCAGCTGCCTTTATCCAGACACCACTATCAATAGAACCATATGATTACTTTAAAAGCAAAAGTGTGAAAGACAACAAACTATAAATTAGCTAGTAACAGTTAAAAACTATTTTTCTCTGTCTTGTAAACAAATGTTAGGAAGAAATTCTTCATAGAGAGAGTGATTACCCATTGGAATGGGCTGCCCAGGGAGGTGGTGGAATCACCATCACTGGAGGTGTTTAGGAGGAGACTTGATGGGGTACTTGGTGCGATGGTTTAATTGATTAGATAGTGTTGGGTGATGGGTTGGACATGATGATCTTGAATACCTCTTCCAACCTGGTCTATTCTATTCTATTCTATTCTATTCTATTCTATTCTAAATATTACCATGATGACCCTAAATGACAGTGCACAATCACCAGATAGCCCCTTGCAAAATGCAAAACTACTGCTTACTGCATGCCACAGGATGGGAACTGCTAATGTTTCTACCAGTGCCCTTATTTTGAAGCTATTTAATCAAACCACAGCATAGTGTTCTTTAATATCACTACCTTCCAAAAAATGATACTGTGCTTTGCTGTTCATTCTGGCCTACCAGAGCTGCCTGCTCAAACTGGTAAGTGTACCATATGTCTTAAAAATTTAACCTGAGCAGGCTGTAAGATCAGGACTTACTCTGATATATTTTAATATAGCCTTCCAATGTATTAATTGTTTATTTTTAATGTCCTTCTTTAAATACAGGGGCTCTCAGATCCTATCTGGCTAAATAACTATTAGTGGATTGTTCAGTATCCAGTTACTATCTTTCTGTCTTTGGAAGATATGATGATGGGTAATGAATCACTAACAAAACAATGGGAATATGGCATTATTTGTTTTATAATAAATTAATATAGAATCATAGATATGTAGAATCACTAAGGCTGGGAAAGACCTCTAAGATCATTGAGTCTAACCATAACCCAACTACCATGACCACTAAATCATGTCCTGAAGTGCCACATCTACAGCTTCTCATACACCTCCAGGGATGGTGACTCCAGCACCTCCCTGGCTAGCCTGTTCCAATGTCTGACCACTCTCTCAACAGGTGGCATAAGCTACAGTATCACAGTATCACAGTATCACTTAGGTTGGAAAGGACCTCAAGGATCATCGAGTCCAACCTATCAACACAGACCCCATGACTAGACCATGGCACCAAGTGCCACGTCCAATCTCCTTTTGAACGCCTCCAGGGTCGATGACTCAACCACCTCCCTGGGCAGCACATTCCAATGATGAATGACTCACTCGGTGAAGAACTTCCTCCTCACCTCGAGTCTAAACCTCCCCTGGCGCAGCTTGAGACTGTGCCCCCTTGTTCTGGTGCTGGTTGCCTGGGAGAAGAGGCCAACCCCTTCCTGGCTACAACCACCTTTCAGGTAGTTATAGAGGGCAATGAGGTCACCCCTGAGCCTCCTCTTCTCCAATTTATGATTATTTTTTTTTTTCAAGAAAACAAAGTTTGAGAGAAATCACTGTTATATTCACGGAACTCTCTAAACGTTTTCAAGTAATAAAAAATGTCAGTCTGAGAGTCAGAGTGAAGTGAAAAAATCCACATTCATTCTGTAGGCACAGTAGGTGTTTTTCTTTTAGCTTTTAACTGATTTGAAATGCTTAGACGGAGCCTATTTCAATTTAAAATTAAGGTCTGTCTTCCGCTTTTATTCTCTATAGCCATCACTGCCATGCTAACTGCACTTAAATTTCGACATACAACAGAATTTGTGTCTCAGAAATTAAACCCTTTTAATAAAAATGTTGAGAAAATTTTTTAAATGTTTAGAGAATTACTACAAACCTCTATGTGAAATCATAGTGCTGATCGACAGCCACCTGAATATGAGCCATCAGGGTGCCCAGGTGGCCAAGAAGGCCAATGGCATCCTGGCCTGCATTAGGAATAGTGTGGCCAGCAGGAGCAGGGAGGTCATTGTGCCCCTGTACTCTGCTCTGGTTAGGCCGCACCTTGAATATTGTGTCGAGTTCTGGGCCCCTCAGTTTAAGGACATCGAAACACTTGAACGTGTCCAGAGAAGGGCAACAAGGCTGGGGAGAGGCCTTGAACACAAGCCCTATGAGGAGAGGCTGAGGGAGCTGGGATTGTTTAGCCTGGAGAAAAGGAGGCTCAGGGGTGACCTCATTGCCCTCTACAACTACCTGAAGGGTGGTTGTAGCCAGGAGGGGTTGGCCTCTTCTCCCAGGCAACCAGCACCAGAACGAGGGGACACAGTCTCAAGCTGCACCAGGGGAGGTTTAGACTCGAGGTGAGGAGGAAGTTCTTCATCGAGCGAGTCATTCGTCATTGGAAAGGGCTGCCCAGGGAGGTGGTGGAGTCACCATCCCTGGAGGCGTTCAAGAGGAGATTGGACGTGGCACTTGGTGCCATGGTCTAGTCATGAGGTCTGTGTTGATAGGTTGGACTCGATGATCCTCGAGGTCCTTTCCAACCTAAGTTATATTGTGATACTCTGATACTGTAATTAGAATATTTTCTTTCTTATGCATTCTTCCTCTGGTAAAAAAATCCTTTTCAGGAAATTTTCCCTTAAAGCATCATTTAGCATTTTTTAAAAAATCTAGTCCATTTTCTATTAAAAAGTAGGGAGAGTCTTTTCTCCTTTTATCTGAAGAAGCACTGGGTAGTGTGGTGCACCTATGTAAGTAGTTTCTTCGAGTTTCTAATATTTTCAACTCCTGTGAAGAATATTTGGTATGATGTCCTACTTTTTCAATATAGAATATTCAGAGCAATTTCAAAACTTCATTAGGTCCTTAAAATGTAAACTGTCAATAACCAGAGATCTGACCAACCTTCCCCACCAACAGCATAGATTAGATGGAGAATGTAAAATAAACATCTCCTTATACTAATATATAGTCAGTATACTTTGTGTTCAAAAGACCAATGCCCTATATTAGTATCTTGATCCCACTTGTTTCATTTTAGTCCTAATGAGAAAGGATATCTCATCTCCAAGCACATGACAAGAAATTGTGAAACAGCATTGCAAGGTTTCTTAAAACAGTATCCTTCAAAGGCTGGCCATCAGTTAATGTCTGGCAGCTCAATCAATATGAGATTGTATCAGGAAACTATTTCCTGCAGAAGGTCAGTAGAAATGTCTGCTCTGAACAGCAAACCAAAAACTTCTACTTAATCTCATTATCTGCAGAAACACACAAATTATGTTTTCATATGTTTGCTTTACTGGTGATGATTAAAACTAATTGTATAGACTCAGGATTGCCAGCAACACCTTCTTTCTGCCCTACACCTGCACAGGTTGGTTGGGGTTTTGGGGGGTTGGGGTTATTTTATTCCCTTTTTGCCATATCATACTGGTTTTTAAAGCTGGCATTTCATCTTCAGGTGATCACTGTCAGTTCATACACGTACTGGCCTAGTCACAATTTAGCTAATGTAACAGGGGCCTGACCCAGCTCTCCCTTAAAATCAATATGAGACTCACTGATCTCAGTGGAAGCTAGATCAAACCTCAAAAACACCAGGGGAGATATTTTCTGAAGCACAAAAGATAGTGAGACATAGAAGTCCTAATTCCTATTCATTACCTTGAAAACTTCTCCTAATAGTTCTTTCTCAACGTGAAACAAAAATACAGATGATGGAAATGTAAAAAAGCTCTCACGTGCCTGGATGTATAAAATTGCTATTTTTTTTTAAAGCTTGACATGAAGTTGCTATAAGTACTTTGAAAATTCCTACTGTCCCATTTAAGCTAGCAGAAACTCAGACTTTCATTTAATGGCTTCTGCAGAAGAGAAAAATCAGAGATAAAAAAAAAAAAAAAAAGGCATTTTTTAAAAAAGCTAACAAAGCAACAGGGTTTAGTTGCCTGCCATCCTTCCAGAGCAGCCTCCCTCTAAATGTGCAATGGTTTTATTAAACTTAAAGTGGAGGAGATTGAGTTACTGAGAAAGGAGAGTGGAAAAGAAATATTTCTAATTATTGTGAAAGCACTTCCCCCCTTTTTGACTGTTTCCACACTCCTAATTATTGTTTGGCTTTACAGTAAGGGTACAAATGCATCTTTGCCCTCATGGATTGTGACACTGTAACTTAATGATAAAAGGCATTCTACTTTTTTGCTTAATAGCTAAAGGTCAAGATCTTTGGTTTGGAAGGTCATTTTTCTAGTCTACAGTAAAAAACGGTGGATAATTTCCGTTTGTTCGGTTATGTTTACTGCTTCATCTTGCCTCTGCCCAAGTATTTGTAATAGAGGAAACAAATTCTAAGAACTCTTAAATACACCAGCAGTCTGCTGCTGTCCTTACCTTCCTACCAAACTGGGCAAAAAGATTTCCTATAATGCTTGATCCATGGTCTTGAGGACCAGTCCACAGAGTTTAGCTTATGAAAATGAGAACCATTGGACACGATGATCTTTAAGGTCTCGTCCAACCTGGTCTGGTCTATTCTATTCTATTCTATTCTATTCTATTCTATTCTATTCTATTCTATTCTATTCTATCCTATTCTATTCTAAAAGAAGACTAAATAATGGTAAAAGTGGCATAAGGTCCTATATTCATCCAGCCAGCTTTGCCTTTTATCAGTATTAATATTAGGTATTCACTAAAGTGATATCATTCCACTTCACTAATGAAGCCAGGACTGCAAACTCTGTTCTGCAGGAATAGCAATAATTGTGAGCAACATTTCCCACACAGTTATTTCATTCAATATTTAAATTAAAGAAGAAGCTCTGTGACTATGGTGCAGATGTAGAAAAAAAAAGGCATTTCATTTTAGTCTCAATCACCCCTCAATTAACAGAGAATGTAGCAGATAGGGAATAACTGCACTTACTATTTTACTTCTCTGTTTTACATTAATGTCACTGTAATAATTTGACTACTGGATTTTTATTTTCTTTTTAACTTAGGGGAAAAAAATATGCTGGTGAAATCCAAGCATAGAGACTATTTACTGCTGAGTGAAAGATATGGTGGAGCAACACAACTGTGATATGCCTTTGTGAATTAATTTTGTATAATTCATAAAAGCCTTCAAAACCAGTCCAAAATTCAGCACCTGAGAGTTTGTTTCCTACATCTGTAAAACTACCACTTATGTTCAGTGCTCTGTGAAAAGCCTGCTACCTGCCTGGGCTCTGCGACTTCTGAAGACAGAACTGTTCTTTTGTCAAAATAAAGTCTAGAAGTGGGAACAGATCAAATTATACCTGAGGAAATATGATTTTTTTTGCACTATAACATAACACATCAAACTATCCAGATCTGATCTGCCTTTCAGTAGAGAGATCTTCTGGATAACTGGCATAGAACTGCAGCTTCTGAAAGGAACACATTTTTCGTAGTAAGACCTGCTAGTGAGGAGCAGATGTAGCCATACTGATTTCTGAACACCAGTTCTCCCCTTAGATTAGTGGATCTTCTTTTATTGGAAACCACATTATTGACAATAGACAACTGCTAGTCCTGACTTAAACACCACCGATTTATCACAGTTAAATTAGCATTTTACTCAATGCCTCAGTACAGTTACAAGTTTCCAATACAAATATCTTCCAACACATACTGTAGACAAGAGCTCTCAGCATATTTCTCCTTTTTCATACCAGAGGTTTATACAATTATCAGCTTAAGCTTTAATTGGATTTAACTAATTGGTAAACAGGATTTTTATTCATTAGTTTTATACATGTATCAGTTCCTCATGTAAGGTTTAATTTAAATTCAATACAAGCAACTGGATGACTGAAATGAGTTTAGGCAAAAACAAAATCAGTGCAAAACCTTGACAAATCACAATTTCTTCACTTTGGTATTTTTAAAGACATTCATTATTGGATCTGAATTGTTTTAGGTGTGTGCATCTATATGATTATATTATATAATATAGATATAATTATATTATGCACATTTCTAAGAGAGCATCCTATGGCTTTTGGCACCAATATGAAAAGAGCTGCAAGAACCTTTCAATTTAACATTTGTGAAGTGTTACATATAGTCCATACAAATCTGAGAACATACAAATTGCAAACATACAAATGACAAATAAATAGTGCTGATACTTTTTTTTTAATCATGTAAGAAACAAATAAATGTATTGCTATATATATATACAAATATATATTGCTATACTAGTCCCATGGTATCAAAAAGAATATGGAAAATTGTTTAAATACTACAGCAACTTAAAAGAATGATTATGACTGTGAATAAATGATTGCTCACAAAGTATCAGTTCATTTTTTACAATGGAAGTATTGCTATTAGAGGTATGAGATATTGAAACATGACCTGAGCTCATAAATTTCCATACAACCCCAGAGTGCAACAACACTTTTAGGTGGCTTTTCAGCTTTGTCTGTAACCAGGAGCAGTGGAAAAGGAAAGACACTATGAAAGCAAGGGTAGAAGAATCTCTTATTTATGGTCAAGGACTTTCTTATTTATTTTAGCAAGAATCTGACTGTAGCCACAGATTTTCTGGATGTATCCCTCTGCTTTTTGTTAAGGGCTGCCTGTATTAGCAGAAGAGATGTGTTGGTATAATGGATAACAGTAACATGAACTTGCAGTTCTTACTCATCATTTTCCTGAGATGAAGCAATAGAAAGAAATCTCTCTCCTTTCCAATAAATTTGCCTGTGAATGAACATTTTAAGAAGAGACATGGATTCTAATCACACACAGAATCACAGGATCACAGAATCACAGAATAATCACAGAATCAGGATCACAGAATGGTATATGTGATGAAAAGAAAGCTCATGGCAGTGACAGCAGTGATGGTAAATGCAAAATACAGACAAACACATACCAATGATGGAGAAATAAAGAAGGAAAAAAATGCTAGGAAAATCAGGGGGGGAAAGGTTGACCAAAAGCAGCAAGAGTAAAGATAGGAGACATAAAACACATATAAAGGAAAGTTAATGTAAATATAGTTGGAGACAATGAAGAAAAACACAGAAAAAAATCATCCAGTAATTTTAGTAGAGACAATACAGACAATTTTCACTGCTATGCTATAAAAATGAACATCTTATCTGACATCCAAATTCTAAAGTTTAAGCATCTGTTCTCCACTACAGATATCTCCTGCAAGGGCAATGGTGTAAAGGGAAATAACCATTGGACTACTGTAATATCTACCTTCCTTCAACTTTTGTCTTTGCACAATGATTTTGGCTATTAAGTCTCCTACAACTCAAGAACATTTGAAATGTTTTTTTCACAGAAATTAGAGCTCTTTTACACATCTCCCCAGTTAATTTAATGCGCTATCACATGTGTGGCATAAATGCCAGCACAGGTGAACCTTAGATTTTCCATCTCCATTTTCTTAGGTACCTATAACTTAACCTTTAGTCAATTGTTTCTAATCCTGAAGCACACAGAAATTAATTCTTAGTGTTTTCTGATGGATTTCTTGGTTAAAGACCAATCCCTGTGAAATTCATATGAATAATTAGGCTCCTATTCATGAGGATTTTGTTGATGAAGTCTTCGATTCTGCTCAAACTCAGCTGTCTTCAGCTTCACTCATCTCTTTTAAAGAGATTTAAATTGCATGGGGGTTTAGCATTTCTTTAGCTTCCCCTGGTTTTACATGACAGCCTTCTCCACAGGGCAGTCCTTGCAGGCAAGGTATTTTGCTGTGGTCAAGACAGTGATAATATTCATCTTTATCACTTGAAGATTAAGCAAATATAAATTCCATGAGCTCATGTCATGTTCTCTTCCTGTGCAAGTCCATTGACTGTCATTTCACTGCCCAGGAATCTCCACTATAAGCAGCTGCTAGAACTATGATTCAAATAGGAAGGGATGCATTCTGCTTAACTATTACACTAGTTTAAATCCCAAGTAATCCCACTGAAGTCAGTGGATTTGTCCTGGATTTAATCCAGTCTACCTGAAAGCAGAATTTGGCCCTTTGATTCCTGCTGCTGTTACTCAATTGTTGGGAGATTTACTGTATGGGGTATGCTCTGTACAACTAACATGCTGCAGCACACTTGTTGATCTACTTACCAGCAGAGTAAGAGCTTTATATTTGACACAGCAGAAACTTCTGAGTAAAAATAGATTGTAAAAAAATCCCAGCTGAGCTCTAATATCAATTTTCAGGAAGCAAAAATACAGCTTTACATCCAGCAAAACTAGTTGAAATGAAAGTAGTTTAGTGTGCACAATGGTTTGTAGTATGCTGAAAACTCTACAATGCTCTAAATGAATAACATGAGGATTTGATAGCAAACCTAAAAAATTCCAGGCACTGTTGGATACTGCTCCATAGCAAGTCATCATGAGAATTCTCAGCAGACAGCCATCCTCATTCCACAGGTTTTTATAAGACAAGAATCAGAGGGCCAATGAGAAGAAAAACTACTTACCTAATATTTGATTATCAAAAGATGTTAAATGATGTCAATTACTTGGCAGGCTTTCTGAATGAGCAAACATATGAAAATTAGACCAAGATAGTTTAAAAAACTATTATAATAGCAGAAAATCTTGTTGATCACAGCAACAAAGAGTGAAAATTAATACAGAAAAGGAAAGAAATTAGCATAGTCTGGGATTAAATTTTCCCCAGTCTACACTGTTTTCACCAAGTTTGCATATGTGTGCCAGTTATTTCAAATGTAGACAATGGGGATTTATTTCAATTAGGATGTTTTGTTTTGTTGGGGTTTTTTACAGTAGAAAACCATTTTTTTATCAGCAAGAAGGAAAATTATATGAACAATATTAAATATTCTCTTGGCTTCTATTAGAGCAGGCACAAGAATTCACACATGATTCAAAGACAACTGGGAAATACCTTCTATTATGTTGAAATAGAAACATGCATACATCACATCTACTTTTTCTTACTCTACAGTTTGGATGCAGATCCTCACAGAAATTCCCTAATGTACTGTGAAATGTTGGAAATTAATTGTGTGTGTGTTTATACCTCTATATACATACACACATGTATTTTTCTGTATACAGAATCTCCACTTCCTATTTCTTATTTGCTATTATGCAAAATCACCACATTGCTCCCTCAGCAGTATTTGTGCTCCTTAAAACCCTAACTCAGTTCTGAAGCTGTTTCATGTTTGTTTTCAAAGACTTCTTGTAAAATATTGGTGGGTTTGGGGTTTTTTTTTGACAGTAAAAATAAGAAGCTACCTTTCCATTTGGGTTAGAACCGAGATGAAATGAGGAATGGCTGCCACCAAGCAGAAAATTTGCTCACTTTATGTGTGCCAGTTAATTATGACACTTCAGAGGCGCTTCTGAAAGGATAAGGCAAGCTGCATAAATTTAGCTGTAATCCAGGCAGGCAAAACTAATTTGCAGGGGATGGCCTTATCTAGCTGCTGCAGCTTTCTCAGAAAATTAACCTTGGATATTTGGGCCCAATTCAGAAAGTGTTTGATTTTATTTTTTTTTTTCCTTTCCTGATCAGCATAAGAGAATTTTAAATTCAATACAATACCTGACTTTTAAGAGGCACTATGAATGCTGTAGGCAGTTCAGAGTTATTACTGACAAGCAAAAACATATATTTATATACGTACATATATGACTGTCCTTCATGCCCATTATTCTGCCTTCTTGCATGTGCATCAGAGGCCTTATCACCATATGTATGGGGGGAGGGGGTCTTTGGATTAACAGAAGATGCAGCTCATTTTAATGTACTTAGAAAAACTCATCAAAGTTCATTGCAGAATAAGTCGTGCATACTGACTTGTTCATTCCAGTGGAAATGAAGAAATCCCCATAAAAATAGAAGTTTAATGAAGTGTTGAAGCAAAGTCCTGCCTGCCATTCCAATTACCACTGATTTAGAATCTTCCTTGATAAACCACTATTAATTGCTCTTAGTCAGCGCAGTTAAAAGCTTACCTTAGATTTCACCAGCTTCACCAGTTTGTGAGTGAAAGATGTAATTAACAAATGTTGTCAAATCCACCTTAAAAGTTTCAGGCATAATATGAAGTATAAGTCTGATTGGCTTCTTAGCATTTTGAGCCTGTTTAGTTAAGAATCTCTTTTATTTTGCCTAACAGCACTAATGAGTTCACAGTATGATCCTCTCTTTGCCCAGGCAGCGATCACTGCAAGAAAATGTGAAAGTCTAACCTATACATTTATTTTTTTCCCTTTAACTGCTTTGAAATCACTGGCTGCTCTCTGGATAATACAATTGCTCACATTTGTTTGGTCAAATCTGACCACTCAAAAATAGGTTTAAGATTAATTGGAAAGGAATATCTTTGAATCTATGATTCTATGATTCTTATAATATTTTTATGTGGATTGATCTCACTTTTTCCTATTTACAGAGAGACATATATCTCCTTTATAACCATTCAGCCTAAGCTTGATCACTAAAACAGGACCAAAAAAAGGCAATAAATACATTCTCTGTCATTTCATTGACTCTGCCTTTCCTGAAAATTCTTCTGAATTTAACACAGTAAAATTCATCCTAAATTAATCTAACCTGTAGTTAAAGCCCATTAACTCTTCTGATGTTCAGCAGTGTGTTAGTTGTCATGATTATGACAATCTTTTAAATACATGCTCAGTCAGTTGCCATTCAATTTTGATTAGGCCCTTGAAAATACAGCTAGATTTCAAAGGGAGCTGTACATCTTATGCACATAATTCTGAATATTCTGATCCGATGTAGAAAACTGCATGGCAATTCAATTTTCATTCTTGCTCTGAATTTTGCCAGGTTTTAACAATCGAGGGCTATTTATGATCAATGAAACACAGGCTAATTTAGTATTGCCTTTCTTTTTCCCATCCAGCTTCAGCATGCCCCAAGATACCTTTTATTCTTGTATTATGTCAGTATAATTTTATGTTAGTGTCAAGATAATGAGTAGCTGTCACTTCATGCTGATTTGGGCCTTCAAAGAAATAATAAGATTGTATGTAAATATAAATGTCTACATGTAATAAAAGATTTGTCCTTTCATTATTGTAATCATCAATGTCATTATTATTTTTATTAGCACTTAATTTTTACCACTGCAAAAATTTGCAATGTGCTAGCTACTATCCATTCATGTAGGAAAGTCCAACTCTCGATCAGTAAATCTTGTGTTCAAAGAGTACACAAAAGAGAGAAATGTGATGGTTAAATGTACAGCTTAAAATACAGATTTTCTCTTGGGCTGTAGGAAAGAGGTTCAAATTTAATAGTTTATCTTTGATGCACAAGTAATGAAGCTGAGGGTTACGAAAAAATGATGTACAAAACTACCAAAAGAGATCATAAAATGAAAATTGACCAAAGTATCCAACCAGTAAAGCACAGCAAACTTCTTACTTAGAAGACAGGTTTTTTAATTATATTGTAAATATCACAATAGGTAATATTCTTAAAGCAGAGCTTAAATTGTTTTAATATCAAAAAGTATTCTTCCTCTCTGTTGTTTTATATAGTGTTAGGCAACATATGTCTTCAATGTACAGATATTTCACCTGAATTTCCAGATATTTCATCCAAGGCGAATAGGGTCAAGCTGCAAGATATGGAAAGATCTTGAGCTTCAGATTTGTCTTGCTTTGGTCTTTACCAGATGTTCACAGAGATACTGACTCATTAGATGCCTTAATTTGTCAGGATTTTATTACATTAGAGCAAAATAAAAAAAAATAGACATAGATATTCATTTGAAGTGGGAATATTACTACTGCCATCCAACAGAATGCAGTAACTGGTGCATCATGTATGCTTGCAAGCGTCAACTGTAAAATATCAGTGTTAGTTATTAGTCACATTTTACCCTTTTCTTGTGTGAAGAGTAGTCAGGGTGTGTGTACCTTTCATTAGGTATTCTAGTGAATGTTACAGATAGGTGTGCTAAGTAGGCTCAGATTTCTTACAAGTTAAAAGAAGGACCTAGACACACGCCTGTATTCAACACTAATTTACTTGCATTTCCTTTATTTGGAGATTGCTACTCTTTGCATGTCCAATGTTGCTAAGTGTTACATATAAAATTCAGTTCAATAATGCCAGATATTTCCAAAGCTACATGTGTAGAATTATGTGACAATCAATGGAAAGAAAGAAGCATCTCCACCAATGTGTGCTCAATGAGATACATATTCATAGAATCCATAGAGTACCAGCTTGGAGGGGACCTCAAGGATCATATAGTCCAACCTTATATATATATATATATATATATATATATATATACATATATATTGTATTTTTTTGTCCCCCACCATTCAGATTTTTTTTCCACCACTTAGAAAAATACTCAATTATATTTTTATCATGTAAACAATTGAAATGTGGCATAGCAAATCATAATCTAAATACAATGTGGTTTGCTCTATGTGGTACCCGAAGTGTTTATTTTGAAGTATTATTTGAAGTGAAGTATTTATTTTCCTGTTAGTCAAGGATAAGCCACTAAAATCACTTGGAATGATCAATGTTCACAAAGCTGAACCCTAGATGAATGAATTCCACAATATATTTTGAATATTTATCCAGTCTATCATGTTCACAACCAGTTATAGGGGACCACTGATGGAAACTTCTAGAATCACACTAGTGGCGTTTCTCCTTATTGTGACTTTTCCATATGAAAGGACTTAGTAAAATACAATAAAGATCTACTGTAATGTACTGGTGCTAGCATTATTCATCACAACAAATAGGTCCAACTGTTTTGATAAACAGCATGTGTCAGAATTTGGAATCACCAGCATAGCATTTATCATTTTCTGAGAAAGGAGATTAACTACAAAACTGTACTCGTATGGATCTCAAAACACATGTTGGCATGTCATTTGGCAAATTCAAAAATGTAGCTGGAAAACACTGGGAAGTGTATCTAATGTGAGGAAAATTTGTCTTAGTGATGACTGCCCACAGAGAACATTAGGCTTGCAATGTTTCCGTTTTACTGGGATTTGCACTTTCTTGACGTGGTAGAGAGTTTTTAATATCAACATTGACTGCATTGTTTACATATACACTGAAAAATCCATCTACAAAGGGATTTTGTATGAAATGTCTCTGATTAAATGCATTCAAGGCATTTTGGATGGTCTAAAGGGCAGAATCAGATTGTTGAAACCACGATCACAAGCAAAGAAGATTACAATATAACAATGTAAGTGGATTCATTGTAGGCAAACAAGTTTGTACAAAGACACTTCAGGGAGAGGAGAAGATGTCCTACAACGTAAGTCTGTGAAGATCCTTATCACTAGTTTAGTGCAGGGCAGAGATTCAGAACATATGATGCTGTCCAAATGGTCAGAGTTAGAAAAGGCAAAGTCAAAGAGGGCAATGTGATTAACTGGGTTAGAATTAACTGAGTAGTAATTGAGGGTATAGATGGAGCACAGTCTATCAGACTTGGCATCAAAGGTAAATTAAATTTTATGAAGATGCCATTACAAAAAATCTCTGGATGCTTTTCAAGGGGAAAAAACCCACAGATGATAGGGACAAACTACAAAAGCATGTGGAAATGAAGGACTAATTCACAGAAACATCAAGAACCTGCAGGTGCAGTTTATCCAAAGTATTTTTATTGTACTGTTCTCATGCACTTGTATTTTTCATATCAGTTATGCAACTCCTTCCAAACTCCCTCTCTGTCCTTCTGGGTCATGTGGATTTCCCACAAAGAAAATGGGGTCTGAAAGTGAGCCTGGCACATAAGCCAGCAAACATCAATTGATTTTATTCTTTGTCTCTTAACTCTTTTTTTGTCAAATGGCACAAAGAAGTAAACAATACAGCACCTACAATTTGTCTTCATTCTCATTTTCTCTTGTCTTACATTTCTTTTTCCACATTGCAGTTCTGAGAACTGCTAATAGTACATTCATTACCTGGATAAACCACCCATCAACATTTCTCAGAAAAAAAATACAAAAACCCAAGCTTTGCTTTAGTTTTCTTTCCAATAATTATAATCCCAGCCATTATTTCCACTTATATTTTCCTTTCAGATTAGGTCTATTCTATTTCCAGCAGATCCTTTTCACACACATTTAGCATTCACTCTTTCCTATCATTCAAATGGCTTAGTGTGTGGCAAAGGCAGTTTTGCTAACGAGATGTCAAAATACCAAGTGGTTACTTTTTAATTTCGCCCAAGGTAGAATGCTCCAGTTTAGAGCCAGTGATCCATTGCCAAATTCAATTTCCCAACTGTTTAATTAATTTATGTATATAATTTAATGATATTTAATTTGATATGCACATTCAAGATATAGTGTGCTTATCCATTTCTAAATAAAATCCTGAGTAGGTTACTAAAAAAATTACTAAAAATGGATTTTTCTTTTATGGAAGTATTCTACCAAGCAAATTTTTTAATTAATTTTGTCATCTCATGCATTATCCTGTGTTTCCCAGAAGACCTGAATAAATATGTCATCATTTCTAAGAAAAATAACTAGTTAAACCCTTTAATTTTTATTTTTTTTTACTTTTAGTTAAAATAAGACATGGTGTGGTCTTGGAAAAGAATCATCGGGATACTGCAAACCCAATGGAAAGCAAAGCAATCTCTGTGTTCATTATATTAGGCAGATAAGGCATTCCAAGGATAACTGTGTTATCTGTTCCAGTCTCATGAGGAGCTTTGGTTCTATGCTCCAGGACAATAAAGGAAAAGGGATGTTTTTGTATTGGATTAACCACAAGTGAAATAGTAAATAACAGAAGGAAATTCCACATCCATCTGTATGCTGGAAAAGAACCTCATATGAAGTTATAAAAGTAACAAAAGAATCATAAGAGAGCTGGGTTTCTGAGTAAAGGATATTTGTTATTTCCTAGAATTGTCATCTTAACCATCATGAAATATTTCTTGTTAAGATAAAGGCTTTTCTCAAACACATGACTCCTGTGTCGTGCATGCACCTTGTACTAGCCAGGCTACGGAATTTGAGTAGATACAAAGACCAGAGAAAGGTACAAAAAATTGTAAGCCTCACCCTCTGACTGTAGTGGAAAAGACAATTAAGCTCTTGAAGGGGTTGCAGTCTAACACTTCAGCTAAGAGAACCCACTTCACTTTTTTCCAGAAAAGGAGGCAAAAATTACAGGGGAACCAGGAAGTGTGATTTCTATAGCCTCTCCAAATATAAAATGAAGAATTAGAAATATTCAAAGAACTAAATCCTGTCTGAATTTGGATGGATTGGGTACTGGCATAACACTCCACACAGTAGTCAAATCTCAAACATCAAGCAAGAGCACAGCCTATTCAGCAATAACCCAGGATGTCACATTATTTTAATGGGCATCAAAAAGAGCACATTTCACTCAGATGCCCTCTTGTGGGGAATATATAAGAGGCTTTATAAGTCACAGAGACTTGAGCTAGTTCCACACTAAAAACATTGGCTAAAAATATTAATTGCAGAGTAAATCGATTGCATCATCTTTGACTTCTTGGTCAGCTCTGGGTATCTGCATTGTGACATGCCTTAGGGATTTTCTGTTAACTAATGCCTGTTCAACTGTTCAATGAAGGAACAATGGAAGATCAAGATGATTTGAAGTGGGATTCGTCTCACCTAGCTTTAGACCTTTAAAAGTTAGACATCTAAGTCTGAACTGCAGAGAGAGAAACAGGCAACTCTAGAGGTCAATTCATATGACCTATCTCAGATGTCTATTTTAGTCATAGATGAATCACCCTCCAAAGATGCCTAGATTTCTCTATCAACTATAAAAGGACCCTAGGGAAAGCAGTTAAGCAGTTCAGTGCTAGACTTCTAACTTTCAGACATGTAATTTAGAGGACATACGTCCTACTCACTGTAGTGGCAAGGTTCAGTTTCCACTGTTAATCATTCGTGCTGTTCTCAGATATATAAAACCAAGAACTCATCTCTAAGTAGTCCTCATTTGCTCTTTTTCATTTCTATTTTGGCTTGTTGGCTTCTTCCCATGTGCCTTCTGCCTTTAATTTTCACTCATTTTCTCATATTCACTCATAGTAAGTTCATTGTAACCTCTCTCCATTGCACCTTCCAAAATAGATGCTTCAGAGACAGCAGCCAGAGCACATTATAAAATTATTGTGCTTCCTCCAGCTGTTATTCTTTCTTAAGATTTTCTTTGCACTTCTGAGATGTCCAAAGCCCCACTTTTCAGGCCTCTATAATGGTAATAAATGAATAGTCTTTCTCTCTTTAGTCACTGATTTAATAACATTATTTCTTCAAAATTGTATATGATATGAATTAAACCTTTAGAACTGATTCTGAACATTTGGAAAATCTTTAGAGCTAGTGCTTGAACTGTATTTAAATTTGTTCTGATCCAGAGATCTGACATTCTTCTCAGATTGATTTTACACTAGTGTAACTCTATTGACTTCAATGTAATCTTTGCAGACATAAGAAAAATGAGAGGGAAAAAAAATAGTCCTAGGTTTTTGCTAGACAGGAATAGTTGCAGATGTTTAAATTCATTATTTATCTGTATATCCTCAATTTAAAAAAAAATCACACTATTAAAGAGAGAATAGAATAGAATAGAATAGAATAGAATAGAATAGAATAGAATAGAATAGAATAGAATAGAATAGAATAGAATAGAATAGAATAGAATAGAATAGACCAGACCAGACCAGACCAGACCAGACCAGACCAGGTTGGAAGAGACCTTCAAGATCATCGCCTGTCAAGTCTCCTCCTAAACTATGCAGCCAAGCACCCTGTCAAGTCTCCTCCTGAACGCCTCCAACGATGGCGACTCCACCACCTCCCTGGGCAGCCCATTCCAATGGGCAATCCTTCTACAATCAGGTGACCCGCCTGGTGGATGTGGGGAGGCCTGTGGATGTAGTCTACCTGGACTTCAGCAGGGCCTTTGACACTGTCCCTCACAGCAAACTCCTGGCCAAGCTGTCAGCCCATGGCTTGGATGGGAGCACACTGCAATGGGTTAGGAACTGGCTGGAAGGCCGAGCCCAGAGAATGGTGGTGAATGGTGCCACATCCAGCTGGCAGCCAGTCAGTAGTGGAGTCATTAAAACAAAAAAATGTAGACATTTTAAGAGTTGCTTGCTAATAATAATTCAGATATATAATAGCTTTTTTTCTCTTTGACCAATGCAAAAAGTCTTGGCTAACCAACTCTTTTGCAGAGCTGGCAATTAATTAATCTAAATAACATCTTAATTAATCTAACTAACATCTTACATCTTTGCATTTAAATGCCAAGTTCTTTAAAGCAGCATCTAGTATATCTTGAAATTCCTACACAAATCATGAGTTCTTTTACTAAAATATATATCCATATATTCTAGCACCACTTCAGCTACTTCAAACGTTTAAACAGAGGACTCTTAATGTAACAGTCTTATAATATAGACTGAGCGCAATCAGCATAAAAATAATTTGACAGCTTTCCACAGTGCTGAGTAAATGAGGCATAACCTGGAATATGAAACTTAGGGGCTGGTGATTTCTTTAGACTATATTAGAGAATTTATGACATTTCCTGTGGCAGAGGGAAACTATTCATGAAAGTTTATCCCGTCTCCCATAGGCACAGCAATCTTTTCTTATTTGTGCTTAGATTATCATCACGAGCAGGTATTTCTCATTCTTTGTGGGTGACAGAACTGCAATAACAGAAGTAATGTTTGTGTGAGGGAGTAAGTGCTGGAAATGTTTTTCAATATCATGCATACACTTGGCCATGTTGTGTCTACTAGTTTTGTTTTGTGGTTTAGGTTTTTTTTTTTCATATCCTATGGGATATATGACAGAATTAATCATAGATTCATAGAATGGCTTAGGCTGCAGGGATCTTACAGATCATCTAGTTCCAACCCCCCCTGACACTTGCAGGGGTAGTTTCCACTAGACCAGGTTGGTCAAGACCCCATCCAGCCTGGCCTTGCTGGATGCTTTCCAAGTATAGATTACTTTTTTCCACCAATAGTAGATCTGGCTAGGAAAAGCAATCATTCTTTCATTAACAAAACCTTCATAAAGAGTATTCTTTCACATGTCCACAACTTTTCAGAAACAGTGCTTGAAACATGCACTTAGCATCTGGAAGAGCAAGAGTTGCTATTACTTGGCAGGGAGCTGTTAATGCTGGGTTTGATCCTTTGTTTCTCTTTATGAGAATGTTGGATTTGCAAGAGAACTTAAAAATGTGTCCTAAATACTTCACATTTATGCATACTACTATAATTTATAAACGTATATTTAAATACTGTGTATAAAGCTCTCTAGATATAAACCAGGATAGTAACTATCTGTCAGAATGTTGTGTCATAAAATAATAGAGACTTTTCCGTAGTTTTCCTCTTATGTGAAACACTCCATTCTCTTTGCTCATTTTTCCTTAGCAGTCATTAGATTGTGTGAATGAAAAGTCCTGCAACCAGAAGTGAGGGTGGTTCTTACCAGATGAGTCACTACTGACTACTGAATCACTATCCTCTGTCTTTGCACTGATAGTAGTGTATAGACATCAGGGTCACTTCATCTAAAACGATGAGGATTAACTAATATCTGATTCCTGAGATTCCCTGATTACCTTCTAAGAATTCCAATCCAGTAAGTCCTGGAATGTCTTTCGTAGTTTCTGAACAAATTATTTAAGGACTAGCTATTTATTTAAAAGGGGAAAGAAGGGACCATACCCACTATGACCTCAGGTAACAGACATGGTTTAAGCAATGTAGCTATTTTATATGGTACAATGCAATGTAATTCAACTCAAGACCTAGTCTATGAGCTTGCAAATGTGAGGACACTCAGCATAGCTACAGTAAGTAAAATTAAAAATGGGAAATTATTTCATGTAGCAGCAAGTCAAACAGTGATAGTATTTCTGAATGTGCCTGCAGGAGGGCTTAACCTGGGTGCAAAAATTCAGATTGGATTTCTTAATTCTGGCTATGCAGAGAAGGACCAAAACTGAAAGAGCTGAAAAATTCCACTTCATGAGCAAAAGAATGATGAAGCTATTCAGAAACTAGAAAGAAAGCAGATGTACAAATAGTGTTGAGATGGTTACAAAAATGGAGCAGTATTTTTGAACCGTTGCATGTTCACTTATTGCTGGAAGTAGAAAGAAAAATCTAAAAAGACTTGTCATTGCTTCAGCTTGCCATTTTAAACATAATTGCACAGTAATTCATCACTGCCTCACAATTAAAAGTAAATAAAAGTGAATTTAAATTCTGAACATGAATGTGTCAGAATTTTACATCAAGCAATACCTTTTATGTTAGATGGAAACAGATCAGCTGACAGCAAGCCCAGTAACAGAAATCTGTCTAAGATAAGAGCACTAAAACACCAAAAAAGTGAGATTATTATAACTAAATATATTATTTCTATCAATTTTTCATTTTAGGGTGCTTCTTGCTTCTAGTGTGTCACAATATTTTGAACTTAATAAGTAAGGGATCAGCAGGTCTTCTTACAACTCCTTATCCCAGATTTTTTTGAGGCTTCCAGATATACCTCAGCCTAGTGTTTATGACTTTATTGTCAACTTGCATGCTTTTCCTTAGGTATCTATGTTATCACATCCCTTGGAATTCTAGAGGGCACTACCCAGGTGAAAAAAACAGTCCCAAACAAAGTACAAAAAGTAAGAGAGAAGGGAAAACACTATTAGAAAAAAAAGTGTGTGTGTTCTTTAATGGCCTACATATTAGACCATCCCAGGCTAACATCCCAGATGGGATTTCCATACTAACAATGTTTTCCTTGATAGTTAATTCATACACTCTACATACGCCTGGCATGAATTATGTTTAGAATTATTATACTGAAATGGCAGTTGTGATTCCAAACTAAGCTGTGGGTGCAGTGTTGACTCAAGATGTACATATCTGCATAACTAGTCTGCACTTGTTCTGTGCCACGATTGTACACAAATCTGGTAAGGATTGTAATACAATATTTGAATATATGTATATATGCTTGTGTACAATAGATCTATGCATATATATATCATAAAAGCATAGAATGGGTTGGGTTGGAAGGGAGCTCCAAAGGTCATCTAGTCCAGCTCCGCTGCAATGAGCAGGGACATCTCATTCTAGGCTGCTTCAAATGCAACATGGCCAGCAGATGAAGAGAGGTGATTCTGCCATTTTGCTCTGGTGAGACCTCTCCTGGAGTACTGCGTCCTGCTCTGGTGCTCTTAACACATGAAGGACATGGACCTGATGGAATGAGTCCCAAGTATGGCCACAAAAATGTTCATGGGGATGGAATACCTCTCCTGCAAGGACAGAGGGAGCTGGGGTTGTTCATTCTAGAGAAGGCTGTGAGGAGATGTAATAGTGGCCTTGCAGTACCTGAAGAGGGTCTACAAGAAGCAATGCTGTAAAGGGACTCTTTACAAAGGCTTGTAGTGACAGGATGAGGGGCAATAATTTGATATTAGAGAAGAGTAGATTTAGGTTGGATGTTAGGAGGAAGTTCTTCACCAATGAGTCAGAAAATTTTTCTTGTCTTGTCTTTTTCCTTTTTAACAGTAGTACGACCCGAGCAAAGGAATGTCTTTGGTTTCAGTGCCTAACAATCAGTCAGTTTTTATAGGCAGATAAATGACTAAAATAAAAGCCTCAGCTGATATTTGTCTTTCCTTTAATCTTTTACTAGAAGGAAAGAAATTAAGCATAATAGGAAACTCAGGAAGTTCAATCATGCAATATTTTAAGGTAATAAAAAAGATTCAGAATTTCCATTTTGCAGTTTCTCTCAGATCACTCTTTCATATTAAGCATTTACACTCTCTAAGTTATTATTATTGCAATATTATGATATTTACTAGATGCATCATGTCTCTGAACATTAGTCAGCACAGACATGAATCATGCAATATACCTTCCCTTTCCAAAACTTCTAGGAATATATCTCCCTCAAAGATAAGAATCTCTGTGCAGGCAATGCATAGGAATAAAATGTACCAAGGATTTGCAACTGTAAGTATACTCAACATGTATCATAGGTATCTAAAAACACTGCATTGCAAGGCAACCTTCCCAAGACCTGCTGGTGGTGCATTATTCATCTGTATCATGGGGAAGAAAAACAGTCCTGGCTGTCTCAGTTTGGGATCAGTAAATATTCTGAACAATGCCATTTCCTTTTCTAAGGAAAGGGATACGAATATAAATCCATTGCTATTTGTGCAGCATTTCTGGGTTATGGTAGTGAGCAATATAGAAATGTTCATGAGGAAATTAATTCTCTGGGTTTTGCTGCTCTGATAGGTAATTAAAAGGGCTAGAAATCTGTCGACAATGTGACAATGCAGAAGAAAAGCAATAGCCACACTTGCAGTGAGCCTCAGTTCTATATACTGAAGGAAGCAGAGGGCATGGTTAGAAGAGAGGGAAAAGGACAATACAGAAGATGATGGATGAAAGATGACTGAGAAAAGTAGGAAAATATGGAGTAACATAGTGGAGAGAAATAGGGTTGGGGTCTGAAGATATATTAGTGCAAGAAAATAAATAGCACAGAGTATGGGAGGTCTAATGTTGGCCATAAGCATCTTACCATACGCATGAGGTGTTCAATGCAATTCTGAAAGCTGCTGCTACAGCCTCTCAATCAAATTAACCCTGGAGTTTCTTTTTGAAGTATAAAAGAAGTTTTGATGGCTTGTAAGTACATAGCACAAACATGGGAGCTCTTCTGAAGGAATGGACCTAATGCAGGCACAAAATGCACCAGTTAAAGTTACCTTAATTCTGTTATTTCTGCTTGCTGTATGGTATTTTTAACAATTCACTGTTTTATCAGCTATAATAAACCAAACACACTAACATATTTAAGTTTTATTCTACTCATTTAAAGACAAACACATTGCAAAGCAGATAAAATACAACATTTAAATACTATGGATTATCTGATGGGAGATTATTTGATGGGAGCGTAGGGTATGAGTTGAGGTACGAAGTGAGAAAGGATTATTTTTCTGCATAAGAAAAATAAAATGAAGCATTTTCCTAGCACAAGGTAACACAAATGCTTCCTAAATTTCTAAAACTATGAAGTAAGCACCCTGAATCAAATAAAAAAAATAAAAAATAAAAATGTTTGTCTACATCTATAAATGAAAAAGAGGAAAGAAGAGTGAAATGAGATGTGACTACTTCTGAGCACAGGGATTTTTAGGCAATACATTCATTTTCTATAGTTGTCAGAGAAGCAAATGTTCCAGAAATATGGGAGTTGAAAAATTATCCATCATCTCTCTTGGTGAAAGACCTAGCCAGAGGATGAGAGTCAATGAAGTCATATTTGACATCATGGACAAGGTCATATTGCTTTGCAGTTTCAATAGCCAAGCCAGGCAGGTTGTCTTCTCTTTTGCCCAACATCTTAAGAACTTATCATTCAAAGTTATTTAAACCTTTCACTAAGACTGATAGATGTGTTAGTATAGAGATGATATTCAAAAGCAGCAAATTTCTGAACCACATTGATATCTATTCTTTTTTACTCCAGGGCAATATAACCTCATATGGCCAAAACCTTTTTACAGCTCTGTGGGTTTTGTTGGTGAAATATTTTCATGAAAAAAATTCATGAGAAGTGACATTTCTAACAACTCTCTATCTTTACAATTGGAACAAGGCCTTCTGAAGTGGCCATCTTGTTTTCTTTAACAGCATTGGTTCAGCTGTCATTGTTAACTTAAATACTTTCATTTGTATTCCAGTACAAAAGTAGAATTTCAAAGCAAGTATCATTTGTGTTTGAAGTGAAATGCTTCTTGAAGCACCATTTCAAGAAAAACATTTACATATCTCCACTTAGTTTTATTATGTTTTTTCTCCTTCCCCAAAATTATTATTTGGCACAAGGGAAGAGCTCCAACTTTTAGGCTTTTCATGAATGTTATACTGCATTCTAGTGTTTTCCATCAAATATTATGTGTATAGATAAGTTATTACCAAAAAGTTAATAATAAGTGCAAAACCAATAAAGTGATTCGTTCATTTTGAAACTATGAAAACAAAATATCATTAATTTTCCAAAGGACAGATTCTTACACCAAGGTTTCATTATGGTAGTAGAGATCTGCACCCTTACTGTCCCTTTTTGAGGCAGCCCTTGGCACATTCTTATCGTGCTGGTGACGGCTGATGCAGGAATAGCTCTGCTAACCCATGATCATTCCATAGGAAGAGTTGAGATCAGATGCACAGCACAGCGTCCACAGGCACTTGTTACACTTATTAGTATGCAAGATGAGATCAGGATACATAGCACCATACTTCAACTAGCTGTGTAAATCTTGCAAAGGTTTTCTTTTTCACTACTACAACTAAACTCAACCAGTAGGTTTCTCAGTTCTGTTCTTTTAATGTCTGAAAATGTCAACTGTGAATAAAATGCACTCCAGACTTTACAGCCATTATTGCTTGAGTTTGTTTAAGTTACTTATTAGTTTATTGAAGTACTAAATCTCCTGATTTAATTCAGGATGAAGCTGTTGAAACACATTCGAGTGTGGATTACTCCCATGAACAAGGATTACAACATTCAACTTTATGAATTTGCACATTTCTGGTCTTAAGTCTTTGCACTGTTGAAACATAAAGATAAATGCTTCTCAGTAATAAGGAAATGTACTTGCTTAAGCTGAGATACATTGTTTCAGCACGTATTTGATAGTTGTGAATAATATCGTCACTGGCAATGTTAGACAGTGCATTTTTCATGAGGTCTGTCGTGCTATCAAAGGTGATTTAAATAGGATCACACAGAAGCTGATAACCTCATGAATGAGATTAGCTGCTGTTAAACCCACAACTGATACCCAATCTTGAATTTAACCATGCTAATATTTTTTTTTTTATCTGACTTAGCTTTTATAAGTTTTTGGATATTTAATGAAAATGGGATATGTAATTTGGAAAAGTGTTGGTCATTAATGCCTGCCTCTGCTGTCAGTTGTAGATCAATGTTTATATTCATGCTAAAATAAATTAGGGCCATTGTTTTAGCTTGATTAGCAGATTGCTACAATTGAATTCCAGTTTGATATTTCTAGGTTTTGAAATTCCCATCCAAGTATAACATTTCTCTCTGCCTTTAAATTATAACTGGGAAAACAGTTTCCCATCCAGTTTATTCTCAAACCTCCACGGATAATCACAAGGGGTTTGTCTCAGTATAAAATGATGTTGAATAACAGCTCCCATGTCCATTCTCATCTTTCTGGCTGCACAGATGGAGTGAAAAGACTTCCCTGTGGGGTTTTTTTTTGGCAGCTAATATAATCAGATCACCTAATGACTGGCCAAATATTTTATAAAAGGCTGTTATCTCCTCTTAAAAAAATGATCACCCATTCAGAATTCCTCTGACTATTTCTTAACAAATAATTAGCAGCTGTAATTTCCACCTTTTCAATGCAGTATATTGAATGTTGCATCAGTAAAGTACATAACACCATCTCTAGTTATGATTGCTTACTTTCTGGCACAAGATTTTATTTTCATGTATTTCAAAGAATCAGACAAAGAGCTCAACAAAAGGTCCAAATTTCCCCCCTTAATTTAACATCTGGACAAAAGACCCAAAACAAAAAAAGGCAGAAACCTTGGATCTTGCAAGTCTAGATCCACACCTGATAGACCTCAGGACTTCATCGTATTTCAGAGGAGCTATGCTGATTTTTGCCAGCTGAGAACTTGTCCTGGCTCAAACAGCTAGATAAGCAAAGAACTTTGGAAACTTTCCTTAAAAGGCAGTTTATGTAATCTAGGGAGACTTAGAAAATCACAGAGTCACAGAATACTAGAGATTGGAAGGGACCTCCAGAGATCAAGTCAAACCTCCCTGGCAAAAGCAGGATCACCAGGGTAGTCTGCACAGGAATACATCCAGGCAGATTTTGAGTCTCCAGAGAAGATGACTCCACAATCCCTCTGGACAGCCTGTTCCAGTGTTCCATCACCCTCACTGTAAATGAGTTTCTCCTCATGTTGAGGTGGAGCCTCCTGTGTTCAAGTTTTTATCCATTGTTTCTTTTCATATTACTACACATCAGTAAAAAGAATTGTCCCCCTCCACTTGACACCCACCCCTTAGATATTTTTAGGCATTGATCAGATTCGCTCTCAATCTTCTCCAGACTAAAGAGCCCCAGGTGTCTCAGTCTGTCTTCAGAGGGGAGATGCTCAAGTGCCCTAATCATCCTCATGGCTCTCCATTGGACTTTCTCCGGCACTCAACTCCCTCATCTGTATAGCTTCTACCTACCTGACAAATAATCACTATAGATTCACTTTTTACTTAATTTCCAACACATGTCCAAAGGCAGGCATATACCCTTTCTTCCAGTGTGCCCAAGGAACAGAAAATAATTGAGTCTGAAAAGACAGACAAAGCAAGCTGAATAAATTATTATATAAAAGTCTGTTTATTGTATTTACATTAAATGAGTGGGCAGCTATAAATCCTAATCAATAACACATTGACTTAATTCATCACTGTTTTAATTCAGCTGCATTTCAGTATACTTCCATCAACCTTATAGGACATCTACATCATTGTAAAGTGAGACAAAAACATTCTTCATTCAAATCCTTTGTTATGTGTCACCTCAACTGTTTACACACCTAGTGAATTTTCATATATTAAGAATGTCTGGGTTATTGTGTACATATAGAAGCGGGCATATACTGTGCCCTTCGTGGGTCTGTACACATTCTCAAGTGTATACACTACCTGTGTACACACACTGCAGTAAGTTCACTGTGAGTACTGGTCCTTATCAGATAATTGCTCAAGTGTAAACTGTTTCCCATGTCATATTTCAGCAGGCTGCTAAATATATTTTGACATGCTCTGAAGCTGCCTATTTTTGGTTCCACATTGTGAGTCTATAATGTAGCCCATTTCTTTTTATACTTAATGCTTTGCATTATGTGCTGCAAATAAGTATTTAATTTGCCCTTCAGTTAGTAGGCATTTATTGTACAGTAAGAATCAATTGACTGCTACAAGGACCCTTTTTATGATTTAATCCATACACAAGAAAATTCAGTTTCTATCATAATATCCTCAAAACTCTAGCAACATTACATATAAAATGAATATATTATTAGCAATGGAATGTGGGTATCTAACTGGCATGAACTACAATATAAAGAAAATCATAGCTATTAATTAGCATAATTCCTTAAAGTTAAAAAATATTTAAATTAATTTAGTCTTTCATTAATTCAAATCAGATTTACTTGCTTTGCAAGACAACCAAATTGCTAAAGAAGGTTTGCCGCTTTATAGTCCCATCTGCTAAAGCCCACACACAAACAGCATACTGCATTTCCTTCCAAAAAAAAAAGAAATAAAAGGGATTTCTATAAAACTGCCTGTGAAATAGTTAAACACTTAAATCACCAACAATGTCAATCCAGTCAGATATTTAGCTTCACTGGTGCTGCATTGTCAGGGAAAGAGTGGAGGAGAGATACATGAAGTGGTAATATGAAGGTGAGGGATGGTGTAAGCACAGGAATCTTACCCCTCTAGCCTCCCCTAGTTGCCTGGCTTCAGCAGGCATAATGCAAAATGAGATGATAAGTGGTGATAGTCTGTGGGTACTGAAGTAGAAAACTTAGAGACATGACAAATCTTGTGAGAATACAGGAGAATACAGCATTGATAAAGTGGTGTAGTTATTTGTTTTATTTTTGTACCTACCAAACATTAGGATGAAGGTCCTAGGGTCTCGCTGCCCTTGACAAAGTAATTAGAATGAAGGCTAACAGAAGCACAAAAAGCAAATGAACAGGCAGTCTCTCCTCAAAACCATACATTATCTACTTTCTCACGCACAAAGCTTATATTCCCAGAGTGAAAATCTGTTCCTGTGACACCTCTTCACCTTAGCTTTTTTTCAGGCATCAGCTCAAATGCAGAGACTTCACAGGCTGTCATAAAGGTCAGCATACATAAGCGATTTCCTTTGCCTATCTTGAGCATAAAATAAAAAAATCGTTTTTTTCAAATCAGCAAGCCCTCTTTCATGGCCCAAGAAATGTGAGGATGTAGCAGATGAAAACTGAATTTCTCAATCTACTGTCAAAAAACACCAGGCAAAACCTGCAGACTTAAAAGAACATATGTCTCTCTTTGTAGCTCAGACAGTCAGACATCATCTCTACATCAGTATGACTTTCCAGATAATTTAAGAGGCAGACATAAAACCAGAACACTGTAGCTGCTGAACCCTTAAGTCAAGGACTGAATGACAGTGGTGGAAACTGCACCAAAAATGCATGGTTTTCCAGAGGCTGACACAAAGCTTATGCTGACAGTTGTTCATTATAATTCTCTTACACAGTTGAGATAACTTTGTTAGGTGTGCTTGCTGGCACACAGTGGCACCAGCTTTAGCCATACCCAGAGCTGATGGCGCACAAACCAATGTATTGTAGGATGTGTACAATGTTTAAGAGGACACAGTCTCAAGTTGTGCCAGGAGGTTTAGGCTGGATGTTAGGAGGAAATTCTTCACAGAAAGAGTGATTTACCATTGAAATGGGCTGCCCAGGGAGGTGGTGGAATCACCATCCCTGGAAGCATTTAAAATATGACTGGATGAGGTACTTAGTGCCATGGTTTAGTTGATTAGATGGTGTTGGGTAATGGATTGGACTTAATGATCTCAAAGGTCTTTTCCAACCTGGTTAATTCTGTTCTGTCCTATCCTATCCTATCCTATCCTATCCTATCCTATCCTATCCTATCCTATCCTATCCTATCCTATCCTATCCTATCCTATCCTATCCTATCCTATCCTATCCTATCCTATGTACATTCCTGACAATTGTCCCTCCTTTAGTTCCTGCCACTTGGACTCAAGGTTAGCTTATACCCTTTCAGTTTAGTGAAAAGTGGTAACCAATGCTCCAAATCTGTTGTTTGTTTACCTCTCTTTCCAGGCTATGTTAACCATGTTTCTCAACTCTGCAGACACTTAATTCTTTGTAATATCTCCTTTTTCAGTTACTGCTAGGCACAAAGAACCACTTTCCACTGTGCTCTCTTTGTTAACCATAACAAAGAGTGGAAATAAAGTATTTTGTGTATTAGAATTACATCAGGAGAGTTAACAACTTTTGTAGCAGTCACAGGGAAATGGATAGCTTAGGATGTTTGCCTGTCCTCCAACACCTGGTGTAGCCAACACCTGACTGAAGTCTCTGACTCCGACATGCTATCTTTGTTCTATAACTAAGAATCATTTCAGACTTCAGCACTGACTTTGTCTTATTTGCAAATCCTTTTGTATTCCAATATAAAGTTAAAAATCTTTACTAAGCATCGCAAAGAGCTCCGTCTTTCACCTACCCTTTGAACTAGTATAGTCAGTTGTGCTGACTCCTCATGTTCCAAGAAAGACAACAGGGAGCAGTGCTACTCTGGAATTGACCTGCAATATAGCAAGGACCATATCATGGGCTGGAAACTGAGATGATGGATCTCTAAAACTGGGAGAAGTCTACATATAGAAATTTCAAAGTTAGCTTTCTTTTCGTCTGTGTAGTTTAATTGGAAAGCTAATATGAGACTCATAAATAGCATTAACACAATCAGGAGAGTTTGTTACCTGACTCCAGGTCTTTTTAAAGTTATTAAAAATAGGATTTATGTAGCTCTTTAGTCACCAACTTCATAAAAAGCCTTGTGACAATGATTGTTAAAGTTCTTCAAAGTCAACCAAGCCTTGCAATAAGAGCTAAGTAAAAGGATCTATTAAAGCTGCAGGTGACCAAAATTATCTAATTCATTCAGTCTACTTTAATAGGAAACCTTGAAGGTGGCTTTTGTTATTTCCCAAGGTTTCTTAAAAGGTGTTTTAATAACCACTTTTCTGTTGTTGTGAGTCTTTTCATCCTCCTTCTATCTTGTAGACATTATCAACCTTAACTTATCACAACAAATCTTCATTAAGTCTCAAAATTATTTCAGCTTGGACTTCTCTTTCCCATTTAGAGTTTTTAATCATTGGTTCCACATAGACTAGCTTTGAGGGTTTTTTTTTTATCCATTTTGGATCACACCAGGGCTACTTCTGTGAAATTCAATTAGAACCTTATAACAGTTCTCTATAAATTTCATCGCTTCAAAAAACAAACAGTAAGATCTTGAAAGAAGCACCCTGTGACTGGTAGAAGAGGTTTATTAGCACTTTGTCAGAAAAGTGTATTTGTTTTGGGCAGATCAATCAAATCTACTTCAAATAACAAGTCCTTGAGCTCCAAATACTGTGGACCTAATATTCACATTCTCTTTTTACTTTTAAAAGCCAGCACACCATCTTAGCATGAAAGACTACAGAATGAGCTAGCTCTTAACTGCACAATTATTGCTTCAGACCATTTACTTTTACCTTCAACTTTAGGTAAAGGTCTCTTCTCAGAACATTTATTTTGTCACCTTGATCTGGGCCACCAGAATAGCCATTAAGACTTAGCAAATAATTTCCTTACCTTTTTCAAGACATCATTTCTAAAAGATGTCTTTCCAACCTACAGAAGTTGTGGACTGATTTGACTTACATTTAAGGAATGTCTGCATCAGGAGAATTTGCAACAGAATAATTATATTAATGTCACTAAAGATTAAATCAGCAACTGAAGCCCCACATTACAACTGGACAGAAGATCTGCAGTGGGAGATTGTAGTGACGTTACTCATGACACTGGTGAAAATTTCTCCTGTATGAGTGTAGTGTTATAGAGTAGCTCACCTCTAAATCTTTTTCTTTAAAGCCTAGCTATCAGAGATGGAGAAAAGGCAATCAGAGTGAAAGACCTATAAAAAGGGATCAAAAGCCTAAATTAGTTGTGAGGGAAAAAAATGAGCAAAGCTGCAGTGAAAAATGTTATGCCTTTATCAGAAAGTTTAAATAATAAAAATGTTAAAATATGATTAGTTTACCATTTGGACTAAATATTTCTCCTAGTTTCTGATATGTTTTAGGGTTTTGCTTGTTTGTTTTCGAATGAACCATGGTGCATGAACAGCTTCAGGAAACAAGATCACATTGCCTTGATAGCTTTTAAGGTCTGAATTTGGAATGTGACAGAATTTTTTCTACACCTGGGAGCAAAGTTGAATCTGAGATGCCCAACAACCTATCTACTCTGCAGAATGCCTTATATTCTGTTTCTTATCTTCTTTATGTGTGCTACTAAACACTCAAGAGAAAGAGAAACTCAACCCATAGGTTTATGTGTTCTGCTAAAATGGACACCTAATCTATGTCATTTATTATGTACAAAGAAAAATTCCAACAAGTGTAACAGACTGTATATGTAAATTATACTACAATGTTCCATCTGTGGGAGATCCAAATTTTGCCTGTTCCAAATACAGCAAAACAAGGAGTAGAATTTAGGCTGTCAATATCTAGCCATAGCATTTAAATATGTATACTCAGCATAACTTCTGTTTCAACTACAAAATATGTTTTGGCCTGAACAGCTCCTGAGACAACAGTGCTTTTGAAACTGTTAGCTTAAAGTACCAGAAAAATACCCCAAAATCCCCCAACAATAATTTTCAATAAATTACCATTCCCAATAATAGGAAACACTGTCAGAAAATTGTCAGGCAATTGTATTGTCTGAACTGTTTTACATAAGTGCCATTTTATCTGTTTCCATTTTTACGTCTAGGTTACGTTAAAAGTCAGCCAAAATCACCACTGCACTCCAGTGACTGAGCGTGAGTCAGTTTGAGTGTTGAACTCAGAAGTTCTGACTCCACATCAGTTTTTATGGTTGGATTACTAGAGGTAAAGGGAAAATAATTTTCCATTGCCATCCAATGTATGTTTAATACTTACAATAGTCTAAGAACCTGCCTTTTCCAGTCAAGTATGTTTTACTCAATAACCTCATGTCCATCTTTTAGAGTATCCAACACTCAGCCAGACCTTATAGCTTCTGCTGTTCAATATCTTGATGTTCTGGATTGCATTCTGTCACGATTTGCCCACAAAAATAGTAAACCAGTAGCAGAGAAATATTAAAATCAAAAATTCTGTCTCATCATGTCACTCTTGTAGCTATTCTACTACACACATATGCCCATGGTACATGGCATTTATTCCTCTATGGAATTCCTGGAATTTCATTGTAAGAACACATTTCTAAGTCCTCAGTGTTGCACACTAAGAGAGAAAGTCTTCATCTTAGTGTTCTTATTTTTCTGCCAACATAGATTGTTTATGTTACTGTCTTGCACACAGGATCATAGACTGCAAAAAAGCTCATTATTTTAGTGTTAAAAAAATACAATGTCTGTTTTGCCATGTAATGCTCACCATTAAAGAGTTCAGTTCTCTTATTTGGAGGCAATTTTTTGTCGGCAACAAATAACATTATTGGAACTGTTTCACATTACTGCTCACAGTGAGGTAAAACACCAAAAAACATTTGATGGTTTGAGATACGTGGCTAACCACTGTGTAAATTTGGTCACATATTATTTCAATACCAGTTGATTCCGTCTTGGCTAGTGCTAGAGGCCATCCTACAGAGAAAATTAAGCCTGTCTCCAGTCACTGCAGATCTATGCCAAAGTTGTTGTTTTAAAGTGTTAATGACCTGAAAGGGATAAAACAGGATGGGTAAAAAGGACATAAAAATATTACAATTCACACTGAATATGTGGTATTAGAACTCCATCCTATTGAATGACCATTATGTCAACAATCCTAAACTGTTTTGATGGGGGACTTGAACAGTGGGAATATAAGGAAAAGGACAATATAAGAAACAAAAAATTAGAGACATGTTAAAATGTTAAATACAGAGAAAAACTTTTCTATGATCTTGTGAGATTATTTGTTTAGAATTCTTGTGAGCAAGTCTGAGCCATCTGTATTCAGATAATCCAAATTATGAAAGAAGTCAGGGAAATAGAGATGACTGAAACATTTTAATGCAGAGCTACTTCCTATTAAGACATGCAAATCACAGTCTGATTCCATAAAAGTCTTCTCTCTCTGTGCCTTCAGTCTGCCATTGTGAAAAACAATCTTGACAGTAAAAAATAGCCCAGTGTTTCTTAAGGTTCCCTGCAGCTTTGCATAAAAGGGCCAGAACATTTTAGTCTACAGAGGAAAATATTAGAGTTGGGTGTTCTGGGTTACTGAATCTACAAATAAATCATTTGCAACAAAAGGCAACACAGTAAAAAATATAGTCAAGATTCCAAAAGCAAGGAAAATACAGGTGTCCCTGCCCATGGCAGCTGGGGTGGAACTAGATGATCCTTGAGGTGCCTTCCAAGCCTAACAATTCTATGATTCTATAATGTATGTATACTTTAAGAGCCAAATTCTAGTTCAGGATTACAGGATATAGTAGATTTTAGAGATTTAGACCTAAAATTTTCCTCTCCTAGATGACTGCAGTCTTCTCTTGGCAACAGAACCAATGGAGACGAATTAGTCTACCTGAAAAAAAAATACTTCCTTTGTTGTTATAGGTGTAATGTATTAAGATTCAAGTATGTATACAGAACTTGTAATGTTTTAACAACAATAGATCAATCTTCCCATTTTCTTCAAACCAGTGAAAATTACAAGCAAAAGATTTGCCATACTACCTCTAAAACATACAACTACAATACAATATTGTACATGTCATCTAATTTTGAATTGTGGAACCACTGTCATGTGTTGGTCCTAGCAGCAAAGCACCCATACAGTCACTCACTTCCCTCCTCCAAAGAGGAAGGGGAGAAAATAAGAAGAGAAAAAACTCATGGGTTGGAAAAAATAAAAGACAGGGAAATCACTCACCAAGTGCGGTCACAGGCAAAATAGACTGGAGAATTTAACTCAATTTAAAATACTTAATTACTCATTTGGGTATTGGGAAACAAAGGCAACATATAAACGCTTGGAGAAAACACCCTTCCTCCTTTCCCAGCTCAGTGTAACTACAGATACTTCCTCTCTTGCCCACTTGCTAATCTGGAAGGAGGGATTTGAAACTGTCTCTGACAGTCAGGTTCTATATGTGTCCATTGCTCTATTATCACTATGGCAAATAAATCTCTCTGAAATCAGAAAATATCAACATTGTTTCTCAGAAAGAAAACTCATAAGCTTTCCTTCATATATCTCAAAGTGTGTTCCTAGATGGCATTCTAAAGATGTATTCAGATGATGGCGCATCAACCCAAATATCTGGGTTTGGGGGGTGGGGTTTCAGAAAGTCAGCCAAAATGAGGCCATAGATCTGAACTTCAGGGTTGGCCAAATTCCAATCAAAAGAAAAATGAAAGCAAAATGAGATGAATACACACCCCACCCACATCACAAGAACACAAATCCTTAAGGAAATTTTTGTTACTTGCTAAATTTTGCTCCTTCTTAAACACAATGGAAAAACCTTCTCTATTTAATTGCATGGAATTATATCTCTCACGCACATGTTTTAGACATCCAGTTGAATGCATTCTTATATTGGATTAGAAGATGGTGATAAACTAGAATGTGCTTTTGCATATTGCAACAGTTTTAAGTCATACCCTTTACTGGAGAGTCTGAAAGAAAGTGATGATTGCAGAGACAATATCATGAAGAGATGTGACTAAATATTCAAACCTTGCAGCTTTGAAAAGCATAGCATGCAAGTAGGGTTTTCCTACACCTATTTTCTTTCTTTTTCATGCCTGTGATTATCCTTTGGGGTGGATGCTGCCATTCATAATGGTTGCATCAAGCAGTGACTTCAGTCTGCAGGTACTGTGCCTCAGTCCTGCATAAGTTATGCGCAGATATGGAAATGTTCTCTCTTTTGTAGCAGTATGTTCACTGTCTGTTTGAAAATACACTGAGTGCACTGCATGGTTTGATTCCATGTTCAGATAACATTTATGCAAAGTGTCTAGTTTCATATAGCCAGAAATACATTTTGAACTTATCTTTTGTTTATTTAGTCTCTGTAATTTCCACCTGGGAAAGCTGTATTTTTCCACAAACAATATTGCAAAACATTTTCACTATAAATTAAGTCACAGAGGTATGTATTTCTGTATGGTGAATCCCAGCATGACATGACTATTGACTCTACACAGATAACCATAGTTCCTTTCACAGACACTTCTAACTGTGCAAATGGTCCTGAGCCTGAGGAAAGCCTAAACAACCTTTTCTCTCTAAGTGTGGAATAAAGGAAGCACACATTATGTATCCATGGTATATTAGATTACACCATAATCATGTTTTGGACTTTGTACTGAAATATTGTCTTCCTTTCTTTCCCATTTTTAGCTTAATATTACAGTCCTTACTCCTAAATTAAAATACTATAATTTTGTCAAATTGTTTCTTCCTATTCACATTAAATAAAACAGTATTAAACAATCACCATCAACATTTACAGTAGGTCCACATTAGGCACAGAAGATGGCCCCCAGCTTCTGAATTTGCAGCAAACTTCAGTTACTGTTTTGCTACAGCACCACAAGCTCTCATAACTGATTTTGATGAGCTGCTGAAAGGAAACCTCACAAGCCTTCCTTCCCATTAGTGCCATGATGTTTACCCCTTCAAATCACAGAAGATGCTTTCAAGTTTAGATCTTCTTCTTAGAGTGTTACAATACTAAAGGCAGTCAGTTTTAAACCAAGTAGATGAGCATAAAAACTACTTCATCACAACATAAAATGTTTGAACCAGTAAAAACAACACTAGTGATTTATTAGGTGGATTGCTGAGTAGTTTAAAAGGAAACCACTCTTCCTGGGTAATTAGCAGAGTAATTATTATTTTTCTTGTCTTAGTTAAAATCAGTATGAAATAAAAACTCCATCCACTTCTGGAATGAAACCATTCTTGGAGCAGACTACAGTGGTCATTATAGGTTCAGTAGCATAGTACAGAAGGCTTTCAAGGGGAGATTGCCTTGTTGAAAAATACATGATTAAATAGCCTACAGTGAAGCTATACAAGCTGGAATTTGTCCAGGAAAATAGTAATAATATCTTCCACACTTTTCTTGCAAAGAGTGCTCTGGGATCTTTAATGACCCAAAGCAGCTTTCTCCTTGGTTCTATCTCTCAGAAGCCCTTCAAGTCTTCTTTTAGAATGCTGAAGCCTGGATACGCAGTGCAGTGAAGAGCAAAAGGAAAATGAAAAGGGCGAAATGTCAATAGTATGTATTGTTTAGTATAAAGAATCCCCAAAAGCACTGGAAACATGTCTTTTTAATGAGAAACAACAGTTTGTGGCCAGCTGTTCCACATCATTATGAACACGTTAGCTCCAGCAAGATGTACAAATGGGGACTATAAACACAGTACATTGAAATTAAGGCCTGCATGGGTAATCATACCTATTAATATAAATGGCATTGAGAAGAGGCAGACTGAGCTCATATACTGACTGACAATTTAGAGCAAAACACACTGTTTTTCTTCACCATCTCAAGAAGAAATTAGATGTAACATGGGTCCAGCAACAAGTGAGCCCCCTTAATGTGTTTATTAAAATGCGAATTGAAATGCTGAGTGGAAACACGGCACTGCATACGAATGTGAGGGTCACTCTTTGGAGTTCTTCTGCACCACTAAATGTACACACAACAGGATCATGGGTTGGAGTTGTTTTCAAAACACAGATAAGTGAGGATTTATGCAGCTTTTCTGAAGGTTATTATGAAAAACATACAAGTGCAGATGAAGAACTAAGTTTATCATAACCCACAGAACATGTTCTTCCTTCATAATAACAGAGGTGTGATGTTCCAGCAGGTATTTCAACATTCTCTGTCCAGTGATTAAAGAATATCTGCTGAAGGAATTACTCCTGTCTAACATTAATTCTTTAGAATTTATCTGGCAGCAAAGCAACTGAAGGAAAATTCAAGATCCTTATCCATGGGTTTTCCATAGCAATTTTCTCTGCTGGATTTCTTTTTGTTTTAAATATGGCCACAATAAACTGGGGGGGGAAGATCAAATTCACTCTCTAAGCTATTTTTCCCATAGAGGTGCATTAATGTAAATTAGACAGAATGACTTTTCCCAGTTATAATTGGGCTGAAATGAGGTGGAAGGAACAGAAAGACAATTAACTTTAGGGTTTTTTTCTTTCTTTTCTTCTTTTTCTTTTCTTTTCTTTTTAATCTCCAGCAGTTCAGAGTAGGTTTAGTGCCCAATGGTAGTAGGCTGTCAGTGCTGCCAGGCAAATTATTCTGAGACCTTCAAGGGGCTTTGTTTATCACATTTTTCAATTAACCTCTGCATTTTAACTTCATCGTAATGCCTGTGCCAATTCACACCAAAGAACAAACAAAAATCCCCATTTTCTGTCATTATTTTCTTGCTTCATAAAATCAAGGGGCTTGGTTTTTTTTCCCTTTCTCTCTCCAATTTAATACACAGAGAAAAAGGACATAAATTTGAGATTACAGGAAACCACCACAAGAGGCAAAGAGTTTAATACAAATCACATTTCTACATTAACCCTTTTTTCTTTTCTTTCCTTTTCTGCATATCATAGAATCATAGAATCAATAAGGTTGGAAAAGACCTCAAAGATCATCAAGTCCAACCTGTCACCACAGACCTCATGACTACTAAACCATGGCACCAAGTGCCACGTCCAATCCCCTCTTGAACACCTCCAGGGATGGGAACTCCACTACCTCCCTGGGCAGCCCATTCCAATGGATAACAACTCTCTCAGTGAAGAACTTTCTCCTCACCTCGAGCCTAAACTTTCCCTGGCACAGCTTAAGACTGTGTCCTCTTGTTCTGGTGCTAGTTGCCTGGGACACCAACCCACTTCTGGCTACAACCACCCTTCAGGTAGCTGTAGACAGCAATAAGGTCTCCCCTGAACCTCCTCTTCTCCAGGCTAAGCAACCCCAGCTCCCTCAGCCTCTCCTCATAGGGCTTGTGCTCAAGGCCTCTCCCCAGCCTCGTTGTCCTTCTTTGGACACGTTCAAGTGTTTCAATGTTTTTCTTAAATTGAGGAAAATGTTTTCCATCCAGAAAAATATGTTTTGGAAGTTTTAAAGTTTGACCTGAGGAACTTGTAGCAGATATACCAGGTTCCACTTTGGAGTATGTTTACAAACTTTTTATACACTCAGCACCTGAGTAAAGCTAGATGTCCATCACTTTCCAAGAACCACAGCTACGAACCATCTCCTGAGACTATGAGATCAAATCAGATCAGTAGTTGCAAGAAAGAAAGAAAGAAAGGAGAGTTAAATAGCACCATTGTGTCCTTTTCTTGCCGCCTATATTTACTTGATAAATAGTCCCAGGTTAGAGCAGTCTTTCAGGATATGGGAGATTCAAGTTTAAAACACTTTTTGTCTCAGGAAACTGGAAATTACATCCCTTACCTAGTGTCACAAGTTTGCCCTAACCACAAAGCCATGTAATACTTTGAGGTAAAAACTCTGCTTCTCTCCTGTGACAATTTTGATTAGTGAGGTAGGTTCATTAACAGTACATTCCTTGGCACAGAATAGGCTACAAATATTTGTATAATCTGCTTGTCAGAGTATTGCCGTGCTCCCAGAGCAGATGTGGATTTCAGAACCTGCTCCATATTTTAGATAAGAACATAGATTCCACCAAACAACAATTCAGGTTGACTGAAGTGTTGACACACAGCATATCCCAAGTCACTAAGTTCCTTGTAGTAAGTATAGGAGTTAAATTTAAATACTTCAGGTCTCAAAAATACATAAACATCAAAGGCAAAGTAGTATCCAAGGTAGAAAGAACATCCCTTCAACCTCACAGAAAAATTCAGAATGTTCCCCTCCTAAAAACTACAAATACAAGCTGAGTTGGGCCTTGAATTAAAAGCTTTGGAAGCTATTTTAAAAGTATAGTCTTTACAAGGTACACATTACCTAAATGATTCTGCCCAATAATTGAAAACCAGACTTTTCCTGACAACATCTCTCTTAATATTTTCCTTCAAACTAGTAAGTCCAAAGTGCTTGAAAATTCTGCTAGGACAAAGTTATCAGCTACTGGTGAAAGATTAAAATCTTTACTTTGTAGATTGTATCAACCTGATTAGAAGAATAAGTACCACAGTTAGCAGATCTAACAACAAACCTACTATGCCTGGACCAGTAATCAAACAGGAGAGAAAGAAAAAAATAGAGGGCAATGGAAACTTCTCATATGCAACAAGAAATTTACATCAAAGCTGAGAGACCTGAACGAGTGGATTCACTCTGGTATTTCAGAATTACCATCACAAAGGAGAGAAAGTCTGAAGCAGAAATCAAAAGTAGAATTGCTTTTGTGATAGCAGCACTTGTAAAAATCAACAGAACCTGACAAGAATCAAGTGCATCAAAGGGAAAACTCAGAATAATTGAGTATGACGTACACCTAAACATACATGAAACACAGGCTCAAATGGTATGGCTCAAATGGCAGTCAGGGCTTTATATTCAAGTAATAATAACAGTGATAATTTCTTCATGTGCTCATTTTAGTGCACACATTCAATCCTAGTGAATTATTTACTCAGTTTATAATGGAGTAATTCCACTCAAAGTAATAGAGTTAAAATAATACAACTGAACTGGGAATTTATCCAAGGGTGTTCCTAGAGTCATTTTAGCTTGTTTTAGTTAAATAATATGCAACCTCTCTTTCTTTCTTTTTTTCTTTTCTATTAGTGTAACATTATCCTTCTGTTGTAAATCATATAGATTCAAAATGCTAGGTTTACAAAACACTGTTTCTGTGGGACAAAGATAATAGATTTTTATTATTATTATTATTGCAAGTTTGTGGATTTAATGTGAATTGAGATTAGTGTGTGTGTGTGTCTTTTCCATACCAGGCTTTTGCATCCACCTGGTAGTCTATTAGGTCATCTTTCTCCACAACAGGTGAAGCTCCACAGGATTCTCTGGAAAGATACTGCATAGCAACAAGCTACAAACACCAGAATAATTAATCTACCATGCATCTTCTCCCTGCCTTTCAGAGAAGAGTCTGACAGCTTTGATGCACTGGTTTCTTTACATGAAGCAGCCTAGGGGTCCCTCATTCAGTTACCCAGGCATTCCATCAGTCCCTCAGGCACAAGCTGGGGAGTGGAGTGTGCATTTTATATGTACACGTACAGTGGAGTTGCTGATTTGGCAAGTACAGTAAACCTGGTAAAGTAGTAAGCACTAGACCTGTGAAGGTGACCTGCAACATGTATTCATCACGACAAGATGGAGAGGCAGCATTGCTTTGGAGTTGTACTTCAGATCAGACACCATTAACACACCATTTAACACATTATGGTATTTTGAAAATACACAGGAGAGGTCCAGTCTGTTCTCACCATTTCCTTCTGGTTTTTACCATGTTACTGAGAGCAGCGTTTGGCAGAGGGACTAAAATTTGTCTCAAGAGTGAGAACAGTTTTCCAGACTGCTTCTGCTTTGTCTGAATTTCTTATACTCTCATAGGGAATGCACTGAATCAGCATAAAGCATTAGCAGAAAAACTCCATCTGACAACATTTCCCACATAAATAGCTTGGGTAAGTTATTTACAGCCTCACAGACTCCTGTCATGGTTAATGTCAGTGATTAGCTAAGATGATCCCTTGGTACTCCAGTACCAGTCTAGGTCTGACTGCCTAATAGGAAAGCATTCAAACCTATGTCATGGACATTGATTCTGTCACTTCAGAATGAGCTTTTACAGCTTCAAAGTATTCCCTATTGCCAGAGCATTGCCCCTTTCTTCAGAAAATTGGCTATCTCATGATTTACTCTTCTCAACAATGATCAGTCCCTTGGGGCCTGACCTGTATTGCCATAGATATTTGAAGAATATTTAAGATCATGTTGTGGAGAAATAAGGAGATGGACGTCCAAGCTATTAAGTCCCTTTTACCATTCAACAGGCATCCCATGCTGGGCAGTTAAAAATTTCCACAAGACAGAGTTTGCAAACCCAACAACATTAAGCTCTCACACCACATTTTCTTATAACCCTCTAGCACACAATATACCTAAATCCACAGTGGAAGAAGCTCATAGGACTGTAGCCATCAATTCATAAGAAACTTGAAAAGGAAAATATATCTTAAAATAAACAAGGAAATAAGCTGTGCAAAACAAAGCCTACATTGTTTGCCACTGTCACCTGGATACAACTCTAAAGGCAAGGGATTTTCATGTAAAATGCTAATGAATTTCTTAGGAACCTAGCCTCAGCAAAGCTGAAAAACATCTGTTCAGTCTCAGTGAGACCTGAACACATTGGATACCCTCTTGAGGACTTAAAAGAGAAGGAAAGCAAATGTGAAGTCAGCTAGACTACTAAATATTTTAGTAGTCTGTTTTAAAACCTCAAATCCTTGCTGAGCTATGAAAAAGACTGTCTGTTAGTCTGATTGAATATTTTCAGAGTTCATTGATAGAAACATTCTCAAGAGTTACTGGCATCCATATTGGACCTATTCAGCTAGGGAATGCTGCACCACATGAAAGTTTCCCATCATGCCTAATCCATAAAATGCCACCTTCTTATCCCACAATTTAACGTCAGAAAATTACAAGGCTATAATTTATACGAAGAAAATACATTTCCACTCCTAGAAAAAAAAAATATTTTGATTAGTCCCAAACTATATGAAGAAAACAGACTGCAAGGAAGTGAGAAATTCAGCAGTACACACTCTCAAAGGACCTTGAGCTACTGAGGTTTTGACAATATAAGAGCAGCCAGGTGCCAGGCTCAACAGGAGTAGTCATATCTTGGATACATTCCATCTGCTTCAAGCAAAAAGACACTAAGACTCAAGCATCTGTATGTGTGAAAATGAAACAAAGCATTTGGCAATACCCAGAATATGCCCAGTATGAAAATTTATTTAATTATAGTTTCTAAACAAGTCAGTGCAAGTGCATAAGTTAGATGAAAAAAAGAGATTTTTATATCTTCCTGCACACCAAGGTCCAACAGCTTGGCCAAAGGAAAAACATTTCATAATTTGCAGCAGAAATCCCTTTCTCTCCTACCCAAGTGTAGAAGGTGCTGCCTAAAACATCCTTAACCTCTAGCTCTGCGAGTAAAATACCATACAAAAGACCACTAGAGAAATAAAGGCAGTAACATCTCATTCAGCAAGCACTAGACAGAGATGTCTCTTAGGATGCCAAGCAAAAAAACAAACCAAACCAAACCAAAACATCTGTTTGATCCAGAAATATTGGTCTGTTCCCAATTTTGGTGGTGAGAGATGAGAAATAGCTGACACTACATACCAGTTCAATTTATGTAACAGACAAAAAAAAACTGCTATCAGCCTACCACAACCCCTGCAAGTCACTGTATAGCCTTCTAAAGTTTGGCTTAGACCTACATGGTGACATTATTTTTCATTAAAATATCCACTATGCCTCATTAAAATAAATGTGCTTTCACACCCATGTGCACTTAAGATAAATATCTAGCTGTAGTTTAAGTATTATAGGAATTACTATGTCAATAAAGATTCACTAGAAATAATTTTGAAAAAAAAAAGAAAAATAAAGAAAGAAAATACAGCAAAACAATGGAAATCCAGACACAAAGGGGCAGCACATTCTTAAGAAGACATCTGTGAATTGGCATCTTTTGTGTATACTATCTTATTGTACTTGATTTTCTACAGAAGGGAAGCAAATATAATAGGAAGACATTTCAGTTATTATCACTGCAATTACAGTCACACCAAGGATGAGCTCTAACTGAAGCCAGAGTCACACACTTTCTGTGTGTAGCCTCTGTAGGGAAGTCATACTAGCCAAAGCCATTCATTATCAGTGCAGGCCGGAAGGTGAGGTGGCAGCAGGCAGACCAAGGGAAAAGGACTTGGGAATTCTGGTGTGTGAGAAGCTGGACATGAGCAAACAGAGTGCACTTGCAGCCCAGAAGGGAATAGAATAGAGTAGAGTAGAGTAGAGTAGAGTAGAGTAGAGTAGAGTAGAGTAGAGTAGAGTAGAATAGAATAGAATAGAATAGAATAGAATAGAATAGAATAGAATAGACCAGGTTGGAAGAGACCTTCAAGATCATTGTTTCCAACCCGTTATCCAATACCTTCTAATTAACTAAACCATGCAACCAAGCACCCCACCAAGTCTCCTCCTAAACACCTCCAATGATGGCAACTCCACCACCTCCCTGGGCAGCCCATTGCAATGGGCAATCACTCTATGAAGAATTTCTTCCTAACATCCAGGAAGAAATTCTTCACAGAGAGAGTGAAATGACATCCTAGGCTGCATCAAAAGAAACATGGCCAGCAGATCAAGAGAAGTGATTCTGCCATTCAACTCTACTCTGGTGAAACCTCACCTGGAGTACTGCATCCAGCTCTGAAGCCCTTAACACAAGACATGGACCTGATGGAGACAGTCCAGAGGAAGGCCATGAAAATGACCAGGTGGCTGGAGCAGAGGTCTGGAGGACAGGCTGAGAGATCTGGTGCTGTTCAGCCTGGAGAACAAAAGGATCCAGGGAAAACTAAGAGTGGCTTTCTGGTACCAGAGAGGGGCCTACCAGAAGGCTGAAGAGGGGCTGTTTACAAAGGCCTGGAGTGACAGGGTGAGGGGCAATGGTTTGAAATGAGGAAGAAGTTCTTTACTATGAGGGTGGTGGAACACCAGAACAGGTTGCCCAGAGAGGCAGTTGAGGCCCCACCCATGGAGATATTCAAGGTTAGGCTAAGCAGGGCTCTGGGAACCTGATCTGATGGAGGATGTTGCTGCTCACTGCAGGGGGTTTGGGCTGGATGACCTTTGGTGGTCCCTTCCAAACTAAACCATTCTATGATTCTAAGAACTGGCAAAAAAAATTAGAGACACAACAGGGTTGTGATAGGGTTAATATTATTTTAAAACCAGGATATTTTAATCCTGTCCATAATATCTCTCAATATGTCCATTGTGCATGTATAGACAGTCGACAAATAAAAACCTTTCTTTGTATTTAATTAGGAAGATATTGTCATTGAAACATATGCACTCAATAACATTGCAGTCCACACAGTGTTAATACATGTTTCTTGAAGCAAAATAATTCCTATCAGGAGAAAAAAAAGAAAAAAAGAAAGAAAAAAAAACCTAACCCACACTACTTCTGATTAGAACAGTTTAATCCTAATCCCTTTTCTCTGATCTTGGCAGAGGATTTTTAGCAAGTAACTATATTTAAATAACTACCCAGAATTAATCCTTTTGGTTGCTCAAGGCATGAAGGGAAAGCAGTCAGAAACAAAGAATTCAGAGAAGTGTTGCAGCTGTTTCATAGAATTCACTATTTATAATTGAAAAGATTCTCTTTTTTTTTCTTTTCCTCTTATTTTTCTGTGGTGTAAGGGTAACCTTCAACTGCCTTACTTGTCCTTTCTTTTTCACAATAGCTAATATCAAGAGAGAGACAGAGTAGATGTAAAACATTTTCAGCATGAAGTTAAGTGTTTCTGACAGTTTCTAGTGTGCTGCATAATGCTGTATATAAAGAGATGTTTCTTTCTTCTATATAGCTTGGGCTGGTTTCATAAAACTGGGAAGAATCTTTTCCCAATTTTTGTCTCAGTAGTAATTGGTTGAAAATGCCAAGTTAATTCTGAGTTTGCAAAACCTGGAATTGAATGCACTGAAAAGGAATTTTAAGTGTAACTGTAGTTCCACAGATTCTACCTCTCTTATAACACTGGTGCTTTCCATATTAAACAATTACTGCGATTAATTTAATTTCAAGAAACTCATGCAAGGTGTAAGTAAATCTTTTTAGACCCATTTTAAAGACCACAAAATGGAGCAAAAAATGTACAAGATACACACAAATTACAGTTAAATACTATTATGTAACTAATCTTTAGCTCAGGAGTCCATGCCTTCCTCAAAAACCGGGTACTCTTACTAGGTCTTGACCAGAGAGCTAGGAATCTAATGTGTGTTGTCAAGAGCTCTCAATCAGCAGCACACATTTCAAAACATACAAAAATACAACTCAAATCATATAAAATATAATGAGGAGTGTTGGGAGGATTAAATATTTGGGTAATCCAGCTACACCATTAACTTTTGCAAATGGTAATCCGCATAAGGGCTTGTAGGAGAAGAGAGAAGCTAGGAGAAGGTTTATGGGGATTACTTTTCCAAGACTGTTTAAGGAAAGCTGATCAAAGAGTGGGAAGAAAAAGAATACTGCATAAATTAGCCTTCAGTTTTTCTAAATACACTAATAGTATTTATCTATCCACAGCATGAGCTACATTAGCACATGTATCCCACGATTATAGCATTTCTGAAAATCACCCTGTGGTAGTTTTAGGATGTGCCCAGGAAAATTTTCCACAGATCTTGAACAGAAAGTGGTAGAATGTAAATAAATCATCATTGGATGTAAAAGGGAAAAAATTATAATGTCTAAATAATCCCATTGGTCAGATAACTAATATAAAGTTAGTTTTGTAAACTAACTTTCTCTCTTTTCGACTTCCTTCACTCTAGCAGATACTAACTGGGGCTTCTGCTAGTTTGCTGACCTCAGCTGTGTTCCTTTGTTGTGGTTAAGTACTAACAAGCTACTCTTTGCTCTTTCTCTTGTCATGTGTACAGGGGGGAGGGAAGGGATCAGGGAAGGGGGAAGCTGTTGGTAACCCCCTGGTTTTGTCCAGGGGGTTTCTTGTGTTGTTTATGAATTGTACATATAGGTAAATATTGTATGTTTTGTACATATTCATTGTGTTTCATATTTTAGATTGTATTTTGCTTGTACATATAGTTTAATTTGCTTCTAACTGATCTAGTCTGCCAATTTTATTTGGGGGGGGGGGGGGGTAATTTCAAGCCACCACACACACACAATATCTTTACCATATCAGTGAGGTAAAGATGTGCTCTGTACATGTGAGGAATCAAAAGCTGAAATATAGAGAAAAACATTTCTCAAGGTCACACAAGAAGCTGGGGTCAAAGATAGATTTTTTTTTTCCTAGCCTTAGCTATAAAACTCTGCTTCTTGTACAAATATTACAGAAATTATTAACTAAGATCAAAATTAATCAAATACAAAAAATATTTTAAATTATTCTAAACCATAAGTTTCATTGCCTAAAATAAATACAATTTTCAATAGCAAGGTCATTCATCAGAATTCACTTCAATCGTGTTTCTTACTCTACCATGTTTTCTCAGTTTTCCTGAATCCACATAAGTGTACAATATCAGCTGAGAAACCAGTTTCACTTTTACTCTGTGGGCAAACAAGTTTAAACGGAGTATATCACAGAATCACAGAACCACCAAGGTTGGAAGAGACCTCAAAGATCATCAAGTCCAACCTGTCACCACAGACCTCATGACTAAAACATGGCACCTAGTGCCACGTCCAATCCCCTCTTGAACACCTCCAGGGATGGTGACTCCACCACCTCCCTGGGCAGCACATTCCAATGGATAACAACTCTCCTTGATATAAATTCTCCATAAAACTCTCCATAAATTGAACTTTCTCCTCACCTCGAGCCTAAACTTCCCCTGGCACAGCTTGAGACTGTGTCCTCTTGTTCTGTTGCTGGCTGCCTGGGAGAAGAGACCAACCCCTTCCTGGCTACAACCACCCTTCAGGTAGCTGTAGACAGCAATAAGGTCTCCCCTGAGCCTCCTCTTCTCCAGGCTAAACAATCCCATCTCCCTCAGCCTCTCCTCATAGGGCTTGTGCTCAAGGCCTGTCCCCAGCCTCGTTGTCCTTCTCTTGACATGTTCAAGTGTCTCAGTGGCCTTCTTAAACTGAGGGGCCCAGAACTGGACATTCCAATTCATAACAAAGTTGTGGAGAAAAAAATAAAAACCATTGGATTATATACACAAAATTCAAACATTTTCAGTGTTATCAGCATTTCTCAATTCTTCTGCTTACTATTTAGATGTAAAAGTTGAATGCTTCTCCATCCCTGGTACTCAACATCATTCACACGCCTTTTATATTGTCAATAACAAAGGTAGCACGTGGTTAAGAGAAGTCAAAGAAGCAAAGTCATCCGGTGTATGAAGGAGATGCACCAGTCCAGGGAAGAATTATTCTTTTCCTGAGCCAAGCAATTACCAAGAACTTGTACTGTTAAGCATAAACTTTCTGCCAGATCAGTTGTCATTGCGGGGAAGTGATGTGATTTGTTTCACAGATGGTATGATCTGTGAGTCCCACAAACACAGCAGAGCGGGACTAACATTACTACTGCTAACAGACAGATAAACTGACACCTATGTAAAGGGATATGCTTTTTTTTTGTTATTAAAACATTGTGAATCCAAATCTTCTAGCTGCTTTGCCTGTCTGCATTGAGAATGCACTATGACTTTCAATCTATTATAGTTATAATAAAGCATTGTCTTTCTATAGTTAAAAATGACACACAGAAATATTTCTCCTCTTTTTTTTTTTCACCTTCTCCCACCATGTGAGTTTATTAATACAGTAGAAAAATAAATTCCAGAAACCAAAGTCATGCTTTCTAGTCTATTAGAGCCCAGCTGTCGGCCAGAGTTAAGGAAACAATTGCGCTGTTTGTGTCATTTCTAATTAATAATAACTAAGGATTAATAAGGCAATTTGGTAAAGGATATACCAGGTAAGGATTTATAGACAGACAAAAGTAATTTTATTGTAAATAGTCATGGATAAAATTAAATGGGAACTAAGACATTTTATGGTACGGAAAAAAAATGTTTAACGCATTTTTCAAGCTCTTGTCTTGGAAGCCTGTTAGTGGAAATGAAGGCACTGAAAAGTCAGTTGCATCCCTGACAGATAGACAGTTAGCTCAGAGACATCTGCAATGTTTAGCAGTTCTCTGTGTTACTGCAAAAATCATGTTATAGGAGGAAATTTCCCTGTATATTGTGTATTAAGACTTTTAGAGGTTTCACAGCATGATGGGTGACTTTTGCCCACCAAAATGTTATCAGCTGAGAAGCACTTTGCTTTTCTATTCAGTCCCAAACCATAGCCAGAGCCCAAATCTGCAGTTATTCACTCCTCTGTCAGACCCCATTTTCCTCTCTCCCTCTTATGGATGGTCTCTGGCTCACCAGAACAGTTACAGAACAGTTAAGATGTCAGAATTTCTTTCTAGTCACTCAAAGACTGCAGATCCTTTGCAGTAACGTGTAGTGGTCAGAGCCAGTAAGGCCTAGTAGTGCCCTCAGGATGCTGACAGATATATTGAAGCTGAATTGAAGTTCAGGCTGAATGAATCCCTGTTACATGGAGTATTTCATTAGATGAAGATTTCTGTCATGGCAGACACTGGCTTAATCATCTATTGCCCCACTGGAATGATGAAAAAATGCAAAACCAGCATAACTTATAGAACAGAGTGTATGGCATTGTGGAGCTCCACAGCCACTCAGAATTTCACTTATCTGCCTGCACAAGGGCCCTGATTTCCTTCTGGATGTATAATTCTATACTTTTCAGGGCATCACTGGTATATAGAGCTTTTGTACCAGTGCCTGAGTGCCCAAAAATAGGTTTTACAGACATCTATACATTTCTCTATCTCTTTCCCTCTCCCACTTAGAAATGGGATCATATTCTGCAGATAGCAAAATTGTTTGTTTTGAAACATATCTCTCTTTTTTCAAAATAATTAAAAATAAAACTTAAAAAAAAACCCCAGAAGTACACATTCTGCTCTACTGATTGCCAAGGAGTTTTGGAACACATTCTTTGGAACAGTTAGTCTAGTTTCTCATATGGTTTACTTACATATTTATGTACATATACAAACACACACATGAACAGCATAATAGAGCCTTGTATCTAGGAGCCTACACAGCTCCAGCTTGGATAATGAAAGTATAATGCCTCAGGAAGGATTAACAATAGTTCAAATTGGTTTTATCAGTATCTATTCACATGACTGCTGTAGAGAAGTGGGACACAGGTATTCATTGGTACTAGTGTCGAGTTTCTGGAATTATTTTCACTAAGAAGAGAAGCTTGATATAATTTAAAGGTGAATTATCACGCACATGATACATCTTGACCATGCACTGGTAATAAAGAGCACTGATACATCTGCCAAGCTATAATTATTATTTTTTTTAACTTGAAAACCTACATTGAGAAAATAAACTGATATTTAGATTACTCCATTTGTCAGAGGCAGTTGTAATTGTGCTATGGTGATTTTTGCATTTTTCTTTTTCCTTGATTTCCATTTTGCACAAGGTAAAAGCTTAGATTGTCAGATGCTTGGATTAATTCTTTGCAGGACAATGGGATGAGAATCAAAGCAAACAGCTTCTTTCTTTGATTAGCCATACACCAAACACAGCTGTAGGTGTACCTTCTGATATCTCCATGCTTCAATTTCATTTGGAGAATAGCTTCTGTTAGTAACAGATAGATTGCTTTTTCTAGATGCTACACATTATGGGTACATTTCATTTTTCTCAAGAAATAGCTATTAATTCTTAGCATAAAACCACCCAAATATCAAATATAGGATAAGGAATAGTCTGGTTAGTTAAAATAATACCAATAATTTGTCTTAGTAAATTTATTTTCCTGTACATTGACAGAACAAGAGGACACAATCTCAAGCTGCACCAGGGGAGGTTTAGGCTGGATGATAGGAAGAAATTCTTCACAGAAAAAGTGACTGGCCATTGGAAGAGGCTGCCCAGGGAGGTGGTGGAGTCACCATCCCTGGAAGTGTTTAAAATATGACTGGATGAGGTACTTAGTGCTATGATTTATTTGATTAGATGGAGTTGGGTGATAGGTTGGACATGATTATCTCAAAGGTCTTTTCCAACCTGGTTAATTCTGTGACTATATTTTAATACACAGGTCAAGTAAACTGTTTCTTAATCTTTGTGTACTAGTTGACGGAATCAAGTGCCACGTCCAGTCCTTTTTGGAACACCTTCAGGGACGGTGACTTCACCACCTCCCTGGGCAGCCCATTCCAATGACAAATAACTCTTTCTGTGAAGAACGTTCACCTCACCTTGAGCCTAAACGTCCCCTGGCACAGCTTGAGACTGTGTCCTCTTGTTCTGGTGCTGGTTGCCTGGAAGAAGAGACCAACCCCCACCTGTCTATATGACACCATAAAGAATGCAATTTTATTATTTTTAATTGCTTGTTTTAAAAAGTGAATGAATTTATGGATAACTGCAAAAATCTAAATTGTTTCCTTGTGTTGTGGAGCAAGAGGACTTAATGCCCTCTTACCTTTCAGCAGTAGTATTTCTACCAGAATAAATACGGAATTGCCATGACTGCTTCCTTCCATTGCCCTTCAGAGCAAAGGAGCAAATGTGCTCAGTTTCTCTACTTTTGACAGATAACTTGGCTAGAACTATTCAGCATGATCAGGCATATAAATAGCTAGTGGATTACCCTATGAAGCTAAAACATGGTGATATTACCTGAAGTAAGACAGTAAAAAAAAGAAAAGAGATATGGTACAGATGGACTGACCATGGTTTAGCTGGTGAAAGCTCTCCAGAATTTATATTGTTTTGCACTGACAGCTACACTGTTTCCCTTTTAGCTTCTTCCAGGTATATACTTTTTAATATACACAAAAGATGATTACCTGCCTTACAATATCTGGATATTTATGCTGCATGTAATGGCATCAGGCTTACAGTCTATCTCTCTGTCATTCAGCCTGGTCTTTTCTCGCTTGCAATGGTTCTCATGTTAGCTCCTCAATTACAGATTTCAGGGAATTGGGGTTTATCCTTGAATGTGACTCAGCAATTCATGAATATATAACCTTGTCAGAACAGCTGGAGAGTGTCTCTTACCTGCTCTGTGGGATGTGCTAAAGACTTTTTTTCATGAGAATTTGTTAAAGGGAGACTCCAACAGAGTAAAAATTACCACAGAGAACTGCCCTTGAAAGTGGTACTTTTGGTACAAGTGGCTAATGGTATATTTTGTTTTGGAAGACTCTGAAGAGCTGCTCATCTGAAGTCAAACAGAAATTTGTCTTGAACTTACTTCTTTCCAGTTTTCATAGGATCATAGAATTGTTAGGGCTGGAAGAGACTTCAAGGATCATATAGTTCTGACACCCCGTGCCATGGTGTAGGGACACCTCACAGTAAATCAGGTTGCTCACAGCCACATCCAGCCTGGCCTTAAAATCCTCCAGGGATGAGGCTTCTACCACCTCCCTGGGCAACCTGTCCCAGTGTCTCACCACTCTAATGGTGAAGAAATTCATCCTAACATCCAATCTGAGTCTACCCATTTCTAATTTTTTTTCCCTTTCCCCTTAGCCTTATCATTACTTGACACCCTAAAAGTCCCTCACCTGCCTCATTTTCCCCTTTTTCCTCTCAAGTCCCAGAGCACCTGGGCTCTGTTGGAGTCTCCTCCCACCCCAGGTGTGGTCACTTTGCCCTCCCCACCCACTCACCTTTTTAATCCCCTCCAGGAAAGGCAGAAGCTCCAAGCTGAGCCCATCTGGGCTGAGGGATCCTCCTCTCATCACTGGTGAGTGCCTATGGTGCACACTGGGTGATGGTGGTGGTGACAACAAAGGCCGGGGGGCCTGGTGGCCCCCCGGTTAGATAGGAAGAGGATTCATGGCTACTCCAATGTCATCCATGGGTGCTGGCTGGGCCTCCTTACTGGGGCTGAGCTCCTCTGTGTGGTATCTTGGTTGCTTGAGGGTCTTGCCCCTGGCTCTGGGAAGGGTGCAAAAAGGGTGGTAGTGGAGCAAGAGCTGTTTAGGCAGGGTGGAGGATGGTGTAGATGGAGCAGGAGCTGCTTTGGGAAGATGAAGTGTAGACCTTTTTTTTTTTTTTGTTACATTTTGTAACACTTTATTTAACATAAAGTTAAGAACAGCTGAATTGAGAACATTTCACAAAGAAATGTTCTAATTTTCATGAGTTGTTTTGACATTGTTTGACAGCATTTTTCCCTTCACCAGTGAAATTTCAGCAGAGTTGACACAAGAGGCTGTTTGTACTTACCCAGCAGCTGAATCCCAAATTGCTGTGGCTCAAAGCCAAGCTTGAATGGCTTCACTGCCATTCATAACTGAGCTTGCTGTAATTAAGTCCACACTTTTTCATTTGAACAAGAGATTTAATGGTGTCACTGACAACTATCAGATGGATCTGTTAATAAGACATTCCTAACATTTCCTGTAATCTACTATAGGTATACAAAATGAACTTGCACTGAAATGTGATTCTCTTTCAGTCATAGTCTCATAGATCCACAGAAATATCTCAAGTGCACATGAAGGCAGGATCAAGAATTTACCAGCAGAATCTCTGTCTTGCTGAAAACTTGTCTTCTGCTTTTCTTTTCCCTCTTTCAAGAACATTTGTTTTCACAGGCGGTGGATTGCTACCAGTTATGAATGCCACAGAAAGGTTGCAAGCCAGATTTCAATTTAGCCAAGATAACTCACAGACATGCCATCATCATCTCCCTGCAAAAAGGAGACAAAGTAACTTCTGTCTTCCGTCATCACCAACACCACTAATACTGGGGACAACAATCACAGAGACAAGTATCAATGGAATGGATTTGCCTGTCCCTTTCAGTGTCTCTGCACACGACTGGAATAAGGAGGGAAAGATAACCTGCATCACAGATTTCTTCAGTATTCTAGGGCCTTAAAGGCTTTTATAATTGCCCTTAGACTACCTGATACAGCTTCTTCACCAGCCACATGGAAGAATAGCAGTGAAGAGCAGTCTGGAAGTCTCATTGGGCTTGGAGGTTTCCTGTTGATATCTCTAACCTGGGCTCAATGCGATAGCCCAAAGTTCTGTTCCAAAACAATGCATGTGTCTGGGGCTGTATGCTTGAAAACCCTGCCTGTCTGTTGCCAGAAAATTCTTCTGCTAGCTTTGATCTAGCAATGCTGCTTCTGAGATGTCACTTTGACTGCTCCAAAGGGTGGCTGAACTACATCTAAGGTGGAAATGTTTTACAATGGGGGTAGTGAAACTCTGGCACAGGTTTCTCAGGGAGGTAGTGGATCCCAAGTCTCTAGTAACATTCAACATCAGGTTGGAGGGTGTCTGAGCAACCTGATCTAGTTAACGGTGTCTCTACTCACTGTAGTGAGGTTGGACTAGATGACCTTTAAAAGTGTCTTCTGACCCAAAGCATAAAATGCTTTTATAATAGAGTTAAAAAAATTAACATGTCTTTTTATTTTATTTTGGTGCTGGGTGAATATGCAAAGAGTAATTCTAGAGTGAAACTTTAAAATTCTGTACATCTTACTGTGTACAGCTCTCATGCCTATAGATGTCATTGGTTTCTATTTTGAATCTTCAGAAAAGATCTGCTGTATTAATTGTGGGGGTTTTAGTGTTTCAGAATAGAACATCTTTCCTTATAGAATAAAGGCTTAATTCTGACAACAGAGTATGTCAAATAATGTTTCTGATGCCACTAAAGCACATATTTTACATAGAATAAAACCAGGTTGGAAGAGACCTTCAAGATCATTGTGTCCAACCAATCCAACCCACCTAAACAACTAAACCACAGCATCAAGCACCCCATCAAGTCTCCTCCTGAATACATCCAATGATGGTGACTCCACCACCTCCCCAGGCAGCCCGTTCCAATGGACAATCACTCTCTCTGTACAGAACTTCTTCCTAACATCCAACCTAAACCTCCCCTGGTGCAGCCTGAGACTGTGTCCCCTTGTTCTGGTGCTGGCTGCCTGGGAGAAGAGATCAACGTCTGCCTGTCTACAACCTCCCTTCAGGTAGTTGTAGAGATCAATAAGGTCACCCCTGAGCCTCCTCCTCTCTAGGCTAAGCAACCCCAGCTCCCTCAGTCTCTCCTCACAGGGCTTGTGTTCCAAGCCCCTCACCAACTGTGTTGCCCTTTAATCTGATTACAGGGTAGACTAAGCGAAGGAGAAGGCATGCATTAGTAAAAGCAGCTTTTGGAAGTAGCCAAGTGATACAACACCTTAAAGGTAATTGCAATGGAAATGAATCCAGGTTAGAAGTAAAATACTTAAAAGATTCTCAGGCATGAAAGTCCCCCATAGCTGTAATGGTGCTAGCAAGAGCTCCTGTAGTACTTTCTTACACTCTATATTTTCTGCTGTCAGATAAGATAAATGGAAATGTCTTTTTGTTCATTGACAGTATTGTCCCTTCTGACTGAAACATTTTATTCAAGCCTGAAATTTTAACCCTACTGACACGAAATCATAGTTTGCTGCCATCATGTCAGTGACCCACATTAATGTCATAAAAATGTGAAACAGCAGCACCTGAGTTCTAGGGGTTATTTTAAGGTAAACCTTTGTAGAAATTGGGCCAACAGCATAAATTTAGCACAGGCCCTTCTGCTAATGCTGCACATGAAAAATGCTTATCTTGAAAGCATACTGCATGCAGCAGAAAAGTCATGCAATTCCTGGAAGGATTACATTTTTTTCTAGTAATCCACTTCAAGTATAACAGCCTGTTGCAAACTTTCAGCCATTTTCTTTACTTGAACAACAATAAGAACAAAAAAACCCAAACAAAAATACAAACAAAACAAAAAAAAAAAAAAACACCACAAAACTCAACATTTCAAGATTCAGGAGAAGACATAGTTTTCAACCCCTTCTCTTCTCAGCATGAGAATGTCCTGCACTTCAGATCACCATTGATAGTTATAAGGTCTTGGAGCTTTGGTGACTGAACATGCTTTCTGATTATTTTGAACATGCTGACTGGTACCGCAACTTCTGTCACTTTGTAACTCCTTGTGCCAGACTTCTGGTAGCATTTGGCAGGTGAAGTGACATGGAAGCTCTGAGAGTGCAAGGTAGTAGTCCTGTGTGACTACTCTCCCTGTGTGAGACTTCTGTACCACTTGGGCAAGGTTGATTTTTATCACACAAAAGCTGCTCTTAGAGGGGGTCACTGACATTGGCAATGCAATGATAGTCAAAGTAAGCTTTGGGGATTTGAGCAATTAATGGATGGGATAATTGGAGACTACTCATTTGTGACATATCCAATAAGTGGTTGAAAGCTAGGTAATAGAAATAAACAGATTTTTGAAGGGCTAATACTGTGTTTTGCAGAAGAGCAAAAGAGCAAAGAAAGAACACAAGATCATATAATTGCAAGTGTCATGAAGACAAAATGCAAGAGTAAACAAGAATTGAGACCAGATAGGTTTGCAATAAGAGCTGAACCAATTACAGCACAAAATAAAGGTACAAGAGATTCAGTTGCTTATTCAATAACACTTCTTCTTATATACATGAAAGTGCAAACACACAGATTTATTGCAATGGACTCAAGTGTCCATGTACAGAACCACTTTCACTTTGCCACAGCCAGAATACAGATCACTAATCCTCACTGAACCCTGAAATCCTGATGTGCTGGTGAGTCTGCAGTGACCCACCAGCACTTTTTAAAAACTTCCTTCCCCCATTATTGTGCAAATTTACACTTAAGATCTTTGCTCATGTTTATCCCTTATGTCTTTCCACTCAGATCTATGTTCTTATATGCTTTGTTATCTCACCCTTTTGCATTTATTCTGCTCCATTTAATTTTTTTTCTATCATACTCTACTGCTGCAGCCACTTGTCATTTTAAAGAAGCGGATTTCCTCTTTTACCTTGCCTCTTAAAGCTTCCAAATGATCCCAGTAAGGGTGGTTGCCTTAAAGACTGTGTCAAATCTTACCAGATGGTAAGATTTTCTTCAACAATAGCCTTGTATCAGCATTAGTCTTACAGTTTACATTTTCCCACAGAAAATCACTGAGTAACTGTGCCTTCTCATGGCTTTAAGAGATGATAGGCCAGACTGGTGTTTTCTTTCAGTACTTCAATCCATCTTTTCTGCAGGGTTAACCTTAAATGCAGCTTACTAACTAAATCTTCACTTTCAAGAGGGCAGAAGCATAAGCACTAATAATATATGTAAGATATTGCTTCTGTTTACACAGGCAAACTCAGTGGCTTCTGCCAGGTGAAGGAAAAAATTTGATCCACTTAATTTATTTTATACTTGTTGACCCAATTCAATCGTAAGGCCGACATATGGTGGTAGATTTTCCATTTTCAGGACAAGTACAAGCAGTAAAAGTGTTCCTCATTTAGTAAAATGTATTCTTAACAGCTGATGCAAAGTGGCACAAAAAATACTACTGTTCTCTTGCTTCTAGCGTTGGGCTGAGACGAGAAATGAATTGTTTCATGCCCCACACATTAATAATTGTTAAGGCTGACATTGTTAAGGGGTGACCTTATTGCTCTCTACAACTACCTGAAAGGAGGTTGTAGACAGGCAGATGTTGGTCTCTTCTCCCAGGCAACCAGCACCAGAACAAGAGGACACAGTCTCAGGCTGTGCCAGGGGAGGTTTAGGCTGGAGGTTAGGAGGAAGTTCTACACATAGAGTGATTGCCCATTGGAATGGGCTGCCTGAAGAGGTGGTGGAGTTGCCATCACTGGAGGTGTTCAGGAGGAGACTTGGTAGAGTGCTTGGTTGGGTGGTTTAGTTAATTAGGTGGTGTTGGATGATAGGTTGGACAGGATGATCTTGAAGGTCTCTTCCAACATGGTTTATTCTATTCTATTTGTGAGGGGAGAATGAAGGACATTTCAGGGTTTCTGATGACTGTCATTTCAGACACTGTGGATTAGATATTTACATGCTCTTATGGCTTGTAATAATACAATTAACTTCAATTATTAGATGTATAGATATCAGCCTTGCTTGAGAAACATTAATAAAGCATAATATATAATATTATATATATAATATATATATATATTATATATATAATATATAAGGGGTGTATCTATATATATGTATACCTGGAATATTGCATCCAGTTCTGGGCTCCCCAGTTCAAGAGGGGGAGGGATCTACTTGAGAGAGTCCAACGGAGGGCTACAAGGATGATTAAGAGGCTGGAGCACTGCAAGGCTGAGAGGCCTGGGGCTTTTTAGTCTGGAGAGAAGACTAAGAGAGGATCTAATAAATGTATATAAATATTGAAGGGCTGGGTGTCAGGAGGGAAGGGACAGCCTCTGCTCACTTGTGCCCTGTCATAGGACAAGGGGCAGTGGATGTAAACTACAGCACAGGAAGTTCCACCTCAACATGAGTAGGAACTTCTTTAGTTCAAGTGTCACAGAGCACTGGAACATGCTCTCCGGAGACTTTCAAGTTGCACCTGGATGCTTTCCTGTGTGACCTGTGCTAGATTATATGATCCTGCTCTGGCAGAGGGGTTGGACTAGATGATCTCCAGAGGTCCCTTCTAACCCTTAACATCCTGCGATCCTATGATATATTACATATATGTAGAATATATAAGATGTGTATTATATCAGAGTAGATGTTCAACAACAAATAAGACATATTTATACTCTCAGGAGCAAATACTCATTAGGCAAAAATATTATCTGCTGCTTAGCAAAATATTTTTTAAAAAACAATCAGGCCCAGTATCTTCATGGAGAGGGGATACAGTTTTTCTTCTTTCATAATGAAATTGAAGGTAATGATGCATCCCAAAAAACACATAATTATTTTTCATTTGTGTTTTGGTTTTTGTGGGGTTTTTTTGTGTGGTTTTTTTTTTTTTTGTTTGGTGGTTTTTTTTGTTTGTTTTTTTTTTAATTGTGGTTTCAGTTTTGGTTTGGGTTTTTTTATGTTTATGGTTAACTTCCATAAACACAGCAAAGTACTATGATCAGAGTATAATACATGAATGATTTAGTAGCAGAGGTGGAAGTGATTATTCCTACAGGGATATTAGTAAGTAATAATTAATTGCCTGCAAAACTATGTTCTCATGCTGTAAGGCTGTGCATTACAGTGATCACCTTGTGTAAATTTCACGTTGACACCCGTGATGCTGTATACCTACACTGCAGACTTTGGGTGAAGCGTTGCCCTTTCTGCCACTGATGGACCAGAGTTTAAAATTCAGTTTGTTCTAGTTTCATTTTCCACTTTCTCTGCCTATTGACCATTGGCCTGCTCCTTGTATTCATTAAGGAGTTCCATGGCCTGGTGCATTCACTTTTCCTTCCAAAATTTGTGGTTTAGCTAGTCAGCAAAAGGGGGGTTGATTCCAAAACAAGTCAGTGTAAGTGATCTAGCTGTAATCTTGCCTGTGGATATACTGGGATTGAGACCAGACCTCCTGAGTATTGAGAGTCCTAGCTCTACAATGTAAAACTTGCAGTGAAGCAGAGCTGCCGTGGATTATTTTTCCCTATGTTTAAACAAACTAGATTAGAGCTGCCTCTGTTGTAAAACTTCTGCTGATATTTCTTACAGACTGTGCGCCTAACTGATGGTAGCTGGGCTAAAAGCTACCATCTTTAAACAGGAATTCTCAGCACCTTGTAAATTATGAAAATTTTTTTCATCATCATCTGTTCTCTTTTTCCTTCTGAGATTCTTTAACTCTGACGTTACAACAATGAAACTGTGAGGATACTCCAGAGGAGTTGTACAGATTTACTCCAGTTATTTGATTGGGGGGGGGGGGGGAAGTGGGGTGTGTGTGGATCTTGTCATTCCAATATGCTTATGTAAAGGAAAACCAGAGGGGTTGGGGTGGAACCAGCCCCTAATGCAGTCAAATAAGTTTTGTGTACATAGTGAGAAGAATATCAATCATATTTCATGAGAGTCTATTTATATATATATATAAAATTAAAAAGCTGAAATAGTAATTTCTTAACACCCTCCAAGTGACAAATATTGACCAGATGTTGTCTAAAAAAGGGCAAGCAGGAACTTAAAAATGCCAGAGGAGTATGTTCAATTCCATTCTTGCTACAACAAAAGTATATTCACACTGCTCTAACTTAAGAGGCATCCAAAACTACTAAGGAGATGAGCACAGCTACAGGGAAATGAAACTTCGACCAGACCTACCTTAGGACAATTATTTTAAGTCTTTAAAACCAAACAATGACATCTTGAAATTATTCTACTGTTCAGGGCAGCCAAATTTAGAGAATAATGTTGGCAGGGGGTTGTGGTATCAGAGTTGCTCAAATAAACCAACACACTTCTGCATTCCAAGAAGCTGCAGGGAACAGAAAAGCCTGCATAAGCTATTAGAGAATTACAGTAAACATGTCTTTTGATCACAAGGGCACATATTGCTGTCCTGAGATTAAGCACAACAGAAATAAAGGCAAGGTGTTTTTCTTAAAACTAGACAATTCGAGGTGGGGGAGGAAATAGGTTTTTTTCCTACTAGATCTGAGACACTGTTTTCCACCAGTTTGTTTCTAAACAATGCTAATGGTTTTGGGGGGTTGGGATTTCCCCACCCCCACCCAAAAAAAATATATATTTTTGCTAACTAAGCTGAAATGAGGAAGTCCTCAGGGTTTGTTCTGTCACTCAGAGACTAAATACAGTGGCTCAGTACACAGACCATGGCATGCAGATTTATTTTGTAATACTACCTCTGGAAACTCCTCACTTCAAGGAGGATATTGAGGTGCTGAAGTGGGTTCAGAGCAGAGTGATGAGACTGGTGGAGGGACTGGAGGGAAAGTCTGATGAGGAGAGGCTGAGGGAGCTGGGGCTGTTTAGCCTGGAAAGGAGGAGACTCGGGGAGGAACATATCATACTCTACAACTACCTGAAGGGAAGTTGTATTAAGGTGGGGATCAGGCTCTTCTCCCAGGCAACTTCTGACTAGACAAGAGGGCATGGCCTGAAACTGCACCAGGTGAGGTTTAGGTTGGATGTTAGGAAGTGCTTCCTCATGGAAAGGGTAATTAGACCCTGGAATGGACTGCCCAGTGAGGTGGTGCAGTTGCCATACCTGGAGGTGTTTAACAAAAGATTGGGTGTGGCACTTAGTGACATGACCTGGTTGATGTGGTGGTGTTAGGTCATACACTGGACTTGATGATCTGCCAGGTCTATTCCAGACTCAAAAATCCTGTCATGCTGTGAAGTGTAACAGAAAGTTAGTGTATGCTTGTTAAGCCCTTTTTTATGATCTTCAGTCTCAGTATTTTCACAAGGGACTGTCCTGACGTTAGTGCTACCACAACTATTAATGTGGGCAAGTGGGTGAAAGGTATATTACATAGAGGAAGTATAACAAGGACTGAATTCAGGGATAAAAGTAGGTTTACATGGTATGTATTTCAGGATTTATAGCACAATTCTCTTTTCTAGAGAGAGTCACTTTGCAATACAGTAGTCATTTAATTTATCTTATGCTGAGTTACAATAGAGAGTGGACTCAATGTTGATTAAAAATTAAAATGCACTTTATTCCACATAATAGTAAAGCAATACTGTATAATTTGAAGTGACTTTTCCATTTCTCTCATCACAGTCTGCTCTCTGGTTTCTTTTCACATGATGATATTCTTAAATGCTGTACATTTTCTGAGAATTTAAATGTTAAGGATTAGAAGAGCTAATTGCTCCCAGGGCTAATGGCCGCTATTATATTGAGCATGACTGGAACATTCTTCTGCTTCATTTGATTCTCTTATATTCCTTTCCTGTACAGTCAGGAGGTCACCTGCTATACTCATATGGTACAGAAATACAATGAAATTATTTCTGACTCCATAGATTTCATAGAAATATATGATAGAAATCTACTTTTATTGCATAGACATGCATGGGATCTCAGCACATGAAATTTTCCAGAGTTGGGCTTCCCATCAATTCATGCTTAATGCTAGCAATAATTCTATTTTCTACTACGGAAGACGTGCCCTTTTTTGGTCCTCAAATTAATTCTTAACATTTCAGAGTATAATCACAGTTGCACAGGATACAGAAAGTCAGAGATAAACAAGAATGCCAATGACGACCACTTTGTCTCAGGTTCAAGTAACCAGAGCCGTTTCGCACATGGAATCTTCTCAAAAATCAAGCTGTTTGGGTTTTTTTTTCTGTCCTACCTTTATATTCAGGTTCTTTGTCAGTCCTGTTTATTCTAGGTAAGTAAAGCACTTACTTAGCAGTTTCACAGAACACACACGTGAAAATCTAACTCCAGAGGCATCTTGTTCTATTACATCCTTCTCTTACAGAAATGTGATTGCATTGTCTTGAACAAGGCTTTAATTCTTTCCTTGTCTCAATTTTCCTCAACTATTGTCAACAATCATCAGCTCTACTGCCTATACTATCTTATTACCTCAAAGAGCTTCCTACCACTGAGGAACTTTATGTGTCTCTGATATTTTTTTTTTGTTTGGTTGGGGTTTTTTCATGGTGTGGTATCTATTTGCTTCCTTCAGAATCCTCTTACTAAAATTAATAATCATTTCACCATTTTGAGTTTTCTTCAGCACTTTGTTCCTAATTTTTTATATATTTTGGAAAAAAAAAAGAAGCTCTTAATTGATATTGGTTTGTTGTTGATATCTATTTCTGTACTGCATGTTACTGTAACATGCTTTTATTTCTTTCCTGTGAGGCTCTTTCAGTAGAAACCTCATCATGACACACAGCAGTATCCAGATATCAAAGGAACTACTCAAAACAGATTACACTAAAATACCTTAAGGTCCCAGAATATTAATGGTTAGCCCTTTTTCTGCTTCACTTTTTCCCAAGGCCTTGGATTTCAGTTTATTTCTACTACAGTTTTTAAGGTCAAAAACTTGTTAGTGTATTAAATGGAACCACCTTCAAAATGGAAGGGCCTGAAAATTCTTCAGAATAGCCTCTGTTAACAAAATCCCTTAGGAAGTCAGAACTCTCTAACAAAGTGCAGTAGAAGAAACAAAGAATTACATGTGACAGGTCTCAGTCCTTAATTTCACCTTCAAAACCAAACCAAAATCCAACATTTTAGTGTCCATTGTGTAAGTCCCTTTGACTGCTCTCGACTTAATTCTGAACACCAAGGAGCATGTTTTGAAGTCACCATTACTTTATTAATGCTTCTGCATTAGATGACACAGTTAAGGACACACCATCACTGAGCACCTTCATTTTTATCACTGGGTAAGAGCTGCCTCATTCTATGTTCAGTCTCACTGAGGAACGTGGATTCGTACCACTGTGGGTACAACAGTGTGCAGACACTTGGTAACACATAGCAACTCTGGCCAGAGGAGGAATAGTGATGCACATTAAAGGAGGGGTTTACATCAGGGAGCTGGTATTTTGCATAGTCACTGAGATTTTCCCAGCTGGACTTCAGGGAACAGAAAAAAATGAGGTGGGACAAGGAGGGAAAGGAGAACAGGGAAAAAAAAAAAAAAAAAAGGGTAGGGTGGGGGGCAAAAAGAGCAGAACTATATGATACAAATTAGCTGGTTCTTAAGTCCCCAGGAAAGTATAATAAGTTTCTTTAAAACATACTTCATATGTTTGTCAGTTCTGTTTATCTAATGCTTATGGTTAGCTAGTCTTGGAGCACCTCTCCTATGAGGACAGACTGAAGGAGTTGGGGCTGATCAATCTGCAGAAGAGAAGGCTCCGAGGTGACCTCATTGTGGCCTTCCAGTATCTGAAGGGGGACTACAGGAAGGCTGGGGAAGGACTTCTCAGGATCTCAGGTAGTGATAGGACTAGGGGGAATGGAATGAAGCTGGAGGTGGGGAGATTCAGGCTGGATGTGAGGAGGAGGTTCTTCACCATGAGAGTGGTGAAACCCTGGAATGGGTTGTCCAGGGAGGTGGTCGAGGCCCCGTCCCTGGAGGTGTTTAAGAGCAGGCTGGATGAGGCTCTGTCCAGCCTGATCTAGTGTGGGGTGTCCCTGCCCATGGCAGGGGGGTTGGAACTAGATGATCCTTGTGGTCCCTTCCAACCCTGAATGATACTATGATACTATGATACTATCCTAAAGAAACTATATTTAAAGGAATTTATTTTTAAGCATTCCAAAACCATGGTAACTTTCCCAAAATAATAAACATATATCTTCTCCTTTGAAAGCTTCCTGTGTAGCTCTCTGTATAGAATAGCTTAGGCTACAGCACTATGAAATAAAATTTAGAGAGATCTGCAAATAGAAATAACGGGGAAAGGCAGCATATCCTGCATGGAGTGCTGCCATCTTTTGGTTAGAACAAATTAGGATTGTTACAAGGGAGCTCTGGAAACATTTAAGCAAGATTAATACAGCCTGAAAGCGTAGAATGCGAGCTAAGAATTATTAACTACAATTACCATTGCTATTAAAATAACTAATTTTTGTATTAGAGGCTCGCTCTGAAGTGCAAGATTGCCCCTTAAAGTAAATTGTCATTTCATTTAGACTTCCATTTCTTTTGAAAAATCTTTTGCACTTTCAAAGATCTGGATAAGCAGAGCAATGGAATATTTCTTCTCTTGTTGCAGAAGATGTTAAAACAGTATTTAAAGCACCTAAGAAATCACATTAGTTAACCATTTCTGCAAGTCCATCTGTTAAAAGCAGCAGACCGAAAGATAATATTGTAATACCCATATCATAAGCTGGCCTAAATGTACTTAGATAAAGATTGCAATTGTGACCAAGATTTTAAACCCAAGAATCTCTGCTTGAAATATCAGATATATTTTTTGTTGTTATGTTGAAGAGCATCCACACATTGTTATAGTTCCATAGTAGAACAGGTGGCCATTTCCAACTATTTTTATGATAACCCATAGTGATTGCATTTGTTAATAGTAATTCATAGAGAAATAACTGTCCCTTTAAGATACATAGCAGTTTGTTTTTACCTTTTTCTTTCCATATAAGGATGTAAAACATTTTTCTTTCAGTGCATAATTCATTTGAGTTAATAGTATACCCAAGCTGCATCCTCATCAGAGACATGCCTGCACAACTAGCATGTAGTTATCGCTATGTAATTTCCACAGGTAAAAAACAGTCTGCACAGGGCATTTGCTTAGCTCTAGTAGAGCTTAGAATTTAATGAGGTGGATTTGTTTTGAAGGAAGTGAGCCACCAGCCCTTGATCAGAGTGTTCTTATTTTAATCTTTCTTTCAAATCTTTAACGATTCCTTGCGGTTCAATTTATTTATATTTCTGGATTCATGGCTAATAGGAAAAGTTTGAAAATGTGGCTTGAAAGGCAAGGAAGCCTATAGACAAAAGTTATATAAATTACTTTCTCTGGAGACCTTTGAATATTCAGGTTTATAAATTTATGCAATCTGGAAATGTATATATTTGCCCTCATATTTCTTTGGGCTTCCACTGTAGACTGGCAGCTACTATGCACAAAACAAAGCAAACAAAACCTCAATTCAAAACTTTCTACCTGCTGTAGTGGCTTCTTGTGTTGTTTTCTGTGCAAAGCAAGCATTTATTATGCCAGATACAGAAGCTCCTCACTTATTCAAAGTGCTTTATATACCTATTAATGGAACCAGTGGAATATCTTAGTTCAGGCTGTTCTTTTGATGCACTTTACAGGCTTCTAGCTGATTTATATTTCTTTTAATTATGACTAAGTTTTCTTAGTACAAAGACATTGGCATTCACTCTTCCACATTGTGTATGTTTTGTCATTTTGTGATCCTTCTGATGCAGCAATATGTTTTCTGTCAAAGGTGGCTTGCAGGCACATTACCCTGCTTGACAAGAACAGTGAGCTACAAGGATTTCCTAAGGAGAAATTTCCAGATGCAGTCTGTGAGATTTCTCATTTCCCAGGTATATTAATTGCATTATCTCCCCAAAACAACATTCTAAATTAAATCATTCACTGGAAGTCTTATACTTAGTCCAGCTGCCTGGACTTCTCTAAGGCTTCTGTCATCTATAAATAAATCACAGAGAGCCAACTGGGAGACTGCATGCACATTTTCTGTTCTTTCAATATCTGCCAGTAATGGGTAAGAAAAGATTTTTGAACTGGCAGCTGTGGGGAGATAGAAGTTTACCATTTTCAAGTCTTTTGAAAAAACCCACTCAGGTCCAGTTTTAATAAAAGATAAGATTCCTTTCTAAAAAAAAAAATATTTTAAAGTATACTTTAAAAAGAAAAAATCTAGTTTTTATTTTTAAGTTCAGCCAGGTCATATATTTTCAAACTTTATTGTAACCAAGAATTTTCTTTTAAAAGTAGAAAAAAAAAATGTTGATTTTTACATAGGTACAAAATAATTCTTAAATTTAAAAGATGGAGAACAGAACGTACAATTCCTTTTGTAAGCAAAAAGGTCATATATATTGCTGCTCTCAACAGTTAAATCACAGAATCATAGAATATATCTATTTGGAAGAGATCTTAAAGATCATCCAGTCCAACTTTGACCCAGCACTGAAGGATAAACACTAAACTTTGTCCCTAATCACCATGTCTACATGCTGCTTGAACACCCCCAGAGATGGTGACTCTGTCACTGCCCTGGGCAGACCATTCCAATATTTGAGAACCCTTTCAGTGAAGAAATATTTCCTAATATCCAGCCTGAACCTCCCCTGGTGCATCTTGGAACCATTTCCCCTAGTTCTGTTGCTTGTCATCAAGGAGAAGGTGGCAGCCCCCTCCTTGCTCCACCCTCCTTCAGGTAGTTGTAGAGAGCAATGAGGTCTTCCTTCAGCCTCCTTTTCTCCAGATTGAACAACTCCACCTCCTTCAGAGGCTCCTCATAGGCCATGTACTGCAGGCCCTTCATGAACCTCATTGCCCTTCTCTGAACATGCTCCAGCACCTCAGCATCCTTGCTGTAGTGAGTGGCCCAGAACTAAACACAATACTTGGTGTTGCATACCAGTGCTGACTACAGGAAGAAGGTCACCTCCCTATTCCTGTTGGCCACAGTGTTTATAATACAAGCCAGGATGCCACAGGCTATCTTGGCTACCTGAGCGCTTCTGAGTCACCTTCAACTATCAACCAATACCCCCCAGGTCCTTCTCCAAGTTGGAGCTTTAGAATCAAACCTCCCCACATCTGAAGCGTTCCATGGTGGTGCTGTGATCCAGGTGAAACAATACTGATGAAATGTGCTATATATCTAGCAGGACTGGTTATTTTATTACATATGTGTTTTCTTTGCACATTAATGCTGGGGATGGGGACACACACACAACTAATTATGTCATTGTTACAAATTTAATTCCAGTTAAAGGGCAAGGAAGCTGAACTCAGATGTGGTGTAACTGAATTTGTGTTTATATCAGTTACAGATTTGACTCATTATTTATATGTTCATGTTGTGTCAAGTAGCAAAAATATTGTTTGACCCTGTGATCAAAGGGAAAAAACACTTCCAGTTTCCTTTTGAAAGACAAATGGGACATATGGCTCTCTGAATTTATCTTCTTTTTTATAGTTACATCCTACAAACTTCAATTATAATAATGGAAGTTTTAAATTAAGATTATAGTATTGGACCAATCACAGACCTAATTTAGCTCCAAATTGATACAACTCCATTGAAAACAATTGGCTGCATATATTTACATCCAAACTGATTTTGGATCAGTTCCTTTGAGAGCCTTTGTTTTCCTTCAGCTATTAGAATCTTGTCTCCCAAAGGTGGAGACATTATCATATTACTTGCACAAAGGAGCAACATCAAATGCTGCATACATAAGAATGGAAAATTAAGTTTTAAAAGAGCTGCATGCTTCTTTCTTTAAGGACTTTGAGGAAGAAAGTCTACAAGTGTGACTTTATATTCCATTATCTATGGGATGCACAGTTTGTATATTTTCACTCTGCTCACTGAGGTCAACATCTCTCCACAAATCTTCATTTAATCCAGCTCAAGACGGTAATGCCTGCAATGAAAGCAGTACTTCAACATGTTCTTAAAACTGCAGACAAAAAAAAAAAGAAAAGACACATACACCAAAAAGTAAACATCTTGGTGACCCTTTTTGTTTGCAGTGTCTGCATCACATCACTGCAGGCATTTTTCTGCTTCTTGAAACTGTGCTGCAAGTTTGGTTTGTTTTTATTCTCTTTTTCATTGTCTTGTCCACATATCATTTTCTTGCTTCCTGTAGAGCTGAACTGAATAAAATGCGCAAAAGAGTGATGGTTAATGAGAACAAGAGTGAGAATGCAGCAGTAATAGGAGTAATAAAAGGTGAATTTTAGTTCAGAGAAAAATATAAGTATCTCTTTGTAGAATTATTGAGGATATAATTGAAGAAAAAAAGACTTCTGCAGAGGCTTGACAGGATTAAGTTGCTAACAAATATCAGCTTTTAGTGCCTCAATACTTTTATGAGATAGTCTCAGAGCCAGCCCTTCTGGTGCTTGAATCAATGATCAGTTTCTGCATACACAGTGGTATTACTATACTTCAGAGTCTCTCATGGGAAAGTCTCACAGACTATTTAAAGTCAAGATTTTAATTTCTTAAATTATTGAGATTTGCATTTAGACACAAAACATTATGATTATTCCCATCAAATAGTCTTTGAGGGAGCTGCTACTCTGTGGTGCATCCCCTTTAGAATATAATGTCAGATTTGTGTTCTCGCCCTCCTGAAAGCAGGAGATTGTGCTTCAGAAATAATGTGTGTTCATCAGATATTTGAAGAATGAAGGCCAGAGATTCTTTGTCAAATATTTTTAAAGGATGTTTCCAAATGCTTTATTAGGGCTTAAAAGAGATTGCTTTTTCTCAGAGAAGGGTGTCAAAAAAAAAGAGAAGCTCTTTAGTATAAGAATATATAGCTTTAATAACACACCTTAATTATGGTTCCATTTCACTGTATAAAGGGCATTTCAAGTAAAGATTATTTATATACTTTTATTAGCATTTCTTCTCCCTTTTTGAAATGTGGCTATGTGGAAGAGCAATTTTTCTCAAGATACAGGTCTCAAGATCTGATCTTTCAGCTAGGGTGAAAGATCTATTCTTGGAAGAAGTAACCACATCACTTGGGGGTTTTGAGTAGATTTTCATTCATTGTAGGCAGGGCTCAACACATCAGATGCAGGATTTTCTATTTAAAAGACACCTACAGTAGCTGCCTGTTTAAAGCCCAGAAGAATCAGTTTTATTTAGAATAAACCTTTATTTTATTTAGAATAAACCAAACCAGGTTGGAAGAGACCTTCAAGATCATCGCGTCCAACCCATCAACCAATCCAACCCACCCAAACAGCTAACCCATGGCACCAAGTACCCTGTCAAGTCTCCTCCTGAACACCTCCAATGATGGCAACTCCACCACCTCCCTGGGCAGCCCATTCCAATGGGCAATCACTCTCTCTGTATAGAACTTCTTCCTAACATCCAGCCAAAACCCCCCTGGTGCAGCCTGAGACTGTGTCCTCTTGTTCTGGTACTGGGTGCCTGGGAGAAGAGACCATCATCCGCCTGTCTACAACCTCCCTTAAGGTAGTTGTAGAGAGTGATAAGGTCACCCCGAGTCTCCTCTTTTCCAGGCTGAGCAACCTCAGCTCCTTCAGTCTTTCCTCATAGGGCTTGTGTTCCAAACCCCTCACCAACTTTGTTGCTCTTCTCTGGACTCGTTCCAGCAAGTCAACATCCTTCCTAAACTGAGTTGTCATCTGCCCATAAATAAGTCTGAAATTCGCAGTTTGGTAAGAGGGGTAACAATGGTACCACAAAAACTCTTATCTGTGTTTGGACATAGATGTGCTTCCATCATATTTACTTAAAGCAGTTACAAATATTTTGGCTGGGAAATAAATTTTATTTTCATCAATTATTCTGAATGGTGGCACAAAACATAGCTTCAGTCAAAAATTCACAGAAGTAATAACCATTCAAAACCATAATATTTTAAGCAGTTATTGTGCCACTTCATTGATAGATTTATATTTAAACATATGATTCTTAACAGAAATCTCTCAAACAAGCTTTCAAATCAGACCATTAAGCAGTTGTCAAAACATCACAGGTTCTGCATATAGTATTGCCTTTAAAGAATGCAAGTGTTTGGCTTAGGGAGAAAATAAAGATTTCTCTACTAGGACTGACAAATGAAGTCTAGCATTTGTGACATATTAGATTAATTGTGACATGGTTCCTTTCTGTCAGCATTTATGGATCTTTCTTCTGTCGTGCCTGTTTCAGTTAAAATTCTCAAGATCTATAATCAGTCTTTGAGAGGAACATTCTCCATTCCTTTTGACACCTGCTCTGTATTTAGGCCAACTAGAACATGATGAACAGTGACCTCACGCACAGAATGAAAAAGCAATCATAAAGATTTTCACAGAAACAATACCAAATCAGTCTAGTGAAGTTATCAAGCATAAAATCTCTTTCCTCTTGATGTTTCATTTTTCATTTCATCATCACGCTTAAACATCTGAAGCTGGACAACCAAGTGTATGAGGTCCAAAGTAGCAGAGATGCTGGATGAAACAGGCATCTAAAAAGACACTGGAAGACACTGGAGATGCACCTTTTTTTCACCATGTCCCAAAATTATACTTATAAACCACTTCTTTATCACCTTTCCACCTCAAGTGGTCCCCAAAATTCTCTAAGCAACTGGTTAGGAAGTTTTCTGGGGAATGTGATTCTGGTTATGCATTTGCTTAAAATAGTTCTAGTGAGAGCATCTAGATCCTCTCAATGAGCCAAAGATGGAAGCTGCACAAAATACAGCAGAGTAATTAAAGAATCCAAGCCCACAGAAATATGCAAGGTACACCAACCTTATAGTGAGTAAGACTGATGCCGAAACATAGTTAAGCTTTTGGTTCAAATATACAGTAAAAAGAGATTAAGAATAAATGCACAGGTCATGGCATTATCAATGGAGTTAAGAAGGGCTCTGTGCTGTTCAGCAGATTTGAAAACTATGTTAAAAATGGGGAAAACAGGGGTCTGGTATTGACATGTAATAAAAAATTTAAGAAATAATAATAATGATAATGATAATGATAATAATAATAATAATAATAATAATAATAATAATAATAATAATAATAATAATAAACAACTTCCAGGGAGGACAGTGGCTGAGGGTGGCAAGTTTTTCATACATTATTATTTTGTGTGAGCAATCATTTCCTATGAAATCTGAAATACAAGTTTATGTCAGGTTAAATCTCATGAATTACACTAGGCTGCATTCTTTCCTTCATGACTTTGAAGTCTTAATGAACCTAAATACTGTTCTCTCCATTATTGCACTATTCAACTCTGTATTGAATATTATTATTAAAAATCATATTGGACCCCAGTCAAAGGACTAACCTCTAGGACAAGAAAGGCTTAATTTCTCGTGCTGGTAATTACCATTTATCCTTGTTCTTTCTTGTCTGTCAACAAAATCAGAATAATTTCTCCTTTTATCTCATGTCATCAAACATAATGAATGCCTACATGGGGTCTTTCCAGCTTTATTTTCTCTCTCTTTTCTCTCCAATTTCTAAATTAACATGAATAATTTAATTTACCTCACTCATTTTCTTTGTATTTTCTGATTATTTTCTACTAAGTTCTGTATTTTCCACTTCAAACAAGAGATTAATATTTCTGAATTACAGAACATCAACCAAAGCCTTCGTCTGTATAAAAGCAAAAGAAACATGCCACACAGGTCCTATCTAGATGACATAAAACAGAGCACTAACTACATCCAAGAAAGATAATTGGTCCACTCTGCATCACTCTGAGCTCTTAGTGCCTAAGGATGCTTCACCATGGTACTAGCTCTGTCTCTGGATGGCTGCAGTACGAAATCTGGCCACAAGACATCAACAACATGAATGTTGGTACCAACACCTGCTGGCCATGTAGACAAGTTATTTTATGTTAAATTAAATTACATTATGTGAAATAAAAACCTTACCATGCTACATTTCTCTCTTTTAAAAGAAAAAAAAAAAAAAGTCCTTAACTAAACTGAAGTTTAAAAATTTCAGAGATATTAGAAATCAGAAATATTTTAATAGTTTTTTTCTCCTTAGATAATGGTAGGATCAGGTCCAGCCAGCATGGGTTCCTGAAAGGCAGGTCCTGCTGACCAACCCCATCTCCTTCTATGACCAAGTGACCAGCCCAGTGGATGAGGGAAAGGCTGAGGATGTTGTCTATCTGGACCTTTGCCACCATCTCCCACAGCATTCTCCTGGAGAACTTTGCAGCCCATGTAGGTAGGCTCTTTGCTGAATTAAAAACTGCCTGTGTCCCCCAGAGCTCAGTATCGAGGTCATTTCTGGTTCATGTCTTTATTAATGACTTGGATGAGGGGATTGAAGGCACCACCAGCAAATCTGCAGAGAACACTAAGCTGAGTGGGAGTGGTTATCTTCTCAGGGGTTAGAAGGCACTGCAGAGAGATCTGGACAGGTTAAATCGATGGGCTGAGGTTAGCAGAATGAGGTTAGATTCAATGATCTTCAAGGTCTTTTCCAACTTCAATCTCTCTATGATTCTATGAGCTTTCATGTCTAATGAATCTTCTCCTCTCTGTGTCTATTTTTTCACTTTATCTGTTTATTCACCATTAGATCCGGTAAAATATACATCCAGAAAATGTATACATATGTATAGCAATGTATAGTTAATCCCTTAGTTTTAGTGTAGTTAATCCCTTAGTTTTAGTGTAGTTAATCCCTCCTTTAGTTAATCATCACTGAATTATTATTTTGATCAGTGTCTTTTCTTCCAGTGCCACCTTTTCATTTGTGTCTCACTTTGAACGTTGTGAATGGCTATGCAATTTCCTTTGCTGTATTAAAAGTAACCTTTTCTCTTTCCTTTTTTTTTTTCCCCTTAGTGCAGCACAACCAAATAAAGGACAGTACAAGGACATAGAAACCATCATAAAATGCCGTTTATTTCACAGCTCTTTTCATCTGCTCAACAAATAACAGAAACCATGGTTAATCATTGAATGCTTCTGGTTCCCTGGGCACTCATGGAGCTCTCCATATGGCCTGCTCAAAATGGAGGTACTTGCATATATCAGATCTAAATTATGCAAAGAAATATGATCATATAGTGGAACAGAGTAATAACAGAAAAGATACCTGCTCAACAAAAACAGAAGCCTAGCTAATAATCACTCTACATTTCCGACTCCCAGGGTAGGAGAACATTGTACCTAATACATAAATCTCCACTTTGACACTAATTTCATACTCTTTAAAGCATATTTGCTCCTGAGATTTAAATATCATTCCTTCATGCAAGAAACCCAATAGTACAATGGATGATTATTTTGTTTTCTTAGCTTCACTCTTCTTTTTCTCTTTTTTCTTTTCAACTTAGTCTTGATACAAACAAGATCCTCTAATTCCTCTCCTTTTTCTTTACCCTATTTTTTTCTTTCCAATCTTCTTATTAATCTATTCATCTTTTACTATTTTACTACTTTTTATTAATTAGCATTAGATAAACAAGGTTTCTAAGCAAATACAATATGATAGTTTCCTACAGAGAAAAGTTTACAATAATTTCATTCAGGTACTGTAGACAACATATTGAGCAAACTGCAAAAGGGTAAAGATACATGTCACCAGTGAGCAAAAGTGGTTTTGATCAAACTTTTTTTGCTTCATCAGGTTTTGAGATGGTACATTAGTACTATCTCACTGCAAGAAAGACATTGAGTTGCTGGAGCATGTCCAGAGAAGGGCAACAAATCTGGTTGCAGAGCAGCAGGAGCTGCTCTGAGAGAACTGGGATTTTTAGTCTAGAGAAGAGGATGCTGAGGGGAGACCTTATTGCTCTCTACAACTACATGAAAGGAGATTCTAGTGAGGTGGGGATCTTTCCCCTAGCAATAGGGCTGAATGAAATGACATCAAGTTGCACTAGGGAAGGTTTAGATGAGATATGAAGGAAAATTCTTTACTGAAAGAGTGGTCAAGCATTGGACCAGGTTGCCTAGGGAGGTGGTGGAGTCACTGTCCCTGAAGGTGTTAAAAAATGTGTAGACGTGGCACTTAGGATCATGGCTTAGTGGGCATGGTGGTGCTGGATTGACCGTTGGACTTGATGATCTTAGCGGTCTTTTCCACCTACATGATTCTATGATTCTACTATGAACAGCAAGCACTCTTAAGCAAAGAAGGTAGGCCAGGGCAAATGAGTTAGTCCATTCATAGTGAGTAGTAGTAGGCCAGGCTCTCAGCTGCTGCAAACTAGCATGAGTAAGGTGATCAGAACACTCACTATACAACATCTAGGTGCCAGGTATTGTGACTAAGCACAACTCACATAAAATCTACCATTGTATATTAGGGCATTCAGGTGAAAGTAAATAATTTCAAACTTGTTACATTTTCCCCTTCACCCCCCACCCCCCTCAAAAAAAACCAAAACACTCAAACAAACAACAAAAACTGAAAGAATATTCTGTCTGAAAATTCAGAAATCAAGAAATGCCAAACCTTTTGTCTCCCTGTTAACTCAGCCCATATGTGCTGTTTGCCTGAGCCTTAGTGTCTTTGCCTGAGCTTCCAGTGTCTACCTCAGCTGGAGGACACTTAGCAAGATGAAGAGTTGTGCAGGAAAATTAAATGTGCCTTGATTTTTTAAAAGTAGTATAGATGATGGTTTACATCTGGCAGGGAGTAAACAAGGAAAGAAATTATAATCTTGCTTTCACTTTTTGGGTTCAGGTTTTGAATGCTGCAGCTTGTAATTGGCATATTAGTCAGACATTGGAACATTTCATAAAGTTCATCAGATCAGACAGAAATTACTGGGAAGAAACTTGGGAAAGTAAGATAATTAAAAACTTCAAGGAGCTATGGGAGTGAAGTGAAGAGGACATAATAAAAAAAAATCCATGCATGATCTAAAAGATTAGTATTTTCTTGGACCATGGAAAAAGATCCCCAGCCATCCATCTAATAATCATTAAATTAATGAATAGTCTTGCCAGATCCCTTTTCTCCACTAAATAAAGTTTTTCCTTGACACCAATACTGTGATCAAAGGCAAAAGGACTTTGTGTTCCCATAGGGGTAGCAGAGAACGTGTGTAGTCTTAAATTACACATATATATATATTATACATATATATCATATATTATACATACATATATTATACATATATTATACATATATAGCTTACACATATAGTCTTAAATTACATAACCATATACTATTTTTCCATGGAGCCTATGTCTTATTCAACACATCATCTGGACATGAACCAGAGCTGCACTGTGGGAAGAAGAAAATGCAAGCGAATCCAGCTAAACCTCGTGTCAAAGCCAGAAGATGAGCTGGTGCTTTGAGATTTAGAGGTCCAGAAGATGCAAGGAGAATAATAGTAGTTGTGCAACTACAAACTTACAGTTCAATAGCTACTTTACGCTGACAGAGCGAAGGGCAGAGCTGTCTGCCAACAAGATTCCTTCTGATACCTTTTAAAGATGTTATAGGAGCTTCAACACAGCAGAATCTGCTACCATTCATGAATCAGCAGGAACACTGCTTTCTTTAATTATTATTTTATTCTTTAAAACTTCCTACGTGGAGTCAGAGTTCTTCCACATTTTCAGGCTTCTGCTGCCCCAACGTAGTTAACAAGTCTCTATTATGTTCTGCCTGATTTTAAGCCTGTGACTCCATTTTAGCACAACAGATGTTTCTCTGCAGGAAAACAGTCTCAGGAGGTCGCTGATTTCTTAGTTGCTCTCTGCATTTTGTTTCAAAGTTCTGAAGTGGACGTGGCAACACTGAAGAATCAGCATGGAGTGGAATTCATTAGATATGCTGATGTGTATTGACTCGGACTGCAAATTGCTGCAGAAAAGAAAAGGAAAAAGACAAAACTGAGCAGGCATTTTAACCATTAATTTATTTAGAGAGTGTTTTAATGCAGATCATTTTAAATATCTTGTTAGTAGCACAAGGAAGAGAAGTCTAAGGCATTCGCATATGGGTTTTAAGAAAGGCTATGGGTAGGTGGGGAGGAAACACAAAGAACTAATTCAAGGTGAAAAAACTCAGGCATATGGAGCCATATGGAGGATGGCCTAGATAGGGAAAAGAGAAAAATTCAAAGCAATTAGTTGTGAAGCTCTGGGAGAACAGCATGGATATGAATTTATGAATGTTGCTTGTCTCAATCTCTATTTGAATTCAATTTATCCCTTATCCCCTTCTCTTCTTACTTGCTTTAGTAATGCAGAATAATAAAAAGAAATAAATCTTCCTACTCTTTTTCTATTTTGAATAGGAATTAATCAAATCGACTGGTTGTTCTGCATAATACATTTTGTTGTGACTATTTTTGCCAACACATGCAGATTTGATGCACTGTGTGATTACTGTTTCTGCAAATCTCAGACACCTAATACTTTTTTTCCTTAAATAGAGTGAGAACAGATAAGACTCAGCTAGCCTTGTAAGAAAAGTATGTGAACATGTTGGTGTAACACTTCAGCATTATATGCATACATCTCCATATAGTGAGTTGCTTCACTGGAAAAGGGACCTGGAACTTCTTGTGCTGTTTAATTCATGTCATGGAAAGTTTTTAGTTGGGCTATATTTGGCAGAGGTGTCAAAACTTGCCTATAGGGTATCAAAATACTGCAGTGAAATGATAGAAGGAACAGTAAAAGTCACCTAGTTCCAATCCATCTGCCATGGACAGGGACACCTACTAGAACAAGTTGCTCAAGGAACTAATCTACCTGTCTTTAAACAATTCCAGACTTGGAGCCTCCACAACTTCTTTGGAAAACCTGTTCCAGGACCTCACCACCCTCACAATGATCTGTACAGATTTGCATTAAAACAGTGAAATCAGCTGGAATTCAGTCTTTCAAATTTATGTAATGAGTTTGCCAAGCTCTAAGTCTAACCATGATGAAAACCAGGATAAAGGAAGAGGAATACTGACAAGGAGGTACAAGTTCAACTTCCAGATGTCTAGAAATTGACTGTACAGACTCAATAGTATGCACAGCTATATGGTACTTTCTCAGTCAGTTCCCTGCTATTTCAGACAACTGTGTCACTTAGTGCCTCTCACAGACTAGGTGAACACTTTTATTTGCAATATTATCTACCTATAAAACAGAACAACTTTGTCTACAGACATGTTACAAAGTTTAAATAGTATTTGAAAATGCTTTGAGAGCCACAGATTACAGATACTAGCAAAGTCCAGAACATTTAGGAGTTGTAATAGTGTTGTATTTATTAGTACTTTTCTCTTATGCTTTGATCTTCACAGCCACTTTCCATTTCAAAGCAAAAAAAAAATACTGAACAATTCCCTCAGATGTGGTTTCTGAATAAGAATTTTCACTTCTTTCCAAGACACCCCACATGACAGCACTGGGATAACAAATAGACAGAATTGTATAAATGCAATTAAAAATATGATATCTGATTTCCCTCTTTGCTCCAGATAAAGTCACAGTTAAGCAAACCTTTTGCATTTCTCCTTCCCCAAAATGTGATATGATTAGGGGTGTAAAGTTAAAGGTATGCTTGATTTCTTGTGTTCATACCACCATAAAAGACAGCAAAGCTGCTGGAGCGTGTCCAGAGAAGGGCCACAAGGATGATCAGAGGGCTGGAGCACCTCTCCTGTGAGGGCAGACTGAAGGAGTTGGGGCTGTTCAGTCTGCAGAAGAGAAGGCTCCGAGGTGACCTAATTGTGGCCTTCCAGTATCTGAAGGGGGCCTACAGGAAGGCTGGGGAAGGACTTCTCAGGATCTCAGGTAGTGACAGGACTAGGGGGAATGGAATGAAGCTGGAGGTGGGGAGATTCAGGCTGGATGTGAGAAGGAGGTTCTTCACCATGAGAGTGGTGAAACCCTGGAATGGGTTGTCCAGGGAGGTGGTCGAGGCCCCGTCCCTGGAGGTGTTTAAGAGCAGGCTGGATGAGGCTCTGTCCAGCCTGGTCTAGTGTGGGGTGTCCCTGCCCATGGCAGGGGGGTTGGAACTAGATGATCCTTGTGGTCCCTTCCAACCCTGAATGAAACTATGAAACTATGAAACTATGAAACAACATGCCTACATTTTCCTTCCCTGAGCAATCATATGAGCTTAGAGTTTGTCAAAGATCCCACTGTTTTTTGATTCCAAGCAATAGTTTTGATCTGCTGACTGGAAAACCAAATTCCACTCACAATTACTGCCTGTGTGGCTCCATTAATTTAAATGGACCCACTAATGTATGTAAGGTGAGAAGCATTCAGCCCATAAGCTGCATACCTTCAATACTAGAACCTCCTAATTTTCCAGGAGTGGCTCTGCTAACCCACAGAAAAAGGAGAGCTGTATCAGATCCAGTATGAACATACTGTGCAATATATTTGTATGTGCTCATTTATAACTGTACAGATAGAAAAAATGAAGAGACATGTTGTCATAACACAGACAGGAGTGGAATGTTTCTCCAGCCTGCTCCAACATCTATATTAAAATGCAGAGGAGAAATGTCATAAGTACAGTTCTTGAAATAGAATAGCACATCAGTAGCAGTGTTTAAAGAGACTCTCTTCCAGAAATGAAATGTTCATTTCATTTGCACTGAACCTGGGGTGGGTAGTTTTTGTTGTTTGGTTGGGTTTTTGGTGTGTGGGTTGTTGTGTTTAGCTTTTTTTCAGGAGGGAGGGAGAGAAGAGGGAATGTTGCCAAGCGAGAGGAGATGGGGATGGTTACAAAGAAACATTTAGTCAGTAAAACACCATGCTTTCTCATAATGTCATGCATCTCACTCACAATAATTCTTTCTTATTAACTGCTTGGGAACAATTTATTTTCCTCTCAGGCTATGAAGGCAAGTGCAAGTGTAGCAGGCTCTGGTTGGAGCTGATAAGCCATCCTATAGAAGCAACACTGCTGGCATGACGAGATTTGTTAAGAGGACAATGTCCCATTGGCTCAGACAAACCATGCTGTATATCAAACCTATCAACAATAATATCTGCAAAATAATGCCTTTATGTAGCTGCCAACTGCCACAGAAAGCTCTCTCTGGTGTTCCTTTGGAAATGTGGTGTGGTGGGCTTTTCTTTTATTTAGTTTTTGTTTTTGGGTTGACTTATACAACCCTTGAAAGCTCACCTAGTCTCACTTACTTTTTATAGTATCTTTAAACCCAGCTTCTAAAAACACTGAGCAGAAAACTGCACTAAACAAAGCATAAAATGATCAGTCACTGCTGTAAAAGCAAAGTAAACCTTTTCAACATAAACCAAATAAAAACAGCACAACGCATTTGCATTGTTAAATTATTGCTATATAACTGTTTACAATGTTTTAACTGAACTGTGTGATCTTGAAAGAGCATAAATAAAGCAAAAAACCTGTGAATCTGGATAAAAATTGATCTCTGTCATCATCAGCATTGGTTTTCAAATAACATTTTTTTTTAAGTGTTTCTATTATTTACAAAAGTGTTTCAGAAGTCACACATTTAAAAACTGAGGCATAAATCTTGCTCAGATTTTTTTAATATCAAACTGTTTCTAAAGAAAATTTGTGCTGGTCAAAGTCAGCTGAGAAATACAACTTTATCATGGGAAAACTGCTATAAAAGACAACAGAAGTTTGATCAGAGGAAGTAAATTTCTATCTTGAATCACACAAAATCACAGAATGCTAGGGGTTGGTAGGAACCTTCAGAGATCATCAAGTCCAACCTTCCTGCCAAAACAAGATCACTTAGGGCAGGCCACACAGGAATGCATCCAGGCAGGTTTTGAAAATCTCCAGAGAAGGAGACTCCACAACTTCTCTGGGCAGCCTGTTCCAGTGCTCCGTCACCCTCACCATAAAGAAGCATCACAGTATCACAGTATAACTAAGGTTGGAAGAGACCTCGAGGATCATGGAGTCCAACCTATCAACATAGACCTCATGACTAGACCATGGTACCAAGTGCCACGTCCAATCTCCTCTTGAACACCTCCAGGGATGGTGACTCCACCACCACCCTGGGCAGCCCATTCCAATGACGAACGACTCGCTCGGTGAAGAACTTTCTCCTCACCTCGAGTCTAAACCTCCCCTGGTGCAGCTTGAGACTGTGTCCCCTTGTTCTGGTGCTGGTTGCCTGGGAGAACCAACCCCTTCCTGGCTACAACCACCCTTCAGGTAGTTGAAGAGGGCAATGAGGTCACCCCTGAGCCTCCTCTTCTCCAGGCTAAACAATCCCAGCTCCCTCAGCCTCTCCTCCTAGGGCTTGTGTTCAAGGCCTCTCACCAGCCTTGTTGCCCTTCTCTGGACATGTTCAAGTGTCTTGATGTCCTTCATAAACAGAGGGGCCCAGAACTCAAGGTGCGGCCTAACCAAAGCAGAGTACAGGGGCACTATGACCTCCCTGCTCCTGCTGGCCACACTATTCCTAATGCAGGCCAGGATGCCATTGGCCTTCTTGGCCACTTCAGCACACTGCTGGCTCATGTTCAGGCGGCTGTCGATCAGTGTCTTCTCGTGCTGAGGTGGAACCTCCTGTGTTCTACCTCGTACCTGTTTTTCCTTGTCTTATCCCTGGGCACCACTGAAAACAGACTGGGACCTTCATCTTGAAATCCACCCCTCGGATATTTATAGAGGTTGATAAGATCCCCTCTCAGCCTTCTCAAGACAGTCCCAGGTCTCCCAGTCTCTCTCCATATGAGAGATGTTCATGTCCTGCAATCATCCTTGTAGCTGTCCACTGGAATCTCTTTAGCAGATCCCTGTCTTTCCTGAATTGGGGAGCCCAAAACTGGACACAGTATTCCAGGGCAGAGTAGAGCAGGAGGACAACCTATAACAGTTAAAAAAAAAAATACAGAAGTTACTTAAGACTATAGGCTGAAGCTTAGTTTTATGTACTTAATATTCACATTCTAGCAGGAAGAATGAAGAGCCCATATAATTTCCAGGAAGGTATTTCCTTTCAAATCTGTTGGTTCAATAATAATTAGAGTGGCAATATCATGAACGATTCAGACAGAAATTCTGTTTCTCTCTCTACTCATTTCATTACAAATGTTTCTGAGACATCAGTACTTATGTGAGTGGACTGCTCTGCTTACATCATAAATCCTGGAGTGCCATCAGATCTTAGTTTGTGCAAAAATTAATTTCTTACTGCAAATTTTACAAGTATCTCACTTTTTAGTGTAAAATCACAGCTTTCCTATATATTAACTGGGACCATGAATATTTCTGCACTAGGGGTTAGGGAGTGTGGATGTGAACATTCATGTATTAAACAAAGGAAGCATTTCTCTCACCATTCTCTGGAGCAATATATGAGCAACACATAGGCAGATGGACAAGCTGACAGGCACCTCCTATTGCAATGAAAATTAACATAACATTTCATTCTTCTTCTGACACAGTCTTCCTAGGGTGGGCTGAAAATGTCTGTGCTGCTTAATAGCTCCTATCTGTTGCTCCTGCTGCAATCCTAACACCTAAATCCTTACTGCTGTGCTGCTGCTCCTCTCCAATTCCCAGAACCCACCTGGCAAATCCAATCAATCAGAGTGAAGGTGCAAAGAGGGGATGAGGAGTCTGGGAGTAAGAAAGGAGTAGAACAAAAACCCACTCCCCAGATGAAATCCCACATTGCTGGCACAACTCTATCATATTACCATTCACAGATGGAGCCATCTCTGCTCTTTTCTTCATGGCCACATGTGGAAGTCAACCACACTGACAGTGGCTCAACCATGCAAAGGCAAGCTGCTCCTGTACCCTGTATGGAGAGCACAGACACGCACAGGGGTGAAAGATGGATTAACTCCAACAGACTGACAATGTCACTGCAGCAATTTTCCTAAAAGAGATTTTTATTTTCTTCTTTATCTTTTCTCTTTTTTTAACTTAAAAATTGGTAGGCATCTCCATGGTTACAGTTTACTGTCAGTCTTCTACCTCCAGCCTTTTGCTGCAAAAACAGTGAACACTGGAAGCACCTCTGGTCTTTTCTCCTTGCTTTTTCTCCAGTTCCACATAAGCGGGTCTGTTTCATCCATGGGAGGGCAGTGGACACATATACTACTGTCTCAGCCTTGCAGAATATGACAATAGCTGCTCCCATGAAGCTCACACATCTGCAGAATCAAGCGAAGTAAGGTGTTATTTTCAGTGGCCCCAGAGAGCAGGTTTTGACCACGGACTCACATGGACATGATCCATTTAATCATGATGGACAAGGTCAGAGGCCTGTAGCTACAGTCTCACAGGGTAAGAACAAAACAAAACAAAACAAAACAAAACAAAACAAAACAATCAGATTAAACAATGTTCCATGAAGTTCAAGGGTTATACTGCTGCCTGAAAGGCTGTTTTGCCCTGCTTCTCCAAAAATTTCCGACACCCATTGCATAATGGAGAATTAGGCAGCTCCATCTCCTGGTGAGATCTACCTCTCAGAAACATTTAATAAGGAGCTCTTGCATCCTTCAATATTTGAGCTGTGATCTATCATCCTCTTCACATGGGCCACTCAGAGAGAAGAAGAGATTTATTTTACTTCATAAATGAATGCAGCCTGTTCCAAAATGAAGCTTATTTGCTAATTGGCCCTTTTGGAATAACACAAGCAATTTATGAAGATTATACTCATGCTGTTTAGTTCAACAAAGAACTGAAGCTCATGCCAAACTTTAAAATGTTAAGAATATAATTTCCTTACTGTGGCAAAGCTAATACCAAGAAGCAAAACTCTGTTAATGGACACTTCACACTACTGCACACTACTGATAGCAAGCAAACTGTTCATGAGCAGGTTGAAATTTATCTGTATAAGGAGATTAAAAAAAGAAAAAAAAAAAGTTGAACATCAGAATAAGTTTTTAAGAATCACAGCTTGATACCATTCACTGCCCTGCAGATTACGTTCCCAGCTGCACAAAATGGCATTGAGAGCTAGTCTGGAAAGTTTGTAACTGAAACTGTGTCCTGAATTCCTTTCATGAAAGTATATCCTCTGCATTCAGCTTCTGAAGAAAATATTCTATGTACTCCTGGACCTCAAAGCTTACCTTTTACATTGCTTGAAGTCTTAAAGAGTCTTTCACACTGTCTACAAACTGCAGACTGTCCTTCTGGCAGCAACTTCTCCCCCAAGTCGTTCTTCGTTTTTTCTCCCTGTCTGTCATATCTTTGGCATTCATGTCAGTAAGTCAAAATCACAAGAAAAGGCACAAATTGGCATCGTCCTACCATCATCCAAGCAGAGTGACTCCTGCACAAAATGTGTGCCTATTTAGTGTTATGGTCAAGCTTCCCACTTAAGTGTATCTCCAGTTTACCCCAAGACCTGATAAACTGGCACATAGCACTGTTAGTCAGCATTCTGCCAAACTGACAGAGGGGCATGAGTTTAAGCAGCAGAGAGATGGAACATAATATCTAACATGTACTTCAACTGTTGCTTTCTCAGCCAGGAATGTCATTTCTGCAACTTATTCCCCATGCTTATGCCTATGGTCCCTCATTGATTCAGTTCTGAGATATATTAGCTTAGATAACTAAAACTAATGTCTGTTCCCCCTGACATGAAACACAGTTTCAGAGATTTAGGATTAGCTGTCTATAAAGGACTCCCTTTGCCTTTCACTCTTTACCAATGGTTTCCACTGCATTGGCTGGTAGAAGACAAAGTATGTCAACTGAGAGGGTGAGGAAGGTGTCTGGAAGTAATAATAATAAACTGATTTTTTGAAGCAGCTGTTATTACTGATCCATAGCAACGAACGATTTGTGCAATACAAAATTCTTAATGTGCTCTCAAATCACACTCACCGAGAGCCACTGAGGTTAGGAAGGAACTCTTAAAATAATGTAGTTCTACTCTCCTGCTTAATCAGAGTCAACTGTGAATCACAATTTAATTATAAAGATGATATGCCCTGAGTTATGCTGCCAGGCAGAGAGGGACCTAGAGGTGCTGGTCGATGGTAGGCTGAATATGAGCCTGCAATGTGTCCAGGCAGCCAGGAAGGCCAATGGCATCCTGGCCTGCATCAGGAACAGTATGGCCAGCAGGAGCAGGGAGGTCATTCTGCCCCTGTACACTGCATTGGTTAGGCCACATCTCGAGTACTGTGTCCAGTTCTGGGCCCCTCAGTTCAGGAAGGTGTGAGAGACTAAAACTTGGCTCTCCTAGTGTGACTCAACAAAGATAAAACCACTTGATGCTTGTCCAGACAATAGCTGATATGTGTTGGGCAGAGCCACTGGAAGGAAGGTGTAAAGATCATGTAGGAATCCTGTCTACCAATCCTGGATGCAAATCACCTTGTGATTACATCATGAATCAAGATGTGCCCCAACAAAGGATAACCTGACCTACCACAATGGCCTAAAAGACCCATCCATGATGCCTTCAGGACAAAATCATCTCCAGCTATCAGATAACCCCGAGGAAGAGAGGATGGTGACACAATAGACTCACCACCTGTTTCCTGATGTGTAATGAGGGTGTGGGCAGGTAGATGGGGTGGGAGGAGGCGGAGGGCCCCCCCCCCCCATCCAGACCACTGCCCAAACTACACAAAAAACTTCCTGGGAAACGATACCTGGATACTTATGATTTCCTGGAAAGATTTCATGGGGGACAATAGTTGGGTACTTACCTAAGGATGATTTCCCAGGACGATGTCCCGGGGACCAGCACCTGGACACTTGCCTGAGGACTAAAAAACTGTATAAAAAGACCTGAGCGACACTGTCAAAGTAGAAGAAAGAAGACAGCACCACACGCTGGAAACATCACAGGGCAACACAAAGCATCTTGGACTCTCTCCACCCATGACTGTTGGTAATATAATCTCTTTCCTACTTTCTCCTTTTTCTCCCTATTCCCTCACTCTAATTCCTTCCCTCTCCTCGCTCTCCCTCTCTCTATTGTCTCCCTCTCCCCTTCTTATTTCCACTTCGTTTATGTAATAAATAGTCTAGCTGTTGATACTTTGGCCTCGTTTGTGCCTCTAATTTCACAACATGGGAATATTTAAAAGAACTGTGTCTCCAGACCAAGACAGAAGGATGATGACTGGCTGCAGAGTGTCCAGAGAAGGGCAACAAAGTTGGTGAGGGGCTTGAAACACAAGCCCTATGAGGAGAGGCTGAGGGAGCTGGGGTTGCTTAGCCTGGAGAGGAGGATACTCAGGGGTGACCTTATTGCTCTCTACAACTACCTGAAGGGAGGTTGTAGACAGGCAGAGGTTGGTCTCTTCTCCCAGGCAACCAGCACCAGAACAAGAGGACACAGTCTCAGGCTGCACCATGGGAGGTTCAGGCTGGAGGTTAGGAGCAAGTTCTACACAGAGAGAGTGATTGCCCATTGGAATGGGCTGCCCAAAGAGGTGGTGGAGTCACCATCCCTGGAGGTGTTCAGGAGGAGACTTGATAGGGTGCTTGGTTGCATGGTTTAGTTGATTGGGTGGTGTTGGATGGTAGGTTGGACACTGTGATCTTGGGGGTCTCTTCCAACCTGGTTTGGTCTGGTCTATTCTATTCTATTCTATTCTATTCTATTCTATTCTATTCTATTCTATTCTATTCTATTCTGCCATTCATACTGCTAATTTTTAAGTGACACATCAACAGATAAAATTAAATGTTGCTATTCTATCTATGAGTTATTGGAATATTTTTTTCCTGAAGCTGAATTCATGAATGCTCTCTGAAATGGCACTGTTTGTTTTTGACTCTCTGCAACTCTGAATCACTAGTTTAATACTCTGCACTGCTTTAAAAGGAATCAAAGTGGTAAGCTTCCTTCTGCTACACCAGACAATAGAGTTGCTAAAAGATAACAATGCCTCCTGGGAAGGAAGTGAAAACACATTTCTAAACTCTTGTAAGTCAGCCCAAAATTGTAACATTCTCTCTGTATTTAGAGGCAGAATAGCATCAAGAAAAGCTATTGGAAAGGGACTTGTCAGATACCAAACACAAAGTGCAAGTTATTTGGAGCGGAAAAAGTCTTATTTCTGTTTGTTACAGTTTAAAAGCAAATAGCTCCATAGGGTTAAAAAAACCAGTAACATTTAAGCGGGAGAAGAAGCCCCTGTATCTGGCAGGTGAGTGTATTTCTCTTGTATAAATTATATCCTGTATACACAGAGACATGAACACATCCATTTGTCAAATTGTAAATATCAAAGCAGTCAAAATAGACATCCACATAGGTTTACAAAATGATAGCACATCGTAGAGTTATAATGCCTACTGAATATAGCAAAAGTGACATTTCAGTACTTTTTTTCCCTGCTATACTTTTTACTGAGTGATCAGCTTTTAATATCAAGACGAAAGACTTACAGAAGACAAAAATGCAAGAGGAGTCATAGATTCCAATAACCCTTTGTCCATCTCTAAGCTTTCAACTCTGTGTTGCTTTTATTCCTCAGATGAAATGAAACGCACCAAATCCACTTCAGTTTCTGCCTTTTAAAATACCAAAGGTAAAAAACAGGGAAGCTGTGGATAATGTAGTAAGGGGGGAAAAAAAAAAAAAAAAGAGCTCTGTGAGAGTGGAATCTTTGTTCTCTATCAGCCATTGTCAGAAAAGAAAAGTGGCTGTTCGAAAAGAGAAATGGGAGAGTACATTTTCTTTTTTAAATGTAAGGGATAATAAGTTATACAAAAGTATATGTGCAATATGTAGATCTCCAACAAAAAAGTGTTGTAGCAGAGGCAGGAGACAGGAGCAGTGATGGCTATGGTAACAGAAAAGAGATAGAAATATTCACAAGAATATGCATACGAGAATCAGTTGATAAGGCAGCACTAAAAAATACTTCCAGACAACAGCTCAGGGGAAGAAATTATGGATAATTCACTTAGCATTTAGGAAAATTCCAGTCAAAGGCCAGATTTTGCTAAGATCAGCTGATGACACCAAGCTGGGGACAGGAGTTGATCTGCTAGAGGGTAGAGAGGCTTTGCAGAGAGACCTCGACGGGCTGGACAGATGGGCAGAGTCCAACGGCATGAGATTTAACGCATCCAAGTGCCAGGTTCTGCACATTGGCCACAACAACCCCATGCAGTTCTACAGGCTGGGGTCAGAGTGGCTGGAGAGCAGCCAGGCAGAGAGGGACCTGGGGGTGCTGGTTGATGGTAGGATGAACATGAGCCTGCAGTGTGCCCAGGCAGCCAAGAGGGCCAATGGCATCCTGGCCTGCATTAAGAACAGTGTGGCCAGCAGGTGCAGGGAGGTCATTCTGCCCCTGTACACTGCACTGGTTAGGCCACACCTCGAGTCCTGTGTCCAGTTCTGGGCCCCTCAGTTTAGGAAGGATGTTGACTTGCTGGAATGAGTCCAGAGAAGGGCAATGAAGTTGGTGAGGGGTTTGGAACACAAGCCCTATGAGGAGAGACTGAGGGAGCTGGGGCTGCTTAGCCTGGAGAGGAGGATACTCAGGGGTGACCTTATTGCTCTCTACAACTACCTGAAGGGGGGTTGTAAACAGGCAGAGGTTGGTCTCTTCTCCCAGGCAACCAGCACCAGAACAAGAGGACACAGTCTCAGGCTGCGCCAGGGGAAGTTCAGGCTGGAGGTCAGGAGGAAGTTTTACATGGAGAGAGTGATTGCCCATTGGAATGGGCTGCCTGGGGAGGTGGTGGAGTCGCCGTCACTGGAGGTGTTCAGGAGGAGACTTGACAGGGTGCTTGGTGCCATGGGTTAGTTGATTGGATGGTGCTGGGTGATAGGTTGGACGTGATGATCTTGAAGGTCTCTTCCAACCTGGTTTATTCTGTTCTATTCTATTCTGTGTTTAGCCTCTACATTCACATTTATTTACTGACTCAAGGAAGTTTCTTTACCAGAGAAGACTTTCCACACAAGTCAGGCCATTTATAGCAAACTCATCACCAGCCCAACCTTCAGTTCCCAGTGTTGGAGGCACAAAACCAAAATGTTTTCCACTCCTGATGGCCACTGACATTCAGGTCTCACTGGAGATCTGGCTCTGTAGGCCATACATGACCTCTCTACTGAATCTTTCTTCTCTAATATATTGCAAATTATTTTTATTTGTTGGTCATTCATACTAACCACTTTTTGAATATTGCCCTCTCTGGTTCTGTTTTTTTTTTTTGCTACATGTGCATTTGCATAGCTTCCTATCACTTCTTACTGCTTTGCCTCCCCATATTGCCTTGGTGGACACAAAAAATCAATTTACTTGTTTGTATTTTGCTTCCTTAGAGAAGTGACCAAGTTCACATTCACATGGAACACCTGGGCTGGTACAACTCAAACAGGGTCTTTCTTAGTAGCTAAATAGAGCTATAATTCTCTACAGGCCTAGAAGAGAAGAATTCAAGCTTTTTGTCTGTGCCTAAACTTTTTCCCTTGTCAACTTTTATTAGCAATTAATGGTTATAGATAGCAAATTATCTCAGTATTGAAATTGGGGATTATGACTGTCTGTTTAGGCTTGCCCAAAATCTGATACCCATCAAACCAAACAGAAATTCTAATCCTTTCTTTTGTGTTTTTTTTGAGCCAAAGATACACAACCAAGGCAAAGTAATTACTTTAGTAAGAGCTGCTACATTACGATTTTTTATCTCATAAATCATTACATGGGACTTTATTACTTGTTTCTGAAAGTCATATAATAATATGTATAATATGTTATATTACTTACCTTTCTCAAGCATTAGCTAAATTTGAACATCTGCTGGAATTCATATTAATCCTGAAATCAGCTAGATCATTATCTAGCTTATATTGCCTTTCTACCATGAATCAGCCAATATGAAAGAACCACAGAGATAGGTTGTTGCTTGGTATAAGCAGGAATAAAATACCTTCACACTTCTTAAGTACTGCATCCAGTTCTGGAGCCCCTATTACAGGAAATACAAGGACATGTTGGAGCATGTCCAGAGAAGGGCCATGAAGATGATCAAAGGGCTGGAGCACCTCTCCTGTAACAACAGGCTGGGAGACTTGGGGTTGTTCAGCCTGGAGAGGAGAAGGCTCCAAGAAGACCTTATTGTGGCATTCCAATATCTTAAGGGGACCTACAAGAAAGCTGGTGAGGGACTTTTTAGGATGTCCGGTAGTGATAGGACTAGAGGGGATGGAGCAAAACTAGAAGAAGCTAGATTCAGACTGGATATTAGGAAAAAATTCTTCATCATGAGGGTGGTGAGATACTGGAACAGGTTGTCCAGGAAAGGGGTGGAAGCCCCATCCCTGGAAGTTTTTAAGGCCAGACTGGATGGGACTCTGACTAACCTGATCTAGTGTGAGGTGTCCCTGCCTATGGCAGGGGGGTTGGAACTGGATGATCTTTCAGGTCCCTTCCAACCCTGACAATTCTGTGATTCTGTGATTCTTGTTTTACCTTCCTTTCTTAAAACTGGGTATATAGTCACTTCTTTTGAAAAGTCCTCTGATTTCTTTCTTTTCAAACTTCCAAACAAACGAAATGAATGCATAGAGAATTTGCTTGACTTCTCCCTTCATGTCTTTAATGCTTCAGTGGAATTCAGTGGGTTGATACTAGAAGCTTTGTTGTTTGAATATTCCTGATGCCTCTTCCAACTTGTCAAAATTCAGTTCCTCAACAGTGAACTCAACCAATGGTTGTGCACATTTATTGAGCTCTTCATTAAAGTACTCATCAAAATATCTCACCATCTCTCTGTAACTGCATTCTGTATAAATGTGCATTCTATTCATGTGATAATTCCATTTTTGTCCTTTATCAAGGTTTTTTTGTGTTGATATTCTTGCTTCCATAGGATGACATCCTCATAGAATGACCTCACCTGATTAGTATTTCTATCCTGTTCCATCTGCTCTACCAAGCCAGGCAAAAACTGTCATTTGTACTGTTTTATCAGTCTCTTGGCATTTGTTTTATCTTGATCATATTCCTCAGCAGGAGTCTGACTCCCATTCTGAACACACGCTGTTCTTACACTGCTGGCACACAGTGTAAATAATTAACCTTTTTGCCATTCAGGTTTGCCCACAAAACCAGCTTCAAAAGGCATTAATTCTACCTTCCTTTACACTTGCCCAGAGCACAGAAATCACAGCCTGAGTCTTCCTGTTGACCATCTTACACAGTGATACCAGCCACACTGAAATTAAATAGATTTTCAACCATCAGCAGAGTAGAAGTTACACGAGCTTCATGATGTGAGCCAGAACCCAGACAATACTGACTGTGAATTTTGTCCTTCTTTCTATTTCCACATTTTAAGCAGAGAAGCAGCTGACTGGTTTTTGGCCAGCTATACCTTTCACAGGTATCTGTTTAACTACAGTGCACTCTAGAGTATTTAATAGGAGTCAATCAGCCCTTCTTCTGCTCAGAGACTTAGTAAGTAACACACTTTCCTCTCTTGCCCAGCATTACCAAGTGATTAGATTCTGGAACCAAGGGTGAAACATGGCTTTCACGAAACGGAATGTTATCTTCACCTGGGATATTACAGCAGCACTGTTGATATCCCTTTGTATAAGCTGAGGATCATAGAATCATAGAATTGGAAGGGTTAGAAAGGATTTTTACAGTTTATCTAGTCCAACCCACCCTGTAGAAGCAGGAACATCTTCAGCTATAGCAGGTTTCTCAGCACCCCATAAAGCCTGGCCATGAATGTCTCCAGGGATGGGACTTCTACCACCTCCTTTGGCAATCTGTTCCAATATTCCACCACCCTAATAGTAAAGAACTTCTCCCTAATGTCCAAAAACTTCTTCCTAATGTCCAATGAATCTGGCCTATTGATACTTTAATAAGAGAGGAGTATAATCAGTACCACTAATACCTTGCCAGAAGGAAGTAATCCTGCTTTTACATCTTATTTGGTTTGTTTTCAATTGTCTTTTCTGCAGATTGAAAGAGGATGCTTGCACTAGTGATTTCAATGATTCTTAGAGGATGCAGATATAACCAGCATTTTCTTGGGAGAAAAAAGAATCACAAGAAAAAACAACCACAAAAACAACCCAAAACCAAACCAAACAAAAAAACAACCAACCAAACAAAAAACCCCCACATGGCATCTTAACCAAAGTTAGTGAACAAATCTGGTTTGTATTTTATTCTCTTCTTTGTCATAGTATAACCAGGAAAATTAAGCTACTCTTTAGTGACATATATATCTTAGGAAAGCAGAAGGATTGTTGGATTGGTTTTGCTTAAGGACTGAATGGTTGTATCTTCAATATGTTTTCAATGTCATTATAAATGAAGTGAGAGAGCTGTCTATTGATTTATCTCAGGTGCTTACGATGTAATAATGTGGAGAAGTTTGTTGAAATCATATACACAAATATATATGATACAATAAATGACACCTGCCTAATACAGCTCCTAAGTGCTCCACTAGGAACACTGTGCCTTCCTCCTTTGATTAAATGGAAATTTGTTACGTCCAGTGAAGTTTAGTGAAGTGGAGACACTAGGTTCTCTCTTAAATGGGGGAAAATACAAGCCCTGTTACCTTTAGGTTTTGTGAGTTGCTTGCTCTTTACTGTTTGGCAAGACAAATAGAATCACATACTGTGAGTGACTCAGAACAGAACTTCACTATCAATCACCTACCTGACTCTGCACAATTTCTGTAGGGCATTCAGGACATTTTGCTGCCTATGAATATTTCAGACAAGATGAATCCCTAAAAGCTTCCTGATGGATTAATACTGGAAAGTAGGATTTTTTTCTTGGTTTATAGCTGTTTGTCAAATTACTATTGCCATGACTGTTCTGCAGTAGAAGCATGTCTCTTTGAATGAAGGAACTAACCCAGGGGAACATTGCTGACTCCCTTTATCACAATTCATTTCAAAGTAATGATATTTAATATATTAATATTGTATGAACTACAACAGCAGAAAATGGGGAGTTGTATTACCTTTTAAGCCTTTAATACACACTAATGAAAGTGAACTACAATGGATGTTTTAGTGTCATATCAACAGCCAGTCATCCAAAGGTGCAGCCCAATCTAATCCAAGTAAAAATATGTGGATGTTGTCTTGTTGTAATGTCAAGTCACTTTTCCTCAAACCTTTTGCTGCCAGAAACTCTGCAAAGGGACAATTCTGTATACAGAAATTACTCTGATAACTGCAACATACACGTTCATCACTTCCAATGAGTGTATTATGGAGAACTGCTCTGTGAACACATTTGCTTTCCAAAGACTTCCAGACACTATTGCAGGCAAGGCTTCCAAAATGCTTAAGAAACCTCCACCAACAGCAATATTATAATGGGGAATTACCTTATTTTATGTTTATTTTTGTTGTTTGAGAACTAAAATGACCACTTTAGTTTAGATAAATATTACTCCTGCTTCTCCACACATCCACAAGAGACTGTTCCAAAAATAATTCAATAGCTTTTATTTTATTTGTGGGGCTTTGCTCTTGTTGAGGAAATCAGAAGTACCACTTGGCATATTTTTTTTATCAAAATACAATTTTGTTTGTATCTGATTATCTATCCATCTAAGTATATAGAAGATATGTATTAGTAAAGTGTTTATTTCTCTAATCTACAACAGACCAGTTATCATAAGCCAGGCATACAGAATCCTGATACATCCGAGTATTTGCCATAATGTCCACTCTTTAAACAACCTTGAACACTGCATCTTTACTACTGAATTTTACTCCTGCTTTTAGCTCACCCCTGGCCTTAAACTGTATGTCCATCTCCTGCTAAACAGCTTCTACATGCCAGTCCAAGGGCAGATGCATTTCAATTCATGTGAAAGAATTCCTTTATCTCCCATGACTACCTCTCCAGGTTGCTACAAGCATTAATTAAATCTCTCAGAAGGTTTAGAGACATTTGGGTGCCCACAAATTATTATTAATTAGAGCCTCATGCTAAAAGTAGATAACTTTAGACTTACACAAGACCCAAAGTCACATGTACCCAAGCATTCTTGAAATTCAGTTTTCACATAAAGATGGAGGTCAAGCATACTTTGAGTCAGAACATGAGCTTTTTGCAGAACTGAAGGAAAAAACACCAACTTTTCTCATTTCAGACTTTGTCCAGTGACAGAATATTTTTCTTTATTAGCACAAATATTAAACATGATCTGACTAGTATCACAGCAGTACATCTGTTGTAGTAATGGATATGAATTTGCCAAGCTATTCTCTCATTTTGTTGTAGTAAGAATAAAAAAAGCCCAGCCCATTAACAAGAACAGGGTAAATGATCTCACTTCATCATTTTCAAAGGGACTGATGGAATATGAAATGAGTTTCATGGCAATAAAGCATCATGGTATTACAGAAATTGTTTGAAATTACATAGATAAATGGAGAGATAGACAGCTGCAAACTAATCTCTTGCATATCTGTGTATATATATTTATATATGTCTGCATATATAGAGAGAGATTTAGATTTTAATGCAGAAATAGGATAGCATTGTTTAGCTTCTATTTTTTATGCTTGTGTCACTGTATCTGTCCTTATCAGACACATTCTCATCTTGTCACAAATAAAGTTGGTACATAATTTGTTTCCACTAGCCGAGGATCTGACACTGCATGTGTGTAAATGTGTATATACATGGATACATGCATCTGTTTGTATTAATATATTTCATAAGGGAACTTGGAGTGAGTTGTATATGGTTTTATGGTTTTCCTTTTCCATTCTAAAATATTCTATGCCCTTTTTATGTCTCCTAACATCTTCTAACAGGGAAAAATCAAGAAAGCAGAAAGAAAATCCATGGGAGTTAAAAAAAATAATAAAAAGGCTTTGAAATTGCATTAAAGTTTTGCTGGAGATTTATTTGTTAGAATAGAATAGAATAGAATAGAATAGAATAGAATAGAATAGAATAGAATAGAATAGAATAGAATAGAATAGAATAGACCAGACGAGGTTGGAAGAGACCTTCAAGATCATCGCGTCCAACCTATCATCCAACACCACCTGATCAACTAACCCATGTAACCAAGCACCCTGTCAAGTCTCCTCCTGAACACCTCCAGTGATGGCGATTCCACCACCTCCCCGGGCAGCCCATTCCAATGGGCAATCACTCTCTCTGTGTAAAACTTCCTCCTGACCTCCAGCCTGAACTTCCCCTGGCGCAGCCTGAGACTGTGTCCTCTTGTTCTGGTGCTGGTTGCCTGGGAGAAGAGACCAACCTCTGCCTGTTTACAACCTCCCTTCAGGTAGTTGTAGAGAGCAATAAGGTCACCCCTGAGTCTCCTCCTCCCCTGCGCCCTCAGTCTCTCCTCATAGGGCTTGTGTTCCAAGCCCCTCACCAACTTTGTTGCCCTTCTCTGGACTCGTTCCAGCAAGTCAACATCCTTCCTAAACTGAGGGGCCCAGAACTGGACACAGTACCCAAGGTGTGGCCTAACCAGTTGTTGGTTGGTTGGTTGGTTGGTTGCTTTATTAGACATGGTTAAAGTCATGCCTGGTCCTTCAGTGGCTGGATTCCTCTGAAAAATTACGGTCCTTTTCAGAATAAACATTCCCGGACTGATCCCTTCACGATATGCTATAACAGAGATATTATGAGCTGCTAGAGATTATGGACACAGCCCCAGGCTTGCTCTCCTTTTATAAAAACAAAACAAAACAAAACAAAAAAAACAAACAAACAAACAAAAAAGTTTATTTAGATTTAAAGTGATAAAAGGCACCTATTATGGTTCTGGTTATCCTAACATATTCCTTAGAAAACACAGTGAAATACCAACTTCCCCTTGGTACGTGGTTAAAATGCTGAAATTCAGCACAAGTAGGTCATATGTTTCCAACTCAAAGCCAAATAAAGAAAAATAGGATTGTGGGGTTCTCTGAAATCTTTCCTTTAAGAAAACTAGGAAGTAACAGTTTAAGTTCTGCTCTAAGCAGTTGAGGGTTAGTTTTCAAAATCACAGTTTCACTTTTAACATGCTAGTCATGTTTTCCCTAACACTGGATACTTTAAGGATTCAGCTGAACAGGCTGATGTGCTATTTTGTATAGACTGTGCTTTGGCCAGAAAAAGATTGGACTAGATGATCTTTAAGGTCCCTTCCAACCTGATATTCTATAAATATGTGCTTTCTTCTTCTTTATGGAAAAATATTATGATGGCTTAACCAAGGACACACTATTTTTCACGGAATACATTTGCTTTCTTAAGCACACAACCTGCTCACAGAGGAAAGGGGAATGAGGCTTGCACAGCAACTATGCATCTTAGTGCATCCTAATTTCCGTGAACATGATTTTATAACCTAAATAATGTTGTGGGTCTATTTGTTTGTTTTTTCCTGCTCTTCTATATTCCATAACATAAATGGTTCTCACACCATGACTTGCTCCTAGCTCCCTGTCCCTTAGGGAGCAGCCAGCCCTTGCTGTGCCTTGACACAGTCAGCACAGTCTTAGCAGTAAGACGGGAATGTCTGCCCCTGGCAAAAACCATGCTGAGTTATGAAGGTCATCAGAGAAGAATTCAAATTCTCTTATTTGCCAATCATGCAAGAATATTTTGTATTTAAGCAAGAAAAACATTTTACACTCAATTCTGTTACTTATGTTCACTTGAGATTCCCACAGAATTCAACAAAAATATGCAGATGATGAAGAAATACAGCCCCCCCAAAAAAGAGAAAGTAAAAAGAAGTTATAGCTATAGAAGTTATAGAAATTATAATGAACACTTTAATGTTAAAATGCAAATGTAAGAAACTTAGTAAACACCTTTAGATGGATAGAAAATAATTTAGACACATAACTGCTAATTTTCAAGGTGCAGACCTCTGCCAGGAGTGAATGAGCCCCTCTTTCCTAAGAATCCTAGTTATTCATTGCAACATATTCCATACCATGTAATGTAACTTCTAATATTTATAAATTCAATGTATGAATAGGTATTCCACATTTTAGTGATGGAGGGGTGAAATTAGTTCAGTACTCACATGTGTTTTCAGTTGTTAGGGATTTAGAACATCCAGAAGCTTAGCTAGGGAAAAACTGCTCCAGTTATATTATGCTAAAGTAAAAACAACCCATCCAGAACAAGAATCACACCAGAAGATATTTTTAACAGACTCTCCTATGTAAAATTAAGCAGTGATTTTTTTAATACTGCTTGGAGGATTCAATGGATTTTAAAGAAACCCATGGTTTAGGCACTAAACACAGTAGCATGCCTCATTTCTCATAGTCTCTGAGCCTCCTTCACATTGCAGTTTTCATAAATTCTCTATAATAAAAAGATCATTTTGTTTACAAGACCCTAATCTAGCAAAACATTTGCATCACTAATGTAATTAAGTACTTGTGCACATGCTAATGTGTTCTACCTAATCTTAGGTTAGCAAATTTCCCGTTCTGTGCAAGGGATAGAATTAGAATTTTTTTCCTTTCAGTAAGTGCTTCAGGGTTTAATGACAAAAATTAACTGGAAAGCATTAGTATATTCTAAAAGACAAAGAAATATAGGCTGCAGGAAATTATCCTGCCACAAACAAACAAAAAGTCTTCACATGTACGTTCTATATGACTAATAACTAAGTATGTGCTGAGCTTTTAAGAAATTAAATTTCTGTGATATGTTGAATCATCATTTCATGCTCCAAACTCAGATAAAATAAACAGCCACTAATCAAATTACTCTTAATCCAAAAGTCTTTGTTGTTACTAGGAGATATTGTACTTGTTTGGCAGTCTACCAAAGTGTAACTAGTAATCCAGAAGCATAGGCTAAAATGCAACCCTCTCCGAAATGCTCCCAAGTGAGACTAGGTGCTGCCTGCTACAGCAAATTACTTTTTTAGGCATCTGTGCTATACCCTAAGGTGGAATACCTACTCACTGTTGTGTTAAAAGCTCATGATTCCTAAACAGACCTTTCATTAATTACTGCCTGAGAAAACAATTCACCAGAGCCAGAGAAAAGAGTCCAGTGCAGAGCCATAAAGTAATTAAGGGAGTGGAATATCTTCCTTATGAGGAGAGACCGAAGGAGCTGGGGCTCTTTAGCTTGAAGAAGAGGAGCCTAAGGGGTGATCTCATTCATGTTTATAAATATATAAAGGGCGAGAACTGAGAGGATGGAGTCAGGCTCTTCTGGGTGATGCCCAATGACAGGACAAGGGGCAATGGGTGGAAGTTGAGGCATAGGAAGTTCCATGGAAACATGAGAAAAAAGTTTTCACTGTGAGGGTGACAGAACACTGGAACAGGCTGCCTAGGGGGTTGTGGAGTCTCCTTCTCCAGAGATATTCAAAACCCTCCTGGGTGTATTCCTGTGTGATCTGGTATAGGTGATACGGTTCTGACAGTGGAGTTGGGCTAGATGATCTTTCGAGGTCCCTTCCAACCCCTAACATTCTGTGATTCTGTGAAAATGCAGAAAATTATCACTGTCAAAGGACTGTATCCTCAATATAGTTGTATAATACTCTGCTAATGAGGCTTCACTAGAAAACACCACCTAAGTCTAAATAATTTCCATATTTTTATTTATTACAAAATACAATACAGGTTTGTTTGATTTTATGAGTAAGCCTTTTGCCTGTTTCTACCTACAAAAGTCCTAAATCTTATTTCTCTGTATTAGTTGACATGTAATACTTAAAATAGTGGGCATTTACCACACAGACTCACTGAGAGGTTGGTTACTAGATCATATCTTCTTTGTCATGGAAACAAATGTTTCTAGGGTAGGGACTTAAACCATTAGAATAGAATAGAATAGAATAGAATAGAATAGAATAGAATAGAATAGAATAGAATAGAATAGAATAGAATAGAATAGAATAGAATAGAATAGAATAGAATAGAATAGAATAGAATAGAATAGAATAGAATAGAACAATACGATACAATACAATACAATACACCACACCAGGTTGGAAAAGAGCTCATCAAGTATTGGCAAAGTAGCAGAAAGAAAAAACTCAACTCTTCCAATATGGACAAGTTGTAGTCAACACAAGGAGTAAAGAAACAGGATTTTAAGGAAAATAAATACAAATTTAGGACATATCTAGTATTTTCTATTAATGGTCTCAAGTTGCATCAGGGGAAGTTAGGAGAATTTGTTTATTGAATGGGATACTGGGCATTGGATCAGGATGCCCAGGGCAACAGGGGAGTCCCAATCCCTGGAGGTGTTTAAGAGTCATGTGGACATAGTGCTTGTGGATATGATTTAGTCAATGACTTGTTAGTGTTAGGTTCATGTTTGGACTCAGTGGTCTTAATGGTCTTCCAACCTAGAAAATTCTGTGATTCTGTGGCCCAGTGCCTAGCCCAACTGTGCTGGAGATCAAATGACTGGATTCATGTGTGCTTTTATCTCCTCAAGATGCTCAGAGTATTTGAGTGGCCAAAAGGCAATGTAGAAATCCTCTCTTCTCATGCACCTAAAGTCTTTGTTTCATATAGTTTACAGTTACAATTATTGCAGCATGTACTCTTTCTGAACAATGTTAGTGCCAGGTCCTAGGCAAGGGAGATCCTACTGCAAGGCGGTTGGACTAGATGATCTTTGGAGGTCCCTTCCAACCCAGGTGATTCTATGATTCTACTGATTTAGTGTTTCTGAAGATGAAAAAGTTATACAACAGTTAGACTTGGAGATTAAATATTAAAAACCAAATATTAATAAGAATTTTAAAGGTTTTTAAAATATTTTTATATGTTCTGAATATAATATTTATCTTTCATTAGTAGTGAACACTTTGTGAAAAGTTTCTTCTCCCAAAATGTTTACCTGCTCCTAGTAGTAAGCCCCAGATCTATTTTCAAATGTCATTCACAAATCATAGGACCATAGAGCTGTTGATGCTGGAAAAGACCTCCAAGATCATTAAGTACAACCACTCACCTAGATTTCATAATCCCACCACTACTGCTAAGCCACTAAACCACATCCCTCAGCACCACACCAATGTGTCTTTTAAATAGCTTCAAGGATGGTGACTCAACCGCCTTCTTGGGCATCCCATTCTAGTTCTTGACAACCCATCCTGTGAAGAAACTTTTCCTAATATCCAGCATGAACCTCCCTTGGCACAATGTGAGGCTCTCTTTCCTCTTGTCCTGTCACTTGTTGCATGTGAGAAGAGACTGACACCTCAATCCAATCTCCTTTGAGGTACTTGTAGAGGGCAATGAGGTCTTACCTGAAACTAGGATAAGCTCTTAGTTACTGAATACTCATTACCTCAGCCTCTTTTCTTTCTTTTCCTGTTTAAAACAGTACCTAATTCAGGCACAAAAGCACGTTAGTCGAAGGACCAACTAAACTTCAAGAATGAATGTTAACAGTGGAGGTGCCTGCATTATGTTCAGTTTATTGCTAATTATTTTTATTTCCAGACACTGCTCAAGCAATAAGTCACAATACCACTGCTCACAGAAGCACAGTTCTTAGAAAAGGGGACTACTCAGTGATTTAATAAATAGCTAGCAGCAGAAGAGGTGATAAATTCTGCTGCACACTAGAGTGTCTTTACTTTCAAACACTTGGCTTTATAAAACCTTAGCATTATTGTCTTAACATCTTTATTTTTTCTGTAGAGTTTTATAATGAAGATGCTTACTGAATATTTAGAGCTTGTCATATCCACTTAGAATGTATTTAAGCATACTTCAGGCCACAGTGAAGCTACATTCAACACACTCTGGAAGTGGAAGACGAGGACTAAAGTTTCAGTTAAGGCAAAGCATTATAAAACTGCAATTTCTATGAAGTCCATATGAAACTAGAAAAGTTACTCTATTTTAAAACTTAATAAAAGCTGATTTGATAAAATGTGTCTACTTATGAGCTTCATATTTATACATAAAAATGCATTATATCATAAAATTAATTAATATAATAGTAGAAAAATACCCCTCAAACAAACAAAAAAACCCCACCCAATATATACTACTACACCACCACTATCAGCCTTCTACTGATGTATAAAAGCCACTCTCCCAGTTTCTCACATTCTGAAGTTAAAGACTAGACTTTGGTTCCTACAGTGAAGCTCAATGTTTGCTTAGTTTCTCCAACGCATGCAATTAACATTCAGTTTCAAATCAAGACAAGCTTCCAGTCCTTTCCCTCCACTGATTCATGGAAGCCACACTATTGTATAAGAGCCCTCACACAGAAACAGCCCAGAAAACTTGTACATACACCAAGTGTAACTGATGTTGTCTGACTCCTACGCTGATCCTTGTCCTGACTTGAGCTACAACAGAATTAATTCTGTTCACCGATTTCACTTTTCAGCTCACTCTCTTCTCAGTAACTGCATTTTCCGACATTGATGGCATGTTTTGAACACATGTAAGCTTCTAGAAGTGATAACACCTGATGTTTTTAGTTCCTACCAAGGACCGATATGCAGATCCAGGGCACTGCAAAGTCTTGTGTACTATGTTGAGGATGCAGAAAGTAAATGGTCACACATGAAGAGATGAGCAGATAGGACAGTTGACCCTAAGCTGACCAATAAGAGATTCCATTCCATATACATTATATTTGGTATAAAGCTGAGGGATCACAAGGGTCAAGTTCTCTTCTCCAGGGGCCAGTGTGTAAAGAAGACTCCATCCTTTGATCTCAATCTGTGTGTTTCTGAATCCAGCTCCTGAGTCTAGCTCCTCATCTGCTAGAGTCCAGTCTGGGACTTCCCCAGTGCCTGCCCACATCATCAGTGGTGATGGTGACTAATTGCCATTGAGGGGGTTTGGTTTGATATTGGGTGTGTATATTTCATGATATTGTTATAATTTTCATTAAAGCTGGTTCCATTTTGTTTTCCACTTCTCTCTCTCTTATTCCCTTTCTCTTCCCCTTTGGGAAGGGAAAGGGGTTAATAGTGTCTGTCACTCCTTTAGGTGGTGGCCCAGCCCTAACCCTTGACAATCCTGGATGCTGTACTTGAATCAGGCCTCAAACAACATCATAATGTAAGGAAAAAACAAGTCCCACAGATTAAAGTAGTTTGCTTGTAGACATCTTGAGGACAGAAGCATGTTAAAGATACTCAGATCAACCTGCACCTCTGCTTTTAGGTAAGGTTTTCATTACTCACTGCAGCTTGCAGTCCCCACGACAGTCCCTTCAGGATTGTCTCCTCCTTTTGGAGAAAAGAAAAAGTAATAAAAGTTGCAAAATCCCTGGTTATTCAGACATGTGCAGAAGTTGATTTATTTTTAATAGAACTGCAGTACTTTAGCTTTAAATCATATTAATGCAAAAGCATGTTTCCTAGCCCATTAAAGCTTAAATTGTGCAGATTAATGTACTTTGCTTTCTACTGCTCTATTTTGGGAGGCAACTAAATTGAAAATTCAGTTCAGTCTGAAACAAACATATTTTTATTATTATCTTTGCTATAACTGGTCTTGTTACTAACAGTATATATTGCCAGAGTAATCCGAGGCAATTGAAACAAACGAGGATATAGGTATTCCAGATAAAATATAAGACCATTTCATTTCCTCTGTGAAATGTCAAAGTTTACGATTCTGGTCTCTAGAATAGAATAGAGTTGAGATAACCACAACCCACACACCACTTTCATTTCTGGATTGCAGACACTCCTTGATCTGTGTCAATAGATTACAGCAGTATGTTTTTAAAGAGCTCATCATTTATATAAGAAGACAAGAGTTGAAATGAGAACATGCAGAGGAAAACAGCCCTCATAAAGTGAAAGAAGTCCAGAATAGCTGTAAGGTGACATAACATCTATCAGTGAAATGAAACAGCTGTCTCCGGCAAGACAGATAAGAAGTAAATTACTTCAAAGCAGAGAAGGAAAGTCAGGACCAACCCTGGATTCTTCAGTTTTAAGGCTTTTCCATAACAAAGATTATGCCATGGATACTTAACGTCGGGTTTTAAAAACTTCTCCACATCTGGCAACTGCTGGACAATTATTTGAGTAGATGGTTCATTGATAGGATTCAGCATGGTGATTTTTGTCACTCTTCGTGTTCTTGGTATGACAAATGCATGTTATGTACTCATAAACGGATACCTAAGTACACTCCAAGTGGATATGACAAATCAGATTTCTTAGAGGCAGTTCAGAAATTTCCAAAGGCATCACTCAGTTACATTTAAAAATTTCTGAAAATACTTTTTTCCACAAAAAGAAACCCTTCTCTTAAAGATGTAACAATGATGTCTGAAAAAAATTTGGTTTCTGTCTTAGACACAAAAATACATTATGAAAAGTTGAAAACTGCTGCTGAAAGTTGAAATGAAGTACTTCAGAGCTGAAAGCAGTGGCATTCTAAATAAATGAAAATTAGTGCCTGTTTCCTTGAAGTTTCCCTTGAAACTAAGCAAGTGAACAAGAACTAATGTAGTCTAGCCTGGAAGGAAATACAATTTTTAATGCCCTGCAACAGATCAAGCTAAATATTCTTATTTCAAACATTATATCATTAGAGTTGATCAGGATGATTAGTTTTGATTGGGCAAAAAAAATAGCTTAATGACAAAGTAAATTATCTGTTCAGATGGAATAATGGAGAGAGTTTAAAATTGTTGTTGGGTGCCGGATAGTATTTCTATGCAGAGTGAAAACTGTGCACTTATAACCATGTTTTATATTCCCTATTATCTGAAGTCTTACTTCCCTACATTTGCATGTGAACTTAAATTTCTGGCATGGTCCTGAACACCTACTGGTGAAGGGGTCCATCACAGTGTGTATAAATAAAGGTGCAGGTTCTTGAACTCTTCATAAAGCAAAGGAAGATACAATTAGAACTGACAGTTAACACCCAGGAGGTGTCTGATTGACCGTGAAGCAACAACACACGTATTTTCCCTGTCATAAGTCCACCACATCACTGGAAACAGTAGTTAAAAGTGCAAGATTTTATTGATTCTATTCTTTTCCTATATTTGTGCTACGAGTGGGTTTTGCCAATTAAATGCAACATGCTATTCATAATGCTATTCATAAATAGCAACGTGGTTTGTGATATTCAAACAGTATGCTATAGTCAAAGAAATTTACTACAATGATGCCAAAGAAATAATTCCATTACAGGCTAATATAAAAACAATGATTAGCCACAGTAGTAGCACAACCCATACTGGGAAAAGCAGCAGTCTTACATAAGAAGAAATTATTATTTAAGACAAGACAACAGACATAGCAGTAGAAAACTGTCTACAGATCGCACAGGATCAGAGCTGCTGCACCAGCACATGGCGGTGTTTTCACATTGCCAGTGAGGTTCAGGAGGCAGCTTCACTTTAGCATGCTCACCGACCATGCCTAGATATGTTACTGGATTTAATTCAAGACATGGAATGGTCCCACCAGGTAGTGTAGATGCAGCCAAACTGTGCTGAGATGTTAGTTTAACTGTAAGGATGTGATTCACAACCCAACAGCTGGCCTGAAGTCAGTGTTTGTGGTGAATTTCATTTACAGGTTTAGAATGGAATGGAATGGAATGGAATGGAATGGAATGGAATGGAATGGAATGGAATGGAATGGAATGGAATGGAATGGAATGGAATGGAATGGAATGGAATTAACCAGGTTGGAAAAGAACTTCGAGAACATCAAGTCCAACCTATCACCCAACACTATCTAATCAACTAAACCATGACACCTAGTGCCTCATCCAGTCTCTTCCTAAACACCTCCAGTGATGGTGACTCCACCACCTCCCTGGGCAGCACATTCCAATGACCAATCACTCTTTCTGTGAAGAACTTCCTCCTAACCTCCAGCCTAAACCTCCCCTGGCACAGCTTGAGACTATATCCTCTTGTTCTGGTGCTGGTTACCTGGAAGAAGAGACCAACCCCCACTGGCTACAACCATGTAGTTGTAGACAGCAGTAAGGCTCCTCTGAGCCTCCTCTTCTCCAGGCTAAGCAACCCCAGCTCCCTCAGCCTCTCCTCATAGGGCTTGTGCTCCAAACCCTTCCCCAGCTTTGTTGCCCTTCTCTGGACACGTTCCAGAAAGTCAACATCCTTCCTAAACTGAGGGGCCCAGAACTGGACACAGTACTCGAGGTGTGTTTTGCTATCTATCATGAAGTTATAACTGAAAAATTCCATGGTTAGTCATACGGTGGCCTACAAAGAAAATTCTCCCATAAGTATGACTGTAAGAGAGATGGGATGCATGCTGCGTCTTCAGAAACATTTGCCACTTGAGTATATCAGGCTTGGGTAACAAAGAATGAAGGCATTATGATTGTCAAACAGGGGAGATGTCAACTTTTTAAAGGCTGACTTTGAGATGTGGGCCACTGCTCTGAAAGATCTGTGGGACTGGCACCAGAAAAACACAGCTTGTTTCAGGTCTCCACTCTTGATTGAGTTGATTGGACTTTCACTGGTGGTGATGGTGATGATGATTAAAATGCAAAAAGTCAGCAAGAGAGCTCACTGTAAAAGGTTTACTTTGGTCAGTTATGTTTCACAGACCAAGCAGGTGCTCTGCTCCACACAACCAGCTTCCAAAAATCCTGTTGACAGTCCTGCTGATGCTCATCTAGCCTTACCATCTTCTGTGAAGTATACTCTCCCCATCAGATAAAAGACTATATATTTACCATTATGTTGTTTGCTAATGTCATTGATATCCTGAAGGACAATTCATTGTTTTAATGCATGATGTAGTGTAATTCATCATGTAGCAAGACCAATACTAATCACCCTTCCTGTTTGCATCAGCCATCACTCTTCAGCCCCTCTTGTATCTGAATCTATCTGAGCTCATTTATATTAATCATGAGTTGTTTGTACAAAAAAAAAAAGCCAGTTGCAAATTGTGTCCATAGCTACCACACTGCAGAGAAAGAGAGAGAGGCTTGAGCCTTAGAAAAGATAAAAAGAGGGAATGAGAAGGATATTTTCTTTTCTTAGGCTTGTAAAGCAAATAGTTAGATTAAACCAACAGCATATAATCAAAAGATACAGAGAAAAAAAAAAAATCATGAAATCTAATGTGAAAATGCAGATAAGCTCATTTAAAAGAAATTGAAGAACTTTCAAACTGTCAGAAGACTTAAATTTCCCTTCCAATTTGCACTCCTGAAGAACTGCAATGCAAACTATGAAAGGCTGTGTGCACCTTTCCCATGGTACAGTCAATAAAGTACAGCTCTGTACCAAGCTCAATGCATTTGCACTGAGATTTATCCACCTCCCTTCCTAAACATTCAAGCTGTACATTTATTTATTCTCATTTCCATTAATATGGTTTTCTTACGCTACACATCAGCTACTGGGATGAATGTGATACTCTGTTTCTTATTAAAAATAAATTAGCTTTGACTCTTCGGTTTACAATTAAACCTAAATATAAATACATCTTGCATTTGTTTGTTATGAAATGAATATGCCTAATTTTAAATCATAAAATAATTCTACATCCAAAATAGTAACATTGAAATTAAGTATGCCATCAGAAGTGAACTACACCTTTAAATAACTCTCTGACTCATGGCTATTATAGTTTTTCATGTCATAAACCGGTGTACTTTAAAGATGACAGTACAAAATAGCTTTACATAATATTTCACAGGAATATTCCCCAAGACATAGTGTAAAACCAGGGTGTAAAAAGTGTTCTATCGTTTAGAATTGAGTCAAGCATTCTTATTGTTCTCTTCAGATTTTAATACCTATTAACTTGTCAGTTGGATACAAACCAAAGCTGACTCCCATATTTCTGCTAATTCTTAAGGAATTTTCTTTTCTGGTCTTAAAGCTTAGAATGGAATAGCTGATAGAGAATGATTTCAGACAAAAGTAAGAGTCATCTGAAAGTACATTTGGCTACAACCATTCTTTGTATATTGTCAATTGCATTTCAAAGGGTCCCAGAGTATACATAAAATCCCTTGTAAGGTTAATTTCATTAGATATTACGAAATAAATGGGAGAGTATAAACAGCCTTGACATCAAGGGAATATTTATCAGTGAGATAGTTTAATGTATAGCAGAATATTAACATTAAAATCATTGCAGGGAACAAAAGAAAGAAAATGGTCCATTTTGATCTGAGTCATTGCCTGAGATTTTGGTAATCAGATCTGGTATTGGTGCCACTCTAAATGTCACTAAGATGCCTTGATTGTCTTAATTATTTTTATTCACCAAATGCTGACAAGATACAACTCTTCGAAGATACTTAAGTCATACATTTCTACCTGCTAATGCCCAGATAGATGATGTAACTAGGACAAGCACTCAGACTGGGAAAACAATCAGGATCTATGCATACTGGACAATTCCCAGTACTGCAAGGCCTGTATTTCTGTGTAAGCTAGTCCATGAATTTCATTTATTCAATTTCAGCGACTGTTGCTTTGTTGTTTATTTGTTTGTTTGTTTGTTTTTTTAACAAAGAAAGGAAATAAGAAGCTCTGCCATTACTGTGGTGTATGAGAAGCTGAAGAAATGGCCGTGGCAGCTACCTTCCAAGTGTGGCAAATAAAGCTGGTATCACTCTAGCAATGTGGTTACACTAGACTTGGATTTCAGGCTGAAAGTTTCAGGAAAGCAACAATAAAAGCATTTAAGGTACAGCAATAGTCTCACCTACCGGTTTCCAGCATGTCTTACAGTATGTACCAAACAGTTAAGGGCACTGGGTTTTTTGAAGAAGAATAAAACTAAAATTTCATAAAGTCTCCAGTGAAAAAAGCTTGGCCTGAGAGGTAACATTATTGATAGGAATTACTGAATGGATAGGCAAGCCATTAAATTATTACAGGATACAGAAATGTCTTTAAAGGATTCATCCATCTGAAAAAGGATTGGTAAAATATTACTGAAGACATTCTTTTTGAGCTGGATATATGTTCTGCAATGTGATTTATGAAACAGGAATTCCATCATCCTCTTTATTGTTCTGCTGGCTCAATAAAAAAAAAAAAAAGAAAGGCAGGCTTTCAAATGGCAGTTTTCTCCTCAAATTAAGATTTATTGAAGAGATAATCAGAAAGATTAGACTTGTCAATGTCTGCTGGATGTATGATCTGAGCAAATAATTTCTCACTTTGCCAAACAATTCTTTAAGCTTATAACAATATTTATTTTTTTTCTGTGAAGCCTTATTTTGGTAACTTTGTCAAAGAGAGTAATAAGGTAATCACCAGGCATTAGAAGTAATCCAAGACTCCTAACCACTCTTCTGTTGCTTCCAGGAATATAAGATGAAAAAAATTGTGCCTTAATCATTTTAATTGCTATTTATGCCCTTTTATTTCTATTTATTCCTCTCTATTTCTATTTATTCCTTTATTTGACTGCTTTATCTAAATATATATAAGAAGCCCTGATAAAAACACATGTGATATTTTTCAAGTAGAAGGACATTCTGCTGTTATCTCCACTATTTGATTCATTGTATTAATTAATGATTCTAGTCACATAGCAGCAGTCCTGAAACATGATAGGGAAGTAAATTACTCCATGTGATAAGTGGTAGGGTATTTACATATTTGTCCAATTTTTCCACAGATCTACAAATACATTAGTGCTTCACATGAGTTTGTGGGTTTGGTTGTTTTGGGTTTTTTTTTTTTCATTTTACAACTCACAAATTGTTTTCTGCCTGAATATCAGATAAAGGTGTAAAGAAGGCTTGGGGTTTTAAAGGAAAATTCTTTCTCATTTAGCAACAATTCATCACCCAAGCCTAGGGCCTCTTGAAAGCAACTGCAAAGAAAAGAGTGGATGTTCTGGTTTTTTATACAGTGGATGTTCTGTTTTCTCTCTTGTTTTCTGGCTGTCATTTATTTTATGAGCAACACTACAGGGGACCAATTATAACAAGAATAAGCAAGATATCTATTTGGTTTTTTCATTGTTTGACTGCTGCAAGTCCTTCTCTTTCATTAGAGCTTCTCAGATTAAAACACCCCATGGTTTTGCCTATAAACAGGATTTTGGAAGTATACTCAGTGTAATGGTACTCACTGGTGCAGAGTAAACTGATAATGTTAAAATGAAGTCTCTGGGTTTGGTTCTGCAGGCTTCAGTGTGAATTGCAGTTTGGCTGCACCTTACACCACCTTTTAAAGAGTAATTGCAGTGCTGCCCTGTTTCAAACACTTTGCCAGAAAAGAACAGCTTTAGCCTCTGGGACCCTGTAGAGCTTTCAGAAGATGTACTTGAATTAAATAATAGCTGTGCCCATGTGTCTAGGTCAGTGTTGTCAAATTTACAACCTCTGTCAAAGGCAAGGCCAAGTCTTGCCTTTGTTGGCCCATATGACTTATGGCTTACCTTGCATATCCTTAACAGCTTACAGTATTTGCCCTACTATAATAAACTTGGAGGAGAAGAAAACCATAGTCTAGAAACAACATTTTAACAATGCTACAGCCATTCAGCATTGAGTCACACATTTAAGACAAATCTGTTGGTTCTTTTGAGTCATCATGTAGAGGATCTTTGTGGATTTTAAAAGAAAAGGTAGAGTTGTTACACTGTGCCTGCCAAAGAAAGGGGTTTATACCACATCAAGCCACAGGCTAGTGCTTGGGTGAGAAATTTTGTTGAAAGGACCATGAAAATGAATTGAAGATATTTTTTTTTCTTTGATGCTACAAACATAAGCTGGATGCAACCCCCAAAGTTTGATCCTACCAGAATTATTTTTGATGACTGTGATTCTAGCCATTATTTTCTAGCAAAGTCCAAATATTTAATACAATAAAGACAAGAACTCCAAATAAAGGAAACTATTCACATATCTATTCACACTAATTAACACTTGCAGGATCTGAGAGAGTCTTTGTGAAAAACTTTGCATTCTTACTTTCATCTTTGTTTTCATTTCCGTATGAAAATTTCCTGCCTTTAATGCTTATAAGCTTCCCAATTTAATCTGACTTACAGCTGCCCCATGTTTCTCTATGTCTGTGAAATACCATCCTTGCCACCGTATGTGGATTTATTTCTTCTAAAAGAATGCACACCTGGCATCTGACTATCCAAACACAATGAGAACATTCATATCAACAATCATGTGAGCATGAGTTACTGTCCTTATTAAATGTCATTTCCTACCCCTCATATGTACTTTATATAATTCTTCTGTAAAAGAACCCTGCCTCTGTCTGAAAACCTGCAAAAAGAGCTGTAGCTGCATGTTTTGGGTAAAAGTAGGGCAGGGATAACAGTGAAGATGGTATTGTGGATGTGGCCTGCACAACACAGTTTTGGAGTACAACTTGATGGCTGCTGGTTTTGTGATGATATGTTTGTTAGACTGGAGGCTTCGTGCAAATACACAGTTGTGAGTGTAGGTTGCCCAATTCTCTGCTTAAAATTATATATGAAAAGATGATGGCTTTGGGGTATTTCAGCAGATTTAGCTGCTATTGAACTTTGCACTTGCTTGAAAGTATTTGTTTCATTCTAAGATATTACAGTTTAACAATAAAATACTATTCCTTCATGAAAACTTCAATACAAACAAGTGTTACTATATTATTTATTTTGTTTGGTAGACTTCACATTTATATTGCACAGGCACTGTCTTTGCACTTGATGAAAAGCATAAAAGACTACAATGATTCTGTTTCAAATGATCATTAATACATTTTTACTTCCCTAGAGAATAAAGTGAAAAGAAATTTATGAACTGTGTTCTAGGTTCAGAAAAAATAAAAGGAAGATCTTCACCTGGTGATTTATCAGATCAATGATGATTAACTGTAGGTGAGTAGAAGGTAACAAAAACACAACTGGAATTTCAATTAGGCTTTGGATTTCACCTAGTATCACTTACTATGTTTATGACTGTACTTTGGAAGTGTTATCACGACACATGCTTGTGAAGACCTATTCTTCTTGACTGACTAAAACTAGGGGAGAAACATAAGCTTCTCATTGATGAGACTGATACTAGTATTTCTCAAGAAGATAAGATGTCAGTCGCATATAAACAAGCAGAATTCTTTGCTAAATGAGTCTTCCTCAGATATTAATAATCTCACTAGCTGTTATTCCTTCTTAAATTTGGTAGGAGCACAACAAGGCCCTCCTTCAGTCATATTTTTATTATACGTATTATACACCCGGGACACATATTTATGCTACATCTCCTAATCTAAGATTGTAACTTCATAAAGGATTCCAATGATTACAGATATTTATGATTAATAACATCTTATTAGTCATGAATAAGAGATACCTGTAAAAATGTATGCAAGTTGCACTGTGGACCACAATCAACAGTACAAGACCTTATAGAAGTAAACAGGTTTACTAAGGAGTCCATTCATGACTCTTCAAAAGACCATGAGGTTAAGACTGTGTAGGGACACACTAGGGCACCTGAAGCCCAGCTGTCCTGGCATCATCCTGCCTCTTCTGATGTGGGACAGTGATACCATCCATGCCAGGCTGTCGGTCTGCAAGAGGAAGCAATGGGAAAGGTTGTTTATGAGCAGTGTGGTGGCCCTTTCCCTCGCCTCCAGCATGATGCCAAGGAGCCCACACCCCTGAGCCCCAATATTACCCTCCCTCAGAGCAGCCATGCTTAATGCTTACCCATAACTGTGTTACTGTGTCTCTTTCCTACACTTCCTGCCTACCATTTTGAACCTTGGCACAGCTGTCGTGCAGCAGCAGGGCAGTGGTACTGTTTGTGCCAGGCTGTCAGTTTGGAAGAGGAGGGAATGAGAAAGGTTGTTTGTGAGGAGTGTGGTGACCCTTTCCTCTGCCCTGCAGCATGCCTCCCTGGCACCTGCACCTCTCAGCTCCAGTGTCATCCCACCATGCTTACCCATGACTGTGGAGGGGACACACTAGGGCCCCTTAGCCCAGCTGTCCTGGCATCATCCTGCCTCTTCTGATGCGGGACAGTGATACCATCCATTAGTCTGCAAGCGGAGGCAATGAGAAAGGTTGTTTGTGAGCAGTGTGGCAGCTTTTTCCCCTGCCCTCCAGCGTGGCTTCCAGACACCCACCCCCCTGAGCTCCAGTGTCATCCCGCTCCCAGAGCACCCATGCTTACCCATCACTGTGTAGGGACACGCTAGGGGCCCTCATCCCAGCTGTCCTGGTATCATCCTGTGCAGTGCTTTGAGCCTTAACTGGGAGTTGAAAGCCCAGATGGGGGAAAGGCTGAGAATCTCTCCCCCACTCCCCACTTCTCCTTCCAAACAGAGAGGGAAAAAAAAGGGTAAGGAGCAAATCCAATAAACAATAATCTGGAGTCAGCTTGGAAGTAGAGAGGTGAAGAATTTTCTTTAAACAATATATACGTAACAATAACAGGAAAGGTTCACAAGGGCAAGGAACAAGGATGTATGGGAGGGGGACACAAAAGAATAATACAAAACCAGTCTTTCTCTGATGAGGTGTGGAGGCAGCAGGGAGAAGGATCAGGTCCGGCCACGTGGCTGAGGAGCAGGAGGGCAGCTGCAGTAGCTCTCATCCAGCAGAGGCAGGAGCCAAAAGGAGAGCCAACAGCTATGATATCCTGCTTTTTATACCCTAGCTGGGCAGGGAGGGGGGAGTGGAACAGACTCATCTTCCCAGGGGAAAACGTCCTGCAGGGAGGGTAAAGTACCCGCAAGCCCTCCACCCTGCTCTGGTTTTTGTTTTCAGAAAAGGGTGTTAACCCACCACAATCCACCCCTCTGTTCCACTTCCTCTCTCCTGACACACCCCTTCATGCAATCTTGACATGTGGTATTTCAATCCTTGGTGCAAGTCCCTTGTTATCCCAGCTTGCTCTCTCCCAGGGTGGTCTCTCTCTCTCTCTCTGGTGATGGTCAATGTAGGTGGTGCTTGAACTGGGCAGGCATTTGGAGAAGAATCAGGAATCAGTCTGATTCCTACACAGTACTCCAGGTGAGGTCTCACCAGAGCTGAGTAGAGGGGGAGAATCACCTCCCTCGTCCTGCTGGCCACACTTCTCCTGATGCAGCCCAGGATCTGATTGGCTTTGCAGGCTGCAAGTGCACATTGAGAGCTCTTGTTGAGCCTCTCGTCCATCAGCACCCCCAAGTCTCTCTCCTCAGGGCTGCTTTCCAGCCAGTCACTGCCCAGCCTGGATTTGTGCCTGGGATTGCCTCGACCCAGATGCAGGACCCTGCACTTGGTCTTGTTGAACCTCATGAGGTTGGCTTGTGCCCACCTCTCCAGCCTGTCAAGGTCCCTCTGGATGGCCTCCCTTCCTTCCAGCGTGTCTGCTGCACCACACAGCTTGGTGTCATCAGCAAACTTGCTGAGGGTGCACTCAATGCCACTGTCCATGTCCCCCACAAAGATGTTGAACAAGACAGGTCCCAGGACTGATCCCTGAGGGACTCCGCTTATCACTGGCCTCCACTGGGACACGGACCCATTGACAACCACTATTTGGGTGCAGCTATCAAGCCAGTTCTTTGTCCATCTAGTGGTCCACCCATCAAACCCATGTGTCACCAATTTGGAGACCAGGATGTGGTGTGGGGCAGTGTTGAAGGTTTTGCACAGGTCCAGGTAAATGACATCAGTTGCTCACCCCTCATCTATTAATGTTGCCACCTGTTCATAGAAGGCCACCAGGTTGGTCAGGCAGGATTTGCCCTTGGCAAAGCCATGCTGACTGTTCCCAATCACCTCTTCACTATTCTGAGTCAGTAGTGCCCCCAGGAGGATCTGCTCCATGATCTTTCCGGGCACAGAAGTGAGACTGACGGGCCTGTAGTTCCCTGGTTCCTCCTTCTTGCCCTTTTTGAAGATGGGGGCAATGTTTCCCCTTTTCCAGTCTGTGGGGACTTCCCCAGACTGCCATGACTTTTGGAATATAATAGAGAGGGGTTTAGCAACCTCATCTGCCAGTTCTCTCAGTATCCGTGGGTGTATCCCATGGGGTCCAATGGACTTCAGCACCTACATGTGCCTGTGCTGGGTTTATCCTTCCAAAGGATGGAGGTGTCCTGATGGTGCACAAACAAAAGTGCACAAACAATGCCACTGAACTCGCGTTCCAATGCGGTGTGCCAGAAATGCATTATCCAGCATCACCATTTGCAGTGGACACAAAGCCCTTTGTAAGGATGATGCATTTCTGGTACAAATGGACTTGCCAGACTGGTGTTTATCCAATCCATCACCACTCAGACTGGCCTAGGGGAACTCGGATGGGAACTTTGTTCTCTAAACCTGTGAAAATACACTGGTTTATGATGTGGGGTGGTCCTGCCCTCCCTTTGTCCAAACAGCATATGAAATTACACCAAATCAAATAACACAAAGACCCATTCTCAGGTGCATTTAGACGTGGCACTTTTTCATATGTGGTCCACTACTGAGCAACCCAAGTGGGGACAGGAAGCATTTGCAATCCTGACTATTATACCTGCGGAGAAAGAAGGCCTATAGACCTTCAATCCTTCTTTGTGCCCGGTGGGTTTATAATTTGGCACCAAATAGTTCTAGAGAATCTGATGTGGCAAGTTCATTACCCAATATGCTTTTGGTGAACTGAATCTGTAAGTATAACAATTGTCCAAAATGACTTGGTAAAACCGACTAACATTGAACATGCAGCTGTTGAAGCAGCAAGGATGTTGAGGCACCATATACAATGCCAAGGACTCTCTTGAAGAGACTCATGTCCCGTTGAAGAGGATTGCTGAGCAAATGAAACAACTGTTTGTGGCCATGCAACAGGCAGATTGCTTCAACAGATGGGAGCCAGGCTCCAAGAGACAATCAGGTTTAAAGACCTTAAGAGTGATGGGGTGGGCGAGCCTGTGTAATGTGAGCAGAAATTATTTGTAGAATAGGAGTCAGATGTTAATGCTTGTTTTAGCCATAGTCTGATTACCTGTGCCTTCTTCACTTCCTCTCCTCTTCCCTGCATTTCTAAAATCACCACTACAGAGGAAGATCTTGCTGGAACACTGCCAGCTGCCACGGTGGAGTCTGTTTGAGCCACGGGGTGGAAGCTCTATTGCCATAGAAGTTTGTCTCAAACAAACTCCTCATGCTGTAGAGGTTTGTCCTAGATTGCTTCTCTGCTCTCTTTGTGTTCAAGGAACTGTGACAATTTGCTTCTGAAACAGGACGTTGTAGTTCAGACACTGCTCAGGAGCCTAGACCTGTGCCAGCTGAAGGCAGTTGCTGTCACCTTCACAATTGAGCCTGAGCAGGCAAAGCAGCAGTCACCCAGAATGTTGGGAGGTTCTTGCCGTTCTGCGGCCACCACAAGGCTGTGTGCAGGCACCCAAAGAGGACTCGGCTAAACTGGGGTCACAATGTGCCTGCAATGTCACCACAAGCGGCACTTGATTGCCCCGCTATGGGACCACCCCTACCAAGCACCCCTGGGCAGGGAATGAAAGGGAATTTAGGAATCAAAGGCACCACCAGAAAGAAGATGTTGACTGCATGGGATGCCCCTGGAACTTGGAGTGGTGATGCTTTTCTCCTCTTGTCTCTCATCTTTACTGTACTTGGTGCCATGGTCTAGTCATGAGATGATGTCTGTCCTGTGTATACCTCACAGTGACCACCTACATTTCTGTCACAGAAATTTTTCACTGTGGTGAGCAGAGTCCCTTGAAATTTGATTTGAAGGCCCATGTAAAGCAGTACTGATACAGCCATCACTTCACTAGAAAACAAATAAAACTATAACATAAAGAACTGAAGAGAGTTAATGCTAATTAATTAATATAGATTAATTTGTCTATTCGGGTCACAGACTTATTTCACCAGGCTTCCTGAATCTACATTATTTTCCTCTTCTTCTGTGTACCAAGATCCCAGTGCTCTATCTGGAAGTCTAACTGTAGTAGACTGATAGAGTCACTTTTGTTTTATTTTATCCTAATTTAGTGGCTAGGAAGAAAGTTTCACATGATCCATATAATAAATTCAAAATACTACAGATTTAAATTACACTGTCCCCCAATGTTTAGCATTTAGCAATGCTTAGCATTTCTTGAAGGAAGAAAATGGTTAGGGGGATTCAAAGCTCCTTGCTGCCACAAGAAGGAGATTTTGCAGTCATTCATCCTGCAAGGCTACACAACAGGTATTCTTTACACTGTATTGAAACATGTAGGAACTCTTCTAACTTTGCTGGTCAAATGGCTCATACATGGCAGCAATTAGAACCAGGGGTCTTCAGAAAAACAGCTACTAGATTATGAGTAGTATAATGCTGCACCTGATTCTGAATGCTGAAGAAATGATAGAAACAGTTATAGCTAAAGGCTCACTGGGGCAGAGAACTCTCTGAAACATTGAGTTATCCTCCAGTAAAGCCAATTTCACACACCAATAGTCTCTTAATATTATTCCCACTTTATAATCCAAATCTAGTAGTCTCTCCTCAATACTAAGAAACATTTGGCATGTTTACAGAGCTTAAGAAATACCATCATGATTGATTAAACTTAAACTGTGCCAAAATAAATAAAATCTAACAGGTAATTGATTGTGCTTTCTTTTCTAATCAGCTTTTGAAAAGAAAGTAAGGTTTCCTATGAAAAACAAATTAAGCCTTTGTTTCTTTATCTGCCCACTTATCCTTCCCTTCCAACACATAAATCTGTTGATCCACTTTTACAAGACAGAAGAAAGTGGTTTACATTTCTACAATGATTAGGATACTACAAGCTTCATGAAAACTGGCAGCTGGAAGGAGGACAGCCAAATAAGCATCTCTAATTTGAGAAGAAACAGAAACTCAGAAGTTATTGACTGCGGTTGGAATTAACCAAAGAGCTGTGCAAGCATGCATCTAGCACCCTGGCTACCCACAACACATGCTCCTGGTGGGTGCCATGAGATGAGGCAAAAACCTGACCTTACTTTTCTTGGAAGAGTTACAGGACAACATTAAAATCTGTCAGCAATGAGGTAATAATAAGTACACTACTCACAAAATAACTTGGTCTTCTTGTGCTTATTCATGTATTAGCTCAAAAAATGTTAGAGAGCCTCTTCTCCTTGGTGTCAAGCAACAGGACTAGAGGAAATGGTTTCAAATTGTGCCAGGGGAGGTTCAAGCTGGATGTTAGGAAACATTTCTTCACAGGGAAAGTTATCAAACATTGAAATGGTCTGCCCAGGGCAGTGGTGGAGTCACCATCCCTGGAGGTGTTGAAGCTGCATGTGGACCTGGCATGTAGGGAGATGGTTTAGGATTGACCCTAAACTGAGTCGAGGGTTGTACTGGATGATCTTTGAGGTCTCTTCCAACCAGATGTTTTCTGTAGTTTCTGTGATTCTATTTTATTTAAATGTGAATATTCATTTATTAACACATAGCAAACAATCATATTTCTCCTGGAATAAGTGAACTTTAATGGAGTACTTTCAGAATCACAGAAAAAGTAATTTCTTACCATGAGTAGGGAACTGTATTAGGGGAAGAAAGATGTTATTTTCCCTAATTCTTTGTCTTCTTTTCTCACTGCATGACTTCTGCCCGTAACCTTTCCCACACCTCCTTCTCTCTCCTTGCAACAATCTTAACAGAGAGACAGTCTGGCTGATCCTATCATTTGGCATGCAAATCTTTAGCGTGAAATACTTCCTTTGACAGAAAATGGTAACAAAAAAAATTATGAAGCAAGTTTGTTTGGCTATTATTATTACTACTCCAACAGCTGCTTCATGCTATTTAAGGCCTTAAAACATAGTAATTTTGAGGGAGATGGAATAGCTGGAGAAGAACTGAGAAAATACTCAGCATTGAATATTACATTTTAAAAAAAATATACCACTTTTTATGTGGTTTAATGTCAGTACTTATAGAATACCTATCGACTTATATAGAACTCTGGAATGCTTCTTTGCATTGCAATTCTGGCTTATTTTCTTTCTTCCTTCCTTCTGAAATGCTGAGATCTGCTATGAAGCTACCACTGTCTCCCCAGTGTGTTCCAGTACAAGTATCCTCATTACCAAAACTCCAGGATTTCTGACATAACTACTAAACTTGCAATGAATTGCTTGGGATTTAAAAACATGGTGCTCATTGACTTCAATAAGATTAGTGAGACTCTACTGCAAGCAAAGCTTTGAAAATTTAGTTGGAATCATTAAATATTAAAGACAATGGTTGTACTCAAATAAATTAAAACAATGGAACCAATAATACCATAGTGCCTCACCAGAATTTTATGATAGTTTCTCATAAAATAAAGAATCTTTATTTATCTATGTATCAGTGAACATTATTTTGTCCTTCCTTCAAATATTCCTTTTTGATGTCTCCTATCAGTCATGACAAGTAATGCCCACAGTAGTATTGTTTTTGTTTTGGTGCTGCAGAACTGGGTAAGCTCTTTTTTGTTTTCTGTTGTTTATAGATAATTAGAAGCATAAATTATTACTTAAGTATTTACCATTGATAGTCAGTTACATAATATATATACATACACATTCATCTTGAACTTTGAGGAGATAGACAAATAATTTCCTGTCATTTTTTCATCTTGGGACAATTTTTTTACAAGTCAGTTAAAAACTCAATGGTCTTCTAATAAAGCTGCTGATGTATTCTTAGTAAGCGCTTCGGTAGGAGGATGCTCTAATTGCCACTGATGGATGGCTACAAAACTGTCAGTTTAGCTCCACAGCAGTCAGGAAGCCAAGTGTGTGTGTGTATACATACATACATACATACATATATATATATATATATATATATATATATATGTAAACTACAGTGTTTCCTCCTGAGTTAGTTTCATTTTGAATAGAATAGAATAGAATAGAATAGAATAGAATAGAATAGAATAGAATAGAATAGAATAGAATAGAATAGAATAGAATAGAATAGAATAGAATAGAATAAACCAGGTTGGAAGAGACCTTCAAGATCATCGCATCCAACCTATCATCCAACACCACCTAATCAACTAACCCATGCAACCAAGCACCCTGTCAAGTCTCCTCCTGAACACCTCCAGTGACGGCAACTCCACCACCTCCCCGGGCAGCCCATTCCAATGGGCAATCACTCTCTCTGTGTAAAACTTCCTCCTGACCTCCAGCCTGAACTTCCCCTGGCGCAGCGTGAGACTGTGTCCTCTTGTTCTGGTGCTGGCTGCCTGGGAGAAGAGACCAACCTCTGCCTGTTTACAACCCCCCTTCAGGTAGTTGTAGAGAGCAATAAGGTCACCCCTGAGTCTCCTCCTCTCCAGGCTAAGCAGCCCCAGCTCCCTCAGTCTCTCCTCATAGGGCTTGTGTTCCAAGCCCCTCACTAACTTCGTTGCCCTTCTCTGGACTCGTTCCAGCAAGTCAACATCCTTCTTAAACTGAGGGGCCCAGAACTGGACACAGTACTCGAGGTGTGGCCTAACCAGTGCAGTGTACAGGGGCAGAATGACCTCCCTGCTCCTGCTGGCCACACTGTTCTTAATGCAGGCCAGGATGCCATTGGCCCTCCTGGCCGCCATTTCTTTCCATTTTTGCTCATTTTGTTTCTCACCGATTAAATTATTTCCCAAATCACCTTGTTCTTGTCCATCATTCTCTATAATTAAGCACTCATACCAAACTGGTTTCTCCTCAATTTACACATTATATACAATAAAATAACACAGAAGTACATGCCTCAGAATGTGACAACCTGAAAACATATAATTTTCTGTCTTAAAGTGGGTTCACAATCTGTGAAATGTTTCTTTCTTTTTCTTGCTAGGCAGCTATATTTGCTCTGTTTCCAGTCTGCCCTGGTCAGTTCTTAAAGCAATTTCTAAGCATTTAGCTCACAATAACAGAAATGCTGTATTTTATTAAAAAATAAGTTTATATTTTGAAGTTCAAAGTTGGCCATCTTGGCCTAATTATGTGGTTATTCATAATATTCTGAGGACAGGTCAAACCTACACTAAATGCACTGGTGGAATTGTGCTGATGACAAACTATGCTTGAGTTGGGTGGGAAGTTAAGTGCAAATAGCAGCATCACTACAGATTTCCATGCTAGCTTTGATCTCTCAGTAAAATTTCTCCATGGTTCATTGCAGGTTAGCTAATCTGAGCTAATCAAATCTGCTTAAAATTAGTAAATATCACAGTCCTTTTGGTTGTGCACTAAGTTGATGGAGACCACTAGACACCCTAAGTCACTCTTCAACTTGTTTTTAGGTTGCTCATTCGCAGCAGGATGTGCCTGCTCCCGCTTGGTTATAAACTGTGCTACAGGAGCCTTGCAGAGCTTTACAGCATCTCTGAGCTTTTTACTCTGACCCTTAACAACACATCGATTCCTCTGGATCCATGTTAGGCTTAACAAAAGGAAGCTCTGAGTGTATCTGGGCAGTGTCAGTATTTGCTGCGGTTGGCAGGGAAAAGAAATTGTACTGAGACAAAACCAAGATGCAGAAGGAAAAGGTGTTGTGTTAATCCAAGTACCTTATCTAGAAAATGTTAAAAAAATAATATTTCCTGTTAGGTAGGTAGCAACTTGTTTTAAGGACTTTCTCTCCCTTTATATGTTGCTAACTCTATCCATTTCTAGGACAGAGGCTCACTCAAACCTCAGCTACCTGTACTTATCCAGGATCCCAAATGTCGTACACACATATTTCCTAACAGCAATCTAGCTATAAACATTTTCTACCATGATAGCATTCTAAAGTGAAAGTTAATCGAATGTATTTGCCCTCTTCATAAATGCTGTTCCTAATATGAGAAAGGAGATGGAGAAAGATAATTCCTCTCACTGATTCCACTGTTCCTGGAGTTATTTAGTAGATCAGTAAGTTTGACTACTTTAAACCAAATAATCTTTTACTGAGCCACACCAGACTACATAAGCATACAGTGAACTGAATGACGCTAATATATGAACAAAAATAATAATCCAGGCAGGTACTGGTCACACTATACTCAGTCAAATAATAAATATCAATAAGTGCTAGAAAATAAAAAGAACCAAGACCATTCTTTTCCTTAATAAATTGACTTACAATCATTGGTTAGATTCCAGTGCAACTGATATAAAAAAAAATAAAAATAAATTTAAAAAACCAACAGCAAACACTTGATTTTAGTATCTAAATATTTTGTGTTGATTCACATATAAACCAGCACATTTCTAGCAGTTTTGTAAGCTTGTGTGCAGAGGTTATCTTCGTTCCTGTTTTTTCATAGGCATGGTAGAAAAAGGAGTCCTTCAAAATACCTAAAGAAATTTTCCAAACTATTTTTTTTATATTCCTTTGAACCAATGTTCTTAAGTTTATCAGGAAGAAGTGTACCTAAGAGCACTGCTTAATTAAAATTCAGTATATAATTCCTTAGGGTTTTGCTTAAAAGTGTAAAACTCACCAAGGAGCTTTCAGTTTTCCCATTTCTAACACAAAAAGTCACTGAAAAAAAAATATGCATTTTTTCATTCCTCACCTTGACAGCAACAGAGATGGAGAGCAAGCCCTTGAGTCTGGCCAAGTAGAATAGGAACAGAACAGAACAGAACAGAACAGAATAGAATAGAATAGAATAGAATAGAATAGAATTAACCAGGTTGGAAAAGAACCTTTGAGATCATCAAGTCCAACCTATCATCCAACACTATCTAATCAAATAAACCATGGCACCAAGCACCCCATCCAGTCTCTTCCAAAACACCTCCAGTGATGGTGACTCCACCACCACCCTGGGCAGCCCATTCCAGTGGCCAATCACTCTTTCTGTGAAGAGCTTCTTCCTAACATCCAGACTAAACCTCCCCTGGCGCAGCTTGAGACTGTGTCCTCCTGTTCTGGTGCTGGTTGCCTGGGAGAAGAGACCAACCCCCTCCTGGCTACAACCTCTCTTCAGGTAGTTGTAGACAGCAATAAGGTCTGCTCTGAGTCTCCTCTTCTCCATTTTTTGTTGTCCTTCACAACAGAGGCCAGTCTAAGCTCTAAATGGGCTTTTGCCTCTAATTTTTTTCCTATATGACCTAGCAACATGCTTAAACATTTCATGGGTAACCTCTCCTTCCTTCCAAAGATGATACACCCTCTTTTTTTCCCTTAATTTCCTCAGAAGTTCATTACCCATTCTGTCACATTGGCACCGTCTGTTCCTGCGCCTTCAAGAATTCTTTCTTTAAGTAGGTCCAGCCCTCCTGGACTCCTTTGTTTTTAAGGGCTGTTTCCCAAGGTACCTTCTGAGTTAGTTTCTTAAGTAATGTGAAGTCTGCCCTCCGGAAGTCCAGAGTGGAGGTTTTCTTGCTGCCCCTCTTAGCTTGACTGCATATTGAAATTCAATTCTCTCATGGTCCCTGGACTCCAGGCAGCCTCCAACCACCACATCCCCCACCAGTTCTTCTCTGCTTGTAAAAAGAAGGTCAAGCAAAGCCTTACCCCTGGTAGGCTCATGTAGCAGCTGGGATAAGAAGCTGTCCTCCATACACTCTAAGAACCTTCTAGACTGCCTCCCCTCTGCTGTGTTAAGTTGCCAGCAGATACTAAGCAGGTTAAAATTGCCCATAAGAACAAGATCTGGTGATCTTGAGACAGCTTCTACCTGCCTATAAAATAATTCATCAACCTCTTCATCCTGGTTGGGTGGTCTACAACAGACTCCATCCAGGATGTCAGCTTTGTTGGCCTTCCTTGTAATGCTCACCCACAGGCACTCAACTTGATCATCCTTAGTCTCTAGTTCCATGGTGTCTAGAGCTTTCCTGATGTACAGGGCCACCCCTCCACCCCTTCTCCCTCGCCTGTCTCCCCTGAAGAGACTGTAGCCATCAATTACAGTGCTCCAGTCATGTGAGTCATCCTACCACATTTCTGTGATGGCAACTACATCATAACTTTCCTGCTGTAACAAGGCTTCCCGCTCCTCTTTTTTGTTATCAATACTGTGTGCATTAGTGTACATGCACTTCAGCTGGGCTGCTGGTTTCACCCCTGACTCCAGCCTACCACCTTCAGACTCCTGTCTGGGGGGACTGGTTTCAGTCCCTTCCCCCTTCAAATCTAGTTTAAAGCCCTGTCAATGAGACCTGCCAACTCCTGTCCTGCAGCACTTCTTATCCTACAATATTCCTCCTAGTTCCCTCCTCTAACAGTGTGTAAGGGCAAAGACTATCTGTATGCAATTACCAAGTGTTGGGATTTCTTACAGTGACTTTGGTTTTACAAACCTTGATTAAGACACATAATGTTAATGGAAAAATAAAAAACTCCCTAGTTCTGATGAGCCCTTGACAAATGGTTCTCATCTTTTCCCACAATTTATTAGCTGCTCCAACTTATACCCAGTAGATGGTACAGATGCTACAAGACACATTTCAAGTCTTTTTCTTAGCAAGACTTTTATACAATCTCATGTTCAAGTACGGTGTTGTTTTATTTTCCTGCAATCCTATTCTCTTTGCTCTATAATGTAACAATGGAAGTTCTTGCTACTGCCTGAACATTTTGTGCTGAGCTACACAAAACAGTTTTCTTTTCCCTCACAGAAGGGCTTGCTTGGCATAGTAAATAATAACACACAGGAGACGTGAGCCTCTAAGAATTTTGGGGGTAGATATTCATGTAGCCCTTCATATGGGATAATGGCTACACGGTCAGACACAGTCTGCTAACAAAATGCCTGCTCTCATTTGACCTTCCATTTTATTAGGTCAATCCTTTAAATGCATTTTACAAAGTATTCAACTTTGAGTACCCTCATTTACATTACCACCACGAAGGAATCCCACTTAATGGGACAGGGAGACAGAAATTCTAACTACACTCAAACTTTTTGTTCTTGAATGATATGGTTTGGTTTCAGTTAAACAGATAGTGACATCTTCCCAGATATGTCCATGTTTTCTTCCATTCTCTTCAGTATTTTCAGAGAAATGGCCACTCTGTGTGTTAATGGATACATAAAGAAATTAAATGAGCCATCCCTGCCTTGTAATTGATTATGCTTCACAGAATCAGAAAAATGGAAGCAGGGGTCATACCTGAATGATTCTACAGACATCTACACTTACCTTGCATCAGGACTAACCTATAGGACATGTGAGTCCTATGGAGATATGTATGTACAGGGCATGGTGAATATGACGTGTCAGACATGACTTAGTACTGTGTGGGATTTGTTGTGAGCCAAACCTTCAAGTGAAATTGCTCTCAGTTTCTTACATAGCATCTTTTTTCTTACTATAATTCCTCTGCTGGTCTAGAAACCCTATTGTTTAGATTTTAGTTGTCTGGTAATTCTGAAGGTTCTTAAAATTGAGTACAAAGCATTATAATACTTATTGGTTCCTCCTCTTTTTTGTCCTTCCCTTGGCCATGCTGTTCTATATATAAATCAATTGAATGTATCTTTCCTACTCTTTTTATGTCCAGTGTGGCCACATTGCTGAGTTTACGGTTGAGGCAATTCTACAAATGTTTATCAGTTCCAGTGTTAAAAATAAATTGGACCAACTTGACGTTTTCAGCTTTCAGAGTTCAAAAAGTGAGAATTATAACCAGCTATGCAGGGAACCAGAGATTTGGTGAACTCTAAGCTCTTCTTCGGGCAGAGGAAGCTACACTCATGCTTGTCAAGGAGATTAACAAGAAATCTGATTGAGCCTGGTAGACTGTTGCTGCAGTGGATTACAAGTTTGATCTTCTCTCTCTTTTTTTTTTTTTTTCCCAGGGTTAAACAACTTCAAGGGCTAGGACACTGGCACAGAAAAGGAGATACTATCAGTGGCTGTTAAGAAAAAGTGCAGCCATATGGCAGGCCCAATAAATGAACGTAAATGAAAGTGAAGCAATCCATTCAATAAAAGCAGGGTTATGTACTGTTGTACAAAAGCATTACTTTTATTTTTGTAAATATAGATTAACATGTACCCCTTCTCTGACTCCTTCCTATCTTATTTATTCAGCCTGCACAATCATTGAGAAAGGCCAGTCTAGTACTTGGAACATGCACTGGATCCTAGAGCTACCACAGTGCCAATGTTTAATCAGATTACAATATACACAAGGATAAAGATTTATAGCTGCTGGGGGAGTGTAGGATTTCTAAACCTGAACAGTACACAACATAATAAGGAGGGAAATTCAAGAGAATTTAGCAGCTGACAAAAATGATGCATTCTCTAACTCTTTGATCTCTAGGACCACAAGGCTATTAAAAAAAAATATACTTACCAAAAAAATAATTTAAAACAGAGGTTCTCACAGCTGGACATCTCCATCTAGACTGCATGTGTTACTGTTTATTTAGCAGGCATTATCCCTGAATACAAAACCAAAAAACCCAAACCAACCAACCAAAACAAACAAAAAAAACCCCAAACAAACAAGCAACCAATAAAAAAATAGATAATGATAAGTAGTATTTCAAAATCCTCCTTCTGAATATTTTATTATATTCAAAAGCAATCACAATGTGAATCACAGGTATAGCTATATAGATATTATATATATACTCATTAACAAAAATAGGGCAACCTACCTACCCTAGAATAGCACACACAAAGTAAATCACAGTAACACCCACACCCATCCATTTCAGTGATAGCACATCTGAACTAAATGCAGTTTTCCCCCTTCTCAGTCAATGCTTTCTGAGTAAGATCAAGAAAAAGATTCTGATGGTTTAAACTCTATCCTAAAGCAAGATGATCACTGAATAAGATAAACTATTAATCTGTTTAAAGCTTGTTCCTTTTATTTTTGCCAAGGATGAAATGCTTTGCAGCAAAAAAAGCAGCCAAGACACTTCGTGCCAAGAGCCACACATCTCATGCATGTTTCATAAATACGTTCCTCCACTGAAAACACAAGGAATAAGCAAACACTAGTTCGGTTTGCAAAAGCTTCCACTAATGACTTTTAAATAACTCCAAAAGAAATCTTGGCTCCATTTAAATCAACAATAAATTCTCATTGCATTCAGTTGCGTCCAAGATTTTACCCTGAATTTTTAGCCACAATAAAAGCCCTTTCAGTTTTAAATGAGAGCAACAATAAGTCATACAAATGCACTTAATAGGATGATGCTTGGGTTTGTTACACTTGTTAAACTCCTAAATACCCAAATAGATGCCTTTTTACTGTTAAGTAAAATCTCCTTATAAATTTGACAGATTAAACAAAGCTTATGCCTGCATTAAGTGTTCAGAGTAAATATGAAGTGAAAGAAACCAGGATTTCACAATAAAGCTCTGCCATTTGTAATACAGTACAACCACACCCCCAAATTTTGTGGGAAATACATCATTTCTCAGGGCAGAAGATGGAAGATATTTCAACAATAGTAATGCCATACTTAAAAGAGTGTTGAAAAGTCCTCTTTTACTTAGAAAATCATTAACTTTCTGCCAGAATAGGGACATAACACCAGCAAGGTCTGCTTTTCAAGCATGCTGGAATACCAACACGGAATATTAGAACATGCTAAGAAATAGGCTTATTGCCTGATATGGAGTATGAGCCTATTAACTACCATAGCACTTCACACACATAGGAAACTAGTGGAGAGAAAATAAATTCTCCTTTCCAGGCAGTAAAATGGTAAAAGAGTTGTTCATAAGCAGCCACCGGGTGACTGCAGTAGCCTCTGCTGCTCTAATGATGCACAGATGTAAGTGCAGCTGGAAGGGCTGGGAGGGTTGGCACTGTTCAGTGGCCCCCTTCCAGCCCTGGGGACATAGAGCTCAGCCCTAGAAATCCGGCCTTCTGCTTGCCCAACATGACTGCCTCTCCCTTATGAACTGACATCCTTATATAGATTCAGCTGCAAAAGGACATATCATGGTCATGGAGAAGAGCATATGCCATGTGTGTCACCAGAGTAATATCTAAAATATGGCTTGAAGTGCAAAGAGAAGAAGATATTTCATGCATGTATGCTAAATATATCTTGTGTGCTATGTGGAGAAGGTTGAGTGCAGATCTGATCAATGCTTACAAATACCCTAAGAGTGGGTATCAGGAGAAGGGGGGCAGTCTCTGATCACCATGCCCTGTGATAGGATGAGGCTAATGGATATGAACTGGAAGACAGGACTTTCTGCTTCAACATAAGGAAAATCTTTATTGTGAGGGTGATGGAGCACTGGACCAGGCTGTCCAGAGAGGTTGTGGAGAGGCCTCTGAAGGTTCTCAAAACCTGCCTGAATGCATTCCTGTGCGGCCTGCCCTAAGTGACCCTGCTTTGGCAGGGGGCTTGGAGTAGATAATCTCCTGTGATCCCTTCCAATCCTTAACATTCTCTGATTCTGTGATATGTGCACACTTCAGTACAAAGCATTTTACACTCACAACTGTACAAAAATCACTTATTTACAATGTGCATTCTTCATCCTTTCTTCATTTTGCAGTGTGCAAGCACAAAGCCAAGAATTCTCATGGCTCTTTTTTCTTACAAGCACAAAACCATCATAGAAACAGTCTAAATCCTTCAGTCTTGCCCTTTAAAATCATTGTGTGCTCTAAACTATATAAATTTACAAGGCAGAGGGCAGTGCTGCACAGCAAAAATTAAGGCAGCTCTTCACAAGCAGGTGTGGAGACCAACAGTTGTGGCCTTACAGCAGGGTCAGATAGCTCTGCTAGATGCAGTGTGCTGTGCTCGTGTGGTTAAGACTGCTACTGGAGTGAAAAAATACGCTTGTTTGCCCAAAATTGTACTGCTTCAGAGCACAACATTTTGCTGAATAAGTTTGCTTAAGGCACAGGGCATACTTGAAAACTAATTGTACAGTCCTTTCACTGACAGTGTCAGCCTGAACATCCTAGCACACCTCTCACCAGAAATCTAATTTTTCTTCTCTGTTGGAAGTTGCATATCCTAATTAGTCCTAAGAAAATGAACATAGTCAAGATTGCTTAAAAAAAAAACCCTCAATATTTATTTGGCTTAGGAAAGAGAACTAAAACTCAAAACAGCATGCATTCCACAGAATTAATGTTTGTTGAGTCCAGCATGTATGTAAAACCCAGCCTTGCTAAAGTTAAATGCATTTGTATGCATATACAAAATAGTAAATATACAAAGCAACTCTAAAAGTATTCTCTGCCACCCTAGATGGTGCTCTTATGAACCATTTCTACCCAACTGAAAATCTAGTCCTAAAGGGGAACTTTGATCTCATTCTTTTCAGACAGGTGAGGTTTCCCCCAATGAACCTCAGAGTGTTTGGGGGTATTTTTGTATCAAGGTAGTTTTCTACTGCAAATTCTACAAAGTTTTACTTGGATCACTTAACTTTCTTGCTTACTCAGAAAGCTGGTGTCACAGCTGTAATGAGATGTTGATAGAAAAAGGTGCTGTTTCCTTTTAACACAAAAGTGGCCTGTGAGTCTACCATGTCAGGAAATAGCATAGCCTAACAGAAGAAAAGCTCCTGACAAGCAGAAGATACATGAGTGGGGAGGATTTATCAGGCTAGTAAGCAGAAACCCTGGATATCTAGCTGAAGAAAAGGATGAGAGAATAAAGACTGAAGACAAGAAAAATGGAGACCTCAGGCAACATATCCATACACATTTATACGCTGCTGTCATCGAGCTCTTTTCATTTTCAATAAATGCAACATACAAACAAACAAAAAATCCATCCAATTTTCTGTGTCAAAATTCATGTATAAAAACATTTCCCTGTGACAATAATTTGTAACAGAGGAATTCATTACACTTCCACTGCACATTTTACATCCTCTGCTTTCCTATGCCTGAGTGAGTAGGCCACTTGTTTCTGTCTCTCCATTCTCCTTACTTTGGATGTAACAAATCTCTTTTTCTGGGCTCTCAAAAAGCTCATTCTTCTTTCCCATAAAAGCTCTCTCTAATGGCTGAGCACAAACAGAAAACTACATCCAAGTAGAATTTCAGCTGCAGTACTGGACTGTTTGTGTTTGATGTGCACACAGGTAGATAACGCAATATTAAGCTTCATCCAGAAGAGCTCCACTGCTTCTGAAGCATATTATTTAAGCTCCACAAGTCAGTGACTGCAGCTACAAGACTCATTTCACTGCTGGGGCAAGCACCTAAGCTTCAGGATGAGGAAGTCTATTGCTATGAATGATACAAATCTTATCGACCGGTCTGACCTCTGCGTGATGTACTCTATGGTGGAAATATTTCTTTGGCAGAATACTCTAAATTTAAGGATTCTAGTTTAATTTTCCCCCTTGGCCTCCATTAATTATCAGTTCAAGCTCACATTATTAAACTGTCGAATTTGTAAAAACTCAACTAATCTTTACTCCAGATAACAGACCAACTGTGAAAGACTTGATTTGATATGGGAAACAGGTAAGGTTTAAATCATCTTTTTCTATCCTCAACCATGTAAATATTGTATGGCAGTCTAGATCACCTTTAAATACCCAGCTGTTCTCGGCCATTAGTCAACTCTTGACCTTATTCACCTCTGTCAGGGATTAATAAAGAACATTTTGGATGGTGGTTTTGCACTACTTGTCCATCCATCCATATGTTAAATTTTCATAAGTAAAGTTAGATTTGAGATGGAATATCTTCTAAAATTCTTTTCCTGTTTGAAGATGTAAAACAAAGTTTTATTCAGATACAGAAATGTAGAGTGAAATATAAAATATCACAGGATCACAGGATGACAGGATGCTAGGGATTAGAAGGGACCTCTGGAAATCTTCAAGTCCACCCCCCCTGACAGAGCAGGACCATAGAATCTAGAACGTGTCACACAGGAATGCATCCAGACAGGTCTTGAAAGTCTCCAGAGAAGGAGACTCCACAAACTCTCTGGGGAGCCTATTCCAGTACTCTGTAACCCTTACAGTAAAGAAGTTCTTCATGCTGAGGTGGAAATTCCTGTGCTGTAGTGTACATCCATTGCCCCTTGTCCTATCACAGAGCACACATGAGCAGAGGCTGTCCCTTCCTTCTTGACACCCAGTCCTCAGATATTTATAGACACTTATTAGATCCCCTGTCAGTCTTCTCTGCTCCAGAATAAACAGCCCCAGGTCTCTCAGCTTTTCCTCGAAAGGCAGTGCTCCAGTCCCTTAATTACCCTTGTAGCCCTCCATTGGACTCTCTGAAGTAGATCCCTGCCCTTCCTGAACTGGGGAGCCCAAAACTGCTTGCAGTATTATGATCTTGAACTAGTATGAAGAGTTGCTGACACTGAAATCATTAAGAAAAAGCATATGAAATTAAAATAGATACTGCTCAGATGTGATTCATGTATACATTTTACATGATCTGAATATTTTAGAAGTTAATCTTTAAAGAATGACATTATGATGCTCTGTAGAAATAAAGAATTTTATTGTCAAAATTGATCATCAACTTGTTTTTATTTCACCCCACTGAACTAATACAAACTTGTCATTAATAGTCTAAATTCCAAACAGGGTGAACCAGACCTTCTTCTGCAGCTATTCTGCTTTTTTTTTTATTTTGAGCAATAATTTAAACCCACTGGAACATCATGCTTTTGTTTTTTACTCTCAGTCTAATTTTCACTGAATCCTGACAGGCCAAGCTGTCACAGTCTGTGTAATGAACAACTTTTGCATTTGTCCAATACATGCAGAAATTGATAGACATAAACAGAGAAAGTTTGTGCACTAAACCCAAGAACTTGTTGTAATTGGTGAAAAACAAATGCATCTCCATCTGCCTATTCTGTCACATGTATATTGCTCCTTTCCTCCCCTCCTCAAGTAATTTCAGAACTTGCCTGGGCTTTCATAAAGGGAAGGGAGAGATATGATTTGCACATGTGGAAAACTACTGCAGTGGTCCCTGATCATTTCAAGCACAGTCTGTATTGCAGGGATGAGTTGTTTTCCCCTAAGCTCCCAAAATGCTAGGAAGTTAAATATATTTAACACATCATGAAGATAAGAACATCTGAAGCAAATTTTCCCCTGAACACTGCATCAAAATCCTATATATTATTATGAGAAGTAAGTGGTACTAGAGTAGGAAATTTGAGTTGAAATTCTATTTTCTTCCTGCTGATATGAGTTCTGCTCTTTTTCTGCTCTCAGTCCAGCAGAAAAAAATGAAAACAAAACAAAAAACCCCAACCAACAAACAAAACCCCAAACCGACAAAACAAACAAACTATCAAACAAAACCCCAACAAACAAAAGACTGAGGAAATCTTATTAGACTCAACCCTATTTTTAAACAGCTAGAACCAACATCTTCATTCAGGCACACTGGTGCCACCCCATTAAATTCCAGCAGTGGCACCACTGGTAGGGAAAGAATGGCACTCAGATTTTTCACCATTAAGTAATCTGTTTTCATTACCTTCTCAGCAGTTTGTTTCATTTGCCTGCAGTAGGGAAACTAAAATTAGAAAACATTTCATGTTCATAGTTAGTTTGCTTCCAATGTGGGGGGAAAAAAAAAAAGTCCATAAATTTGTCTATTGGGTTATGTCTTGTGCAGCAATACTAAAAAAAGTTGTCTTTGCATTATAGTGATGAACAATAAATGGCGTAGTGCATTATTTTTTTTCCCGAAGTAATTCAAATTAATGAGCCCAGAAATATTATTTGAGGTGTCTAAGTTATAAAGTATTGCCAATAGCCATGAATATTTCCAGCAGAATCTCTATTCTCCTTTGTAATATAAATGTTGCCATGTGTTAATAAACTATTTTCTGATTAACTTCAGACCTTGCTGCCTCATGCAGGAGTTCTACATGGCATGTATCAGTTCTAGTAGCAAATGAATGTCAGGTGAATGCTGACAGCAAATGATCAGAAGTCTAAATGCATTGTTCTGCGTATTCAGTTCATATTTCACATTACCTAAAGTAACATTGATTCTGACTGAAAATGGAGAAAATTTAGCAAGTCAAGTGGTCTTATAGACTTCTTCAGCTTGTAACTCTGAGAATAACATGAGCTTAGAAAGTCTAAAAATTACTTTTTTAGTTTTATTTGAATGAAGCTTTTAAAATGGGAGCAAAGGGGAAAAAAATAGGGTATTTTTCTGCTCTAGATAAATGTTACACTCAGTAATAAAATTTGCTTTTCAAGAAGGGAAGGGGGATGTATTTTCTTGTGCTGTACTGGTGGATGGAATTCACACTAACAAAGTGTTAAGTCTTACCAATCATGGATATTTGGAAATAGTTGAAAAACACTCAAAGTTCATCCAAGACAGATGGCAACAGAATTGACACACATTTGGGAAACGTGCCATCCAGAGACTCTCTTAAGAAGCTTAGAGATCAGAGAGGGAGATGAAATGATTTGAACTTCATAGAACTTCTCATCACTAAATATTGATGCCAAGACCACTTCTAAGGAAAAGTGGATGGTTCATGAAGCATGAAGTCAATCAACTTCTGGATTTCAAAAAAGGGGGCTGAAGAGCAAGTTTTCCTATGAATATTGAAAAACTACCATGGCAATGACAGAAGTGAACTCCTATTTTTTTTGAGTTTTCATAGACTTGCTCTGCTACACTTTGTCCTGGATAAAGGGTTTTCCAGCTCATACAGTTGCTTTCACGGTAAGGCTGGCCAATGAGTAGAAACAAGAACTTTGTCTGCACTTCCACATATCTAATTTTTTCAATAACCCAGGTTCTGTTTGTTCTAAATACTTTTTAAAAAAATTCCTGTAATAACTTTTCAACCTTTCTCTTTGACAAAGCATTACAGTCCAATCAGCATTAAACATACATTTGATTAGTTTTAAAGGTCATTCAATAGTTACACACCAAACTACCTTGAAAGGTAAAGCAGAGCTTGAAAACACATCTGAAATGTATTTCTTCTGATGACATTTAGCTAGAGGTCCTATGCAAAATTTAAATTGTTCTTTTAATATCAGCATGCCCTCCTAATTTCTTAGAGGTAGTTAGATATTATATAGACACGAGGAGCTTCCCTTACTGCAGGCAAATAACACAAATCCTTCTCACTGGCTATACTAAAAATACAGCCAAAGGAAACACATTACAATGTGCTACATGAAGTATATGTGAGCAGAATTAATTTCAGATTTGATCACCCTGCTGTGTATCAGGATCACTGATAAGGAGGTTCAAAATAACTGCATTAACAGAAATATGACAGTGGCAGGCACAATGCTTTATTGTAAGAATAACAGACAAGTCTTCTGCAGGTGGCTCATTAGCAAAACACGTGTGTCAGGCCTTCACTGAATATTCCCAAAAATCTGGAACATAGCAGCTGTATCCATCAAAAACATAAGGCAGCAGAATATAAAATCATAGAATCATAGAATGGTTTGGGTTGGAAGGTCATCTAGTCCATACCCCTCTGCAGTAGGAAGGGGAATTCTCAACTAGATCAGGTTGTCCAGAGCCCTGTCAAGCCTGACCTCAAATATCTCCAGAGATGGGGCCTTAACTACCTCCCCGGGCAACCTTTTCCAGTGTTCCACTACTCTCATGGTAAAGAACTTGTTTCTGACATCCAGCTAAATCAACTCTTCTCTGGTTTGAAGCTGTTGCCGCTCACCCTGTCGCTACAGGCAATTGTAAACGGTCCCTCTCCATGTTTTTGGTAGGCCCCCTTCAGGTACTGGAAGGTTGTTACTAGATAACAACCTTCAGTCTCTTTCAGATAACAAATGACACCTGCTCAACCAAAATTACATGCCATGAGGTACTTATTAGTGATGAGATTTAGTTGTTTCATAACAGTTAATAGCCAAAAGTTAACTAGAATCCTAAAGGACAGGCTGCCGTGTTGGGCAGGGAGAAATCTAATGAAAAACAACAAGGACAAGTGTAGAGTCCTGCATCTGGGAAGGAACACCCTCATGAAGCGGTAATAGGCTGAGGGCTGATCCACTGGAGAGCAGTTCTAGGGAAAAGAACTTGGGAATTCTGGTGGACAACAGAATGACCATGAGGCACTAATTTGCCCTTGTGGCCAAGAAGTCCAATGGCATCCTGGAGTGCGTTAGGAGTGTAGCTAGTAGGTCAAGAGGTTTTCCTCCGCCTCTACTCTGCCCTGGTGAGGCTGCATCTGGAATATTGTGTTCAGTTCTGGGGCCCTCAATTCCAGAAGGACCTCAGGGAACTGCTTAAAAGAGTGCAGCGCAGAGCCACAAAAGATGATGGAGGAAGTGGAACATCTCCCTCATGAGGAAAGGCTGAGGGAGCTGGGGCTCTAGCTTGGAGGATACTGAGGGGGTGACCTCATTCATGCTTATAAAGATGTGAAGGGTGAGTGTTGGAAGGACAGAACCAGACTCTGCTCAGTGTTGTTCAACGATAGGACAAGGAGCAATGGATGCAAGCTGGAGCAGAGGAGGTTCCATGTGAACATAAGGAAAAACATTTTCACTGTGAGTGTGGCAGAGCCCTGGAGCAGGATGCCCACAGAGGTTGTGGGATCTCCTTCACTGGAGACAGAATCACAGAAACATTCAGGTTGGAAAAGACTCTCAGGATCACCAAGTCCATTCAAAACCCCCTGGATGTGTTCCTGTGTGACCTGCTGTAGGTGATCCTGCTCTGGCAGAGGGCTTGGACTAGATTATCTCTCAAGGTCCCTCCCAACCCCTAACATTCTGCGATTCTACAAAGGTGAAGCTAGGATCCTAAAAATCCAAACTACAATTGTTTCTTCATACTTCTCCATGGAATACCATCTTCAACTTAATGGAAGAAAGAGGTAGAAGATGGCTTTAAAGAAGCTTTATAGGATATGTGGAATATTTTAATGGAGGTAGAATATTTCCAAGATGTGGAAGCTGTTCTCTTTCAGAAACAGTGTACTAAAAAAAATGCAAAGAAATGAACTGGATACTGATGGACCACTACAAAGCAGCTATATGCTAGGACCAAGCACATGTTTTTGTTTTACATGAAATAAATGGTTCTTCTGTCCCTAAGGAAAACTGAGGGTAGAAAAAGGAAAGGAGGAACTGAAGATCTTCAAGACTGGAATTTTACAAATAAACCAAATTTATGTAATAACACAAAAAGGGATAAGGATCTCAGAAAGCGTATTTTAATGTTAAAAAAAACCAAACACATCAACCAATCAGAAAATATAAGTATCCCCAAACTACTGAGAAAATAGTTTGAAGAGGCCAGAAATGAACTAGTAGATTACTCAACCCTCAAGCATAAAATATCCAAAATTGTGAAAAGTTTCTTTTAGGGTTTTGAAGAGCACAAACTGTCATGCTAAAAACACAGCTGGTGAATTTCAGTGATTCTGTGTTCAAGAGGTGAAGCTTTCAGCACTTAATTTCTGCTTAAAGAATAATTTAAGACAGATAGCAAGTATTGTGGCCTAAAATCTCTACAGGTGTGAGGGTTCAGCAAACCTTGGTTAAGTACTGAAGTACGAAAATTTGCCTTTGCTATTTCTGTCCTTATGCAAAAATGGAAGCATTTCCCAAATCCTGTATTCTGTTCTGCTTATTGTGCACTTCCTTAAAACTGCAAAAATCTTCAGTATGCTCCTACAATTTAGGTCTTTAGGAGGAGACTTGATGGGGTGCTTGGTGCCATGGTTTAGCTGTTTAGGTGGGTTGGATTGGTTGATGGGTTAGACACAACGATCTCTTCCAACCTGGTTTATTCTCTTCTATTCTAATTTTATATTACATACTTCCTTAAGTTGTACACAGCCTTATTAACAAACTGCTTATGACTTAAAAAAAAATAATATGAGAGAAAGAAATCAAGACTTTTGCAGAGGGCTTGGTCTTTTCTGGGGTTTATGTGGATTTTTTGATTCCCTCCAACAACATACGGTAATGTCTGTTGCCTTCCTGCTGGACCAGGACTTGATAGCATGGACTTGTCTGCTATCAAAATTTCTTAAAATGAGAAATTCAGGGGCAATAAGAAAATATATATACACACACATAAATACAAGCTTTCAAGTCCTTGTAGGCTGGAATACTGCATGAATAAGCAATTATTTTTCTAGCTGTAAAATCGGTCAAGACAACTTCGCTTCCTTGTCGAGGAAACATGATTTGTCTTTAGCTTACTTTTTGACTGTGATACAACAAACTTTACAGGAGGATATTCTCATTTTGCAAAACTAAAGAACAGACACTTCCAAGTTTCAAACGTTTATTAAGCCTCATCAAAACACTTCCAAACACATGCCCAAGTGCAGCGTGAGGCAAGTTGGATTATTTCCTGGATGAGTAAGCATGACAATTGTACGGACGGCTTCCGGAAGACCTTCTGTGCAGCTTAGGGAGATGAGTGTGGTGTTCAGAAGTCAGGACGATCCTTTTTAAATTTGCTGTAGTCTACATTAACTGAGTAGAACTAGGAGAGGGAGGGAAAAAATTAGTAAGAAGCCTGAATATTAATTTTTCATTAAATTTACTAAAAACTTTGAACTCATCAAAAAACTGAAATAAGCTTGTCTGTACATTAGAGAGTAACAAATAAATATAAGGGCACTAGCTTTCTATTATCTCCACCCTACATACAGTATTAGAAGGTCTGCCATGGTCATGTCTACAACTAGAGAAAAACCCATGACGTCTTCTCTTTAAACCCCAGAGTAGTACTGCTGAGTTTATCCTTTTTCTCCCCCAAATCCACGTGCTTCTGTATACCAAAGGCCAACACCCAAGCTTGCCAAGTGGCAGAAAGCCTGGCATAGGTGAACAGCTATTGTCACATGGGAACAAAAAGGAAGGAAAATAACAATAGAGCCTTTCACACAGTTTGTATTAATAAAGCTGGATCCTGTTATGAGCAATTCTTAACAGCCCAAATAGTCACGGACAACAATGAACTAACAGACTAAAAGCTATTTTGGCATCCCAACCTGACATGACAGCAAGCATGAGATGCTATTGTTTTCCTTTAAGACTAAAATAAAAAATAGCTATTAGCTTGATTACTTTTACTTATGCCCAAGTTTTACTTTTATTTTTTAACTTCCTCAGAGGAAACAAAGCAGCCTACAACACATTCAGACTACATCTTTCTGTGTGACTCCTACACAGAGGAGTCTTCAGGAGTCAGGTCTTCAACTCCTCTCCTTAGGAACACTGAGGAAGCTGATATTACAAAGAGAAGTATAAAAAAGAAAAATGATTCCCTCAGAGGCTGAAACTTCTGGTATCAAGAGTTTTTCATTAAAGTCATCCCCATTTTAGAGTATCTGCCTTTCCATTTCCCACAGTGCAGAGCTGGCAAAAGAAGAATCCCCAATGATACACACACCCAAATATGGTAAAGCCTGAGCTTGTGTTTTCATGCTAAGACAGAAGGGGAATGCTACACAAGGCATGCACTCTGGAAGAATTTGTGCTGCGCACTATGTTGAATTTGTCTCTTTTAGATGCTTAAGAAACAGCAACATTCCAGAAGCAGCAAAGAAAACACAGTATGATATTCTTCCTTGGACCTTCAAGGGAAATGCGAAGTATTTTGTTTTGGTGTGTGGGGGGGTTAGGCTTATTTCAATGATTACAATAAGAAGACATGGTATTAAACAGGCATTAGCTTTGAGAATGCAACAGGCTTGCTTTTTTTGGTTGTTTGAAAGTAATTTTAATATATTCTTAACAAGAATAAATAAAGCATCACTTCATACATCTGATTTCTGTAAACTACCAAACGTTTTACACACATTTTCAGGCTTTTTTATTAATGAAGTAACTGGAATTTTGCTCAAAGAACACTTCTGTAGCATCATTACTTACAGACAACTTTCAAGCAAGCTGTGGAACTGACCACTGTTTATGTTAAACACTGACATTGTCGTGCTTTGCTTCTCATGAGCAAAGCCAACAGTTTCTGTAGTTCAGAGCTCAAGTGAGGTTTTGTCCTCCACATAGTTCATTTCTATTATGAGGTAGTCTTACCCCCACAGGTAATTTCTTTTTCTTTGAATATAATACATGTGACTACTTCTGTATTGTCTCTTTTCACCCCAGTATCAAGCAACTCTAGCAGTATTTTAAATCTTAAGCTCATGCCTCTCTTGTGTTCTAGAAACAGAGCTGTTGCACAGCAGAGGTAACCCATCACTCTTTCAAATGCCCTAAAGCAGCAGGCTCCCCATTTGAGATTATATTTCTTAAAAATCTGTATTTTTCATTTTACCTTGTACTGGTCACTGGGAGCCAATTTCTGCCAAGGTTCTGGATTGTTTTTCTTGTCCCAGCTATTGAGAGAAACACAAGATATGAGAACTTAAGATAACGACAGTACCTTCAAAATAAATAAAATCTGTGTGCGTTTTATGGTTATCAGACCATGGACAATCACTCAACCAAGTACTTTTCCACAGAAAATGACACAGTCCTCCATCATTTTAGCCTGGAGAGGAGACTCAGGGGTGACCTTATTGCTCTCTACAACTACCTGAAGGGAGGTTGTAGACAAGCAGATGTTGGTCTCTTCTCCCAGGCAACCAGCACCAGAGGACACAGTCTCAGGCTGCACCAGGGGAGGTCTAGGTTGGATGTTAGGAAGAAGTTCTATACAGAGAGAGTGATTGCCCATTGGAATGGGCTGCCCGGGGAGGTGGTGGAGTCACCATCACTGGAGGTGTTCAGGAGGAGACTTGATGGGGTGCTTGGTGCCATGGTTTAGTTGTTTAGGTGGGTTGGATTGGTTAATGGGTTGGACACGATGATCTTGAAGGTCTCTTCCAACCTGGTTTATTCTATCCTATTCTATCAGCAGTCTCTAAGTATCATGCAGTAAAGAAACAAATCTCCAAATCAAGGAAACATCCACACAATTAATGCTGGTACTATTGGAGCATGACGCTAAAGGATTCCAGAAACATAAAGATCAAGGCAGTGAAGTTTCCTTTAACATATGCACTGTGAATGATTTTATACATACCAGACATCAGGGTTGAACATTGCCAAGCGCATGAGATATAGGCCTGCACCAATGCCTCCAGATCCAATGATCACAAATAGAGGGATCAACTACAACAATAACGAAAATATCATACCACAATATAGGAAAATGGCGTTATTACATGAATTTTGGACAAAAACAGTGACAACCTAAAGAACAAGCTTACACACTGAACCATAACACACTGTCCTCTAAAGCCCTGACATAATCTCCTCGTGTTACTGGACACTCCTGGCGTCAGAGAGCTACTAAGCCGCTAGGAAGAGACAGACATAAAAACAATACTGCTACATGCTTAACAGCCCAACAAGCATGAGTCCTTCCACTGCCTAAGAGAGCCCACACCATCTGTACCACTAATAATAACAGTGGGAGCGAGGGGGTGTAAGAAAAGAGATGAGAAAGAATGTAGAGCTACCTTGAGCCTTGCTGCTGCAGCATGAGAAAAGGCACACAGGTACTAGAGGAGAAAGGGGACCTGACCATGTCTCGGCGACCAGCCCTGATCTGCCCACATGCCGTCAGCCCCGGCGCACCCGAGGGGAAGGTGGGCCCCTTTCCCATCCAAAGGGAAAGGAGACGGAAGACCGAGGAGTGGGGCGACCAGCGGGGCGACCAGCGGGGCCGGGGACTACGACTGCCAGCAGGGGAGAGCGCAGGGAGAGGGCGGCGGCCGCTGAAGCCGAGGTGCCCCTGCAGACAGAGCACTGCCGCCGGGTACTCACGCTGGGGTGTTTCTTGGCGTGGGTGAGTATAACGCGAAACATGGCTGCAGCGGGCACAGCCGAAGGTTTCACTCTCTACAAGGCTCCGGAGCCGTCCTCCCCGTTCAGCTGCCAAGGCCCAATGTCACCGAGGCCCCCTGCCTGGCAGGTGCCCGCCGCCGCCGCAGCCCGGATGTAGCAGCTCCGGCGTTTGCCTGTCCGCCTTCCGCCGCGGCAACCCGACCCGGCGCCACGCCGCGGTGTCCCGTGCCGCCACCACGGAGCTCCTGGGGCTTCGCAGCTCCGGCGGCAGCACGGCCCCCGGGCGGTTAGCTGGCAGCACCGGCTCGCAGAGCAGGCACCTGCGGGGGCACCCCTAACCCGCTCCGAGGCGGGCAGCCGAAAAGCACCAACGCTGCCTCGCCCCGCCCGCCGCTGAGAGCCGCGCGGGCACAGCCAGCGCTGAGGGTAGGGGGTGGTGCGGCGGGCAGAGCGTGCGGACATGGAGCAGCTTGGCGCAGCTTGAGGGCTCTCCAACAGGCAGTTGCTGAGGGCTGCTCCTTGTCTCGTACTGCCGTCGAGCCTCCGCCACGCAAGCAGGGGCCAGAAGCCGCCGCAGCCTTCCCCCTTCCCGAAAGGCGCCTGTTGGCTGCTCGGTGGCAATGGCACAGTTCTGGAGGTGTGCGGCGGCGTGTCGGGGCACAGGCCTACCGCCGCCTTTGTCTTCTCTAGGAGGCTAGGAGGCAAACCTCGCTGTACAGGTGTGTCTGCAGGCACCCGGGCTAAAACCTCAGCGGGTGGCATAAAGTTGAGACGACAGTTTAGTTGTCCTGCAAAAGAGAAAAAGAGTGACATAAAGCTTCCAATTTTTTTGCTACAATTAGGGTGATAAAAGTTGGGCATATACGCAGCATTAAGAGGGAACTTTGGTTTTGAAATGTAACATAGAATCATAGTGAAAAGCTACCTTTGGTGGTGAGGTTTGTAATGACAAAGTATGTATTTTGAGCAAGGTTGGGCTGGATTCATTTTTCGTGCCAGGTAATTACAAGCAGCAGGACCAAGTACTACATAATATTGAGTGCAAGTGCTGCCCTAGGAGTTTTGTCTTCATTGCTGTATGTCATCACCTACAGAATTGGGAGCCTGGTGCCTACCTTTGGGTAGGAACACCAGCCGATTTGATGTATGATTTATTTCACTAACTCAAAGGGAAAGTTTGCATCTAATGGTTAAATTGATTTTTAGGTTGAAGATCAGCATGCTATTAGTCTAAGAGGCCCTTTCCTAGAAGCAGAATAACTTCACATGAGTGCAAGTGGCTTCTGTGGACGTGTAGCAAAGTAAAATTTTGAATTAAAAAGCAATGGCAAAGAATAAATGCATTGGAGCAAATGTTTTTTTATTGCACTTAGTGGTACCACAGACTGGATTCTGCTTATTTGCAAGAGTTGTCTAAAATTGTCCCTTTCATAATGTCAGGAAAAAAAAAACCTATCATATTACTTGCTTATTCTTCCATAATGCAACCTTTTTTTATTTTGCCAGAGCCAGTTCAATCTGGCTAACATACAACCACGGACAAGCAAAACATGCTTGCAGTTGACTATGCTCAGAAACTTGTACTGTTCCTTCTTCCGGCCTTTTTGTGGATGGGCATCATGTTGGCCAGCTCCCACTCATCTGGGACCTCTCCAGTGAGCCAAGACTGGTGGTAAACAATGGAGAGCGGCTTGGCCAGTTCATCTGCCAGCTCTCTCGGCACCTTAGGATGGATCCCATCCGATCCCGTGGACTTGTGGGGATCCAAGTGGCTGAGCTAGGTCTCTAACTGCTTCCTCCTGGATTACAGGGAAACTACTCCCTGACTCCATCTGCCAGCTCAGGAGGGCAGCTGCTGGGAAGACAACCTATTCTATCTTGCTAGTAAAAATTGAGGCAAAGAATGTGTTAAGTACCTCTGCCTTTTCCTCATCTTTAGTTACAATATTCCCCTCCATGTCCACTAAGGAGTGGAGATTGTCCTTGCCCTTCCTTTTGTCATATATTTATAAAAGCATTTTTGCTGTCTTTCACAGAAGTGGCCAGTCTTAAGCTCTAAAAGGGTTTTTGCCTCTCTAAAGTATTATCTGCTCAAGCTGAGCCAACAAAGGATTACACAGAGAAGTATAAATAGATTCTGTGTTCTAATTTATTTTTCTCTGTTGTTGTTTTTTTTTTCCCTTTAATGGAGAATATTAGTATATTAATGGAAATACGATTTACAGAAAATAATAAGGCTCCCAAATCTTAAGCCAAAATTTGTTCTCATTTAAGATAGTGATGGAGCCTTTAGAGGACAGGATGAGACATAATTCTGATCAAGATATTTTCCACAAACCTAGGCAGGAGAGAATCTCATCTGTCTTCTAACATGAGTTGTATGCTCTAGTTTTCTTTATCGAAAAGGTAAAGATGTATTCTGGTGATTTATGAACAAGACGGATATGAGCAGGTTTTGGAAGTGAGCATGTCATTCATGCACTTTCCAGAGAAAACATTATTTTCTTCTCATTTCTGATGTAGTTTTTAGAGGAAGGTTTATTTTTGCAAAGTAGAAAGGTTTACTGAGTAGAAATTGCACAAGAATGTTTTGCAGGTAGTTTAGAAATCCACTATGTTTTATGCATCCCAGTGAGAAGGGACACGTCAATACAGCTGCTGTTACCAGGTGACAGAACTACTATTGATTGCTTTAGGAGTCTGAATTATCTTGCAGATGCTGACCCTGTTAGGTAACACAGAGCCATCTGAAAAGCATGAATGTGGAGCATGTTTGGATTGTATTTCAGTGAATGGCAGTTCTGTAGGGGCAATACATCTCACACAACTTCAGGAATGCAGAAGTTAGGGGGTTAGTTTAAGCAAGTTTCCTTTCTGAAATGGGTAGAAAGATACAGGTGGCTTCAAGAAGCAATCTAAAGAAGAGATAGAATAAATCCCTCTTTCAGGATGTTGTTCATGGCCCTTGCCAAAATCTCTGGAGATACAAGCTGATGCACAAGGACAGACTTCACTTGCATTTCAGAAAGTGTTACTGGCTAAACCTCATGTTTTCATTACCCTTCAGAGAAAACCTAAAATACCTGCAGTATCCTGGTAAGACCTGAGCAGCTTGTACAGAACATCTAATACATCTAATAATATATTTTTCTTGGTATCCTCACATGGTTCCCACTGTGCAAAAAGATTAGTCTTGGGGTTCAGGTTCTTCCTACAAGGGCTATGATGTAGATGCTGCAAGGACTGATCGGTTTTGTCAGCCGCCTGATTCTGCACACAGTGGAATTTATAACTGAGGATAAATTACTGATTCTTTGGCAGTGGTTTAAACCTTTTCCTGACTTTGTCTCCTGAATTAGAATGTAGAGAAAGAAAATCTGCACATAAGGGCATAGTGCCAGGTTGTTGTAATGAAGCAAATGCTGGATAGGCAAGCCATTGCCTTTTTACAGAATCACCGAATGACCAAGGTTGGAAGAGATCTCAAAGATCATCAATTATAGTATCTCAAATTACCACATTCACTTAATCATTAGTACTTTATGCAGATAATTTCTTGTAGAATATAAAATCCAGTCCCACTTTGCCCCCTTTCTGGGTATTGGCCACTAAATTTCCTGTACTTATTCTACTTCACAGAAATGAGATAGACCATGTTTCAGCCTGGGTGCAGATTGAAGTACTGCATTGTACTCTTAACTAATCTGCCACAAATGTTGAGAAATGACATCTTTTGTCTGTGTATTAATTTATCTAGATTTGTACAAAAGTGAGTGTTTTGTTTCTATTCCCTGAACTCTTTAATTAATCACAAAAGCTTTATCAAAAAGTGCATGAAAGTAATTGTTTTGGATACTCTTGAGTTGTGCTTACTTGTTTTAACTCAAAAATTGTGTGATGTACCATGTATCAAGAAGTAGTATTCTCACATAATCTTTTCTGTAAATACAGTTTCAATGAAAGGTAGAATATTGTATTATTAGGTTTATGAGAGAAGGATAAGAACAGGTTTTGATTTGTGGCTAAGCCCATCCTTCTCCTTTGAAGGACGTATACAGCATATCTAAGATTCACATTGTGTGATTGCATGAAATATATACATGTAATATGACTTCTGAGCAGGAATTTCTTCTTTTATTTGAACAGCTGAGTGAGGCTAGACTGAAGTGAAAATTATGTGAAGAAGAAAGCTACAGCATATTTTGATGTCTTTTCTTGTATCTAAGGTATCAAAAAAATTAAGAACAGGCAGAACATAAGAGCAACTACAGGCCAGTCAGTCTCACCTCTGTGCCTGGAAAGATCATGGAACAGATCCTCCTGGAGTCACTACTCGCTCAAAAGAATAGTGAAGAGGTGATTGGGAACAGTCAGCATGGCTTTGCCAAGGGCAAATCCTGCCTGACCAACCTGGTGGCCTTCTATGAGCAGGTGACAAAATTAATAGATGAGGGGCGAGCAACTGATGTCGTTTACCTGGACCTGAGCAAAGCCTTCGACACTGTCCCGCACCACATCCTGGTCTCCAAACTGGTGACACATGGGTTTGATTGGTGGACCACTAGATGGATAAGGAACTGGCTTGATGGCCGCACCCAAAGAGTGGCTGTCAATGGCTCCATGTCCCAGTGGAGGCCAGTGACAAGTGGAGTCCCTCAGGGATCAGTCCTGGGACCTATCTTATTCAACATCTTTGTGGGGGACATGGACAGTGGCATTGAGTGCACCCTCAGCAAGTTTGCTGATGACACCAAGCTGTGTGGTGCAGCAGACACGCTGGAGGGAAGGGAGGCCATCCAGAGGGACCTTGACAGGCTGGAGAGGTGGGCACAGGCCAACCTCATGAAGTTCAATAAGAGCAAGTGCAGGGTCCTGCATCTGGGTCGAGGCAATCCCAGGCACAAATACAGGCTAGGCAGTGACTGGCTGGAGGATAGCCCTGAGGAGAGAGACTTGGGGGTGCTGGTGGACAAAAAGCTCAACATGAGCTCTCAGTGTGCACTTGCAGCCCGCAAAGCCAATCAGATCCTGGGCTGCATCAGGAGAAGTGTGGCTAGCAGGTCGAGGGAGGTGATCCTCCCCCTCTACTCAGCCCTGGTGAGACCCCACCTGGAGTACTGTGTCCAGTTCTGGAGCCCCTATTACAAGAGGGATGTGGAGGTGCTGGAACGTGTCCAGAGAAGGGCCACGAGGATGATCAGAGGGCTGGAGCACCTCTCCTATGAGGACAGACTGAAGGAGTTGGGGCTGTACAGTCTGCAGAAGAGAAGGCTCCGAGGTGACCTAATTGTCGCCTTCCAGTATCTGAAGGGGGCCTACAGGAAGGCAGGGGAAGGACTTCTCAGGATATCAGGTAGTGATAGGACTAGGGGGAATGGAATGAAGCTGGAGGTGGGGAGATTCAGGCTGGATGTGAGGAGGAGGTTCTTCACCATGAGAGTGGTGAAACCCTGGAATGGGTTGTCCAGGGAGGTGGTCGAGGCCCCGTCCCTGGGGGTGTTTAAGAGCAGGCTGGATGAGGCTCTGTCCAGGCTGATCTAGTGTGGGGTGTCCCTGCCCATGGCAGGGGGGTTGGAACTAGATGATCCTTGTGGTCCCTTCCAACCCTGAATGAAACTATGAAACTATGAAACTATGAAATTTAATTGCAAAGACAATTTGTAAAACGCTTTCCCTTTTTTTGGTGAAATGCTGTTTCATCTTACGTGGCACAAGGAATCAGATTAAAGACAACAGAATGTTCTCTTTGCCTGCTTATTTCAGAACATCCTTGGTCCAAAGAAGTTAACTGCTGTCTTTCACTAATCTATTTGAATGACTAACTTACATGCTTGTATACTTGGAGATTTTACTCCACTGATGCTGTCTCTGTTCATCTGGGTCTTGCCCTTAAGAAACACTTCCTTCAGGCTGCCATCTCTAGGTATGATGACATAAGCAGAACAGAAACCCCTGTGAAAGAGCTGTCATAACAAACACATGTAGTACTCCTAAAGCGTTTAGGCACCCAGTGCTTTTGTCTTTTCTCCATGGAATGCAGAATGGATGTGGATGAAATGAATAAAATTTTTAAATTGGTATTTTCTGCAAGCATAATTTAAAATGCTGGAGCTCTGAAAAATAATACTCATGACAAAAAGTCTGTCTCATAGGAGGTAACATTTGACACAACCTCGCCACAGCAGAATCGCTGCTAATTAAAACAAAAATTTAGTTTAAAGGAAAATAAGTAAGTCTTTAAAATAACAATCTGCCATAGCAAACTTTAATTCAGTATAGGGTAGTGTAGGGTAAAATGATCTGGTCAAAAATTGCCAAGCTGAAAATAATGTGATTGAAAATCAGAAAATTCCAGTGAAGTGAGTTATAAATGAAGTAGTCCACATGGCATCTTCCAAGGAAACAAATCGGGACAGTGAAAACTTTTACTGCCTGTTTCTTCTTCTCCACTGCCCCATTTGATCTGGGAGGGGAGGAAGCATGATTTTCAAGATCATTGCTCTTTTAAATCAGTTTGCTGGTATCCTCTTTCATGACTGAGGAATCTGGAAGAGACAGAAGAGTCATTTGAGGGATGACAGAAAAGACTCTGCACTGTGGATTCCTCAAATCTTTTTTCTTTAGAGTCAGTTTGTGTCACAGAATACAAATAAATAATGAGAACACGGAGAGGTATGGTTTTATTACATGGAACAGTAAAGGATGCAGTGAATCACTAGGACCAAGGTTATACAGTCATTTTAATTCAGAGTAAGCCAAAAGTGCTGCTCAGAGAGACAGTTTTATCTGTCCTTTGCCCTTGGCTACTCTTGGCCAACGCCAGTTCACATAGGGCTGTGCAAAAGAGACAAACCAAAAAGTTTTCTCTGGATCAATTCCAGCTCATTGCTGGAATGGAATTGGAGATGTTCAAGTCTCTTGAGGATCTCTGGTTTATGAACCATCACAATTACAGTAGATTCCTTCCCTACCCACTACCACTAAATCCTCCAGAACTGAGTACTGCCAAGCTAGCTTTTGAATAATGTAGAAATAATAGATACATTTTTTAAAGTCAGTGTTTATCTTTTCACATGGACTATGTCATGACTCTAAATATCTGGCTCAGCAGTATGACAGTATGGAAGAAAATCTGCTTTTTCAAAATGCCTGCAGCTGCAGGATTTCATCCCAGTTCTCAACGCTTACATTGAGACTGACCTGTAAAATACTACATTTGCACTATTATTTCTTAAGCATTTATACTCTGGAATATTTATTTTACAGTATCACATAAAACATTATATAAACCAATGAAACAAATTACACAGAGACTTCTAAAGGTCCAGCCCTGACAGGGACAGTTCTGGGGGCTCTGCCATCACTTAGGAATGTAAAATGTCTATCCTTGACTTGCCAAATCAGTTCACCTTCCCTTGTCTGTTTTCAGGAACTTTGTTTCTTGCCAAGCAATAGATGGTCACAGGCCATAAGATTGGCCTTTACTGAAGTCTATTTTCTCCCCAGCCACAGAATGAGATCAGATCTATCAGTTCTTGCTGCACTTTCCAGGCAAGGTGCCAGTACTTTTTGCCATATGCTGCCAGCAGGTTACCTTAACAAAGACATGTCTTGGCAATTGCTTTTCTTTTTTAAGATATAAAGATGCTTTGATGAAGTGGAGCCCTACTATAACTCAATGCTTTTCCTTCTGCAATAAATAATTTCAAATTCTTAAAATACTGTTTTTCAAGAAAAAAATGTGCAATTTGGCAAAACCAGATTAAAGAAAAAAAGGTAAATTAGCCTCTATAAAATCTTTGATGATGAAACACATCTTCCATGTCTTTGCTGCATATTGTGCTAATCCATGAAATAATATTAGAAAAAGAAGCAAATTCATTCCTAAATGTCACAATTACATTTAACAGAGAACATTAAAAGCAGTTATTTCCTTTCTTTATTGCTTACTGGGTTTATTATTTCATTATAATTTTTCATACAAACCCAAACCAGGCCAGCTTAGCTTCTTTCATTTACAGATAATAACTAAATAGAATTTAAAAGGAAGCTATAGCAACTCCTTCAGTATAATTTATTGTGCAGCAATTCACAAAGATTTTTGTCCCTATAGCTGAAGCATCTTTTGTCCTCAGTGAGACCAAACCAAGATTGTATTGGAAAAGCTTTGTGTGAGAAGGGTCATTGGCACTGATGTTCAAAGTAATTATTCTTGTAAAATTAATTAACTTTTAAAAAAAAATTAAAAATCAAAGCCCTTAGAATCCTTCCCATTGGTAACAGCAGGTCTGTGCTTTTTATGTTCATTGTGGCAGATGTTCTTTACATCCTGGATTTTTTCAGAACAACAGAATGGTTTGATGGATGAAGGACTGCATCTGGAAAAAGTGTATTAGCCAGCATCATTAAAAACCTGTGCCAGAGCCCACTGAAATCAGTGGGAATCACTGGCTTGTGCTCACATTTTTCATATCTTGTTAAGTGAGAATAAGTCTTGATTATTAAAAAAGAATGGCATGATATTCCTTACTTTCATTGCACATAAATTCTTTCTCCAATAGTAAGGAAGGAAATAGGTTGTATTGGTGGGAGAATCTGTCACTGCCTGTAAAGATGGGTAGGTTTGCGATCCTGTGAGGCTTGCAGGCTAGCATAGTAGCTATTGGGTGGCAAACCCGCTTGGGGAGTCTGCATAAGCACCTAAGAATTGCTGGGAAGGGGTAACTGATTGTGGTGCACCAGGAAAATTTTGAAAAATTACTAGAAAGGATTAAAGAACAAACAAGAAAGCATTATTGTTCAAGTGAATAAAGGCACTATTTGCATCTCAGTGCTGTCCTCTCATTACAGAAAGGCTGTGTATACAGACGGGAAAACACTCATGGGAGGAAAAGAAGGATCATTGGAGAAATAGAAGTCTGAGTCACGCTATCAGAAGTGACTGCGTCATCTGGGATTCTTCAGCCTAGGAAAGAGATTACTTGGGATGTATAGCAGAAGACAGTGGGAGCCAGGTTCAAACCACACAAAATAAGGTTGCTTTCATGTCTAAGGTAGTAGATTTCTGGGATTCCATGCCAAATACTGTTGTGATAATAAATGACTTTACATGGGTTGTAAGTGAGAATGGACAAGTTCTTAGAAGAAAGATTCTTAGAAGACGGATTCCTAGAAGATGGATTCTTTGAGGGCTATTAAATGGACAAACCAGATCAGAATCAAGAAATTCTCAAAGCTGAAAATAAATGGAAATTGGGAAATCAGGAGATAGCGTCATATATACTTGCTCTATTCCTGCTTTTCTTTGACAGTCCACTTAGGCTAGATAGACTCTTAAGCTGAATCAGTAAAACACCTCTGTAGTTTAATACTTTCATAATTCTTTATTAAGTATTCTTATTTCTTTATACAGTGGCCCAAATTCTATGTACTTGACAAACAAAAAGACTGTGGCTTAGTTATTTGATGATCTCACTATCTGAAAGTCACATGATAAAAATTATTAATATTCTTTCTATAGCTTTTATGTTTAGGAGCTTTAATCATGACTCGAAATTCTGCTACACCTGAACTGAATAATAGAAAACCAATACAAAATGGAAATACTAAGTCTGCCCCAAATGGATTAGAAATGCAAGTGCAGAAGAAAACCAAAAAGGGCTCTAGCAGAGAAGCACAAGTGAGGCAACATCAGAGACACTGGATCTTACAACACTTTTTGGGAGCATTGTGGTGGAAGAGTATTTTGAGAGGAAGAGTGAACTGAATTTGCAGGTATTACATGGAACACATTTTAAGTATGAAGGATGTCTGAGAAAAAAAAACACAAAACAAACCCAAATCAACAAAACCCCCACAAGTTTGTCTGTAAATGTAACAGAGAACAATACTGTATTTAATACAATACAATTTAATACAATACAATACAAATTTGACAAATGTCATCTGTACAGATGAAAGAAAGAGCAATCTGTGAAAGGATTGAAATCAAACCCGAGAAATTTATGCCTAATGCAGCAGAGGTGAATTCACTGGAGGGATAAAAATGGAAAAGGAAGATGGTAGAAACTGAGATGAATCATTACAGTAGATATGGCAACATTAGAATTGCATATTTTAAAACCAGAGGAAGGAATAGTGATGTAAATTAAATTATGGCAGACCTAGGCAGATGAGCCCAGACAAGAACTGTAGCTGACATGGCAGATAAGAAACCTGCAGCTTGGGTGTTTTTTGCATTGAATCTTTCAGACATGACTTCAGTTGCAGGATCTGCAGCAAGGTCTAAGTTGAGCATGATGTCCACTGTATGGGCATGAATGACAGGGAAAGGTCTCACAGTGGCTGAAAAGGAGGTGTAGGCATATAGAGTAAGGGTAAAGGTGGGAAGATTTCTTTTATCTCTGTCAGGTTTGAACGGAGAAAATTCTAAAAAATGACATGTTTTTCTAAAGTTAAAATGTTTGGTTAGAGAGTGGTAGGACTGGAACTTTAACAGAATGGGGAAGAGAGGGCATGGAAGTCAGGAGTCTGCCACCTGTGAGCATCCATATGAACACAGGTACCTTACATAGGAACTGACTGCAACAGAAATACATCAATCCATCTTTCCTAATCCTTGGGTCTAACACCTGCATCCTGTGTCCGTAAGTAAGAGAGTGAGTAGAGCCCATCTATGCCTAATCCCAAAAACGACACAGATTACTCAGCATGACAATTCACACAGAACTAAAGATATAGATAGCCCTAATTCTAATATTTCTCAATCTTTGCAATCTTTATCTGTTTCTTCAGAAAGCTCTGCTATTGAAGGTCTATTACAACACTCTTTTACAACATGTATCATGAAATAAATGAAACAAAAAAAACAGAAACCCAAATCAACAACCCACAATTAATGGACTACAGCAACACATAGGCTAAAGAGTGAAAGAAATATCTTAATATCTGCTGGGAACATTCCCTGGCAGCATTTGGCTGTGTTAGACCTTGCAGCAGTCTGCAGTTTATTATTTCAAAGTCTTACTCTTCTGAGGCTACTGATACTGAATTTCCTCCCTTTGTAGTTTGAAACAGCAAGGACATCCGATTCTGTCTTTTTCTATTTTACCATGTAGTACTAGACAAAAGAGCAAAGATCACTGAGTAAAGTGCTTGCTGTAATGGCACAGTTAAAGAGTGAAAGCTCTTCAGAAAGATATTTGAGGAGGTCAGTCTCCCTACTACAGATAGTGGTGTTTTGATGGACAAAAAAAGAGTTTGCTGTTTGGATTCAGACAGGTAGGGTCATGGCTTTAATTGTCTGCTCACTGACAGGCAAAAAAAAAACCAAACCAAAAAACCAAACAACAAGATTTCATACTTTTATTTGTCTATACACAGTTGATGGATGAATTAAAAATATACTTTGAGTTTATTCCCTAGGTGAGGAAAAGTTGTGTTATTCCATTTCTTTCTTTGAAAACAACACTTCCATTAAACTCAGAATGATATTTTTAAGTTTAGAATAAACCTTTATTTAGAATAAACCAAACCAGGTTGGAAGAGACCTTCAAGATTATCGCGTCCAACCCATCAACCAATCCAACCCACCCAAACAGCTAACCCATGGCACCAAGCACCTCGTCAAGTCTCCTCCTGAACACCTCCAATGACGGCGACTCCACCACCTCCCTAGGCAGCCCATTCCAATGGGCAATCACTCTTTCTGTATAGAACTTCTTCCTAATATCCAACCTGAACCTCCCCTGGCGCAGCCTGAGACTATGTCCTCTTGTTCTGGTGCTGGCTGCCTGGGAGAAGAGACCATCATCCGCCTGTCTACAACCTCCCTTCAGGTAGTTGTAGAGAGTGATAAGGTCACCCCTGAGTCTCCTCTTCTCCAGGCTGAGCAACCCCAGCTCCCTCAGTCTCTCCTCATAGGGCTTGTGTTCCAAACCCCTCACCAACTTTGTTGCTCTTCTCTGGACTCGTTCCAGCAAGTCAACATCCTTCCTAAACTGAGGGGCCCAGAACTGGACACAGTACTCGAGGTGTGGCCTAACCAGTGCAGTGTACAGGGGCAGAATGACCTTCCTGCTCCTGCTGGCCACACTGTTCCTGATGCAGGCCAGGATACCATTGGCATGAGTGTGACTGTATTCTCTGCTGACTTGCTATTTTGTTATTCCTTCTACAATGATCTTTAGAGAACCCCAGCAAAGATTCCTTTTTTAATTTTTTTTTAATGGCTAAATTGCAGTCAGAAGATATTATTTTACCTTTCTTCAGCAGCTGAAGAGCAGCACTGAAATGGAGATTCATGCATGTGCTCTTGCAACAGGCTGTGCACTGAAGGCTTGGTCTGAAAAGAACCACTGGAATGCTGAGATAATTGAAAGATGTGATGTGCTTGACATGACCTGATATTCTGAAATATTTCTAGGCAGTTTTTTAGGTAAGTTAGTAATGCAGCCACCAGGACATTTTCATATTCCAGCTTTTCATAATTTTGCTCTAAAAATGACATTTTAAGATAATTTTTCTAGGTGTATGAGGGTAGTACTTAAAGGTGCTAACCTGACAATGTTTACAATTGATTTGATGGAACAGTGAAGTGCTCAGCTCTCGGCAGTGTGCCAGTAATACCTCATTTTTTCAACCAAAAAGGCAACTGAAGGTTTCAACATCCTTGATTATATGCTGAGATAGGCAGTGGCCTTCCAGAATATGGAATCAAACATTCTCTCTGAAGGTTTCTTTCAGTTGGAGCAAGAATTCTCCCTTCTCCCTTTACTTGAAACAGTCTAACTCTACTAAAGGAGGCTAGCATCTACCCAGAGAGACTTCTCTTTTAACATGTTTTAATAGCTGGAGATTGCCAAAGAATGGTGATCAAAAGATAAATTGGTAGCTCTAGTTAATTTTGATGCTGTATATGTTATTTACTTTTAATTATTAAACTTATAGGATTTGTTGGTAGAGTCTATGTTTGCAGTGCTCAGAAGTTTAGGGAACCAGAATAAATTTTGTATTCCTTTTATTGATGTGAAGTTTTTCTGATGCAGAATTGGGGGAAGTATACAAGCTGACTACAGAAGATAACAAAGAATGCATGCATGCTCTTTGCAGAAATAAGTGTGACTATCCCTCTGGAGCAGGGAAAAAAAAAAAAAGAGGAGGAGTGGTTCATCAGTGGGAGGTGCTGACGAAGAGCAAGGGCAGCCATTAATTAACTTCTCGCCAGAACTGTATAAGCAGAAAATGCAATAATCCTAGCATAGCAGGCTGCCCCAAAAGGCTGAAGTGAAAGCCAGTCCATATATCTGCTTTGATTTTCATGTTGAAAGGATTCCCTAGCCCCTCCACTGCTCTGCAGGGTGGTCCCCTCCCCTTATTTGTGTTAAATGCAGAAAACTCTCCATCTTCAAGATGTCTGTGTCCCACCATTTGCTCTTCTACATAAAGCTAAATCTGGGGTTGGTTCTGTTTCCTTTTCCTTCCCCTTATGTGTGATTTGAGTTGTCCTGCCAATCACCATGTATGGGACACAATCAGGGGCTTGTCCCTTGTCTGGCATAGGCTTCCACAGAACTTGTTACTGCCTGCATCAGCATGGATCTGCAGAGTCTAAATCAAGGGATCTGAGCCCTGCTACTGGTCCTGTTAAGACTGAAGTTGTGTGCGGAGTGAAAGTAGGATAAGGATGCCAGTTAAAGGGCAAAAACCCTTTGAGGTGTGAAAAGCTAAGACATGCAACTCCTATTGGAACAGAAGGATGGTCAGAGTTTTAAAGGAACACTAGACTGCATAAGCCAGGAGCATATTTGGGTAGTGAAAGCATTATGCAGTCAGGCTACTCTATGGAGCCAAAAATTGGTGGAGGAAATGGGAGGTGCCAGTGTGAACACATTAACTGTGAAAATTAGGAAATTCAAGCACAGAATGAACATAGAATTCACATTTTTCTTTGGAATTTTCTACCCTTCAAATATATTCAACATCTGAAACACAGAAAGCTATTACTGAAAGTATTTCAGATACATAACTACATCATACACCAACTAATTTTTGAAAAAGATGACTAGTATACCCATAACACACTACCTGCAATGCCAAGAGAAGTTTTGGCTCAGGAAAGCCCGCATGGGTGATACATGGATAGCTGTGCTGAATGTAGTGCTGGCTCTTGGCATATACCCTATTCATGACATACGTTGTTTCTTCCATGCTTCACTGTAGAACTGATTTGATCCTAATTGCACTTGTCCATCATTAAACACATATCTTCAATATTGCTCTTACAATTCTTAGCAAGCTTTTATGTTCAGCACTATTCTTGATTCTCAGGCTCTTGAAGGCATACCACTATGCCAGACCATCCCTTCTTTAGAAGTCATCCTTCTAATTATGAAAACAAGTTTGAGGAAGAAAAACACCCAAACCCATCTGAGTCCCTCAGTCCTTTTAAACATCCCATGAAGGTTTTGTGCAGTGGGTTATTTTATGCAAAGGCCTGGCATCACTGGGTGCTTGCAGGGGCTGGAGGTGCCCCTCACGACTGAGGTGTTAGGACTGTGAAAAGGCAGTGGCCCTGCATTGCTCTCCTTTGCTGCCCACCCTTCACCATTAGGCTTTCTGCTTAGCTCCTGGATTTGGGTGATGTGGTCAAACAAAATGCCTGGATATTTTTTTTCCTTTGATTTTCCAAATGTGAGGGCTTGCAGGAATCCTAGCACTATGTAATTGTTTTGGTTGGAAAAGACCTTTCAGATCATTGAGTCCAACCATTATCTAATTAAGTCCCTCAGAATGACATCTCTGCATCTTCTGAACACCTCCAGGGATGGAGATTCAACCACCTCCCTAGGGAGTCTGTTCGTGTTTGAGAATCTTTTCAGTGAAGTTTCTTCTAATATCCAACCTAAGCATCCCTTGCTGCAACTCGAGGCCATTTCCACTGGTTCTATAGCTTATTACTAGGGAGAAGAGACCAACACCAACCTGGCTCCAGTTCCCCTTCAGGGACCTATAGAACGAGCTTGACAATACCACAACCAACTTGGTTCTGAGAACAGAGGCTAAATTAAAGCAGTTTTGCTTCATTTCCATAGAGGGGAGCAGACTGATTTTTGACTGTTTTTTCCGAATAAATGAGACCCTGAACACGCCCCCTCCCCGAGAATGAATGGGTCCACACTGGAACTTTTGTGTTAAGTGCTTCGGACTCCTGGGACTACCCGTGTCCCTCCCTACGGGAGATCCGAGTGCTAGCCAAGTCACTCCGAGCCCTACTCCCCGCCGCATCCAAAAGAGTGACGACCAGCGCCGGGCGGAGGATGGGCACTGCCGCCACCTCGGCTCCACGTCGGGCGGTGCAGGCGCTCCCGCTATGCGCATGCGCGGCGGGGCGGGCGGAGGATAGGTGCGCAGGCGCGGCAGCGGGACCGGCCGCCGCGGGCGGGCGGGCGCGGGTCTGCATCCGGGTCGCCGCCGTGCCCATTGTCTGGGGAAGGGGCCCGGGGTTCCGCGGCGCTACACCTGAGGGCCTCTGCCCGTCCGCCGCTCACCTGCGCAGGCTTTAGTAAGTGGTCCTCAGCGGTTTTTCCCGCCCCTGGCCCGGGGAGATGGCGGGATGCCCGCCGAACGCCCTCGCACCCTTCCCCATGAGGGTTCATCGTTATCCCTCGGGCGCTTCGTGGTCCCGGCTGCCCTTTTCCCTTCCCTTTCCCCGTGCCCCTCGCCTCTGGCGCTGGTGGATCACGCCGAATCGCTGTCTTAGGTGGTGCTCGTGGCTCGGGGAGCCTCTGGCAAACCCGCCCAGCTTTCCTCCCCCACCTCCTTCCCCTGGGTTTCTGCCGGTGCCGGGAGCTGCGAGCAGCCCGGGAGCCTCGCTCGGTGCGGTGCTGTGCTGCCTTCCTACACCTGAAGGGAGCACGGCTGCTCCGCCGGGCAGGCGGCTCCATCCTGGTTAGCTGTGGGTAAACCTCCCATTCTCCCCTCCATCATTTGTGGGCATGGATGACTCTGGGACCCCCGTGCCTTCTGGATCTGCTCCGGCGGTGTGGCGGAGACCGCTCCTGCTGTCATGGCCATTCCTCCTTTTAATTTAAGTATCTTTAACCATGCCGAATTCTCATTGTGCCACCTAGTAACCGTACCATGTTTTTTTTTCCTGCAGTGGACCGCAGTTCGAAGAGGAGACAAGTGAAGCCTTTAGCAGCTTCGCTGCTGGAAGCTTTAGATTATGATAGCTCTGATGACAGTGATTTTAAAGTTGGAGATGCGTCAGGTAAATATGCTTCCTCATCTCCTTGGTTCAGAATTATCTCATTTTTGATTTATGGTTGTTCATTTAATATAGGGAGACAGAAAGCTGTTAGTGAACTGCTGGGACTTGGAGCCACTTGAAGTTCAGTTACTCAGTTGGATAACTGGAAATTCTTATACTGTAGATAAGAAACAGCTGATTAAGCAAAATATCTATACAATACTTAAATTTTTTATCAAGAGAAACCTCAGTATGTTTTGGCAGAAGCGTTTGAGTAGCTCCTGTGCTGACTGTCTTATTTTATTGCTTTTTATTTCTTCATTGTAGAGGTAATTTTTGAAGTCTTCACTACATTTAATATTGTAATAATGTTCTAAAACTGTTTTGGTTTGAATCAGTCAGCATAATAGTTGGTTGTCAACTTAAGAACTTGCCTGTTTCTCAAGGTTAGTTACACTTGGTGAGTGAAAGCCTTAAGCGGAAAGATGATCTGTTCAGGTTTTTAGTGTTTTTTTAACAATAGACAAGGTGTCCATACAGATGGCTGTGCAGAAGGGTGTATGCATTTCATACTAGAAGGAAGCCTTTGCCTCTGAGTGGTTTTGTTCTGCAGTCTTTCCTATGTGTGCAGATTCCTGTGTCTGCAGTAAACACCCACAGAAACTGCAAGTAAGCAAGATGCTAAAATAAAATTAATAAAGTACATTGGAAGGATGGGAAGGGAAAGGAGGGGCAGGACCATGTTTGTGAATCAGTTGCACATTGGGTATTCTGTGGCATATGCGCAGGGGAATAAGCAGAGGTGCAGGATGTGTAAGATGTAAGGGAAGTGTTATGACAGCTTGTTAAATGACTTTGCTTCGTATTTCTGCCCTGGAAACACTGATCTATGTTTTCATGTGAATGTGTTGTGCAAAAATAATCCCCACATCTGGCAGATTCCTCCTTATTAATGAACTTAAAAGTGCTTAATAGCAATTGCTCCACTGCTAGTTTTAAGATAAGCCCTAATGCTTCTGGGATCATTTTTTCCCCCCCAAGCTTAGCCATGTTTCATCTAGTGGAAGCAGGCTGCAATTGACTTAAGAGAGTATAACTGATGTCATCTTGCCAATTTCATGCTAAGATTTTTTGCGAGGGTTGTTTTATTTACTTTTAAACCCTTATTTTGGGGGTTTTTAATCATTTCTTTTTGAGTAAGGGCACTACCATTTTTAAAGACAATTTGTCATAAAAGGGAATTATTTTTAGTTTGCTATTCCCTATTCTGGAATGGCAGTGTAGGCAGGAATTAAAGGAAGAGGAGAACTGGTAATGGAGTATGGGGGAATGGATACATAATTCGGATCAATATATTACTTGATTAAAAGACAATCATCAATAATAAAGTTTTCTGTCTCAATTGTGTCTAAATGCAGGGGATTAATTTGTGATTACTAATCTTCTTTGACTTTTAGGATGTCATATGTAGACAGGGTGAGGGGTCAGTGTCTAGCATTGAGAGTATTTCAATCTTGGTTTCATTTTGAGGAAATTAGATGGATCCTCCCTTGAAAAAGCAGCACTGAATTGAAACAAGCATGTGAGAAAAAGCCTCATAAAGTTCTACTTAAAAAGTTTTACTAATTACTGGTTTGTGTTCATATATCTCATACAGCCTTGTTTTTAACATTTCAGAATCTATATCACTTGTAGGAAGAATTAATGGTCTGTTCAATGAAGTTTAAACTTTAATGAAAACACTGAAACCGCAGCAGACTGACATTTTGCATATTATTCAACGATTTTCAGTGTGCAAGGAGAAACCTGTGGGCTTTTGGAGAAGTTGGCAAATAGGAAGTTATTAAACATATAGCCTCTTAAATTGAAAGTAAAAAGGAACATGTGTTACGTGTAATAGTTGCGGGACATTTGAAACAGAACATCTGTGCTGTGATTTAAACTGGAACTGTAACAACATAGCCTAAAATTTGTTTGTATCTAGTCTCTTTAGATTTGGAACTGCTGAAACAAAGTGACTTTTTTACGCACACACATAAGTAAAATTGCTAACTTCAAAGTTTTATATGTATATCTACATGAAGAATGTGTGTGTATGCATGCAAGCAACCCTACTAGACAAATTCTGGATTGTTGCTGGTAGAAAACAGTATTTTCTGCTTTTCACAAAGCATGATGAATATTTCTACAACACCATCAGGACTGTTGCCTTTTTAGCTCTGCAATGTGCATTTGTGAACCAAATAAATATATATATATATATATATGTTTACAACAAAAACTTTGGAAGTCAGAAGTGAAAGGACCTTTTGAATACTGAATTAAAAGAATGCTAAAATTGTTTACTTCCTGCTCACAATGTTGCATCCATATGTATGAGCTCTAGGATGTCAAGTGATACGTGCTTGTAGACAGGATTGTGCAAGTCCAGGAGGACTGAGCCCTGAACAGTTAAGCTTTTACACATGCTCGTTGCTCTGTCAGATTTCTGGGAATATGAGATGCAGTAAGGATTTGAAAAGTTGATGTTAAGTACTTCTAGGAAGGAATCAACATTTTTGAATGTTTGTATTCAGAATCTTGATGCTTTGGTACATTTTTTTTTTCAGTACAGATAAAATTTCTAACCACCTGACCTCCATTTCCACCAAAAGAAATCCGTAGGAGATATGGCCTTCACTTACAGCACAGCAAATTTATTTTCTTTTGGATTTGAGTCACATCAACAGGCTATTACTGCTTTTTTCCAGTTTAAATACCTCACCATTCTGGCATTTCTGTAGGGAGACTGATTTTAGAACTGTTACATTTGTGTAAACTTACTTAATGTAAATAATTTTCTGGCCTGTGGGCTTTTTGTTTTGTTAATATTGAGTGAAGTAGTATTTTCATGGCTTTTCTGTTTCTATGTGATAGAAATTAGTAATGCCATGTTTTAAAGTACTGTAGTTTTCTGGTCTTTTATAAACATATTGGAAAATGTACTCCTTTATTAAGAATGTTGTATGTAATCTTAATGTGGGATCAGTCAAAACCCCTGCCCTTCTGGAATCAGAGGGTGTAAATATGTGACAAAATGACAATACTGTAATATACCCAAATGAAGTTTTGGTGCATAGTTGTAGAGTAATTCCCATCACAATTCCAAAGCAAGGGTTTACCAATTTTCTTCTCTTTTCACTGGTGAAGTTGGTCAGTTTTGTCAGCTTATATACTGAAATGATGCAGAGAAATGTAGTGTGGTCCCTGAACAAAAATGATGTGTGAATTTAAGGGCTGTCTCTCTATCTCAGTGTAGCTTAGAGGAGTGTAGCTGAACACTGCCTTAAAGAACTGGATTCTGTCACTACTTCTGGTACATGTCTTGTAGACTCATTTTCAGAGGCATTTGTATCCATTTGGGTTTTTGGTACTGAGTGTGGAGCCCGTCTTGCATAACTATTATGTACTATTACTGCAATTGAAGGCAGTAGGAGTTTTGTTTAAAATATGTGATGACCTATATAAATGCATATATCAGGTATTCTGAAAAAACCTGTGACTATCTAGAAATAAAAAGTTGCAAATACCTTTATCTTTCTGTAATTCATTTCCTCTCAGCACAATGGAGATTCCACTTTCGCTTTTCTGTACAGGATATTGTAATATAAAGAAATGTTTGTGAAGCACCAAAGTAGTGTAGTGATACAAAATAGTGTACTGAAATGTTGATGAAGAAATTAGTAGATTTGTTTTTAAGACTAAAACTTGATAAGCATCAGAAGAGTTGTAGGCTTTTTCAGTAGACAGTGATGGTAAAAGAAAAAATGGAACAGCCACTCATTAGTAAATTATCATTTAACTGCACAATCTTAATTATTACAGTAACTTCAAGGCTTGGCTTTGGAACTGTAATGTGTAGCCCCTCATACTGGAATCCCAGAGGGCTCTTTCTCATCGAGAAAAGGAAAACCGTGGGCATTATGTTCTCTTGGGTTGTCTTCATCCCAAGTGATCTCTTTTATTCCTATAGATGCCTAGCACTTGAAGTAACACTTTGGAGTGACTGACAAGTATTTTGAACTTGCATCGTCTTTGAAAACATTGAGATTTCTGTTCTTCCATGTATTTACTGACACTAGAGAAATAATGTAACAGAAATCTAGGCTTTGATTCCAGTGTGTCTGGGCAGGATGGATTTAGTGATGGGATGAGGTATTTTTTTTTTTCCCCTCCTCCTCCAAATGTGAGACTTTGTGCCTTGTCTTTCTAGTCTGTCAGTTACGGAACCCTGGCTTATTGGTACAGTGTTATTCTGCTTGTTCAATTGGTCTTGAACAGTATTTTTATGGTCTCCTACTTTACTATTCTTACTTGACTTTCTCTTGCATCTCGTTTTTTGTGTGTATATGTCCGTCTCTTCTGTATCACTTACCAACTGGTGAAGGTTCTTCCCTGCTTTACTAACTCTAGCTTGGTGGGATGGTCTGTTTGCAGCCTCTGAGAGTCTAGACATGATCACTGAAGATGGGATGTTTCAAGTGTTATTTGGGCATATGCTTAATACAGTACTACAGGGGTTTAGACTCAGCATGTTGTGTCCCAGACACACGTTCAACTGTCTCCCAGATGTCACTTCCCTTGTACAATATGTGTAAGTCTTAGGTGTTTCTTAAATAATAAATATGCCAGCTCACAATTCAATAATTTATATTGAAATCCAATTTTATGCATTACTCAGGACTGTAGCTTTGCGGAGGGAAATCATGGAGTATGCAGCACTTCATCCTAAAAAAGTAAAGTTTGGTAACATTAGAAAGTGGGAAACATGAAGAAGATTCATGAGATAGAGTATCCATTGCCATCTGGGTTATAGTATTGTAAATAAGGCAGTTCCTGATGTCTCAAGTGAAAACTGTCAGCCTTTAGTTCTGAGTGCTTTTGTAATTTGAGTAGGTGTCTACTGAAATGCTGATACAATTACTGCTAGTGTAGAAGTGAGGAAACCACTTATCAAACAAGCTTCATTTATTTTCCTCTTTCCAAAATTATTCCAGATGCTTCTCTTCTGCTATCCGGCGTTGGTTAGGCTTTGTTAGTGGAAGAGGTGAGCTCAAAGTGTTTCACTAGTTTTATCCTTCAGATTTCACTTTAAAACAGGCAACAAAGCTCCCTTTTAGAGGGCTGCTTGTTAAGCTAAATACTGTTTTGAAGAATCAGCCTGTCTTCTGTGAGTGGGGAGCTGTCTACTTACACAGTGTAGCACTTACTCTCTGTATACAGGGATGGTCTTACAGTAATAAAATATATTCACAGGGTGTTGTAAAATACTCCTGCAAAAGCCTGAGAGAATTTCAACTGCTTTAGTGATTTCACTAGCTTTCCCCTGAGGTCTTGTGCATAGTATGTGTTATACAAGACTCCAAAGCTGATGTGCATGGAGAGTGACAGTCACTTGTTTATCTTCATTACAATTTTTGATGCTAATTCTTGAGCCCAGTGTTCTGTCCCTGAGAATTCCTCTCCGAATTATCCTTCTTGGATTTGACTGCCACCTGCTGTTACACTCCACAGAGCTAAAGGTGCACAAGGTGTACAGAAATAAATTGTGCCATTCTCACAACTGTTATCTCTCATATTTGTTCTCAGTGTAACTCTATGTACTTCGCTATTTGATGGAATATCTGGCCTCATCTTGCACTGAGAGTAGCTTGACTTTTCTCCCATAGGGAATGACATGACATGGTTGCCAAGTTGAAAGAGCTATTCTTTAAGAATTTCTTTCAAGAAGAAAATTGTATACTACAGCCCCTTCCTAACTGAAGGTGCGTCTGACAGAGGAACACCTGCAAAAATAGCTGTTATCACAGAATAGCTCTTTCTACAGAAGCACCTAGCACAGTGGATGCATTCAGATAAAAGAGGAATATTCCTTACTATAGGTATTTGGTGTGTACATGCAGGCAGAAAGAGTAAAAAGTGTAATGTGCAAAAAATAAGAAAAAAACAAGCATTGGCTGGAGAGAAGTGAATGCAACTAATATTTACATGTTCTCTGCTTTATGCTGTTTGCAAGGCATAAAACAGCTGCAGGGTATTTGTAGTGCTGTAGTAATGATGTTAGAGGTTAAACTATAGCTGGACTAAAATTCCCCTCCAAAATGAAGTGAAAGAGTAAATTCTCAAGAATTCTAAGCATGATTAGAAATCAAAGAGCACAGTTAATGTATCCAAAGAAATTACTGTTGTGGAGTTATGACAGGAAAGTAAAACAAAGTAAAATAATATAAGGTATCTTAAAAATCCCCTTAAATCAGAAAACTCTATACTACCTTATTTACAATGAGACAGGTAGTGCACATTAGCACTCAGAACCTGTGAAGTGAGATACAAAACTACATTCTGCTTTTTAGACGTAGATGGCATTTAATCTGTAATGTCTAGTATGAGAGTCTAGCTTTAGGGGTTACTTTGAAGTGTTTGTGAGAGCTGGCAAAGATGATAACCTGGTTTGGGTTGGAAGGGGCCTTTAAAGAACATCTATGCTAACTCCCTGCTGTGGTAAGGAACATCTTTTACTGAATCTGATTGCTCAAAGCCCCATACAGTCTTACGTTGAATAATTCTGGGGATGGAGCATCCATAGCGTCTCTGGGCAACTTGTCCCAGTGTCTTACCAGCCTCACTGTAAAAAAAAAAATTCTTCCTTACTTTCAGTGTAGACCATACCCTCCTCCAGGTTAGAAATGATTCCACTGTTCTTGTCACTACATGCTTTGAAGAAAAGTCTCTTTTATCAGTGCTTAAAAATATGTGAAGGGTGGATGTCAAGAGGATGGAGCCAGTCTCTTTTCAGTGTCACCCAGTGATAGGATAAAGGACACGGGGCACAAACTGGAACATAAGAAGTTCTACCCAAACCCTCCCTGGAACAGGCTGCCCAGAGAAGTGCAGAAGTTGTGGAGAATTTTAAACCCCATTTGGATGTGTTGCTGTGAAGCCTTATTGGTGTGCCCCTGCTTTAGTGGGGGTGTTGAACTAAATGACTCCAGAAGTCCCTTCCAGCCCCCACCAATCTGTGATTCTGGGATAAGGCCCCATTGTGTGTTGAAAGGCTGCAATAAGATCTCCCTGGAGCCTTCTCTTCACAAGGCTGAACAATCCCAACTCGGTCTTTCTTCACAGGAGAGTTTTCAGCCCTCTGGCCATTTTTTCCTGCACCCCTGCAGGTGCTCCCTGTCCATCCAGGCTGGTTGTCTTCACTGATGGTTCGTTTTATGACACATGGGGACAACTTACCCTGTGCTTCTAAGGCTTCCTTTTTGAAGAATGTCCAGCTTTCCTGGACCCCTTTGTCCTTCAGGATTGTCTCCCAAGGCACACTCTTAGCCAGTATCCTGAACAGTCCAAATTCTGCCCTCTGGAAGTCTGTGGCAGCAGTTTTACTGACACACACCCACACACCCACCCCCTGGTCTTTCTTTATCAAGGAGTGAGAATTCTGTCATTCTGTAATCACTAAGCCCAAGATAGCCTCTGACCACCACATCACCCAAAAGTCCTGCCCTGTTTGTAAACAGTAGGTCTAATGAGGCACCTACAATGTGTCGGGAAGTTCTCTTCTGCACACTTCAGGACCCTCTTAGATTGTTTCTTTTCTTCTGTGTTGTATTTCCAGCAGACATCTGGTAAATTGAAGTCCCCTGTGAGAACAAAGGCTGGTGATTTGGAGACTTTTTCCAGTTGCTGGTGAAATACCTCATAAACCCCCTCACCCTGACCGGGTGGTCTGTAACAGAATATCTGCCTTGTTGGCCTTTCCCTAATTGCTGTCCATAAGCATGCGACCTTACCATTACAGTTGTCGAGTTCTACGCAATCAAGACACTCCCTAACATAGAGTGCCTCTGTAACACCTCTCCTTCCCTGCCTATCCCTTCCAAAGAGCTTCTCCATTTTTGCGCAGCCTTTCACTTAAAAGACTGCACAATACCTGGTGTGACTCCATTCTCTTTTTTTTTTTGTCTGCCTCTCTAAAGGTTAGAATATTTGCAGGGAACTTTCACCTTCTATTAGCAGCTTGTAAGGAGCTGATCACATGAATGTCCTGATCACTAGTAATACTGCTGATTGTGTGACTGTCAACCAAAACAAAATCAAATCAGTCTCCTTCAAGTACTTCCAGATTCTATCATGGTAACAACTGAGTTACTAGCCAGCCGCAGACATTGTTCTGTAGGGTGGTAATAAATGCCAGGTGAAGTGTGTAGCGTGCTGACCCCACTGCTGAGTTTATTTGGCTTTATAAAGGTATGGGTGTGCACAGGTTGTGTGTGAGGTGATACTGAGTGGTGGGGTGTTTCATGTGGTAACTAAAGCAGTTAAGGATTTTTGAAAAAATTGTAGCCATAGACTCATAGAATTGCTTTGGTTGAAAGAGACCTTTGAGCATCAACATGCTTCTTCTTTACCAAGAACTTGGTGGTGGCTCTCAACAAACTGAAACTGAACCATTGCCTAATTGATCTTGCACTGGATGAAGCAACTCCTTTTTTTCTTGCTAATTAAGAAAAAACTATTTTTTTTTTATTTTAGTTTTTCATCATTAAAACTAATACTATAAATGGAAAGTAGTAGGTGAGTATAGGATGAGAGATAGGAGAGATGGATGATGTCTGTAAAATTTTAACTAGTTAACTTTATTTCCCAGTATTATTCACCTGTAGTTCATAGTACAGATGCCTTATTTTTGTGTTTTTTATTTTAAATACAAACCTGGATTTTTTTGTATTGTTAATTGATGGAAGTAGTGACTACATACAGAACAATACCATGTGATAGAAGATAAGATATGATACAATACCATATGGTATAAGGTTAGAATTTAAGGATGGTTGTGAAGGTGCAACACTGACTGAGGCATAACTTATGCGGGATCAATACGTGTAATAACATTGGAAATTAAAAGAGCTCCCCTAAATCAGGAAAATAATTGTGTACTAAAACTGAAGGTGTAGCATTATCCATACTATTGTTAGTACTTGTTGCATAAACTCTTCAATTTGTAATTTTAAACCTCTTCTGTTGGTTAGGTGTTTTATTTTGAAGATTTCTTTAGAAAACACCTCCAGAACTTAAAAACTGGAATGCTCTTTCTTTAAGATGTGACTTCACACGGAAATTATTCTGTGCTACTGCTTTTTGTTAATGAGCTGCAGTTCAAAGGAACATTTAAATGTTCATTTAAGAAATTCTGCCATCTTTTTTTTACCATCTTATGCACTCATGTTTAACAGATTCTCAGCATACCACTCGAAATAGCAGTATTTGGACACCAGCTGAAAAATAGGTGGAATACCTGATGAGGGAGGAACATGCATCATTCTTTTGTTTAGCAACTTGCTTCAACAGATTTTATTTTTTTGGGGTACATTTGTGTCGGAACTTTTTTTAAATTTTCATATGCTCAACAGATTCTGAAGGAAGTGGTCATGGGAGTGAAGATGCATCAAAGGACAGTGGTGAAGGTTCCTGTACTGAATCAGAAGAAAATATCTTGGAGGAGGAACCGACAGAAGAGAAAGTAGAGGAGCAACAGCCAAAAAGTTCCACTGAAGAAGAGGTACCGACAGCAGACAAAGAGGTAATTAAAACTGAAAAGAAAGAGCAAGAAGATGAAGAAGAAAAGCCAAAAAAGAAGAAAGAGAAGGAGAAAGCAGCTGAACCTGACGCAGTGGCTGATGAGCAGACAAGTGAACCAAAAAAATGGAATTTGCGCAGGAACCGACCTTTGCTGGATTTTGTATCGATGGAAGGGCTAAATGACATGGATGACTATGACAGCGAAGATGACAATGACTGGAGGCCTACTGCTGAGAAAAAAAAAGGTAAAAATGCACTGCGAAAAGAGGGGAGTGATGGAGATAACGAGGATGATGAAGATGATGGAAGCGGGAGTGATGAGGATGACAATGATGAGGAAGGTAATGAAGAAGATAACAGCAGCACCGCTAGTGATGGAGGATCCAAGAAGAAGAAGAGTAAAGTTCTTAACAGGAATAATGCAGATGATGAGGAATTGACAAATGATAGCCTGGCTCTTTCACAAAGCAAGAGTAATGAGGTAGTGAAACCACCTTTCTATAATCTATCTCTTGACAAATGGAAGCTACTCCCTAGTATCTATTCTGTTAATTTGAAAAGTTAAACTGATTGGCTGGAATTCTGTTTGCAGGATTAAACAAAGCAACAAAACTGTGCTAAATAGGCCCTACATATTAAATACCCTTGCTTGGACAGTCTGTCTAATCTAATGCCATTAAAGTCAATAGATTGGCTTCTCTTGACTTTAAGAGGGATTGGATTGTTTCTAAAGCAAAGGAGGTCCAGTATGCAAGACTTACATTTGAGCATATATGTTGAATATCTGTGATGTTTTAAGTGTTAAAACATCTGTGACATATTCATAAAATAGCTGAATGACAGAGTATTATTTATCCTACCCCTTCTTTGAGACAAACATCAAAGTCTGAACACTAAGTTCTCAGATAGAAGAATTCTAAGTAAAGAAATAAACACACTGGGCTTTAAACCATGACAATCATGGTAATTGATGTCAGGCTTGCTTACAATGCTCACAAATGAGGTAGTTTCTTACAGTACTAAAAAGCATTTGGGAACTATTTTTATTATGTTAAATATCTTCTGATTGCAGAATGTGAAAATTCTCTAAATGTTTAATAATGCAACCTTTTTTCCTCTGCACAAGTAGACTTGCCTTGAAGGTTGTGCCTGCGGAAAAGGTGTTAGGTTGCCAGAATGGTTGACTTCATGTCCTGTGGTAGCAAACTACATTCAGTTTTCAGCAAACACTTGCAATGTCAACATAACATTTGATAAGTAATAGTGGTATGGCACTAAAGTTCTACTCTTCCATTTAAATTTTATTTTAGTGTGTAAAATGACAAGGAGCTAGACAGTATCTGGAAGAATTGGGTACTTTGGTTTGTGTTATATCTATATGATTGCAGATGAGCTGTACTGTTTTACTTGCTAGTAATTGTGTTTGGGAAAAAAAGAGGCATAATTCTGTTTTGGGTTTTTTTTTTGTTTGTTTTTTTAGTTATTTTTTTGCATAGTCATCTTTCATTGCCTAGCTCTGTAATTCTAGTCGTGCTACCCATATTTTTTGGCTTAGGAGCTGAAAGTGCTGTACCAATACTAATGATCAGAACTTCAAACAGACATAGGCAGTTTTGTTTCAGAGTTGTTTCCCATATTGGAATGGAGATGCAAGTCTACACACTTAGGAATATAACCTTGATTATGTCCATAATTTCCATTTACTCAAACAAAAAAACCAATAATCTTATTTCAGAAACTCAGAGCTGTCTCTCATGTATCTTCTGTGAAGAATCTTAATATGCATGCACATCAGGCCTTGGATTTAGGACACTGATCAAAAGCTAAAATCAAACTCTGAAAATTTGAAGTTCAGATAGTAATTTTGTAACTGATAATTTATCTTCACTGCATGTAAAGCAAAGTACTGTTTATCTTACTAAGTCTTGCAGCAGTGAGTATCAGTAGACTGGATTATAGACTAATATTTAGATTGATACTTAACTGTATTATAACCGTGTACTCTCCACTACTATAATGTCATAAAATGGTAGGAAAGAAAATAGTATTCTGTCTAGCAGACAAATTTTGCAAAATCTCATTACACTGCAGAAGGTAAGTTCTTAGAAAATCAGCTGTCTGAATGCATAATTAAATAAAAGAAAGAATGTTCAGGTAATTAACTCTGAACATAAGATAGTGTCCTTAATATGCATTCTTCCTTTCCTTACATTTTTAGGATGGGTGTTGGAGGAGGGTGTTGACAGCAAGTTGTTTAGATTTTATTTATGTGTAAAATTCTATTTTGTTTTTCTATACTTTAGAAAAATATTTTGAGGTCTGCAGATACAGTATTTTACCTTGTGCTGTAAGGAAATCCTAACTGCTTTTCTACTGTTTTAAGCACAGAATACAAACTTGGCTTTCTTCTCTAGGGTCAAGCATCATTAGTAGATAAATAGCACTTTTCTGTTTTTATAATTGCTAACCACTTTATGGGATTCTTCTGTTCTCAGTAGGGGGGTTATTTTATTTATTAATTTTTGTTTAATTCCTCTAAAAGATTTATATAGGCATATTGCTTGAACAGATTTATATAGGCATATTGCTTGAAATGCTCACTTGTTCATTAACACACAGAAATGGGAATGACATAGTGATTTAGCTGAAATCCTTTTCTCCTACTTGAAAAGGGAGCAGGACTTGGTCAGGAGATGGCAGCAGTTTCATCTCTGCATGAAAGTTCCCATTCTTTAGATGTGGATTCAGCTTTTGGGATGGGGTCTTCCAGGTGTTTACATGGATGAAACAGGGGAGAGCAGCATACGTTCCAGATCGCTCCCTCTCCATGTCTGCAGAGAAAATTAATTCTGCTAGTCTGTTCTGTACAGAAAATTAATTCTGCTAGTCTGTTTGACCTGCTGGCTCTCTTCATGTAATGTAAACTAGATCCAAATTTGAATGTCCTTCCATTATTGCTTTTTTCCTTTTTACTTCCCCCCCACCCCCATGTTTGTATATGTCCTCTCCTGCCTAAACACCTGGTGCTACTTCAGTGTTGTTTGCACAGTGCAGTTCTGTTTGTTTAATTTAAAGTAGTAGTTTGGCTTTCTTTGTTGTTTTGCCTTTTTTTCCCTCTTCTTTTTTGTAAATTACCAGATCTGAGGCTTCTGTAGCAGTAGAGATTGCAAATTTCTTTTAGACTTCCATTAGTGGAGCCAAGTAACAGTTTAAGTCAAAGGTACTGTCAGAAAAAGCTGATTTCTGTAAATCTCAGATACATCTGAGAAGGATGTGGCACAGTACAGCGATTCTGCCAAAGTTAGAGCATCTATTGCCATTTTCCTATCTGTAATATGAATGGTAAGCCAAGAGTGGGTATTTTGAGTAATGATGGGCCACAGTATTTTTGAAGGGAAAAAAAAAAGGGCAAGTTTCTTGCTTTCCTTAAAATGCTTTGGAACTTTCTCCTAAGAAGAGGATGTTGGAAGAAATGCTCCGTAAATCTGAAGTCTGTAGAGGAGAATCTTGCCTTTTTCACAATTAATTGCAGTCCTGTAAGCAAGCATGACTGTGGGAATGGTTTTATAATGTTAGAGTTTTACTTCTGGATGAGAGATTAGGGGGTTTTATAGGTTGTTTCCTTATACTGTTAAGAGAAAATGCCTGGGAGACCCAGAAGCCTTACTTACCTGCTACAAGTATGTGTTTGACCTTTCCTAGGTCAAAAATGTTGCAACAAGCCACCTCTGCTACTTGAGATAAACTATTTGAATCCAGCTTTAGGTGGTAAGATTATTTTACGTCTTTATCTTGCATTAAATTCAAGCAGCAGTTCTCCCTTTGCCCTCCAAATAGCTGCGCACATAAATGTCAAACACAAAGAGACTTTGTTAATGATTCACTGTAAATTTGGTGTGGAGATTTAACTGTATCAGATCAAGAGGCTCTCATGAATAACTGCCTAGATTAGTGTGAGAATTTAAGATCCTTGAGGATGAAAACCAACTTCAGGTAGCATTCATGATACTTCTCACCTGCTTAGGCTGCACAGGCACAATATTGATGCTGTGTTTTAAGTTGTAAGTGGGAGGTTAGAATGAGAAAATGGGGGTGGGGGGGAAACCCCATATTTTGAGAGGGCATCTTCCACTTTGATGTTTTTTTTTTTTAGAATATTTTTGGAATATTCTGTTATTTTTGAAGGGTTACCATTTAGGCTTGAAGTCTCAGCCTCTAATCTCCCATTTCTTTATATTGCGGTTATTTTTCAGTGGTGTCCCAAATTTCACACTTGCCTCTATACCTTCATACCACCAACGAATGTAGTTCAAGCTCAAGGCTTGCCTTTAGTAAAAGAGAAAAGAAATTGTATGGAAGCTGTGAATATTAGTAGAAGAGACAGTGATTTTTTTTTTTCCTCACAATGCAAAGCCTAAATGGATTTTATGAAAAGAAGTAATTAAAAAGTAAATAAACTTACATATACCCTGATTTGGTTTGTAAAACAATTTTCTGTGTTTCCTTAAAGAATGTAGCCTTTAATAGAGAATTTCTCTAAGTGGTGTAGTTCACAATCCACTTAAAGAAAGCTGCCAAAGCAGGGCAATGTGTTTGTTCTGCAAATTCTTACTCCTGTGTGAAATCAGATGAAAATAAGTTGTTATAATTTTAATAAATAATATGTTTTTTACTTAGAGACACAGAAATTTGTGTTACAACAAAGTCGAACTGAGTTGGTAATTTGTTATAGTTTATGCAAGTGAAAAGTTGGCAGGCTTGTTTGTATTTTCAGATTTTCTAGATCCATGTGAGTGGTGTGTTTGGTTTCTTTTTTTTGCAAGGTGCAGATTTTAACAATGTTCCAAATACTGGGACATTTGAAGGTCACATTTGGCCTTAGTGTTTTCCTTTTAACTGTTAAATGTTGTTTAAGGAATATATGTTTGTTTCTCTTTGTGGAATATAAATATGTTACAGACATATGTTTCTATCTGAGGAAATAAGACCCTTCTCTGGCCTTTTAATCTTAACAGACCTGTAGATGCATATTGAGATCCATCCTTTCTCCTGTAGATGCATATTGAGATCCATCCTTTCTCCTGTAGATGCATATTGAGATCCATCCTTTCTCCTGTAGATGCATATTGAGATCCATCCTTTCTCCCAGCTCTTATATTTGTGCATGAAGTGTTTGAACGTTCTGACCACAAAGAAAGTTTTAGTCTTGTGAAAATAATTGCCCATCTTTTTTCTGTTTTGTTATTCAAAAATTGAGCACATCACAGATCTTTTGTTTGTTTTAAATAAAAATGGAAGTTCCTAGCATAATCCATGTGTCTTCATTTCTCAATATTAGGACTCATTGATCCTTGAGAAGTCTCAAAATTGGAGTTCCCAGAAAATGGACCATATTTTGATTTGTTGCGTTTGTCTTGGAGATAACAGTGAAGATGCTGATGAAATAATCCAGTGTGACAACTGTGGAATAACAGTGCATGAAGGTAATGCAACCCTTCTTTCTCATTTTGGGAGGAAAGCACATGCTTTGCTTTTAATTCTATTTTGACTTGCTTTCTTCAAAAAAAAACCTCCTGAAACCTTTGAACTCTAGCAGGTAACTTTTTGTAACACTACTTGGATTCTTTTTAATGGCAAAACATACATCCTCTATTTTAGTAAAGCAAGTATAAGCAATTCTGGTCTATAGATACCAATGTAGTGAATCATAGCCTGTAAATACTGGAGTTGTGCATTGTATTTTCAGGGCTTTAGAATATTCTATTAAATGTGTTTTGTCTTACTGATTTCAGTATATGAATTTGACTGCATGAACTGGGATTTAAGATCCTGAGAAAAGGAGGCCTTCTAACAGGAAAAGCAATCATAAAGAAGTTGCAGTCAAAACCAAAATGCAACGCAACAATTACTTTTTGTTCCTGTTGGCCTAATCATTCAACTTGGGTGATTTCAATAAATAAAGTGAGAAGCAGGTGAAGAAAAAGTTACTGTCTAATCATATAAACATTGCTTTCAACCTTGAGAATGATTTTGTTAATGTTTATAGAGGCAAGATGTATTCTTAGTATCACGGGCATTAAGAACTGTATTGTATAACTGTATGGACATTGGCTATGTTGCTAAGAGTCCTTTGTACTCTTACACACAGCTGCTTTGTAGTTTGAAAAATGTGTTCCAGTAATAAGTCAGTCTGGTTTGTAAACATGTTGGAATTCCAGAATTTGTTCTTATTTTTTCAAGTTGCCTATAGTAGGTAGATTGCTGTGTCTTCAGACACCATGCTGTGTCAGGAAATTTGTTCTAATGTCTGAGCTTTTGAGTTTTTCAGAAAGTGCAATTTCTAGCACAGAAGAGGTTCCTATTTATGAATGGGATAGAAATCCATGCAGTGATGTTTACCTGTGTTTGCCTGAAGTTGTGAAGAATATGCCTGTGTCTGTGAGCTGATTTTGATACTTAGCAGATATATTTTCCCAAGACTCTTAGGCTCAAGGTGCTTGTTATCCTAAAATATTCAAACAAAGCTGCTGGAATACTGTTGGAATACTGTATGGTTTTTGTATGCAGTTTCAAGTTGTAGTATAAATTGATGTGTTTTCTCTACTTTTCTATAGCACTGTAGATACTTGTTTGGAAGGAAATGCACTCTTTTCACACCCTACTGGTGTCCAGCCCAGGAAACCAAATAATGATGATATTGGTGATCTGATTGTTCTTTCCCTATAGACCTTATATACTCTCTCCTTGTTGACTGTTAAACTGCTTCACAGGATGGGGTCTTGAACCCTTGGCTTGTGACTTTGTGCTGTGCTGATGTGGAAGTTTCTGTCTTAAAAAGGCTTTTGTATGGTGGCCATTCTTGAGTCAAGCCTACTTCTGTACATCAGGGCTCCCTTCCTTCCATGAAGGGAGCTCTTGCTCTAGGTGTATATTGCTGTGCATATGGCTCCATTGCTTGCACACCTGTGTACCTGGCACTAGTGCCTTCTACTCTTGAGCACCTGGTGCAGCAGCTGCCCGTTGAGTCCTGCTTGGTGTTCTTTTTGATTTGCTCACTGGTGTTAATTGACAAGATTGTGTTCATCAAGAAGATTGTTTGCTTGTGTTAACTGGTGTGGACTTTCAGGGGAAAAGAAGGATGATAACTCTTCTTTGGATTTATCTTCTCTTTGACTGTCTTTGCTGGAGTGTGTCCAGAAAAGGGCAACAAAGCTGGTGAACAGTCTGCTGAACAGTCTGGGGAGGAGCGATTGTGGGAACAGTGGTTGTTTATTGTGGAGAAGAGAAGGCCAAGGGGAGACCTCATTGCTCTCTACAACACACTTGAGGTGGAGGCTGGTTTCTTTTCTCTAAGAACTAGTAATAGGATGAGAGGAAATGGTCTCAGGCTGCACCAGGCGAGGGTTAGGTTGGATATTAGGAAAAGTGTTTTTACTGAAAGCGTGTCAGGCATTGGAATAGGCTGTCCAGGGAGTCACCATCTCTGGAGGTGTTCAGAAACATGTAGACATGCCACTTGGGGTCATGGTTTAGTGGGCATTGTGGTGTTGTGTTGCTGGTTGGACTTGATGATCTTAAAGATCTTTTCCAATTGAAATGATTCTGTGATGCTACAAGTCATCTGGAATGCATTCTGCAAGTGCTCATGCGGAACATGGCCAAGAATTGGAGAAGGTTTCTCATTCAGACCTAGACCCATGGACCCCTTCTGAACGTTTTTACTTGACTTATTGGCAAGTTTTGAGATTCTTAGAAATGAAATTTCCTTTCCAATGCAACTGTTTACTCTGTGATGTCCATATCACCTGCATGGCCTGCATCACTTACCCAAAAGCTATCTTTGCTGTGCAGACCTGTCCAAAAATCTATACATTTGCAGAGCAAATGACTAGATCAAAATGATAGAAATCTGTAATTGCCTCTAAAAATGACTAGCCTACGATTTTAATACCCACTTTTATACTTTATGTTCATCTTGTATGTCAAACAGCCTGTAATTAATATGTCCATCAGTTAAAAAAATGTTCTCATTTCACACATTAACCTTCCCCCCTGCAACTTCCTCAAAAAAAAAGCCCCAAACAAGACAAATATTTCATTTTTTAGGGGAAACAAAAACACACAAAACTTTGTCCCTGAATTTGTTTGCTTCCAGGTGGGTAGAATTCATACTTCCTTTTCTAAAAATCTTCTTTAGGCACTAATCTGTCATTGTGGATAAATGCTTTTGTGGTGAGATCTAATAGCAGGACACCTCTAACTGCGGTGTCAGGATTTTTGACATATTGATTGCAACGTGTCTGAATAAAATGTCTGGTGCATGTCACAGCATGTGCCATAACTGAAGGTAGTTCACTTGCCAGCTACTGCCCTTGAGTTACTCTTTGTGAATGAAATGAGAGAAGTTCTACATTTTCTCCAGATTTTTTTCCCCCTTTTTGCATCCCCTCTATTTGTTTCTGACTTAACTGTGATGTGTGTCGAGGAATAAAATTCCTCTTGCTAAAAGCAGTTAGGGTAGTTGCCATTTGCTGAAGAGCATAGTAGATAATTTTTGCATTTTCATTTTGTCACTTACCCTAGTCTGTTGCTTTCTGGTCTGAAAATTGATTTTGTGAGATCATGTTCTTTGTTCTTTAGTATTCTCCATTTACTATATAAAAATACTGTTCTGAATTTACGATCCTTGAATTGACTAATGTCTTGATTATAAAGTGTTGGTTTAATTAAGGGTTGAACATAACACATTTTGAATGTTGTGATCTCAGCATTTAATATTTGAAAACCAACAATTTACCTTTAAGTTACCATTTTCATGATCCAGTTTCATGATCTTTATAATAAGGCCACGTTCCAGAATGTGTGTAGATGTATTTAGTGTATGCAGATGTTCTCTTTGGCAAAAAATTACCCTACCAGAGAAATGAAGGAACAGATGAAGCTAAGGCAAGAATTGGGTCTCCTTATTTTCCTCAGTGATTAAAATGCTACCATTAGAACAACTGGTCTGAAATTTATATGTGCTTGCAGTTTTGTTTTAATGACAGTCACATAAAAAACCCCAAAATGCAATTGACAGATTACAATGTCTTTAAAAACAGGGAATAAAAAAGTTTGTTTTCTGTGTTCAATAACATACACATCAATACACAACTTGGCTCTAATGGTAGGAGATGCTGTTTGTGGAACAGTAAATGTTCTAAGAGTTTTAACTGGTCCACTTCATAGGAAGTGTAGCCAGCAGGTCAAAGGAGGTGCTATTCCTCCTCTAATCTGCTGTGGTAAAACCTCACCTGGAGTACTATGTCCAGCTCTGGACTCCTCAGCACAAGAAGGACATGAGTCTGTTGGGGTGGATCCAGAGGAGTGCCACAAAAATGCTCAGAGGGCTGGAGCACCCCTGCTATGAGGAAAGGCTGTGATAGACTTAGGTTGTTCAGCTTGAAGAAAAGAAGGGTCTCCAGGGAGACCCTTTTATGGCCTTTCAGTACTTAAAGGAGCCTGTAAGAAAGATGGGGACAATCCTATTTGAAGGGAGAGAGTGATCACCCATTGGAATGTGCTGCCCGAGGAGGTGGTGGAGTCACCATCTTTGGAGGTGTTTAGGAGGAGACTTGATGGGGTGCTTGGTTTAGCTGATGAGATGGTGTTGGAAGGCCAGTTGAATGCAATGATCTTGAAGGTCTCTTCCAACCTGGTTTACTTCTGTAGGCTTTCTGTAGGGTGTGTTGCAACAGAACAAGGGGTAATGATTTTAAATTATAAGAAGGTGGAGTTAGACTGCATGTAAGGAAGAAAATTTTTACAATGAGGGTGGTGAAATCTGCTGCCAGGTTGCCCCAAGAGATGGTACTGGCATGTATTCAAGATTGTGTTATTAGAACTTAAAAAATTTCCTACTAGGATGCTACTTAAAGCTAATACCACATCATAAAGAAAAGAGAGTTACCTTATGTATGACCTAAAAGATCTTTCTATACCTGACAAAACTTCTCTGTGGATGCACTTCTGTGTATTTACTCATCTGGTGATTCTCGAATATTTTTATAATGAATAGAAACAATCTGGCTTCTGATTTCAATTCTTATTGATGAGCCTCATTCTGTAATGGAAGACTATATTTTTTTAAATGATTCCTACAGTGTTATTGCTTATTTCCTGAAGGTAGTTTTAGACTATTATGCAGACCTCTGTTTCTGTCACAAGGGGAGTTTGAGCACTGTCGCTGTTTTATTACAGTCAGTGGGTAATGAACCAAAGTAACAAATCATGTTGTAATTTAATTGCAAAACTCAATGGCTGCATTTAATCTTTTAGGAAGTCTCTACTGTGTTCTAAGTGTTGACAGTGAAATCATGTTTTGGGTTTTTTTTTCTCTTAGTGATTAGCAAAGAAATGTTCAAAGTGTGGCATATGCAGAAATAGTTTTGTGGTGATAAACTTCAAAGTTTTCCTTATTTTGTTTATTTTATCTTACTATATTATTATATGCATTTCCTTACAATACTACTTTTGTGCAGACAATACCATCTTTGAAATCACTTTAAAAATACTGTTTTCCTAAATTTGAGGTGATTAAACAAGCAGAGATGCCTTAACAATCATAAAGAACACAGTGGATATAACGAAGACTAGAGAAACTCATTGAGTCTAGCCTTAATTTAAAACAAGTTGAAAATGAGAGTGCCTAAGAAGAATTAATAGGCTTCATGAGTCACCAATGTGGTCTCTCAAAACTGTCAGTCTGTGCTCTGCAAACTGTACTTTTGATTTTGAAACTATAGAAGGTCTTTTAAACTCAATCCTACAACCTCTGAAGTATGCAAATCATGTTTTTTATTTCATGTGTATATTCTATTTTAGTTGATTTGGATGCTGAATGCAAAGTGGAAAAAGGGAGTTAAGGTTGTTGCCTGTGTATTCCTGGCAACCTCTCAAAAAAACCCAGTTCAACTCCTCCCCAAAATAAGGGAGGAGGAGAAAGATAGGAATATCCAAGAGAAGCCTGCAGATGGCTACAAATTGCATAGATTCTTTCATTTAACTTGAAATTTATTTCTTTATTTGAAAAAATGCTTTGAGGTGTTCTCACTGTTTGGTCCTTTGTGTATGGATTTCTTTCATTCATAATGGATAGTTTGGGAAAACTGCTTAAAGAATAAACTAAAATGGCCTTTTTCTCCTTGTTTTGCAGTTGTAATCTGAAACAGTCACAAAATATAAATCTCTACCTAGAATCAGAATCTCATTAAAATGTTACTTTAGTATTGAAGATAGTATTTGCAAACATACTGTAAGCTTTCTTGGGATTCTTAGTGTCATTCCTCTGTATGTGTGTACATTTCCTGCTGAAATCATAACTGTCTTATTTCTACAGTTGTCTTATACTTCTCTTCGTATTTTCCCGTGTGTAGGTTGTTACGGTGTTGATGGAGAGAGTGATTCTATCATGAGCTCAGCTTCAGAAAATTCCACTGAACCTTGGTTTTGTGATGCGTGCAAATGTGGTGTCACACCGAGTTGTGAATTATGCCCTAACCAGGATGGGATCTTCAAGGAGACTGATGCAGGCAGGTAAGAGTGAAGAAGCAATGTTTTGAATCTGATGTCATCTTACATTTAAAAGATTGGGGTTTGCCCTAGTCTGTTGCTAGAGAGATGTTATCATAAATTACACTTTGCTGATATCCTCTTTCCCACCTCACTGTTGAGTTGGATGCTCTTGGGGTAGTCAGTCACCTAATTTTGTTGGTGTGCTCCTCATTATCTTCATGGCCATTATAATACTAGGAATATGTTGTCTTAAGGTAAATTAAAGCATGAAAATTTACTCATCTGTAAGCAAAAGATGCGCCTCGGTGAAAGAAAGATCAGCCTTTACTCAGGGACTAAGAAGTCCTTTGCTTCAAAATCACCATTTATTGTTAGTGTGTAGAGATGTCTTACTGGATACATTAGAATATAATTTTTTTGTTCAATTAAACTACTTACATGATCCTTCTGTCTTAAAAAATATGCTGGTGAAGGTCATGGGAGTCATTAAAAATAAACCTCTCTTTTTGTCTTTCATTTGCATCAAGAACGCACTTTATATTTGAACAGAAAAGTTTCCTGCATGGAGGAAGTTAATATCCTGTAAACTCTTGCTTTGTATTCAGATATCTGCAAGGATAATGGCTTGAAAGATATATCACTGAACCAGTGACTATCAACAGCGTGGTCTGGGGACCTGAAACTTCGGGAAAAATTGTGTGGTTGATTTGGGTTTGCTCAAGCTTGGGGGTTGGAGTCAAAAACAGCAGGATTTGAATCCCTTGAGTGTAACTGAGTCATAGTAGTATTATGTTCTGGAGAGGACAACTGGTGTGGCTGGTGACAATGGTTCTCTAATGGTGACTGAGCTTGTAGTTAGTATTTAGTATCTGCTATCAGGTGTTGTAAAATTTGAGCATGTGTTCTGCTAGTTCAACTTAATCAGCTGCCAGAAAGCTGCATTTATGCCTTGTTAGTATTGTGCTTCTTTCATGGATAATCCTGAAGAGTAGCAAAACTAAAGAGCTCTTCTGCAGTCAATAAAGTCACAAAAAGGAATGAAGAAGTCTGCAGCAGAAGGGGAAATACCTTTCAGGCTTCTTGTCTTGCTGAATTAGGAGAAGCATTTGGCCATTAGGAAAGATGTGCTTTCAAGAAAGGAAAAGTGGACTTTATCCTTTCTTGTAGCATTTGGCTTCAGGCAAGGTAACACCACTGCAGCTTTGCATAGACTACTCAAGTCAACTGACTTTCATGTATGATGGAAGTGAGACAACTCTGCTGCTTTTTTAGGAGAGACAGTGATTGAGTGGTGTTAATGTCAGGTAATGGAAAATAGAAGAAAATTATCACAGAATTGTCAGGTTTGGAAGGGACCTCAAAAGATCATCCAGTTCCAGCCCTGCTCCCATGGGCAGGAGCACTTCACACTGGATCAGGTTGCTCAGAGCTCCATCCAGCCTGGCCATAAAAACCGTCACGGATGGGGTCCCCATCACCTCTTTGGGCAACCTGTTCCAGTGTCTCACCACCCTCATGGTGAAGAATTTTTTTTCTTAGCATCCAATCTGAATTTGTGCTGAAGATATTTAGACAGACCTACTGTGTTATGATTGTTTTGAATTACAGTCTTCATTTTTGACAGCATGCTTCACTTCAGATGATTTCAGCCAGAGATGGGCTTTCTAGGATGGAGTTCAGGTCTAATTTGACAGTAACCAAATTAATTCTCACTTGAAGTCTTTCATTCTTGTCACATTTAGAAAATAAATTAAGATGTAGATATTAATGGTAACTAATGTACTATGATCAAGATCAGAGTTATCAGTGATGTGTGATTTAAGCCCAGTGTTACCAATTTTTAGACCATGACAATGGAGTTTTCTTTCCATACATTATATAGTAATGTAAATTTCAGGGGTGTGGTAATATACAGAGCTTTTATAAGCCTATCATAAGCTTTTCATTGATCATGTTAATGGCAATAATTAGTTGGTGAGTCTGCTCAGATGAAAAAAGAAGCTTTCTTAATCTTTCATTCATTGTGAAGAGTTCCCTAGTTGGACTTGCATGAAATCCTAGAAAGTAAGTTAAAAGGAAGTTAAAGTTTAATCTATATCTGCCTTTTTTCCAACCCAGTTCTCTGGTGTTTTCTGTATTTTTATTGGTTTTTTAATTTTTAAAAAATGTTGGTCTTACACAGTTTACTGCTGATAATACTGCCTGGTCTTGCCACCATTAAAAGCTCAACACAGCTGAGTTTGAGTATGAAGTTTTGGAAAGGTTTTTTTGACCTGCTTTGTTATCTGTCTTCAGAAAAGTAAATACAGCATTAAAATGTCACAAGTTTTGTGGATTAAATTGCACATTCCCTTGCATTTCTCCCTTAGTTTGCATTTCTTCCTGGTAACAAAAACAGTTTGGGTTGGGAGTTAAAACATGGTGATGGACGTTCAGGGCTAAAAATGAGGTGGAACTTTGTTCATGGTTGCTATACCCTTGCTCTTCCTTCCCTGTTTGTTTTCATTACCACTGCTCTCCATAATCTCTGTCACTGTTTTCCCCCTTATTTCCCTTATTTTTTTACACAGGTGCTAATTAGTTTCTTTTAAAGTCAGTTAATGGCAGATTGCCAAAATATGGGAGTGGATTTGTGGGATGAAAAAAGGAGAAACGGAAGGTTAGGTTGATTATGAAAGTGACTGGTGTACGTTCATGTGCATTCACTAACAATTGCTTTAGAGTCTATGTAATTATGAGCTAGAATTCATATAAAAAGTTTGCCTGCAAAGCTGTATTAAAAAAACCCCACACAACAGCATGTGGCCCTCAACATGAACAGAAAAATGGCGTTAAAATTAAGATGGGTTTACATGTACATGTTTTGTGTCCAGATCAGAACTGGTCATGGTTTAGTAGTCATGAGGTCTTGGGTGACAGGTTGGACTTGATGATCTTTGAGGTCTTTTCCAACCTTATTGATTCTATGATTCTATGGTATTCATAACACCGAACTTTGACCATTATATGCTGACGCTAGAAATAACCTCTGGAGGCATCTTCCTTTCTCCACAGAACATGCATTGAGCTGAACGTTGCAATTTATAGCTGAGATGCATTTTGAAGATAGACATTCAGCATGTAAAAGATTTTTTTGTTTTCCTTTCATGTCTTCCATATGCATCTTATAAACAGGAGACAAAGTAGAAGAATTACTGTCTATTTCAAGAAAAAAAATTGTTGCACAAGTGAGTCAGAACTTAAAGTGAATAGTTGTAAACTCACAGAAGCAGTTGTGCTTCTTTTAAAATACTTCTGAGGTTCAGATCCTCAGTTTCTGATCTGCCCTTGGTTTAGCAGTGTCTCTGTGTCTCCCTTATAAAGCTGTTCCACATCATATTTTTCAGTTCTGTTTTCTGGTTTAATAGCAATGCTACTAAATGGAAAATATGTTTTTAAAGACTGAAGTAAATTGTCTAAGTTAGGAAATGTGAGAACCAATACCACCTGGCAAATTTTATTTCAGCCTCTTTATTCCTGTGTTCTGCAAGGCAGTTTAAGCACCATAGATATGTCATTTCTCACATAACTGTGATAGAAGCTGCAGTGAATGTTTTCAAAACTGCTTACATTTCTTCTTGTGAAATGGTGGTTTGCTTTTGGTTAATGTGCAAGTGTTTTCTGCATGACACTGGTTCTCTGTGCAGAGGCACATGCCTGCTTTGGTGATTGTGAGCATTAACGCAACTTGTTACTGTCATTATGGTATTTTTACCTGTTAGAGAATGTGATATAAGCATCATGAATAAGTATACATTTATTCTCCCAGATGGATAGAGCTTATCACAGAATACATCTGGTTGGAAGAGACCTCAGAGATCATTCAGTCCAACCTTTGACCCAGCACTGAAGGGTCAACACTAAACCATGTCCCTAAGTGCCAGGTCCACATGCCACTTAAGCACCCCCAAGGGTGGTGACCCCACCACAGCCCTGGGCAGAACATTGCAATATTTGAGAATCTTCTCTGTGAAGAAGTATTTCCTAATATCCAGCCTGAACCTCCCCTGATGCAGCTTGGAACCATTTCCTCTAGTCCTGTCACTTGCCATCAAGGAGCTGAGGATGGTCTGCTCCTTGATCCAACTTCCCTTCAGGTAGTTGTATGGAGCAATGAGGTCTCCCCTTAGCCTCCTCCAGACTGAACAACCCCAATTCCATCAGACATTCCTTGTAGGTCATGTGCTGCAGGCCCTTCCTGAGCCTTGTTGCCTTTCTCTGGATATGTTGAACTATGTTGAACTCATGTAGTAAAAAACCCAAATACTAAGTGATGTGAAAATCCTATATGCTCGCTCTTTCTATCATTTACATACAAGCTTGAAATCCCAACGATAATTGGGCATTACAGGCTAAGGGCAGGGTCTTGAAGCAGACTATGTCCGTTATATTTTCATTGTACTTAGTAAACTACAGCCCAATTCAATTCTTTTCTTGAAATGCTAGCAGAAGGAGACTACTGAATAACAGAATCCTTTACCTTAGCATTGCTCTCCATTCCTTTACTACCTTTTACAAATAAATTCTCTATGTGCATCAGTGCTGAAAATTATGCAACCCAAACCTATTCTGTTTCTCTTCATGAGCAAGTTGGAGTAATTTCTCTGTTCCTACCTGAAAGGTGAATCATTAGAATAATGAAGTGCTGAATTTCTTAGCAGATGCCTTTTCACATTAGCCTCTCATTTTCACAAGCATAAATTTGAATTTATGAAATTTTATTTCTCAAAATGCTATTATCCAAGAATATGAATTCCATCCTTGTTTCGGTATGGAGTTTCCCTTCTTCCTTAATCAACATCTGTCATCATTGCTCCAAGCTAAATGGATAGTAAAGTAACAAGGAAGATTATTCTTCTTTGATTACCCAATTTGTTTTAATTACAAGCTTCTAAAACATGTGCAGCTAAACAAATGAGCAGGAGAATACTTAGAACTGGTATTAAAAGCAGCTGAAATTGCCTCAGCTGTGAACTTGACTGACTTGTGTATGTTTTTTAATATATTGAGGTCTGAGTTCGCGTATAGGTCGTTAAAGAAATGAGGCACTTGTGTGCCAATCACACTGAAATGGCAGTTTAAATCTGTAATGCTGTAATACTTGGGTGACATGTACTAAAACATTTTGAGAAGGTCAATATGAAGCAAGCAGCCCAGCTGTTGGATTTATCATAGATAAACTCCTACAGAGTGCAGCAGCATTTAATACACCAGTGGAGCATGAAGAAACTGTGCAAATTAAATTGAGAAGCAGCTGCTTGTAGAAGATGTGTATCTTTATATTGAACTGTAGAGGGTACACTTAGGAGGCTGTATTAAAACTTAATATCAAAAATCTTCAAGCAGAAACTTGGATTTTTAATTTTATTTTTTACAACAGTAATTGTGGAGATACTTGGCAGTTGTTTACACAAACTTTGTTCACCTTAATTCAGTGGAAGAGTGTGAAAAAGAAGCCCCATGGAATTGAGATGGTTTTTTAATGTGCAGTTTCTTTATCTTGTGGTTACAGGTCTCATTCTGCATGTGGTATTTTGATTTAAAAGAAGAAAAAATTGATGGCTTTTGAAAAAAATATGTAAATACACTCATTTAAATGAGGTATTTTTCTTAGTGAATGCATAATTTAAAAAATACACATTTATGTACACATTTTTATAGAAGATTATTTCATAAAGGTAATGATTTAGGCCAAACTGCTTCCAGTTGTGGATACATTGTGGAAGGGAAGAGGTGGTACCAGATGCTCCATTCATCCCCTGCAGGAATATCTTGTTGCCTGCGTTGCTTTTGTAGGAAGCAGTCAGGAGATGGTGAGTACAGTGTATGATGAAAATTTTGATAGCAGTAACCTAATTTTACCTGCTGTTTTAGGTGGGTCCATATCGTTTGTGCTCTCTATGTTCCGGGAGTGGCATTTGGAGATATTGACAAATTGCGGCCAGTAACGCTGACAGAAATGAATTACTCCAAGTACGGTGCCAAGGTAAGCTAAGAAGAGATTTACCTGCCAACAGCTTCAGTTTACATTTTTACATGTAATAGAGTAACATTTTCCCAACTAAATGATTTCATAGCAATTGCAATGACGTTCAGGGCTAAAAATGAGGTGGAACTTTGTTCATGGTTGTTAGACACTTGCTCTTCCTTCCCTTATTTGTTTTCATTACCACAGCTTTCCATAATCTCTGTTACTGTTTTCCCCCTTATTTCCCATATTTTTTTACACAGGTGCTAATTAGTTTCTTTTAAAGTCAGTTAATGGCAGATTGCCAAAATATGGAAGTGGATTTGTGGGATGAAAAAAGGAGAAACGGAAGGTTAGGTTGATTAAGAAGGTGACTGGTGTACATTCATGTGCATTCACTAACAATTGCTTTAGAGTCTATGTGATTATGAGCTAGAATTCATATAAAAAGTTTGCTGCAAAGCAGTTTTAAAAAAAAACCCACACACAATAGCATGTGGCCCTCAACATGAACAGAAAAATGGCATTAAAATTAAAATGGGTTTACATGTACATGTTTTGTGTCCAGATCAGGACTGGTCATGGTTTAGTAGTCATGAGGTCTTGGGTGACAGGTTGGACTTGATGATCTTTGAGGTCTTTTCCAACCTTATTGATTCTATGATTCTATGCACAAACAGAAAACCATCACTAAAGGACCTGCTGATTTGCTAAGTACTCTTTATATAGCTAATGGAGACACTGTAGAGAAGCCCTATCAGGCTAATGTGGAGGAAGGTGGTTGTACTTCTGCTCTAATGAGTCATTTGTACATAGTCAGTTCTGAGATGTCAGGTTGAATATTAAATGCAAATATATAGTTCTGTTACACCCCATATAATGTATAAAATAAATTAAAGCACTTTGGATTGCCTGTGTATAACATACCTGTATCAGCAGCATGTTCTTCTTGGGTTTGCTGAGGCATTTGGCATTGTTTAGAAATGTTTGTATAAAAAAATAAGTTAGAGCAAGCTCCCCAAACCTTGCACTCTGTTGTTGCAATGTATATAGATTTGTTTGTTTATTTATTTATTTTAATTAACACAGGTAATGTGTAGGATTAGGGCTAAGAATTTTGGAGGTATTCTCTTACTGTAAGGTGAAAGTGACTGGCACCAATGAGGACTCATTACTCTTGCAGAACTTGAAACAAATGCTGTTTACTGTATCAAGTGTGGAAGGTGCAACTTACTCAGCTAAATTTTCCTCTGCAAAAGCAGTGTAACTTTTCCTGCCCCCACACTTAATTTCTCACCTGTTGCATGTTGGTTATAAAGGGTGTCCTTCAAGTGTTTTTTATGCAGTATTTTGAGATTTTTGAGTTCTCTTTACCATTCCTTTCTGTCGTTAACTTGTCCGCATGGAGACATTTTCTGCAGGTGATACACAACTTTACTCTGTATTCAGTGTGTGAAAGATTAAAAAATGCACACTTGTACAATTTCAGATTATAGAATTGTTACAGTTGGAAAAGACCTCTAAGATTGTCTTTATGTACTGGATAGCAGCACTGCTTAAGCAGCCTGTGTTCCCATTTGCTTGTTCCTCCTTAGGTGCTCATCACTCTTGTTTGCAGGCACAGTTTTTGGGTATGAATTTGTGGTGAAACAGACTGAGCAGTTGATCTGGCTGAAAATGAAGGTGTTTTTATCCCCAGGTCACATTAGGGGATGTCAGATTGCTGTCCTGGAAAAAAAAACTGTGCCTAGAATGCATGTAGCTGAAGCCATAGTGCAGTAATTAAGTGAATTACGGCCGCCTTTACTGATATTTACAGCTCTTGAGTATTTATTTCTGCATTGTCACATTTACTCCTCAGTCATTGCTTATCAAAGGGCATCTATGTAATTATCTATGGCTTTCAGTCATCTAGAGTGCTGCTCTTTTTGTTGTTGCTGTTTATCCTCTGAGCTTGTTGAACAGTTTGAACATTTGCTGAGCAGTAGTGGTGTTTGTGATACCATGCTTATAATTAGTTATGCGTGAATTGCTTGAGTGGCGTTTAGTTGTTGCTCTAGAAGGGAATACAAGACATGGAAGTTCATATAAAAATTCATTGAACATGCTGTTTAGGTTGTTTAAAAGCCTTTCCTTTGCTTGTTGCAAATGAGATCAATGGTACAGGTTGGGAAGGGGTGAAGTCTAATGTCAACTGTCAGCAGCGTGCTTGGTTCCTGTACCACACAGGAGTAAAACTACATGTTTAGTTTTTATGTATAAGAAGCAATTTATCAAATATTAGGCACCTGAAATATTTAACAGTGATGTTTTCCACTCTTTTTCATAAAGGAATGCAGTTTTTGTGAAGATCCTCGTTTTGCCAGAACTGGGGTGTGCATTAGTTGCGATGCTGGGATGTGCAGAGCTTATTTCCATGTGACCTGCGCTCAGAAGGAAGGCCTCCTCTCAGAAGCAGCAGCAGAAGAGGTAGCTGTGGGAAGGATTGAATAAAAGAGTTGTATTGAAAGCTTGTGAAGGCTACCTGAAATTGTGTCTTTGTTGCTCACTGATGCTGAGCAAAGCTTTTGTAAATCAGTAGCATATCATAGGTTGAGCAAAGGGACTGTCCAGAGAGGGTCTTTGTTCACCAAATTGTCCAACTCTAAGCACCTTTTGAAATGGCCTGGACAAACAGATAAACACAGGATTTCACTTAACAGACTGACAGTCAATATATGCATTAAATCTAATTCTTGAATTTCAACCTAGGCTGACATACTTATCTAGCTGTTTATGTAGTATAGTAATCTCTGTTTCATACCAAACAGAACCATCTTGATAAATTATCTACATTTCTAATGTAATTTTTTCATGAATGTTTTGCAGTATTGTCTTCAAATTGAAGTTCAGCTATATGACATCTTTGTGTTAACATTAATCATAGAATGACTTAGGTTGAAAGGCACCTTAGAGATCATCTACTCCCAACCTCTGCCATGGGCAGAGACACCTCTCAACTAGACTTAGCTGCTCGAAGCCTCATCCAACCTGACCTTAAACACTCTCAGGGAGGAGGCACCCACAACATTCCTCTGATCTTAGAAATCAGAATGGAAGACAAACATTTATAACATACTGCTAACTTTTTAATATCTGTTCTTACCAGTTTTATCCTTGTAATATGATTAAAGCACTTTAGATTTGAAACTTCTGCTTCCTAATTGATTTTTATGGTAAAAGTACTTTTAATTTACCGAATTGCATCCTGATAGGTATCACATGGATTTAGCCTGTCAGGTGGGTGTGTAGCATTGCCTTAGTAAGTAGCATAAATAACACAAAAACAAGTATTAGATGCAATATTGGCATTGACACTTTGGTTTCTGAAAATAGTAGGCCACTGAGTGATTCTTAAAAGAATCACAAAATACTTTCTTCTCTGAGACTGATAAGTAGGAAGATAATACAATTCCCTTGTTGTTGTCTCTGATAAATTATGTGTAATGTTGATCCTTCAAATGCTCTGTGTGAATTTGTTCTAGGCATATGCATTTACTTGGCTTTCCACCTTAAAATTTTAAGAGCTTTCCGTAGCCAAAATATTTTTAATCAATGCCTAATCACAGTCTAATTGTAGAGTGCTGCTAATTTCTAGAAGAATGTTCTCACACACTCTGAAAATCTAAGTCAAAATAAAACATCTTTGTAAGGAAAGTCTGCCTACATTTTATTAGTCTGTGTTTTACAGGCAGAGTAAAGGAAAAATTGATAGGAAAATTATTTATTACTATTTTTATTACCTTATGAAGGAAGACGGCTTTAAGTTTTTCATCGTAGTCTGGAGATTTATGATGATGGTTCTACACTTTTGAAATTATCCTGGCAGTGAAATACACTTTTCAAACCACATCTCCCTATGACTCAGTTATTTGTATTCTGCTTACAAGGTTTGCAAATGCTAAAAGTTGCTATAAACTTCCAGCCACGATAACGTGCATATCTGATGGAGCAAAGGGTGAAAACTGTAAAAACCAAAATCATATAGGAGAAGATAAATCACATTGAGTATTACCCACCAAAACCATTTGGAAAACCAGTTAAGAAAACCAAATATATTGCCTTTATTATACAAAACTGTTAGTCCCTTGGAGGATGTAATGCAAAAGACACAGAGAAACAAAAGGAGGTTAACATTACATATTATGTGTTAAAGGGATTTGTATTTATGAGTTTCACCACTGTTTTTTTTTTAGGAATGAGAAAACAGTGCAGAAATTGGAGAGTTAAACAGTTAATGCATTTAGAAACATTTAGGGTCATGCAATGAAGACAGTGGAAAAAGAACCACTTTGTATGATAAATGACATCAACGTAACAAAATTGATTTAGAAACAGACATCCTCGTTTATCAAAACATGGCTATTAGAACACGTGAGCTGATTACCAGAGTGTTTGTGCTGCTCAGAGCCTTTTGGCCTTCTGTATCTTACTTTAATTTCTTGTTCCTTTTCCCTTTGTTTTTTCTGCAACAGGATATAGCTGACCCTTTTTTTGCTTATTGTAAACAGCATGCGGACAGGTTAGACAGAAAATGGAAGCGGAAGAACTACTTGGCATTACAATCTTACTGTAAAATGTCCTTGCAGGAAAGAGAGAAACAGCTCTCTCCAGAAGCTCAGGTATTGTATTTGTGACACAAATGTGTCTGTATTAATCATCCATGTTACATGAGACAGCAGTGAAGAGGATGGGAAATTTATATTATAATAGGAAATAAAATATGAAATGTGTTGGTAGTGCATGCTTGTTTAACAAAGTGTTGAAGTAGTTGTATGTTTTGGTCTCTAAGAACAATTCTTAATAAACTAATTGGCAAGTAGGGATATCTGTATTTGTCTGAATTAAAAAATCTTCCTTTGTTTGGTTTCATGGCAAGAAGTCAGTAATTACATTTTCAGTATCATTCATAATTTTGTTTAACATTTTCTTCAAGATTCTTAACAAAAAAAGACAGCCAGACATGACATTAACCATGTTGCTACATCCCAGTTCAGTATAAATCCACTTTTTCCTCTTTTTCATATCTTGAACTTGGCAGAAGAGTTTATCTTGCCTGAAGTTTTTTTGTTAGGTTGTTTGTCACTTTTGTAGACCTAAGGAGAGTTCTATATGTCTATGTGCTGGACTCTTTCATAGTAAAGTTTTCCTAGGAAAAAAAAAATGTACATGGAAAAACTGACTCTGTGCTGCTGAGTTGGAGTTATCTGAACATCTTAGGCAACATCTGTGTCCCTAGTTCATGGCAGATCCATGTAAAACTATTAATTACTGTTAATTAATTACTATTAATCAGTTGAGCATAAGCTCAACTGATGTCTTGTTGCTTTAAAGATTTCAACCCTTTTGAGGGAATTAGTGTATTTTGAGATACTTTATTGTCTGTACTACCTGTGTAGAAAGGCAGCTTTTTATTTGAATAAATCCTGCCTGGTTTGTTGTAAAAAGTAGCAGACCCTTTAAATAATGAAAAACTGTGTGGGAGAGAAATTGCTGCTACTTTTCCTTTGAACAGAGAATTGTAGTGTGAATCTTCGTTTCATCACGCTTTCTCTTTTTAAAAGCCATACCTTTCTAGTTCTTCAAAGGTCTTTGAATAGGAGAAAAGAATCTTAATTTAAAAGGACCTGTGCAGTCAAGAATGAATATGGTCAAAACACTATTGTAGAAGAATTTACAACAAAATGTTCATGTAGGGTGTGGAGTTTCATGAAGCTTGATTTAAGATTGGTTACATAGTTCTTGCTGAATACACTCAGTTCTCAATTAAGTCTGAAAATATGCCTTTATAGTGGAGAAAACACAACAATATGAATTCTTCCCAACATAATGGTAAGTGTTGCTTGTGCAAAATCAGTTTGTGTCCATCAGGGCTTGTTAGCTCTCTTTTCAGGCATTAGTTATATGGTGCTGCTAATGCTACTAAGTTCCCAGAATTTCCCTCTTCCATCTCTTTCACCTTAGTCTTAATTATTAGGATTAAATATTTGGAAACTGAAAGATTAAATGCTGAAAACTGCAGGTGGAGTTACTTGACATGGTCATAGTGACAGTGATACAATTTTAATAACTTGCACACATTTTGTAAGCCTGATTATTTCGCTGTTATGGCTCTGATGTATGAGTTTGCATTAGGACTGCCTATGTGCCTGAGTCTACGTGGATGAAACAGGTTGCATGGTTGAAAAATACATTACCATGTCCATTTGTAATGGAATTATTTGAAGCAATTGTCTTCAAGTGGTTTCTGTGCATTTTCAGAAATGCAGAACTATAGAACAGAATAGACCAGACCAGGTTGGAAGAGACCTTCAAGATCATTGCGTGCAACCTATCAACCAATCCAACCCACCTAATCAATTAAATACATACCAGAAATGTCTGGCTGGGGTATTGACATGAAGCACATATAAATTCATACCTTACCATATGTTGTCTGCATGAGAAAGTTAAAACCTCACCAATAGATTCAATCATCTTTGTTAAATTAGGATTTTGTCTGGGAAATAAGTCTTGAGACAGCTTAGTCTGGAATAAAAGATTAAGTTTATATATACATGTAGTGTGTGTATGTATATGCACATATTAGATCCAGGGGAGTTTGTAGGCTTAAATAACGTTTACAAAAATCAAACTAACCTGCATAAATGTGTAGTTGTACAAGTAATTTATTGATATTGTGAACATGGATTTAAGAGGCACACTTTTGAAGGATGAAAAATGGGTATTTGGTACTACAGTAATAATTGAGTCAATGTGGTCCAAAAAAACTGTCTAGGACTGTTAATGGTTGTTGGGAGATGTTCTACACTGAACTACTTTTCTCACATCTTTGAGTACATTCCTTAAGTAAAGCATATTCTTGAAAATTGCTTAAATCCAAGTAGCTTGAGTTTGGAGTTCTATTTAGACATTAATACTTTCAATCTGGGTGTACAGCTGTATGGCAAATGATACCAAAGATTTCACAACTGAGTATGTAATCAGTAAAGAAGTGTCTTAGCTGAGGAAGCTATAAACCATCCATGATCCTTCCAGTGGAGGTGAATGTGTTGCTTGCTGCATGGATCCAAGAAAAAGCCCTTGTGGGCAGAGCTGGCCTGCAAGCCACAATTGACTTGTTTCTTGGCCATTAATGTTCAAGCCCTTGTAAGGTAACACATGAAATTGTCTGTAGTATTTCTTTCAATGATTCTCTTTGTAATCAGAGATGTTGCTTGCGTGTATGCACACTCTTTTGCTTTAGTCTCAGGAGTGTCTCATAACCATATGGTGGGGCAGTTGGATTAGTTTAGTTTCTTCTTTCTGCAGGCAAATAAACAACTTCTAACTGATAGTCAGATGGAGTTTTGCCTCTGAAGGTTTGTATGTTGGTGTCATTTTCTGCCAGAAATGCCAATCCATGTAGTTACCACAAGACAGTTTTCTAACTGTCAGTAACAACTTGATCTTCTGGGGTTGATATCCCAGATGGTCACAAGTATACAGATGTCATCAACAATATACGTTGTGAGCTTCTCTCCCCTACTTAATTTCTGTTTGAATTGTGGTTTTGGCACATTATAAGCAGCTAGGTTAACATTTATAAAGAGATCTGGCACTGAGAGAGTTCCTGTGAGAGGATGTCAAATACAGCAAAAATGCTTGTCCTCAACTTTTATTGCTCACATAGACAGCAGTTTAAAGTGTATCTAAATGTGCTTTTGGTAGATCAGCCAAAGCTTTTCCCAGGAGAGAGTTTTCACAGTCCCATCAAATTATCATTATTAGAAGGAACTGTCTGAAAGCCAGCAATCATTTGTGCTGCTGTAATTGGCACGGAAATCTCATCAAGAAACCTGTGCATAGCTCAAAAACCTTATGAAAGGGTGTTTTCTCTCTATGCATTTTGAAGTAAAACCAAACATCTGTATCAGTGGGTATTTCTTGAGTTCTGGAATGAATCATAGAATGGCTTAGATTGGAAGGGACCCTAGAGATTGTATACTCCAACCTCCCTGCCATGGGCAGGGATGCCTCTCAACCAGACTTTGTTACTCAGGGCTTCATCCAACCTGGCCTTGAACACCTCCAGGGAGGAGGCATCCACAACCTCTCTGGGCAATCTCTTGCAGAGTCTCACCACCCTTGTACTGAAAACTTCCTAAGATTTGGTCTAAATGTCCTCTCTCTCAGATTACAGCCATTCCTGCTTCTCCTATCACTAGACACCCTTATGAAAAGTCCCTCTCCAGCCTTCCTGTAAGTTCCCTTCACTTATTGTAAAGCAGCTCTAAGGTACCCCCCCAGAGTCTTCTCCAGCCTGAACAACCCCAGTTCTCTCAGCCTATCCCCATAGCAGAGGTGCTTCAGCCCTTGGGTCATTGTTGTGAGTCTCTTCTGGAAAATGGCATTGATTAGATCGTGTGGCTTTTTAAATGACAATAACACGTGGACACATTCCAAAAGGATGTAACTCAAACCCACTTTTTGTTTGGTTTTTTGAATTGGTTCCCTTCTGGTTTTAATTTAGAGAATTCTTTATTGCAGGCTCGAATCAATGCTAGGCTACAGCAGTATCGTGCCAAGGCAGAGCTGGCCCGTACCACCAGACCTCAGGCCTGGGTTCCCAGGGAGAAGCTACCGCGACCACTTACTAGCAGTGCTTCAGCCATACGTAAGCTCATGCGCAAGGCTGAGTTAATGGGAATCAGTACAGACATTTTCCCAGTGGATACTTCAGATACCAGTTCCAGTGTTGATGGGAGACGAAAACATAAACAGCCAGCTCTCACTGCTGATTTTGTGAATTACTACCTTGGTAAGGATGAAAATTGCATATTTCTCATAGTGAAAAATGATCACTGTGCTGCACTTGTACTGTTCTAATTTATTGGCTTTTTTATTTTACTTGTATTTCATTGTTATTAATAAATACACGTGAATTATGACTTCTTTTTATGTCAGGTATGTTACTGCTTGGTATCTACACAGAAAATGATTTTTAATAAGAGGTATTTATGAAAAGAGGAAAATCTGTCAAATATAAACAGGAGGCTAAACTGTTTTGCCAAGAAGGGAGTAGAAGCTTATGTACCTTTGGGTATAATTTTTTTTCTCTTAACATTTTCCTCCATTTCTACGTGGAATAATATGACTTTGGGACTCTTTAGTGGATGGCTGATTGGAGCTTATTATTTAAATAGCTCTAGTATTTATGCAGCAAAACATAAATGTTATGACTGTTCATTTTGCTCTATGTAATAAATCTGTGTACTATAGTTTTGTGTTTGTGTGTCATTACGATTTTATGCTTTTCACTGCTGCTTTTTATTCAGTGCATAAAACTTGAAAATATATCCAGGGATAAGAAATAATGCCATTTTCTTTTAAATAGAGAGGAATATGCGTATGATTCAAATCCAGGAGAATATGGCTGAACAGAAGAATATAAAGGATAAATTGGAAAATGAGCAAGAAAAGCTTCACGTGGAATATAACAAGGTGAAGGAAAAGTACTAAAACTTTGTACTGGTTTAGTGTTGCTGCTGTTAACTTTGATAGCATTTTGCCCACTCAGAAACAGAGAGGGACCTGGGTGTGCTGATCGACAGCCACCTGAATATGAGCCAGCAGTGTGCCCAGGTGGCCAGGAGGGCCAATGGCATCCTGGCCTGCATTAGGAATAGTGTGGCCAGCAGGAGCAGGGAGGTCATTGTGCCCCTGTACTCTGCTCTGGTTAGGCCGTACCTTCAGTACTGTGTCCAGTTCTGGGCCCCTCAGTTTAAGAAGGACATCGAAACACTTGAACGTGTCCAGAGAAGGGCAACAGGGCTGGTGAGAGGCCTTGAGCACAAGCCCTGTGGGGAGAGGCTGAGGGAGCTGGGATTGTTTGGCCTGGAGAAGAGGAGGCTCAGGGGTGACCTCATTGCCCTCTACAACTACCTGAGGGGTGGTTGTGGCCAGGAAGGGGTTGGTCTCTTCTCCCAGGCAACCAGCACCAGAACAAGGGGACACAGTCTCGAGTTGCGCTAGGGGAGGTTTGGACTCGAGGTGAGGAGGAAATTCTTCACCGAGCGAGTCATTCGGCATTGGAACGGGTTGCCCAGGGAGGTGGTTGAGTCATCATCCCTGGAGGCGTTCAAGAGGATACTGGATGTGGCACTTGATGCCATGGTCTAGTCATGGGGTCTGTGTTGATAGGTTGGACTCGATGATCCTCGAGGTCCCTTCCAACCTAAGTTATACTGTGATACTGTGACTTGGAAAGAAAGATACAAACTATTCTTTCTTTAATTCTTAAAAAGAGATTTCTTCTTTTTAAAACATTCTGTGGTCTGTCCTCCCTACACATGGAGAATCAGCTTCTACAGTGTCATTTATTAAGCGCTAACTGACCCCACTAGGATCTCCAGTATCAAATTGCACATGGACAGACATGTCTCTTTCATGACTGAATTATGGCTCCAGGCCTTTCTTTTTTTGTTTTGTTTTTCATGTGCACTTTGTTTGAGATTTTGAGACAGCACAGTTTGATTGATGTCTGTTTGTTGTGTTTTGTTTTCATTGAATCATAGAATGTTTTGTATTGGAAGGGATCTTTAAAGGTCATCTAGTCCAGCCACCCTGCAGTTATCAGGGACATCCTGAACTAGATCAGGTTGCTCAGATTCTCATCCAACCTGACCTTGAATGTTTCCAGGGATGGGGCTTCTACCACCAATCTTTTCAACTACCCCCATTGTAGAAAATGTCTTCCTTATAGCTAGCCTAAATCTACTCTCTTTTAGTTTGAATCCATCACCTCTTGTCCAGTTGCAATAGGTCCTGCTATAAAAAGATTGTCCCCATCTCTCTTACAAGCCCCTTTAAGTACTGAAAGGCCATTATAACGTCTGCCTGGATGTTTCTCTTCTTCATGCTGAATAGCCCCAACTCTGTCAGCCTTTCTCATATGAGAGCTCTTCCATCTATGATCATTTTTTTGCCCTCCTCTGCACCCCTTCTAACAGTTTTGTGCCTGTCAGAGCTGGACACAGTGCTCCAGATGAAGTCTCACCAGAGTAGAGGGGCAAAATTACCTCCCTCAACCTGCTAGCCACACTGCTTTTGATGCAGACGAATTAAAACTCTATTTGTCTGCAAGCACAGAAGTTCTATTGGGGGACTGTGTCAAAAGCCTTACAGAAGTCCAAATGCCATCCATAGCTCTTTCTTTGCCCTTGATGCAATCTCTTGTTTTGCTTGTGTGTTCTTTCTGAACCTGTTTACCTACTTTTTCCATCTTATTTCTATTAAATTGCTGAATGATTGCACTGGTCTGAGTTATATTGACACGAGTTCCATTGTGGTTTTGTTTTTCTTCTTTTCTTCAAAAATCTCCTTTAACCTTTTCAGCTGTGTGAGTCCTTGGAAGAGCTACAAAACATGAATGGAAAACTGCGAAATGAAGGGCAAGGCATTTGGGCTCTTCTGGGCAGAATCATTGGACAGGTTAGTTTTTGGTTTTCTTTTATCTCGTCTTTGTAGTTCATAGGCAGACCTAGTTTTCCAAGAATGGGCTTTTTTGTTTCTCTTTGTGACTTCTACAGGCAAATAAATTGATTTGCTCAGACTTTACTCTGGGGATATTCTATCTTGATTGAAATACCTTGACTTCTGCAAACCACCTACTGGGAACCTGCAGCTTAATTTTGTTGTAGCAGCGATCTTGTTTGTAAGATTCTTTCATTTGGTGTAACTGATTGACCTGTAATTTGTGATGAATCATCACATGAAGCATGAGTTAATCCTACCATTTTTATCCCCATGATGTCTTTAGTTACTTGGTAGGCTTCAGATGATATGGTAACTCTTCAAGGTGTAAGTCTTTAAAACTGCAGTATGTATGTGATGGGTTTTAAGTGGACAGAGCCAAATATTTTGGTTAAATGAATATAAATATGTAGGAGAGGAGAAGATTTGGATTACATCCTATTGCCAGCAATTATCTTTGTTCTCATTGATACTGATGGGGAAAACAGAGAAGTGTAGATTCTTGCAGTGTTTTGTTACATATTTTATGTCAAAGCTATAAATCACAGTGGGCATTTTGGGTGTTATAGACTGAAATTATTTCCAGTTAAGATATTAAGGAGTACTTTAAGTCACAGTTTTGCCCTGCCCTTGCGTACTGCTGAGTTTGTGCTGCTATTCAGAAACTGAAGCTTATCCTTTCTTTATGCAGAAATATTCTCAAAGTAGGCTAGTTAGTGCAGTTTTATTTGTCCACCTGTCTTTTCTACTTGTCTTCTGTCGTGAATCAAGATTATTTTTCCCCCTTCTTTTTAAGATGACTTCCAGAAAATGTTCCCAAATGTATTTTCTGGTGAAAATGATACTAAATAAAAAATAAAAAAGAAGTAGTACTTTAGTAGAATTCATTTACACAGCTTGCATGACAATTTTTTTTCCAGTTGGTTGAACAGATGCAGACCCATGGGGCTGCTCAGAAATGACTTTGATAGATGGTTGCTGTCTGAGAAGCTAGCATACTGCAGATTAGTAGAACCCCAAAGAGAATCTCGTCTGCTTTGTGGAGGACTTGGTCCAATAAGATAATTTTTCTAATTAACCTATCAAGCACCAGTGTAGTGAGGATGTTGGGGAAAATAAACTGCTTCAGTATTCTGTCAATTTTGTGAATTTGCCTTTGCTTCTTTAAGCTGCCTAGAAAAAGGCATCCTTGTCTATGCCTCTGTTTAGAGCCTGAAGGAAAAATTTAAAGGCTAGCATTTCTATGTGGTTGTTATTTATCGACTTGAAAGCAGGAATATAATGTGATTTTATTTTACAAAATCATAGTGAGATAAACATATGTAGTTGCTTCTGTCTGAAAAATACCTAGCTAAGCAATTTCACACTGAAAATTTGAGTCTTATTCTTCATGCATTGAGATTGCAGTCGTGTTCCTTAAAAGTCTCAAGACTCGTGTATTGTCTTTGTTCAAACCCAACAGAAATTGAACATCCCAGCAATTTTACGTGCTCCTAAGGAAAGGAAACCAAGTAAGAAGGAAGGAGGAACACAAAAGACATCTGCACTTCCAGCTGTACTTTATAGGCAAGTAATAAAGCCTTGATTGATTAGACACAACATCGAGTGAGTTACAGTTTCACAAAAGTGTTAGGAGAAAATTGTTTGCTTCAGTTTTGATTAACAAAATGCTTTGGAGTTGGTGGTGTATTTCACTTACTTCTGAAGCCTGACTTGAACAGCAGTCAGTTCTTCATCTCAGCTCACATCAGCAAGGTTGAGGTGTTGGGGTTTTTTTCTGATTTGACAAGGACAACAGGAATCAGTCTTTTTTCAGTGATGCTTAGTGACAGGACAAGGGGTAATGGGCATGAAATTGAACACAGGAATTCTGTCTAAACATGAGGAGGAACTTACTTAATTTAAGGGTGATGGAGCACTGGAAGAGGATGCCCACAGAGGTGGTGGAGTCTCCATCCCTGGAGACATTCAAAACCTGCCTGGACATGTTCCTTTTGTAGGTGAACTTGGCGTTGACAGAGGGTTTGACTTGGATGATCTCTAGAGATCCCTTCCAACCTCTACCATTCTGTGATTCTGTGAAAATGATACTACTAATAATTAAAGGAAATGTAATTTCTTATGAGTTGCTACATTGCCCAATGTAATGGCAGCACAGGTGTATTTCATTGTGCCTGCAGTATTAAACTAACCATTTGATTAAGATTGATAATAGCAGCATATGTTTTCTACTTAATCATTCGGATGGCACAGGTAGTGTTTTTCCCCTTGCACTGGTACATTTTGTTGAAGTGTGAGTGATTACCTGCTAGTTAGAAGTCCTAAAAATATCAGACTGAAAACCATTTTATTGTTAACTATATTAGGTCCCTTTTATACTTTACTGTAAATAGGTAGAAGCTTAAGAAGTAATTATGTGCTAAAGTGATGCATTCAAATTGACATTGCAACGTGTTTGTGTTGAAACTGGGGAACGTGCTGGGATGTATCATTAAATTTTTATGATTTCAATTGTAATTACAATGATTTTATGCTGTCTGCTTTAAAAGCTGTGGAATTTGCAAGAAGAACCATGATCAACACTTACTGCTACTGTGTGATACTTGTAAACTCCATTATCATCTTGGTTGCCTGGATCCACCTCTTACAAGGATGCCAAGGAAGACCAAAAACAGTTACTGGTAAGAATGCAATTGGTGTGTTGTCTTCTGCTATTTCTGTACTTAAACACAAACAGACCTGCCAGTGCCAAGTGGTTTAGACATTGCTGTAATGCAGTCTGAACTGAGTTTTTATTTATTTTTATTAGCAGTGATTTTTCAAGGGTAAAAAACCCAAAAGTTGTACAGATTTTTCTTATTACTAGTCACTGCATATGAGTATATTATAGCTTCAATTTTCTTAGTTTTCGAGGCCAGTTGTGATTATTAATGATGCTATATAATAATGGTAGGCAACTATAGGCTGCCTTCAGGACACTAATATGCAGCTCTCTGTCTGGATCTTTAGGAAAACAGTTGTAAATACTCAAACTTGTAACTAGTAGATGAGTTCATTGCAATATGGGAAATCTAGAATAGAATAGAATAAACCAGGTTGGAAGAGACCTTCAAGATCATCGTGTCCAACCTATCAATCAGTTGGATACATTTCTGTCTCACAACTCAAATCTACAATGGCAGCAGCATATGCATAACTATAGTTACTGCAGTTGCATTTCCATGAATTAAAATTCTTTTATAGTTTCATAGTTTCATTCAGGGTTGGAAGGGACCACAAGGATCATCTAGTTCCAACCCCCCTGCAACGGGTAGGGACACCCCACACTAGATCAGGCTGGCCAGAGCCTCATCCAGCCTGGCCTTAAACACCCCCAGGGACGGGGCCTCGACCACCTCCCTGGACAACCCATTCCAGGGTTTCACCACTCTCATGGTGAAGAACCTCCTCCTCACATCTAGCTTTTAGTGCTGCTGAAGCACAAAGAAAGATAAGAGGTACAATAGAGAACTGATAGTGTGGTAAAGGTGCTGATTTACCAACTGTCATAAAATCAGTTTGCTGCTGTGTTATGTTAACATTCTGCATGTTTCTTAACTCTGAAATGTGTTAGAAGCAGTTTTTGTCTGGCAAGAAGTTAGTGTACAGCATCTGCAGGAAGCATTGTCCCCTTGTCTGAACGTTAATAAGGTACTGAATCAAAATAGTAGAAGAATTCCTTCTAAAAATACAGTAACACTATTGCAATCAAGAAAAATTTGCCTCAATGTTTTGATTTTATTTTTTAACAACTTCCAGAGAACATTTACTTAAGTTATCTTCTTTGGGTTGTTTTGATGATTGTCTGCAGAACAAGATAACCAGTACATGAATTGACAGGTCTTGTCCATGATTTTGGTGGTGGGTTTTTTTTGGTGTTTGGTTTTGGTTTTGGTTTTTTGTATCTTTAACAGGACAAAACCTGGATTTTGCCCAGTAAATTTACTTAGTAAATTAATAGAGTTTTCCTTTAATAGCTGAAGATCCTGGAAAGGTTTTCACCATTACTAATATTTTTCTGAACCTAATTTTCCTTTAATTATTTAATGTAGTCTGTGATTTTGGACTTTCCAGTATTTCAAAGACATTTTGAGCTCTTTGGTCAAATTTACGAAGTATTTGTTACATGGAAACATTTTCTTCTTCTGCATTGGCACAGGAGGTTCTTAATTTTTGCTCTGCTTTTAAACCAAGTTGAAAAGGCTCACTAAAAGCCATCAGTCTAAAAGATGTAACACTACAGCTCCCTGTAGGCATTAAAGGCAGAATAGGTCAGGTTAGGTAGTAAAATTTAATTTCAAAGCTCTAACTTACCTTTATTGTGAATGTCATGCTTCAATTACATCTCAGATCACAAACTTAGCTTTTACTTCTAATTAGCTAAGGCATATTCTGAAGTGTGAGATTATAGCAGAGAAATTGAGCTGTACTGATTGGATTCTTTTCATCACTGAACATGCCTTTATTCTTTTCAGGATCAGTAGAGACCCTATAGAATGGACTTTTAATCTAAATTTGAGTTCAGCAGGTTTCCCCCCCCCTGCTGTTTTGAATAAAAAAAATAATCTTTTGATTAAGTTAAGAAGAAAAATGCAATATTATTTTTAATTTTTTTTATACAGGGGCCATGTACCTTTCAGGTATTTGTATAGGATATAATGGAAACTTAGCAAAAAGATAAGAAAATGAGATACAGTGGGAATTTCCTTGAAATGTTAGGCAGGTTGGAAGAGTTATTGAAAGTGCTATGAAAATGTTGAATAGAATCCTCTTTTAAAATAGTAAGCAGGTAACAGTTAAAATAAGGGTTTCTTAATTTTGACTTTGCAGTCTATTACCATTACTAATCCTTTACTCATCATTACTAATATGAGCCTTTGCAAAAGGTTTGGTGAATAGTCATATACTTAATCAATACATACCTATTTAAGCATGAGGAGCTTAGTATGATTTTTTTTCTCCCCTATATGCTTCATATTTTAAACTATGTTTGAGGATGCCAAATGATTCAGCTTGTGTGTGTAATGCTTTGTAGCTTAGTTAATAGTTTTCTTTTTTTGCCCATTTCGTGTATAGCATTTACTAGAAATTTCAATTTCACTATACAAAAAGGGACTTTGAAATTAATGAAATACACTGTTACATGTGAAGGTCAGAAAAAAAGAATATCTTTTTTAATATTTAAAAACCTAATTTGTTTGCACAAATTATTACTAGTTATCTCAATGCTTCTAAATATTTAAAGGAGGTAATGATTTTACTCTTAGTGAAACTATAAGAGAAACTGTAAGCTCTGGTGAGGAACAGTGTTTCAAAGCTTATTAGAAACTGGGTTCATGCACTTAATACTTAAAAATTTCCCCAGTTCAGAGCACTGACAATTTTCTCCAAGGTAAAATTTGTGCATCTTGAATATTATAGAAAGAAATTGTTTGTAACGTAGTAAGTTCAAAGCCTGTCCTCATTTCAGATGGATTTATTTTGAAAGGAAGAGCATAACAACTATTTTACATAATAAAACATGAAAGCATTAGTTTTTTTCTGGTTTGATGTGGTGCTTACAAAGTAGACAAGCAGTTCTAATCACAGTGTGTGGTGGGATGGAAGGGGTAAGGCTGAGAAGCCTCCTCCCTTCCCCCTTTGTAAAGTAAAAGGGAAAAAAAATTGAAGGGAAAGGAAAAAAAAACTCGCAAGCTGAATTAGCAAAGCAGTGGAGCTATATTTACAAAGCGATGTAGGGTTTGCAGGGGATTATTTACAAATTTACAATATCTACAATATATACAAAGATATACAACAGAGTAACACAGAAATGAGAGTGCCCCCCCCTCGGCAGAGAGGGGTCCCCCACCTCCGCTCTCCCCTCTCTCCCCCCTTTCCCCAGAGTGGGATAGGAAGAGAGAGAAAGAAAGAAGTTAAAAGCAGTTTTGTGTTAATTGGAAAAGAGTTAATATACAGGCCTGGTATCTTATCGGCCTCAAGGCCGAAGCCTTGGCAGAAAGCCCAGGACAGAAAGCTGTTGCCTGAAGAAGAGGCGGAAGCAAGACTGACTGAGAAGTGCTGGAAATGTCCAGTATAGTCCCAGCTCAGAAGTGCTTCCTCCCACTCGTCCAATGAAATTAGTTTAGACTATTCCTTCCGTTTACCAACTTCCGTCCACCATGTTCCCTTTCTTAAGGGGGCAACGTCAACCGGCCACAGTCCACCCCTTCTAAACAATTTCATTGGCCGTTCATCTTGTCCATCCAATCCAAAACGATATTTACAGTTCGTGAGTAAAGTTCATAGTCCATTCCGGCTATGCTCAGATGTAGATGATTCAAAAGTCCAAGAAAATCAGAAAATGAGAAAAATGGAAAACAGTTCATTTCTTCGCCGACGAAGCGAAGAAAAGGGAAACAGGGATTCTCAGGGTCTCTTAGTTGACTCAGGGCTCTCAGGGATCTCAGGGTTCGTGCACCGTAGATTCCTTGTTGACTCTTCCTCTGGACGCGATGTAGCTATACAACAGTTTGAAATTAACCTCTTTCAGCTAAAGTTAGATTTCTTTGTGGAATACACTGAATTTCACCATTCTCTTGCATCACCCAATAAGTGTGACCCGGACCTTCAGCTGAAACCACCCCTCGGACAGGCTTAGCCTCTCCTGAGGGTGAAAATACCCAAACAGTTTTACCTAACAGATTCTTTTCTCTAACAACAGGAACTCTATCACCTTCTACTTTCCGTAGCAAATCTGAATGTGCAGGTCCAGCTCGGTTCACTGAACCTCTACTATTTACCAGCCAGGTTGCTTGTGCTAAATGTTTTTCCCAGTTTTTCAAAGATCCACCTCCCATGGCTTTGAGAGTGGTCTTCAACAAACCATTGTAGCGTTCAATCTTCCCTGAAGCTGGTGCATAGTAGGGAATGTGGAATATCCACTCAATACCGTGCTCTTTTGCCCAGTTCTTTACAAGGTTGTTCTTGAAATGAGTTCCGTTGTCTGACTCAATCCTCTCTGGAGTTCCGTGTCTCCACAGGATCTGTCTCTCCAGACCGAGAATGGTGTTGCGTGCAGTTGCATGTGGAACTGGATAAGTTTCCAACCATCCAGTGTTTGCCTCTACCATAGTAAGCACGTATTGCTTACCAGAACGAGAACGTGGTAGAGTGATGTAGTCAATCTGCCAAGCTTCACCATACTTGTACTTGGACCATCTGTCACCATACCACAAGGGCTTAAGTCGTTTTGCCTGCTTAATAGCAGCACAAATGTCACAGTCATGGATGACTTGCGTGATAGCATCCATGGAAATGTCTATGGATCTGTCACGAGCCCATTGGTATGTTGCATCTCTGCCTTGATGTCCTGACGAATCGTGAGCCCACCGAGCTAAGAATATCTCACCTCGGTGTTTCCAGTCGAGATCAAGATTAGAGTCCATGTCTACTTGAGAAACTCTTGCAGCTAGATCTGCCTGATGGTTGTGTTGCTGTTCCTCAGTAGCTTTGCTCTTAGGAATGTGAGCATCGATGTGTCTCACTTTCACTGGAATTCTCTCGATTCGATCAGCAATGTCCTGCCATAGGTTGGCTGCCCAAATGGGTTTTCCTTTCCTCTGCCAACCACTCTTCTTCCACTTCTTTAGCCAACCCCATAGAGCATTGGCTACCATCCATGAGTCGGTGTAGAGATAAAGCTTTGGCCATCTCTCACGTTCAGCCACGTCGAGAGCTAGCTGGACAGCTTTTACCTCTGCGAACTGACTGGATTCTCCTTCTCCATCTTTCGCCTCTGCAACTCGGCGTGTTGGACTCCACACTGCAGACTTCCACCTTCGCTTGTTTCCAACAAGATGACAGGAACCGTCTGTGAACAAAGCATATTTCTTTTCATCATCAGAAAGGTCATTGTAAGGAGGAGCTTCCTCAGCACGAGTTACTTTCTCCTCTGGAGGTTTGGCACAGTTGATACCTTCAGGCCAACTTGAGATCACCTCCACTAGACCAGGTCTTTCAAGATTTCCCATTCGAGCTCTCTGTGTTATCAGAGCCATCCACTTGGACCATGTTGAGTCTGTGGCATGATGTGGTGTGGATCCTTTGCCTTTGAACATCCAATTCAAAACTGGTAATCTGGGAGCTAGAAGAAGTTGTGATTCAGTTCCAATCACTTCAGAAGATGCTTTTACTCCTTCATAGGCAGCTAAAATTTCTTTCTCTGTTGGAGTATAATTAGCCTCTGAACCTCTGTAACCTCGACTCCAGAAACCAAGAGGTCGTCCACGTGTCTCACCTGGAGCTTTTTGCCACAAGCACCAGGTTGGACCATTGTCACTTGCAGCCGTGTACAAAATGTTCTTAATGTCTGGACCATCTCGGACAGGTCCCAGACCCATTGCTTGAATTACCTCTTGCTTTATCTGGTCAAAGGCTGCTTGTTGTTCAGGTCCCCAGTGGAAATGGTTTCTCTTTCGAGTCACATCATACAGAGGTTTCACAATCTGACTGTATCCAGGAATGTGCAGTCTCCAAAATCCCACTATCCCCAAGAAACGTAGGGTCTCTTGTTTGTTTGTGGGACTTGCCATGGTAGAGACTCTATTTACCACATCCACTGGAATGTGTCGGCGTCCATCCTGCCATCGCACTCCCAGAAACTGAATCTCTGTGGTAGGTCCTTTCACCTTGTCTCGCTTGATGGCAAAACATGCATTCAGAAGAATGTCAATGATTTTGTTACCTTTCTCGAAGACTTCCTCAGCAGTTTTACCCCAGACGATGATATCATCGATGAACTGGATGTGTTCTGGCGCACCGCCTTTCTCCAGAGCATCGTGGATCACTGCATGACAGATGCTTGAGCTGTGGATCCAGCCCATTGGTAGCCTGTTGAAAGTGTACTGGATTCCTCTCCAGGTGAAAGCAAACTGAGGCCTGCATTCCTCTGCTATGGGAATAGAGAAAAATGCATTAGCAATGTCTATGGTAGCATACCATTTGGCCTCTTTGGATTCCAGCTCATACTGCAGTTCCATCATGTCTGGTACTGCTGCACTCATAGGTGGTGTTACTTCATTTAGGGCTCGGTAGTCTACTGTCAGACGCCAGTCTCCATTCTGCTTCCGCACAGGCCACACTGGACTGTTGAAAGGTGAATGAGTTTTGCTGACGACTTTCTGACTTTCCAACTGACGAATCAGATTCTGAATGGGCAACAAAGAGTCACGGTTGGTTCTGTACTGTCTGTGATGCACAGTCTGAGAAGCAACCGGCAATTTAATGTCCTCTATCTTATGTTGTCCCACAACTGCAGATTCATCAGAAAGTTCAGGTCTGGCAGACAGCTTCAATTTTTGTCCATCAATTTCTATTGAAGCTACTCCAAAAGCCCATTTGTAACCTCTAGGGTCCTTGAAACGCCCTTCTCTCAGAAAATCAATTCCCAAAATACAAGGTGCGTCAGGTCCGGTCACAACTGTATGCTTCTTCCATTGTTTACCAGTTAAACTTATATTAACCTCTACCTTACTTAACTCTTGAGATCCACCAGTGACTCCCAGAATAGTTATAGACTCTGATCCCTGATAATTTGATGGTATTATGGTGCACTGAGCTCCTGTGTCAACCAAGGCCCTGTACTTCCGAAATTGTGAAGTGCCAGGCCACTGGATGTACACATCCCAATAGATTCTATTATCTCTGTTATCCCTCTCCTCCCCCTGGCGGGAGGCAGGGCACCCCTAGTTATGGGGAACATGCGCACATGTGCATTGCACATATTGTGCAGGGTTATAACTTTGCATGTTATAACTGGAGCCACTGTTGGAGCCATAAGAGTCGTTCTGGGGAACTGTGGAAGTAACAGCTACCCTTCTGGTATTGCTACCTCGGGTTCTGCCACTTTGCAATTCCCTCAGTCTCCTGAAAAGATTAGAAGTTGGTTGGCCATCCCAGCGGTTCATGTTCTCACCAAACTGATCACGCAGAGTTATCCAAATAGTTCTACGTGATTGCCTTGGTGGTCTGTTTTGGAATGACCTGTTTTGGAATGTCCTGTTTTGGAATGCCCTCCTTGGAGGACGTGTATTCCTCACAGATGAAACTTGTACCCACCTGGAGGAAGAATTGAAATTATCCTTCTGTGCCAATTGGGATATGGAATTTCTAAATTCATCTTTTAACTCTCTTATGCAATTCTGTATATCACCAGACATAGTTTTAATGGCCGAAACCAAAGAACCACGTGTCATGCTATCCTCCAATTGTCTCATTTGATCACTAAATTGGCCAACCGTGGGAGAAGCTCCACCATAACTTCTTGACACAATTCTGCTTGCCAGAATGTTTGCATAATTAGAAGGAGCAAGTTTGATGATCTTTTTAGCAAGACCAATACCCACAGGAATGTCATCAGGATTCAGAGTTTCATGTTCACCATAGAGTAGCTCTCTAACAGCAAATTCTCTCAAGCGCTTAATTCCCTCATCTATGGTAGTCCAGGGTTTAGGATTCCAGGGAAGATCATCTCGGGAAGGGTATCTCAGGGCAACCGCTATTAAAAGGCGTATCCACAGATTAACCTTACCGAGAGCTTCGCCTAGATGTCTATCTATTCCATTGTCCCTTGAGAGAGTTCCTAATTGAGCTGCTGACTTGTCTCCAACTGTTAGAGCTGAAGCACCTGTATCATAACACCTACTAAGCCAAGCTAGAACTGGCTCCTTATCTGCCCTGGTGAAATCTTTACGGACATTTCTCAATTCCTCCCGTGGTGACGAACAGTCCGTAATATCATCTTCATCTTCATCTCCCTGAATTCTTTGCCCGTAAAATCCTGCTGTCATTCTCCTAAGGATCTCTTTAAGCTGAGAACCACCTTTGCCAGCTGCTTTCCTAGCTTCATCTCTATCCTGCTTTGATCTCACTAGGTTAGCTAGATCTTTAAAACAAACCTTCTCTTCCTCCTGAGCAGGATCTTTTAGAGTAGAGGGCCCCTCACCAGGATCAGTCTCCTCCTCTTCTTCTCCATCTTTGCCCTTTCCAGCTCTAGTCTTTAAAGGAGCCATCTTGACTGGAGCTGTGTTTGCATTTACAGCCACCTTAATGGAAGCTGACAGGTCCTGAGATAAATCAGCTGCTGGGGCAGTGACTTCCGGTCCCACTGAGGGAGTGGGTGGAAGTGACGTTGCTCCATTGCTGGCCAATGGAGAAGAAGAAGAAGGAGAAGGAGTGGGAGAAGGAGTAGGTGCCATGTTGATACCAGCCGATGCCCTTGGCTGCTTGCTAGAATCAGCAAAGTCATTTAGAGCTGCCTTACCAATTAACTTTTTAGCCTTCTTTTTAACTGACACGGGTTCTCCACAGTCCTCATCACTAGATGACTCTGGGACTGATCGAGAGCCACGGCGTTTCCTTTTTGATCTAGTTTTAATAACAAAACAAGCTCTGGATATCTTTCTCTCTCGCCGCAGAGAGAACAGTAAATATGCAATTACCATCACCAGCAACAGATTTATACACATCAAATAAATCACTTTTGGATCCCAGGCATCACCTAAAGTTACTGTCTCCTCAGGCGGAATCTTAAAACTCTTTATCTCAATTGGGAGAGTGGTGGAGGTAACATTCCTGTATCTCACTGGCCATAATAAATTAATACATTTTCCATACCATAATTTAACTCTATACATAACCCACATATAAATTGTCCGCACCAAATATTTACCCAGGTAATCCAGAATCAAACCCAAACAATACCTGTAAATCAGAGCCCCAAAAATTGAAAAGAATAATCGCTCCACAAACCACAATATCTTCATGTTTGCTAATTCAGCTAGAAAACACTAAATCAATCAAATAATAAATTGAACTAATTATCTGCCGCACGTTGGGTACGCCAATAAAAAAAAATGTGGTGGGATGGAAGGGGTAAGGCTGAGAAGCCTCCTCCCTTCCCCCTTTGTAAAGTAAAAGGGAAAAAAAATTGAAGGGAAAGGAAAAAAAAACTCGCAAGCTGAATTAGCAAAGCAGTGGAGCTATATTTACAAAGCGATGTAGGGTTTGCAGGGGATTATTTACAAATTTACAATATCTACAATATATACAAAGATATACAACAGAGTAACACAGAAATGAGAGTGCCCCCCCCCTCGGCAGAGAGGGGTCCCCCACCTCCGCTCTCCCCTCTCTCCCCCCTTTCCCCAGAGTGGGATAGGAAGAGAGAGAAAGAAAGAAGTTAAAAGCAGTTTTGTGTTAATTGGAAAAGAGTTAATATACAGGCCTGGTATCTTATCGGCCTCAAGGCCGAAGCCTTGGCAGAAAGCCCAGGACAGAAAGCTGTTGCCTGAAGAAGAGGCGGAAGCAAGACTGACTGAGAAGTGCTGGAAATGTCCAGTATAGTCCCAGCTCAGAAGTGCTTCCTCCCACTCGTCCAATGAAATTAGTTTAGACTATTCCTTCCGTTTACCAACTTCCGTCCACCATGTTCCCTTTCTTAAGGGGGCAACGTCAACCGGCCACACAGTGTAAAATGCTTCTATTTAAATATGTGGAATTTTTCAGTTTCTTAGCTTCATGACCTTTGCTTCATATGGTGTTCAGTGTTTCTCCAGGTTTTGCCACCATATTTCACAAGTTTCCATCTGCCAGGCCCCTCAATTAATGCACATTTAGATTTTTTTGATGTGTAAAGCTGCAGCATAAAGAATCATCATAATAATTTCATCATTTCAACTAAATTTTGGGGGAAGTAGCAAAGTCATCTTTGTTTTCATTGCCACTTCACTAAACCCAACTCTGTCTCCAAACTCTCCCTTCCTCCTGGTCTTCTCTTCCTAAGAGTGGTGGTTTAGGTTGGAAGGGACCTTGAAGATCATCCAACCTGCTTTGCATTGACAAGCAAGGCCTTGAGCAAGCTGGTCTAATGTAGATGTTCACTTTTTCACTTTGTGAATTTCTCTCTTCAAGGCCTCATGCTATCAGGTTCTAAAACTTCATCAGTGGAAAGCACACTTTGGTATTTGGGGTTTACTAAAGCCCTGAAATAAAGCCCCGCCTGTAGGCTCACAAGTTTCTTCAAGCTGCCTGTGCTCAAAAATTGTCATGTCACCAGGCAATGCAGTAACATTTGCATCATGCACTTACACAAAACGGTAATAGCTTGTACCAGTAATGCATTGTGAAATTTAGTAGTGTGTGTTCCTTCTCGCTTAAGTGTTCTTGCCTTTTGAGCTGAGAAGATCTGTTTGGTTTGTGAGATTGGGAAGCTACCCCTGGTTCTTGTATCAAGTCAAATTAAAAACAACCACATCATGCAGTTTTCTTTCTGCTGCAGGTTGTTAGCAATTAATCAAAGATTTTATGACTAAAAGGTTTCAAATCATCACTGAGAATTCTTAATGGATCAAGCATTTCTAGTAGTTTTCAGTAATAGACGTATTACTGCCTACCACTCATTTTTCTCTGAGTCCAGATTAGGCAAGTCCAGACTAAAAAGAAAACAATGTATGTGTACAGAAGTTGAATATTTGGCACCCTTTCTCCTGTTAATTTGCATGGGGTGCATGGTAGTGCTTGCTAATTTGAAATAGTTGGAAAGGTGACCCATTCTGGTGGGTTCTCTATTTACCAATTGTCCTTGAAGAGGTGACATGAAATAAGGATGATGTTGAGTGCAGCCAAAAGGAAGTAGAGTCGTATGGTTGTTTTTTGTGAATGTATTTGGAATGAACAGCAGAATGGAAAAAGAGTTCCTTAAATTCAAGAACCCCATTGAAATAAGCCATAATAGGAGCTGAAAGTTAGAAGATTGTTTCCAAGTCAGAGGAATGTGTGTCTGTAATAGCTTTTCTGTGGGCCCTATGGGAGCCAGCAACCAAACTACTTTATAGCTGGGGCTTGACTGCTTTATAATAGGGTTGCTAAGATCTGGTTGTCTGTGATAGCAGAGGCTATTCCAGTAAATGAAGAGGTTGCTTCTAAGTTCATGTTCATAATTTTCCTTTTTCCCCCTCACCTTTGGTGTATTTGTGAAGCTTTGTTCTGCCATTCACACCACCCTTTGAACACATCCCCGCTATTCATACTGTGATTCTGCTGCTTTCTTTTTGTAGATTTAATTTTTTCAAATTTTGCTTGCTGTGACACTTGGACTACTTGTTTCAGAGCAAGCTTGGTCATCAAAAAAGGAATTTCTAAACCTTGCATGCAGTACCTCATCTGATGGAGATTTTTCCTCTCTTCTTCAATAATATTAAAGCTAAAATATTTTATTTATTTATATTCAAGTAGGGCTCTAAAGTGCTCTGCTGATCTGGTTGCTAATAGCATTTTCTTAGCAAGGTTCTGATTGTGATTTTGCACTTTTTCAGAAACTCCATAGACATTTCTTTCAACTCAGTGTTCCAAGTTTTTTAATGTACATCTCCAGCTTCTGTATCTGTGTCTCCAAACTATTATGTTTTCAGATTTAAAACACACTCTCTTAATAAAATGCATAACACTAATTTCCATAACTGACATGTCTTCTAGATCCTTGCCACTAAACAGTGTTCTCATCAGAGTGAATCCAGCAGTGTGTCATTGTAAAGGTTGAACTGCAGCAACAGTTACTGATTACAGGATTACTGATCAGTGGGACAGCATTAAAAATAATGGGGATGTGGTAGGGTGCAAATGTTGAAATAGGGTGCATCTTTCTTGAGGATTAAATACTACTTCTTCGGTTTTCAGAAGTTTAATGACGGGGGGGAAAAACCCAACCGTAAGAAATCTTGTTCATTTTTTGCTTAGGAATTTAAATTCCCATGTGTTTAAGAGGTTCTTTCAGGTATCCATTTGCTTTCTTGACTTTTGAGTTTTAAATGCCTTTTTGACTGCAGTTTTAATAGAAAATATTCTGCCTTGCAGGCAATGTTCAGAGTGTGACCAGGCAGGTAGCAGTGACATGGAGGCTGATATTGCCATGGAAACCTTACCAGATGGGACCAAAAGATCAAGGAGGCAGATTAAGGAACCAGTTAAATTTGTTCCTCAGGATGTGCCACCGGAACCGAAGAAAATTCCAATCAGAAACACGGTAAATGATAGTTCAGTTGTCATGATGCAGTTCATGTTCATAGGAATTTAGTTTAAAATGGCCTGTTTTGAACATTTTGAATTACAGGTTTTCAAATGGATTCGTAGTCTGTTATTGATTCCCTTTCTGCTGTTTAATGCTTTATTACTGGTGTTAAAGCTTTGCTGAAGTAAAAAGTCTGGGAAACATGTTACTGAACAAGTTTTTCCTTTTACCTGGGTTACACATTGCAGAATAAGAGAAAATTCAGTTTGCCCTGAAACATTGCCTTTACAGCTGAGAACCTCTCTGTAGGGGAGAAACTTTTATTACTTTTTTTTTCCTTTCTTTTGAGATGAAGTTCCCTTCACTATCTGTAAGAACAGAAAGGTTCTTATAACTGTCTGTGTAGGTTGAACTGACTCTTATGCTGTTCACACAGAAAGAAGAATTATCTCGTGTTCCTGCTTACTGAACCCTTTGCATCTCTTCTCCCTTTTTATTTATTTCTTCTCCCAGTTTTTATACCTATTGCAGTGGTAGTAAGGGTTGGGGATTCATGATTGTGGAACTGAAAAAAAACCTGAATGTGTTGCAGGAAAGACATTCATAGTAGTAATAAACATATAGTAGTAATAAACATATAAGGTATATGTTAATAAACATATAAGGTATGATATAAGGTATTGTAAAGAAATTCATAGGAATGCAAGATTGTTTTTTCCTGAGGCCTGTGTAATAACTGCCAAGCCTCTTCATTGCTACATGGAGCGATGTCTGATGGCTCTGAAGTAAATTCCATTATCTCTGTAAGTAAAGTTGACTAGCATAAGTATCACTTCTTACAATTAAGTGCATTTAAGATCAGTTTTCCAGTTTAGCAGCATCTGCAAACTGACCTTTTCTGGCCTTTTTGTCCTCTCTCTTCTGTTTCAGTACTCCAAACCTGTTTGCTTTGGAGGAAATTAAAAAGAAGAGAAGACAGTCTGAGGTTTCAAACTCTGTTACATGTTTAAGTCTTAGAAACAGTGTGCTCACGTTAACAGCCAGATTCAGTGATAGTATACCATGACAGCAGGAATGTGGCAAAATATTTGCTTTTCTAGAAAATAAATCATAGAATTGTTATATGGGAAAAGACTTCAAAAATCATCAAGCCCAACTGTTTAAAAATAAGTTTCCAGGAGAATGGAATAAAAAAAAAGGGGAAAATTGTAATTCTATGTAATTAAACTTCATGCTTGATGCATTCCTCCTTATAAGCATACTTCTATTTACTGCTATTTCTTTTCATCTGTCAGTTCCTTTTGTATTACTGAAAGCTTTGCAGAAAATCAAATTGTTATTTCAGAGAGATATTTTGAATAGTAGTGAAAGGTAGCATTTAAGGTAGTCACTTCAAGTCTGTATTGAGTGAGTGTGCCATCTGGTGTCTATATACCTGTCCCTACCTTCATTTTAAACAATTTTGTGCCTGTTTGTTACCATTAGTTTTTTTTTCCTGCCTTCTAATGAAGCAAAGGAAGTCAAAGTGATTTTTTTGTGCAGCTGGCTCACTAACTTTCTCATTGGCAAAAGATGTTTATAGCATTGTACTCTTACTGAGGATTGGGTGACATCAAGGATGAAAAACTACTGCCTTAGCAAATGGTCAGAGTTTGTGTTGAACAGAGGATGGTCACATTGTCATTGCAACTGCAACCTGTGTGTTGTTTTTTTTGTCTCAGACTTTTGAAAATCTATAGTTTCCATGGTCTTGATTTTGCAGTGGTAGGTAGTAGTGGAAGTTTTCCCAGTTCTGTTTTGTGAGAGTGTTCTGCTCTGCTTATATTTCAGATCAAAGACATCTTTTGTTCTGTAGTAATGAAATGACTCCTTGCCATGACCTCGTTGTTTGTAATGTTTCCGTAGCGTTCTCATAGTTATGAGATTGGATATCCATCGTGTTTGGTCTCTTGTTGTCCAGGGTAGAACATGTGTAGTTTGGAACTTGTCCTAATATGTCCTCACTTTAGTTGGGGAATATAAGAAGGACTTGGGGATATTGTTTGAAATGTGGTTTGAATGTAGTAGAGAAGTACAGGATCACAGGATGTTAGGGGTTGGAAGGGTCCTCTGTAGCTCTTCAAGTCTAACCCCCCTGTCAGAGCAGGACCATAAAATCTTGTGCAGGTCACAGAGAAGGAGACTCCACAACCACTCTGGGGAGCCTGTTCCAATGCTCTGTGACCATTACAGTAAAGAAGTTCTGCCTCACACTGAGGTGGAACTTCCTGTGCTGTAGGTTACATCCATTGCCCCTTGTCCTGTTGTAGGGCATAAGCGCAAAGAGGCTGTCCCTTCCTTCATGACACCCAGCCCTCAGATATTTGTAAGGCACATGTTCCAGTAAGAAGTCTCTAGAGAAGGGGAGGAAAAGCAATGTGATGGTATAATATTAGGAAGTCAAATTTGACTAGTTTGGCTGGGCTTGGCATCTGCTGTTACTGTTACTGCTATTTAAGGGTCCTGTTTGTGATGGGTTATGAAGTGAAAAGGTTGTATGTACTTTGTGTGTCATGATTATGACCTGGACTTAAGTTAGTCTAATTTTCTGGGATAGTGAACCTCGTACAGGATTAGGTAAAGGTTTATAATTAATTTTTATCAGAAATATTAGATTGCCAGTGTAGTAACCAGAATGTGTCTGCATGGTAATTCCATTGATGCTTTGGGATCTAAAGTTCAGTGGCTGGAATCGTCATTAATAGCAGGGAAGTATCTGAGTACATAGCACCCTTACCTCTTGTATGAGTGCACACTGAATGAATTCCAGAGTTGTTCAGGTACAGATGTTAGGATGCCATGCAGCCAGACCACTAAATAACAACATTTGGAATGAGTCTTTTACTTCTATATAGATGGGAAAGGATATAGATACATATTTTAAACCACATTGCATTCTTTGAACTTTGGGTTTATTCCTGTTTTAAGGAGTCATCCTGTAGCAGTTGCCATGTATGGATTGCATTTGTCTAATCTAGATCTACCTGTGTGTTGTTCTGGACTGAGTTGTCCATTCCAAATGGTAGATACCTGCCTGTTGCAATGAAAAAAAAAAACCCTGCTGGGACAGCACTGGCATTAATGGGGATTTTGCCTGGGTGCTGATAACAGGATTGTTTGCTTTCAACTTAGCTATCTGAGAACTTTGGATGTGCAGGGACAAGTTACACAAAACTGACTCCTTTTTGTGAGAGAGATACTTTAGGAATAAAAAAAATCTCTGCCTTTGTGTGCATCTCATACTGGGTTAACATCTCTCTTTGCAAGTATGTTCTGAACATGAGCATGTTTATCTCAGTTGTATTTACCAGAGGACATATATAAAATAACACTGCTCCTGGAGGCTTTTCCTTTACAAGAAATCTTAAATTTTAAATTATTTATGACAAGTACCTGCAGCTCTAATAGTTCATTTTCATAATCCCTGATGTTCTGATCCTGAACCCACTAATGGGCAGAAATTATTCAAAGCATTTTAAACTGCAACCACATTACTCTGAGGCAAGGAAAAAGGCTGGAGAAAGAAATCTAGGTTTATCTGATTGTTTTCTGTGAACCTGCAAGGTAATTTCAGTGAAAACCTGTAAAATTAGAAATGTTGGGTTGCTGGAAGGCTATCGTAAATCACAAAATACTCAGTTTTCAGTTGCAAATTGGATGTTATTTTCTGCTGTGAATGCCGCCAGTAGTATAGTGATTGTAAGCAGAAGCTGGCATTGCAAATATGTCGAAGTGTAGAAGAAGCCAGTTTGGAAAAACATTAGTGTAAAATTCTTTGGAAGCATATTAAAAATCCTACAAACATATATGTCAAAGATTTTGATTTTAATGTTTATTTTGTAGCAGTTGTCAAACATTCAAGTATCTTTGAAAGCTTAGAAATCCAATGGAAGCATAACGTGACTATAATTCAGTGTGGCATTCCTTGTGATATGCATCACACATTATGTAGCAGACAGATGAAAAGCAGCATTTTATGGTCAAAGGTGACTAATTTATTTATAAATCCTGTATTTCCATTTCGCTGAAGTTTAAATATGATTCATCACTTCTTCAAAATATAGTTATTAACTTTTAATCTTAGGGTAAAAAATAATTAGATTGATAGGTAATTTGCAAATATAGATAACAGTTACCAAGATGGCGTTACTCTGGCTGTACAAAACATGCATTATTGTGCTTAAACATGAAGAATGAGGACCATGGCACTGCATATTTGACATCCACCTTTGCACTTGCTCAATGTTAATCTTTGCACAGCTGCATTCAGCAGGGACTACATGGCATAACATTGTGGAAGTTTTTAAAGTGGCTTCAGGATTGATGCCAGAGGTTGAAAGCAGTAAAATTGGCAGTTAATGTGCTGATGTCTGATCAGATTTGGTTTTGTCTAGTTTTAATTTACAGTGACCTTTGGTTGTGTAACTTGTAGTTGATCTGTATTCCCTGTTACGTTAATACCTTTAATAATGCACTGATAAATAAAACTGCCTATAATAAATAGTTTCTTCTAGATTTGGACACTCAGTTATACACTGTGTGGCTTCTGGAAGGCAGAACACCTCAGTTAATGCTGTATTAGTAAATATACAATAATATTGATAATGTATGAAATAGATAAGGTTTATATTTTATAAATTGCATATAGGGACATAGGAAAAAGAATCTCAGTGGTAATTAAAGTATTCTAAAGAGGCATGTAATCAGAATCTTAGAATGGTTTGGGTTGGAAAGAATCTTTAAACATCATCTTGTTCCACCCCCCATGCCATGGACAGGGACACCTTCTACTAGACCAGGTTGCTCATCGCTTCATCCAACGTAGCCTTGAATAGCTCTAGGGAGGAGGGATCCACAACTTCTTGGGCAACCTGTTCCAGTGTCTCACCACCTTCACTGTAAAGAATTTCTTCCTAATATACAGTCTGAATAATTGCCTGTTTTTCCCTTTTACTGAGTTGAGCACTGGCTGCCTCTAAAGAAGTTTTAAGAAATCATAAAGCAGTGAGTAATTTTTTATCATATGATAAATGACTATGATGATTTCCTTCCAGAATAACAAGCATTTTAACATCTATTTATTTCAGTAGACTTATCAGACATTGTGGAATAGTCTCTGATGTTTTTCATTTCCTTTGTATCCCTTGTAGTTTTCTGTCCATGTTAAAGGAGAAGGAGAGACTGTAATATGGTCAGTTTGTAGCAGTTACTTAACACATGGAAGTTGTACAATGCTATTTCAGAGACAGAAACATAGTGACTGAAATTGGACTTGTATCATGTATTTATTGACAGCTGCTTGTAAACCTTTGATGTTTACTGTTACACTCCATGGAAATCCTTTTTGTGCCACATTGATATGCAGATTTTTTGGCCAACTGCAATACTGAAATAATGTCTGCTTTTTATATTGCTGTTGTGTACCTGTCATATGCTACAGCTTTATGAGCATCAGCCACATACCCATTATATTAAATTTCAATTTGAAAGCTTTAATTCTTGCTTATTCCTCAAAAGCTATAAGAATTATTTTCTATTTCTCTTCTGGTGATGTTTTTCAATGTTCTTATTTTTTAATGCCATCCCTTGACTTACAAGTAGAGAACTTCTAAGTGCTCAAGGAATTTAATAAGCTGTTCATATCAATTCTCAGATTATGCATTTCACTGATGGAGAATTTGTGCAAAATCTGTAAGACATTATTAATTCTGGAAGCAGTCTTTTTAAAAGTAGCACTCCACACATTCAGGTCAACAAACATCTTTTAGTTACTTTTTGCCTAGTTCTGTAGACTTCTATCCAGAATCTGAAGCTCAATTACAGTATCACAGTATAACTTAGGTTGGAAAGGACCTCGAGGATCATCGAGTCCAACCTATCAACACAGACCCCATGACTAGACCATGGCACCAAGTGCCACATCCAATCTCCTCTTGAACTACTGTACTTGTCTTGCAGTAATTCTGTAGTTAATGCTTCAAATTATTTTTTACAGTATGTTTCTGTTGTTTTGACTGCTAGATAATAGCAAGAAATATTCTGTTGCCTAATATTAAATGTTAAATATATTTTATATTCTAGAGAACTAGAGGACGAAAACGAAGCTTTGTGCCCGAAGAAGAAAAACCTGAGGTTGGAATTTAGTGTTTTGTTTTTTCTTTGTAATTTTATATTTTTAACAGTAGCACACACCAAAAAAAAAAATTAATTTTTTTTGGGCTAAAGTGTTACTTTCAGTACTATAGCTGAAAATAATTGCTTTCCTTCCCTCCTTTCCCCCATTCCTTTCTTTTGCCTTCTGCTATGACAGGAACGGATTCCCAGAGAAAGAAGACAGCGACAGTCTGTTCTACAAAAGAAGCCCAAGTCTGAGGATTTAAGGACTGAATGTGCTACCTGCAAAGGGACTGGAGACAATGAGAATCTAGTCAGGTAGGTTTGAGATTCTAACCTTATGAAGCATTAATATTCCGCCTTTATCACTTTGTCATGGTGATTGTAATGGAGAAAATGTGCTTTTAAAAAGACCCAAACAAACAAAAGCTTATTTTAAGGGAAACATGAGATCAGAAATATTTACTTGAGTCACTTATTGACCTGCCAAATGCATTTACACTATGGATTAAGACCTAAATTAGCAAGATAACCCATTTTTCTAACATAAGAGATTTAACTTACTCATATCAGAGTGAATTGCCAGTGTTTAGAACAGGCTAGTGAAATAAACAAACCAGCAATTTAATGATATTAAAGTTACAGTGTCATCCTAAATGTAAATAATTTATTATTGTTAACAATTTGATGACCAGAAGTGTAGGTTATGAGGAATTTATGGGTTTTAAATCTCCATTAATGAAGATCATGAAAAGGTTTAATAATCATCTTTCTTATCGGGAATAAGTGGAAAAAGATATCTCCTGAATAGTGTTTTAATAGCTGCAGAAATCTAATCAAAAAGGTAGAGCAGCTGCCATTGAATAGCTACGGTTGACCACAACTTGAGCTGATCTTGACTTTATAGCAGACATTGTGGCCCCTTTGCAAAGCTGTAAAATCTGGTTACAATTCTTGAATGAAGAATGAAGCTTAGTAACTAGAAAGTGGATTTTAGCTGAATGTACTGAGCCTTCGCTAACATGATCTCATAGTAAGTTCAGATAGAAAGTAGTGTTGAATTTAGGGCCTATATACTAAAACTAGGTGTTTCTGGACAAGATCTCCTCTTAAGCTCAGAAATAGTTGATGTTTTTGACTGGAATAATTTTTCCAAAGTGCATCTTTTAATTTATTTCAGGGAATCAGAGTTATGAGGAAGGTCAGAATATTTGACACATGCAATTTCACAGGTACATGTATTGTACTCGGAATAGTTGATTTTAGCATCAATTACAGCTTTTGATTTAATGTAAGTTTAAGTTGATAAGTTTTAAGGGTTGTTTGCCAGATTGTGTTTTTATTTCCAAATTGAACTCAGGGTGTGACTTTCATACATAGACAAACTACTACTGCTAGGTACTCCTAGCTCCTGCTTAGTACCAGACTGTGAAGTAGAGGTGGGATATTGCGGTGGTTGCTGATACAGTTATACTGCTGAGAACTGGTGGCATTCAGTTTTTAACTGCCCACAAGAAGATAAAAAGGCTTTCTGTGAGGAATAAGAGATACAAGAAGACCAATTTGTTGTGGGAAGGAATCCTGGGAGGAGCACATACTTTGCTTTACTGTGAAAAAAGCAGTGAATTTGTTTTCTTCTTCAGTCTTTTTTTAGCAGTCTTAAATAATACATGGAAGACAGAAAGTATAAGCCGAGAAAAAGCTGTGAAGACCTAGCTATTTAAGTTACAATAAAAAGTAGTTACAATAGAAAATTAGTGCTATGTCTTGTTCACTACACTGGAAGATTTTAATGCTACTTTAGATGTGCCAAAAATAAGCATGCTACATGCTAAAACTCAACAAGTTCTCTGTGAAAATCTGAGTATCATTTATGTATGGAGCAAAATCCTATTTGATCAGGTTAAAGAAATCTCTGCAAAGGCACTGGATTTCTTCATCCCACTTTCAGAGCAAGCTCATAGTATCTTCCTTTGTAATTCTGTCTGTTGAACATTTATACTTTATTGCCACTTAGAATTTTCCATTTTGTTTGATTTGCCGGAACTGAAGCATAATTATTACTTCAGCATTACAGAGAGGGTAAAATAGTCTTAAGTCATGTGTTTGAAACAATATAGAGATTTTGAAAACACAGGTTTGAATGCTGCTTATAAAGTATTCAAAAAGCATACAGAGCTGCAAAGCAAATTATTATGCATGTATGTATTTATTTTTAATGCAAACATTTGCTAGCATATAAGCTAAATGTGCGAGTATTTCTTTTTCCCAGTTACACTGTCTCATGTTTCAAGCAACTGCCCTGTTCGGCACATGCAGTCACACTGTATAAGGCAGGATTAAAAGGGAAAGGTGAGGTATAAGAAGGGAGAGAAAGGGGAACATTTGCAGTGTCATATTTAGTAAAGAAAAGAATTCTTGAGCAAAATTGATGCATCATCAAATCATACCATAACTGAATAACTTTAAAGAAATACACAACTGCAATTCTGGTGCTAAAAATATATGTATCAAATTTAAGATAACAGATTGTACTGTATGAAGGATTGATTGCTTAGCTGCACAAAGTGATCTACTTTAGTTCTGGTTTTGACAGAAAGTGGGTTCTAGACAGACTCTTCTGAGTCCTCTGGAAATTTCCTTTCTGAAACTTGTTTCCCACCGTTTTTCATGAATTACGTTTGTCGTGTATAGGTTCATGCTTGTGTCTGCCTTTCCATGCAGAGGGGCATACAAGCCTTCAGGTTAAGGATCTCTTCTTTGCCTGTTAGCTGCTAGTTTTGAAGCTTTGCACAAGCTGAACAAGCAGATTAAATATTAATTACGTTAAATGCACTGCAACAAATTAGCACTCAATCATAGTAATTGAAAGCTGTGTATGATTTACAGTAGCTTTAGAAGTTTAAGGCTGCTAATGTAGAGATTAATCACAAGGAAAATGCTAGTTAATTCATCCACAACTTGACACAATCTTCTGTTTTCCAGAGGATTACAAATGCATTGTGTTATTGGAATGAACTACTTCAATGAACGAAAACATCTAGTTGTGTAGTTTATTTTGGCTATATCATTTAGAGATTTATTCTGCATGTTAACTACCTGTTAGATCATTTTTCCTGTCATTTACCTAATTTTATTGCCCTTTAAAAAGTATTTATTTTTGTGCTAGATAGCAGGATAATAAATAAAATGGCAAATGCCTGTCAGAGGACTTTTATTCAAACTGAATTACCTATGTTGCATTGAATTTTACTGTAAAGTGCCACAGACTTTCAGTCAATTCATGTGCTAGACATCTAGAAAAAAATGTAGACATTGAGGCTTTCCCGTGATGTACTAGAAAGATAGTCAGAGATCTGATAGAAAAACTCATGTAACAGTCATTCAGGGCTTGTCTAAAACAGTTTGGATTTGGGCTACCCAGATACCTAAACATGGTAGCCTGGAACATTTGAAGTTGTTCAGCAGAAGGTCTGTATCAGACACTTGAATTTTCTGTTCACTGGGAACCGGTCTATTTACCTGGTATGCAAAGAATTTCTCTACTATATTTGACTGTTATTTTCCCTAAATCAGACAGCAGGATCTGAATCGATGGCCAAATTATTTTTATCTCTGTTTTGCTGGTTGGCTCTGACAGAAATTTAGGCCAGCTCTCCCTGAAATTTAAGCCATCTAAAGAATAGAAGCTCAGGTCTTTGAATCCTGGTTTTATGTTCCATCTCAGGTTTGATTTTTTAGATACCGTATCATCTTGAAACAACTTAGAGGTGTTCTGTGTAGGAGTGACCCAGACCTGAAATTTCTGAGGTGTTGCTGTGCTTAAAAGCTTTGTTACCATTCAAGTCTGCATTATGACAGTTGGGAAAGCCAAGCTGGGAAATAGGCATGGGACCATCTAATATTATTTTTGTGTTCAGCATTGTCTGTATTTTGAGAAAGAGAGGAAAAGCATAGCAGGTTATTTTGCCTACCTGTGCTTTCTGATCAAGAGCAAAAGAAAAGATAGGATAAGGTAGGATAGTTTTAATTTCTTAATTTCTTTTTTTTTTTTTTTAATTGGTATTTAATGACATTTCCTGTTAAAAAATAAAGCATGTGAAAAAGTGTAATTTTTTTTTCAAAGTATCTAGAACAGAGGGGGGAAAAAAAAATCATGTGTCTGTCTTTTCAGTGTTACGAAAGTTGTAAAATCCAGTTGAAACATTATTGCTGTCTGTGGCAAGGTTTATTTTAGTGTTCCTCTTACTAGGTAATTAAGGTGCTTGGGGGAGCAATGCTTGCATCCTCCAAATGTTTTTCTTTACATTGTTTCCTGAACCATTTAGTCATCTGTCAGTCAAACCTCGTTACAGTTCAGCATTAAATCTTTTTATGGTTGTAGACCAAGCTCTTGTATGCTGGGTTTTAATGTGTAGAACATCTGTGAACAGTAGAATTTTATGAACTCCTCAGAAGCTCATAGTGTTGATATTTAAAGTCTGCTGATCCAAAAAAGCTTCTGTACAAGTCTCATAAACTTCAGAAATATGTAACTTGTAAATAAGAATTTCAATCCATCCTTTCTAAAGGGTTACTTTGGGGTTTTTTGTGTGTTTTTTAACTAACAAATAGAATTTTACCTTTTTGTTGGTCAGTGTCCTTCAGCTGCTCGATCATATCCATGCTGCAATTACGGATTTGTACTTTATAGCTTGGTAGTGCATTTAGTTGTCATCTGTTCCCAAAGCAGCTATGCATTTCAGGATTTATATGGGGTTTTTTTAATTGTCTTAGGAAATACATGCTTCAGTCCTTTAAATGTTTTTTTTTTTGTCTTCTGTAACTTCTAGGATTCAGAAGAATTTATAAAATAGAAATATAGAATTTTGAGGATGTGCTAATTATATTTGCTAATTATATTTGCTATAAATAATAAATGAGTTCTTTAGATAAAGTGGTCACTGAGCGAGATACTTCTTCAAAAGAATAAAATTTCTGTAATGAAATGAAGTACAAAGAATGTGAAATCACATTACCTGTGACAGCAGGGAAGAGGCTGATGACATGCCCTGGAAGTGTTCAAAGCCGTGTTAGATGGGGCTTTGAGCAACCTGGTTTAGCAGGAGGTGTTCCTACTCATAGAAGGATTGTTGAAACTAGGTAGTCCTTTCCAATCCAGCCCATTCTGTGATAACAAATTATTTCCCAGACTGGTTACCATTAACAGGTTATGGCTGCAAAAATGTCTCGATGGGGTCAGTCGCTTCTTATTTTTGTGGGCATTCTTTTCTTAAAACAGCAAAATTACATCAAATAATTCAGTTGTCGTTTAAATGTGTCAAGGTATTCCATCATTCTGGCCAAACTGTTTCAGTCATTTTCAGTGCAGTAAGGTTATCACATCAGAGCATTTCATAGTGTAGGATGCTTAGAAAACAAATGCCAAATTCTTAATCAGTTCAGTTGTTCTGCATCATTAAGCTGAATGGCTGCTATGGAAGCCATGTAGCTGAAACGTATGCTTACAAAATTAAGAACCTGAGAATGTTCATGTTCAGGTCTTAAAATGATGTGATAGAAGACCACAGCAGGAGGCAATAACCATTTAAATACTGTGTTGCAGCATCAGTTTTGACACCTTACAGTTAGTGTCAAGTGAGCATGTTTGCAGTTGGTTTTCTGAATTAGGTATCTGTCCACAGAACCATCATGGTAAATTATGGACTATTTGGGTAAGAAATCTTAATATACAAAATAGTGACTCTTAAGCATTACACTTGTATTTTTTCCTCACTTTTGTTACTGCTGCCCAGTACTTCTACAAGACTTTGCTCTGTTGTTAGCTAATCTGTGTGGGGTTTTGATAACTGGAGGCCTGAGCTTTGGGTGCAAAACTTCATATACATTTGCTTTTGGCAGAGACGAATGTGGGTCTGTTGCCTTTTTCACGTTACTGGTTGCAACAATGCAAAAGCCAAACATAAATGAATTTTCAGTATGGTAATACTATTGCATTGCATGTGTACTTACAGTTGTGGAACAGGAACAATAAATCCCTGTAATTCTGACTCTGAGGTTTGATGTGATGCCATGTTAGGGAAGTACACAGTAAAGAATCAGCTGACACTGGAATGTGTGGTCTAGTAACTGACTTTGACCATTGCACATAAACAGAGTAATTACTCTAAATCATAGCATCACATTCAGCTGGATAACCACCAAAATCACTGCACTGTGCTTCCCTGAAAATGCCATAATCCTTCTACTGCCAGATTAAGCCCAGGGAGAGCAACCGTCAGTAGTGCCTGCACAGTTATGTAGAGGGCTGAGCCCTGAACCAAGTGAAAAGATGTTCTGGAAGAACAGTAACCTTTCCCATGATGTGCACATTTTCCATTACATTTCTGACACAAAACTGCTGCCAAATGATTTAATGGAGATACTTTGTTTTGCTGACTTTCCCTTTTCTTACGAAAAAACCACAAAAGTTAGGTTAGGGAAGTAGAGGAAGGGTGGCCAAGCATTTGAATTGCAATACAGAAATGGTTGCTTTCTTTTAAAGTGAAAAACAAAGCCATTCTAGGTACACATTCTTTCTGACGTTGGATTGTAGTGGGTTTAGGGGTAGGAAAACACAGGGATCTTCAACATCAATATTGAACACCTTGTTCTGTAAGGTTAATTTATGTTGTTGCTTTGCAGTAATAGCATATCAAGTATGATAATTTAGCAAGCATCCTTTCTAATTAGCAATCACAGAGATTTTGCTCATCAGCTAGACAGCACAGCACATGCAGCACACATTTCTGCTTGTCATTTTTGATGTTACATTACTAGAAATGATTGTAGCAGGGAGCAAAGCATGAGCAGATATAGTACACTGAAAGGTCAGCACTTGTCACTTGGAAAAGGATAAATTTTTATGGAGAGGGAAAACACGAAGCTGCTACCCATTGATGTACAGGAGCTTGTCTGCATCTAAAGTAATGATGTGTTTGAATACTTGGACAGAAAAATTACTTGTCTAAAGTGTGGTTGGTGCATGTAGACAGGCGATGTTGGTCTCTTCTCCCAGGCAGCCAGTACCAGAACAAGAGGACACAGCCTCAGGCTGTGCCAGGGGAGGTTTAGTTTGGATGTTAGGAAGAAGTTCTATACAGAGAGAGTGATTGCCCATTGGAATGGGCTGCCCAGCGAGGTGGTAGAGTCGCCATCATTGGAGGTGTTCAGGAGGAGACTTGATGGGGTGCTTGGTGCCATGGGTTAGTTGTTTAGGTGGGTTGGATTGGTTGATGGGTTGGATGCAATGAACTTGAAGGTCTCTTCCAACCTGGTTTATTCTATGTATCCTTTGGCATCTTTTGATTTCCTGTTTCAGAACTGATGAAAAACCTGGCTTGTTTCTAGCACAGTATACAATTTTATCTATGAATAGCATAGGTTTTGCCTTTGTTTTCTTAAGGGTGTCTGACATTTCCTTGACACCTTATTTATTTTATCCTCCTTCTACCCACAGTTGCTGTTACTGTAAATCTTTGTTTCCCTGAGGGAGCATCTAAATATGAATAAAATATTTTGGGTTGGAGTAACTGGATATAAACAGATTTGTACAGTTTCTTGTGAGAATATATATGTATGTTGGAATATGCTTGTTGTCACATTCTTTATTGGTTGGTCAAGAAGGCATGCTGGCATTGAAAAAGTCAAAATAATCTCAGGTTCTGGGCACAGAACCCCAGTTTATTCAGTTTAAATCTAAAGCCAAAATTAAATATGTAATTTAAATATTTGTAGCTAGAATCATAGAATCACCCAGATTGGAAGGGACCTCTAAAGGTCACCTAGTCCAACTCCCTTGCAGTGAGCAAGGACATCCTGAACTAGATCAGAAGTGAACAGAGAGAACTCACTCCCTATTTTTCTTGAAAGCTAATGTGTAAAATTGTGGTTTACGGTAGGATGTATCTTATGAAAACCTGTGGCATCTGCTAGCACCTTCAGGACTTTGTGAAAGCTTCTGCATCCCACATATGCTAAAACAGTTTTGATGAGTTGTTTGTCTTATTAAGAGGAAGCTGAAATGGTAGCGGTAGCTGAAGGAAAACGTGCTGCTGATGCTTAGAAGTATTAAGTATCGCTCAGTTTTAGCCTGAGTAGGTGGAAGTAAATACAAGTATAAATCAGTGATAGCAGACTGATTGTTAACTTAGTAAATTCTCTAAAATAATGTTCTAATAAAGGCTAAAATAATTGTAAAACCCCTAATGGCAATAAACTAAATGATACAATTTGTTGACATTTATTTGACCATAATATGTAAACAATAATTTCAGAGCTACTTCTTACAAAAGGCTATTAAAAATGAAATAGATGTCATGAAATTGTTTTGGCAGCCTTTAGCTGTTTGCTAACAATTTAATACAGCAATAACAGCTAGCAATAGCAGCGCGAAAATTGCATACCAGAAACTTGATTATAATTTGGTAAGAAAATATTGTCTGAATAAAAGTGCACACTTCAGTGTAAACTGCAGCCAAGGTTTATCCTTGGGTTTACAAAACTCATAAATTTAAAGAGCTTTCTAAAGTGTACATGTTACTGAAGTCAGAAACAAATTATGCCTGGTGCTGATGTTGCTACCTAGGGAAACAGAGGACACAAGTTAAATCTTCTGTTCTAGAAGTATGCCTGTATTAAGCCTTCCCAGCCCTCAAAGTGGACCTGGTGATTCGGACTGCTTATTTAAGTATTCCCAGCTCTACTCAACAATCCAGGTGAATAAAACATCAGAAGGAATGTATGAGAATACTGCCTGCCTTTTTGCATCTAACAGAGAGCGTGCTGATTAGCACAACTAAGGGGGAGTGCAGACTTAACAGTTTATGCTGGGGGAAAGGCAATTAAAAGGAAAATAAATCTTTATAAACTGTATGAAATTGTGAGGTCCATTCAAATTGTGAATTCGATTGTTGTTTCCTTTGTAGGGATATTCTTGAGGTAATGAAGTCTGTATGCTTTTCTGAATTGGCTGTGTAGAGAAACTCAGACTGTATGAGGAGATGCGTAGAATTTTCTGGAAGTGAAGTGTGGTTTATTATAAATATATATTAAACTACATATTAAGTAGATGCAACAGGATGCATAACTGGTTCAACTGACAGGCATCTGTGCAAGTCCACAACAAATTTCAAGAACACCAACTCCTTTTTGAGACAATTGTGATATTTAAGTTATGTTTTTATTTACATTATACATCATAAAGTGTTCTGAGAAACAGGTGAAATTATGGAAATGCTACTCAAGAAGGAGGTTCCGGGAAACAGAAAAGAAAATGAGACAAAAGAAAGGGGTAAGCAGGCAGGGAGGAATGTGAATGAGTAATGCATAGAGGAGAAATCAGCTTTCAAATTCTGTCCATCTCAGCACAGTAGATTTCAGAAGATCTGAAATTTGACATGAGGGCTGGAAGGAATCCAGTCCAGAAACTGCTGGGTACATAACTTCCTGTTTGTATTTTCCATTACCATTTAATGCAGAAATTGACAGGAAGAAAGATGAAGTTATTTGAGGATAGTGAAAACTGTGACCAAAAAAATCAGCAGTGAAAAGGAGGAAGAGTTGTTTTTTGAAGATGTTCAGACAGAATAATGGATGGGAGTTGCTAGCAACATTGTTTACAAAGAGGTTTGCCTCACTATTGCTTCATTATTGAAGACCGCTTTGTAATACATTACAGGAAAAGAGAGCAACTTTTAGACTTGACTTGCTTGATGAGGACTGTAACTGCCAATATCCAAGTCTAAAGGAGTGATGTTAAGCACTTGAGGAAAAAACCACTTAAAATGCTGGGGTTTGACAGCAAATGTAATGTCTTTAAAGATTTCAGGTTTGCATTAATAAAATCAGTAGTGCTAGTTTTAGTACTCAAGTTGTCTGATGTGAATCAATCTAGTAATATTTAATTGAAGTTTTTTTCTAGGTTTTGGAGGTACTGTGCAAGTACTGGTATGTAAAAAGTGGCAAATCAGTAACTTCATACTTTAAAATGCATAGCAGATGAAAATAAAAAAAAAAAAAATCTCTAAACTGTTGCTTTGTACCCAGTCAGTGAAAAATTGTTTAAATTTACATAACACCAGCTTGTCCTCAGCTAGTAGCTATTGCCAGTTCTTTTAATAACACTTGCTGTTAAGAAGAGAGAAGAAAACCAACAGGCTTTTAAAACTCTAGTGGTAATCTTAATTTTCCACATTGAAGAATAGTAAGTAAACTGCAGGACTTATTTTCATCAATTCTGAAAGCCTTGTCTTAACCGTTTCTGATGTTTTTGAAAGCAGAATCACTGAATAGTTGATATTGGAAGAGATCTCTAGAGCTGGTCCATTCCTTTTACTCAAAACAAGGTCAGATAGAGCGTGTCACTGAGGTCAGTGTCTAGTTGAGTTTTCAGCGTCTCCAAGGATGGAATCTCTGCAACCTCTGGGGGCAGCTTTTTTCTGTTGTTTTTTCCCTCTTTTCCTTTGTTTTAGTTTTTGCCTGTTGCCCTCTTGTCCATTCACTGGGTGCCACTAAGAAGTCTGCTCTTGTTTTCTCCTTTTGTTAAGTATTTATACCCAGTGAGAAGATACCCACTGAGCCTTCTCCAAACTAAATAATCTCAGCCCTCTCATCATCTGTGTGTATGATATATATTTGTGCTCCCTTTGCTGAACTCACTCCATGATCTGTACAAGCCCAGAATTTGACACAGTGCTCCAGATGAGGTTTCACCAGTGCTGACTGGAAGGAAAAAGGCATCTTTATTGTCTGTAAAAGTAAATCATATTAAAAAATCAGTTTGTCTGTGGTGTGTAACAGGCAAAATTTGGTAAAAGAAACTTCTTCCTGTAGTCAGTGTAGGTAGAGTCATTAAGGACATGAGGATGAAAAAATACATCAGTAGTTTGGCTCATTAAAATCTGTATTTGGGGAAAATGATGCATAGTTGTATTTTAAAAGGTTACTTCATTAGGCAGTGTTGAGGAACACCAATGCCAATACGTACAATTTTCCACTGAAAGTTATGTGTGTTAGTGGAGGGCTCCATTATGTAAGTTAAGTTTAGACATCCACAGTTCAAGCCCATCCTCTGCTCTCCTTTAAAACTGTTTTTTCCAAATGCTCTTCCAAATTCAATGCTTTAAAAGAGCATCCCATCTAGCCACAGCTTTAAGTGGGCACCTGTTAAATTGCATTAAAACAGCTGTATCGCCTACTTTACCAGTGGCCTGAGAGAGAGACAAAAAGCTCCCAAAACACAAGTGTGAAGGGCTGTTCGCCAATTCCATTCAAGGCCAGAAAATAATAGATAATAATGATATTAAAACACCACACTTCCTTGTAGCTAGGAAGAAGGAGTGGGGTGTTAGAAGTGCCAGAAGAGCAGATCTGCATCGACATTGGAGGGGTGATGACCTTTTCTTGAGGGATGGAGAACATGAGGCCAGAAAGATTGTCAGGCTTTAAGTTATCCTTTGGTGGGTAGTGGGGGTACACCACTGTTTTAACAGATGCTGAGACTTAAAATCCTTCCCTTCATTCCAAAGAGAATTGGGAATACACTGTATTTCTGTAGAGTGACAGGATACTAATGGTAAAGTTTTTTTTCTGATACAGTTCCTACTTCCTTGAAGACTTAATCTGAACCATAGGTGCCAGTTAGCCATTTGTTTCTAAGCTATACCAAACCCGTTGTGGCCTTGTTTTCACCTTGTAGATGGTAGCTCACATCATATCTCTATGTGCACACTTGTATTTGAAGTGATCAGTGTAAGTGATAGGACAGGTTAACACATTGCTATGTTCCTCTTGACTGTCATTTCCTCCTGATTATTCTCTGAAAGAAAATGACACCTTAAAAATAAATCACTAGCCTGTGCTGTGGGTTATACACTAACTTTTACACTAACACTCATTCTGTCAACGTCCTTTTGATGATGAGTCTTCTCCTCACCCAGTAGTCATCGTGCCTCCTATTCTGCCTAGCGTATCTCATGCAAACCCCTGGCACATTATCTAAGAGAGTTTTGTCTAAGGACAAGGCTGTTATTTTGCTATGCATTTTAAATGTTGCAGGTCATCTGAACGCACATGAAAATGCTGTGTAAAAAAGCAGTGCTCTTGGCTAGTTGGTCACATCTGCAACATGTCTTTAGACTAAAGTCAGGCTAGACAAGTCTCTGAGCAACCTGATCCAGGGGAAGTTCAGGCTGGAGGTCAGGAGGAAGTTTTACACAGAGTGATTGCCAATTGGAATGGACTTGCCCGGGGAGGTGGTGGAGTCGCCATCACTAGAGGTGTTCAGGAGGAGACTTGACAGGGTGCTTGGTTACATGGGTTAGTTGATTAGGTGGTGTTGGGTGATAGGTTGGACGCGATGATCTTGAAGGTCTCTTCCAACCTGGTTTATTCTATTCTATTCTATCTAGTGAGGGATGTTGCTGCTTATTGTAGGGGGGTTGGACTAGATGGCCTTTGGAGTTCCCTTCCAACCCAAACCATTCAACGACTCTATGATTTGATTGTTGGGTGTTTATAGTACTTTATGGGAAGGGAAATGTAGATCAAGTTTGAAGTGTATAATATTCGGTACCTAAATATATTTTACTTTCTTTGTTTGGCCCTGCTTTCCATAGAAAACATGAGAGATATTTTAAAGACCTGACATTTTCCATTTGAAACTTCAGTTAATGCTGTATGTACTTAGTTCTACTTAAACATCATATTGTCTCATTCCAGTGTTGAAAGTACCTTTGTATTTCATTTCAAACTAGCCTCACTGTTCCAGGAGATGCTTCTGAGAAAAATTGCCGTGCTCCCTTCACTTTTATATTCAGTCACATGTATGAGGTGTTAATTAATTTCCTTAGTAATGAAGACTGATAAAATTCAGTAATTAAGCAGCCCAGTATTTTCACTGATAAATACATATTATACATTTTTGAAGTACATTTTCTTTGATAAATACTTGTCGAAATATTCATGTGAAGCTTGTGGGTTAAAGTTAAAGTGATAAGGTTCAAAATGTAACTCATGTCACCTTAAGCAGAATTTGTCAACTGACAATGAGCTTAGTGAATATATTTAACAGATTATGTGGAAAAGAGAAAAAGCTCTGTTTCCAGTTAAATATTGCTACAGTTGCCACTTTCAGTAGCTTGAGTGTATTTTTATGTTCTCTGATCGCCCCAGAAATGGGAATGGTTTTCGTGTTATTTTTCATTTTGGTATTTCATAAGATGGATGTAGCATTTCCATTGTTCAAACAGATAAAAGAATTCCTTCTGTCTTGGGCACCAGAGCTCTGGGGAAAATAGTGCTTCAGCTTCTCTTGGTCCTTATATTTGAGGGGTTTTGTGTCTCCATTGCATGCTAAATATTGCAGACTCTGGAACTGGTTTGAAAGAAAACCATATCTTGGGCTTTGTGTATTTGAGATTTATCCTGTTCTTAGTCCTTTCCTATTTAGAGACCTCTCATTTTTGGTTCAGAAAGATTTTAAAATGAAAAATGAACTGTGAAATTATAATGAAATATGAAATGTTTCCCTTATAACTTAATCAGATACATTTTGAAGCACATCTTTCTAGCCTTTCTGCATCTGTCAATCAGTTTGCAAAAATTTCTGGTCTCTGGAAAAAAAACAAGCAAACAAAAGGTTTAGTGTTAAAATACAGGGATGGCTGAATGTCTTTTGTGTCCTTTTCCTTTCCAATTTACTTTATATTTTGTTTTGTGAAAGCATCTGGGAATCTTTTACTTAAAATATTTAATATGTGGAGGCTTTTATTGTGGAGTTGTAAAATGTACATTAATAATACTAGTTTTCTATCTTTTGGTGTTTCTTGTTTGTGGATTTTTTTGGTTTGTTTTTTTAATTATAATTATTTTATCTTTATTGCTGTTTCTGGGTTTTGTTGTTTGTTTGTTTGTTTATTTTGATGGCTACAAATACGCTTTACATATGTTCACAGGTATAAAGCTTGCCCTTATAGCTTTCTCTGGCTTTTATTTGGTGGAATGTTTATAGTGTCATGGTTTCAGTATAATACAAAGTTTCATATCAATCAAAGAAAAGGGCCTTTGTTGTGACAAATACTATTGAATTTAAGGATGCTATCAGGGGCACAGTATGTTGCTATCTGTGCACAACAAGACTGATTATCAATCAGACTTGGACACCACTTAAAAATCTAGTATTCGTGTGTTAATAGTCAGATGCTGTCTATAAGAGGGCAGGAAACCGATTTTCTTACTCCTCCTAGACATGGATAATCCCAGTGGATTGGAATATATTGAAATGGAGCAGACTCTGACTTGACCGCCAACAGCATGAAAGAAGTTTTTTCCCCATGTCACAGCGGTAGGCATGGAAGTCTGTGAGCAAGTTTTCACTATGCAGACTGAAGCATTGAGCACAAAGACTTTAATCACCCCAGCCCATTCTACATTATATCAATTGAAATCCAATCCATATTTTTTCTGACCTGCCTTCCTGTACAACTGCTTTCTGTTTCTCTTTGGATCCATCTGGGCTTTTGTCTTCTGAATTTTACCACCACTCATCTTGCATATTTAGTTCAGTAGGAAGCATCTTGCTTAACCAGATTTCTACTGGATTTCCTCATCTCCTATACAGTGGAATGATGTTTCTCTTAGAGCTCTGAGGAGATTTTGTTTTCAAAAATCATCTCTTTCACTATAATCTTCTCTTTTATGACATCCACCTGAAAGATTCTGCCTAGCAGTTCCTTTGACAAGCTGGAGTTTCCTCTTCCAAAGCCCTGATAGCGCTTTTTGTACCCTTTGTTATCAAGTAGTAGTAAATTCTCTTGTAGTATTTAAACTGTAGCAGTGATAAGACTCTACTTACACCTCCCTTTGTTCTCCACTCAGTGTTCCAATAAGTTTCAGTAGTGCCATCAATCATCTCAATCTGCACTATAAATAAAACCTAATCTTAATTGATTTCTGCATTTCTCAGTTATAACAGCAAGTGCATCACAGATTTTGACCTGGGTTGTGATACACAGCAGCTTGGTAAAGAGGTTCCATGTGGTGCTGTAGAGACCTCAGCAGCTCAGAAGAGAGCTGTTACAGTTTTAGGATCTCTAGGAGTGGGAGTTAGGGGAAGAAAAATCCATGTAAATGTCTTGAAGAAGAAATTACTTAAAAAGAAAGAAAAATACCCATCTGTTAGTCCTGAATCTGTATTTTAGACTGATCAGGCTAACAGACTTAAAGGAAGCTTTTACCTACAGTGGGACAGCTCACATTTACTATTTGACATGTGCTTTATAAAGCAAATGAGTGGGAAAACAGAATTCCTAATATGGCTGCTTTTGTGGAGCTCTGATAGTAGTCATGCTTAGACTTTAATGTATAGAAGTCACACAGTAGGTTCTAAATGCTCCACAGATACTAAACAATTAATAGCTAATGACTTAGCTGCTTTCTCCTGCGTTGTCATTAACAGCAGCATGAAAACCATGCAGACTTTGCAACTCCTTTAGAGCATGCTGATGACTGTTGAGTGCCAAAATTTTAGACATTGGAGTGAAATTTAGATTTTCTTTTCAGAACTGATCTATTTCCAGTGATAAAGAGCCAGCCCATAAAAACTACATCATCTCCTTTTCTGTTAAAAAATAACAATACTAATAATAATAACAAATTATTTTAGACTTTTTTAATATACTGACATGGACAAAATATACTTTAAGATCATTTTTTAGTTAAAAATGACTCCTTTATTCAGGATTTTTTTAATATCAAGTCAATCTTATAATCCAATTTATTGTATTGTATCTCTGCAACCTTCTTGTAGGCCCCCTTCATGTAGTGGAAAGTTGCTATTAGGTCTCCCCAGAATCTTCTCCAGGCTGAACAACCCCAGCTCCCTCAGCCTGTCTTCATAGCAGAGGTGTTCCAGGCCCCTGATCATTTTCATGGCCCACTAGACCTGCTCCATCAGGTCCAAGTCCTTCTTGTGTTGAGGGCACCAGAGCTGGACACAGTACTCCAGGTGAGGTCTCACTAGAGCAAAGTGGCAGATTCTCTTTCAGTCTGCTGGTCCCACTTCTTTGGATGCAGCCTAGGATGCCGTTGGCCTTCTGGGCTGCAAGTATATGCTGTTGGCTCCTGTGCAGCTTCTTATCCACCCATGGTGGGGTTGTTTCTCAGCAAATGTTTCAATGAGTGTATCTGGGCTGCATGCTGCATCAGAGCAGCCTGAAATGTTCCTGCCACTATAGATACTTCACAGCATTTAAAACTTTGAAGTGTATAGATGAAAAAAAAATTAATTACAGCAGGACTCATATCACCTTCTGCAATACAAAATGTTGGGAGAGCACTGAAGGACTGGCCATTGGGCTTTAGCTCCATTTTTGATGTTAGCTTGCCAAAGGAAAGCTCACAGGGTTTTTTTGGTCTTTAACCCAGGTAGTCATGTTTAATTGGTCAAACATGTTTTGTGTGCACACACAGCCTAAGACTCAGGCTGGCTGAGTAAAGTCTAACTTAATTCTGCAGTGAAAATGTTTTCCCAATTTCTAAATTCACTTCATTTCACCTTCACAAAGTAAAAGCAGAAAGAGCTGGGAATAAGCCTTGATCTGTATCAGGAAGTACCAGATGCCTTTCTTGTAAGGCAAAGTGTTACATTTCAAATCATAATTATTTAGGGGATCAGAAGTATTTTGGAAATGACATTTCAGGTATTTAAGAAGTCTTGGTTTTGCATTATTAAAAAATTACAGTTTCTGCCCTTAAATTGTTGTGTATTTCTCTTGATAAAATAGCTTTTTTTATTTCTGTGTTGATACTGCCTTTTGCTTTTTTTGCTTTGACATTTTTGTATGTTAAGTCCATCTTGTTGGGTAAAATAACTGAACAGAATGTTTAACTTTGCTGTCAGGATAGATATGCATTTATATGACTTCCCATCTGTTCCTTTTCAAAACAAGGACAGCAGAGAAATTGAGAAAAACTAAGCATGTGCTAAAGGCATTACACTGGAGATGGTGCATTGAGCTGCTAAGCTCCACTCTCTGGGAGCAGTTTTAGTAGTATTTTATCTTTCTGACTTTACCACCTGGCTACACGTGGCTTTTTGTACTAACATTCCATTGATAGAATGGTCTGGGTTGGAAGGGACCTCCAAAGGTCATCTAGTCCAACCCCCTCTGCCATAAGCAGTGGCATCCTCAACTAGGTCAGGTTGCCCAGACCTCTGTCAAACCTGCCCGTGAATACCTCCAGGGTTGGGGCCTCAACCACCTCACTGGGCAACCTGTTGCAGTGTTCCACTACCCTCATGGTAAAGATCTTGTTCCTAACATTCAATCGAAATCCACTCGAATTTCAAATCATTGCCCCTCGTCCTGTCACTACAGGCCTATGTAAAGGGTCTCTCCATCCTCCTTGTAGGCCACCTTCAGGTAATGGAAGGCTGCTGCTATTAGGTCTCCCTAGAGGCTTCTCCAGGCTGAACAACCCCAGCTCTGTCAGCCTGTCGTCATAGCAGAGGTGCTGCAGCCCCCTGGTCATCTTTGTTGCCCTCCTCTTGACCCAATCCATCAGGTCCATGTCCATCATGTGTTGAGGGATGCAGAGCTGGACACAGTACTCCAGGTGAGTTCTCACCAGAGCAAAGTGACAGAATCACCTCACTTCATCTGCTGGCCAGGTTGCTTTTGATGCAGCCTAGGGTGCCATTGTCCTTGTGGGCTACAAGCATACACTGTCTGCTCATATCCGGCTTCTCATCCATTTGTCCTGCATTGCAGCACATTAAGGAAGATGACTTTTAGTCATTTGAAGAGGAGGGTGAAAAGCAGCTTCAGTCATTAAAATATTTTTTATATTTAAACTGAGGGCTTAGTTTCCTTTTTGAATCTCCATGAAAGGCATCTTTTTGCAGCAACACCTTTTCTTAGGCAGGAGTTAGGGCTAATGTTTAGAATTTGTATTCCAATTACTAGTCGTTTATTCATTAAACTCAGAGACCTTTCATGAAATTCTAGTTTGCAATCTTAAAAAAGGAGACCTCCCAGTTACCTATTGTTGGCAGCATCAATTGCCACATCCTAATTCAGCTATGGTTTCATTACCATGTAATGGCAATTACTTTATTTGTCAATACTCAGTTGCCTGTGTATCTGAAAAAGATAATTTCCTGACTCAGGAACAAAGGGACTCAAGTTGAAAAACTGAATTCTTCAGAAAATCTGTTTGTTAAAGAATATACTCATACATGTAGATCACTTGGAGTCTGTGTGTCAGTGTTCCCCTTAATTCCAATGCAATGAAAACAAGGAGTCCAGTGTTTAGCAGGGCAGCAATCTACATGAGCTGGAGCCATGGAGAGTGGCTCACTTGTGATCTTTAAAGTCCCTTCCAACCAAACCATTCTCTGACTTCTCAATGCTTTGTTAACTCCCCATCTATACCACAATATTTTTTTTCTTTAAGATTTATACCATGTAAAAGTCACTTTAATTGTGAAGTTCCTACTGTTAAAATTGTTGTAAACCAGCCTTGCATTTCATACACAGCCATGTTCACAAATTATATTCATTGGGTACCTTTTGAATGCATCTAAGCACTCAAAATAACTACAGTTTGTTACAGTGAAGACTACGTGATTTTGTGAGGTTGAGATTGCTAATTAGTTTTGTACTGTCATGACCTTGTGTCATGTAAGCCCCAGAATAACAATGATGATAAAAATTGTGGTTTATGACCTGTTTTTCTAACTACATAATAAATGTGCTAGCAGTCACAAAATTTGGTTGAATTCAGGGGTTGGCATTCAGCTGAGTATATTTGTATTTTTTTTGCAGTGAGCACAGAGATTAAACTTGAAAATGCTCTGTTGTGTGCTCATTCAAAATGATAGCAGGAGGAAGGAAGATTTTTGCTTGAAGTGGAAAGGGATACTCAGTCCTTGCACCTTGAATCAGATAGAGACAGCTGCAGAGGGAAGATACGCATTGCAAAAACCAGATCAATTGGATTCAGTCACATCCAAATGAAATTACATCACTCAATAACCTTCCTTTCAAGTTACTGAAATCTTCCTGGCCCAAATTTCTCATGTCAAGTTACTGAGTTTTGCCAATGATTAAAGTATCTTGAAATTGCTTCGATAACATCAAGGACCTTGTTGTGACAAGGTCTGTAAATGCAGTCTCTTAAAAGAGAAAGGTAGGTTTCATGCAGAGTATTGAGTGTATTGAATGAAGTTATACTTCATGGATTCTCAGCAGCTTGTACTCACAAAGACAGTGCAGAATGAAGGGAATCATTTCACGTAGGTGATACCAATATTAATCTTTTGTATAGGATATGTCACCTCTTCTAGGCTTTGAAACAGTTTGAAAATGTGTTCTTATTTTGAAGTGGGCACAGGAGTACTTGGAGAACAGCGTTCTGTAAAAATCAAAACCACTGCTAGTCTTATTTGTTTACCTCAGTCAATATGTTTGTGCAGTGACAAGCTCTTAATGTTGCTGTTTCTCCATGAGTGTGCCCTTTATTAAAATGAAGTAGAGCCTTTCTGTTCCTGTGGTACCTCAGATGCTGCTATGTTTTGTCCTGCAGATAACTTTTTTTTACAGGCTACTCAGCAAGTAGCCATTCAGGAAGCATTTATTACTATTTATAGCTTGATCAGTACTGATGAGCTGAGGTAATTACCAGGTGTTTCGGGGGTCTGATTCTCTCTGCTAAAGAGCTCTGTAACTCTCATCTGTTTGATGGAGCTGTGGGTACACATTAATTCCTGGGATTAGGAGGTGTATCTTGAACAGCCTGCATTTTGAAAATGCATATTGCTTATGTCAACTTCAGATGGTTTGGTGATTATGGCAGATAGGATTCCTTGCTTTCTAAAACTGGTCTTTGTCAGCACCACTTCAATAATTAAATAGCTCAGTTTTCCTCTCTTTGATTACCCTCTTAGCTCATTAAAGTCTTCCCCAAATACATTTTTAGACTTGACAGACTTACCTGGTAATTGGTAATGTGCACTGAAGCAGCTTCCTACCTGCAGACCTTTGAAGATAAACTGAGTTTACGTTACGGTTGCAAACAGGTTGGACACGATGATCTTGAAGGTCTCTTTCAACCTGGTCTGGTCTATTCTATTCTATGACAGTTAGCAGCCAAAAGCAGCTGTTTTGAGAAGAGAGATTTAACCTGATGAAACAAAAGCAAATGTTGAAATAGCTAAAAAATAAAAGGATTGAAACTACTTACTTCAGCATTATGTTTGCCTGGAATTGGTACTTTTCAGTAACCACTACATAAATGAAGAAGTCCTTTGGCAATTCCAGTAGATATTATTGCAATAATCTGTGGAGATTGTTGTGCAGTAAATTCCTGTGAAAAGGGAATTTGCACATGCATAGACTCCCTGTATTACTGGGGAAGCAGGTTACTGCCTCCCCAAGGAGACCAGTGAAAGAGATTGACATGCTTCTTTCCCTTTGTACCCAAACATGAAGGAATATGCCTTCAGAATTATTTTTGTCCTGGAATGGAGAATTGAGAGAGAACAACCCTTCTATATGCAATTGAGAACCTCCCTGTTGAAAGCATCTCTAATGGTGTTACCTGTGATGCTTTTTTTCCAAATGATATTTGTTCCATATAATTGTCAGAAAAGAAAGCTGTTCAGTTTCACTCACATTTCCCAGCTAAGGCTTAGAAATGCAAGTTTGGACATCCCAGGCTGCTCTGGGTGCTGCAGACAGTAGAAATTAGAGTGGATGTATAGAAATGGAGGAGTTCTCTGGATGAGGGAGAGCTGGGAAATGGTATGTAGGAATGAGAGAAAAGCACAGAGACTCAGAGACTAGAACAGGAGGAATGTCATCTCTGTGGGAGGTCCCAGGAACAATTTTCAGTGAGCAGTTATCCATAATCACTAATGAGTTAAGAAATGAATGTATGATTACAAGCTCTGTCTTACCAATCTGTTGCTGGTTAGAGCTCTGTTTAATCAAAGGTAGTAGTGATTCCTTAACTAAATAGTACTTTGGAGATGAGAGGGATGTAGACAACCCTAGATCATGTAAAAATAAATTATGTTAAGTCAAATTTCTTAAAAAGTAGAAATGAAAAAAAATCCAACTGTTTAAAAAGTAAATTAACTTTATCAGTAAATATAACATTCTTTAAAATGTTGAGATAGGTTGTTAATACAAAGAAATAAAGGACTCACTAGAGCAGGTATAGGTTAACTTACGTTTCCTACTTGGTGCCTGCCTTTTTGCAGCCCTACCTTGCTTGAGTACTACAAAAAAATTAGGATCTTAATTAGGATCTTGGCTCTGCTCTATAGTTTCTTCTGGGAACCTTTTCTGTCCTTTATTCCTTTGATTTGTGAACTTACTGTTAAAATGTAACTTACTCTTTTATTAATTCAGCTGCAAAGTTTATTTCCCAAATAAAAGCATATGTTTCAATCAAAAATTTATATTAACATAATTTAGAAATCTATTGTTATCTGAGTTAATTATATAGTACATATATATATATATATACACACACACACAATCATATGTATCTATGCACACTCCTTTTGAGAAACAGAAATGAAACCTTGCATGAAAGGTATGGATCATTGTATTCATGTCCAAACCTTACTAGCCCAGGCAGGGCATCCATAGCCTGTCACATTCTGATGACCTGACTCTGATGGTACCGTTGCAGCTACTTATACTGCTGGTGACAGAGGTGGCAGAAGGATTTTGAGCTTATCTCAAATTGTTTGTTGATGCTACCTTTCATGTTTCTGCACTTGAATGTGCACTTGTGTCAACCTCACCCACTCCAAGGTGATCAGATTAAAAGCAGTTGCACTTGCCAAGGGAAGAGGATTGTAGTGACTGTTAAAAGTACTTCTGTTTAGCACCTCAGCTTTTCTTCAGTTTTCTTTACAATTTCAAAACTGGACTGTATTTTTGCAGTTCAGGACACCTGATTTAAAAGTCTAATCATGTCCTGAGTAAGAGATGAAATGAGAACTGAATTTACGTGTGCTGCTTTATTGCTGTCCATCTAATTCTTGGACTCAAAACCCTTACACTCAAAATGAACATCACCCTTTCGAAGAGCTGTTGTTAGGACACAAAGTGACACTATGGCTTCTGTTCATCAGACTGTTTTGTTTAGTTGTTTTTTTTTTTCATTAAAGTGTGACAACATCTTAGAGTTCATTTTTATTTACAATTCTACTTTAATACCTTCCAAAGTAGATACCCAAAAAAAAATATAAAAAGTCCAATGGAGACTTTAAATAGGTCTTCCCTTGAAAATTGATTTCTATTTGATATGCCAGCACAGCTTCAAGACATGATTTTTTTTTTCCTTTCATAGTGACATTAATTTGCTGTATTTTAAGTTATTTTAAAGAGTCTGCTGAACATAGAGAACCAGCACTCTAAAATGTATCTTTTTAAAGCATCCTTGAAAAGTCATGAGAGTGTCAAAAGCCAGGAAGTACAAGTAGGAAAGAAAAGCTGTGAAGACTTTTGAGTTATTGCCCCAAAGTCATTGTTTCAGAAGTGACTAAATCTTTCTGTGTACTGAATTGTTAACAGTGCATTATGAAAGAAACCCTGCCTTACTTGATGCTTCCAAAATCCTAAGACATATTTTCCTTCAAGTGCTATTCTATAAAACAAGCATTTTAAGGTACACAGTACCCATATTATTTGTGCTTGTCAATTAGTCAATCCCATAGGTGCATTTCATTGGGTTTCAAACCTAAGGAAAATGCTGGCTTCACAATCGAGCCTCTTTGTATTAAATTGTTGCTTTTATGATTAAAAACAAAAGAAAAAAAATACCTTCTCTGTCTTATGGTGGACTGTCTTTGAGCTGTATTGAGAAAAAGTTAAAAGGATGCTATACTTAGTCTAATGTTTTGACACATAGAGACTCTTAGAAGTTTAGTATGAGTGTCTTAAACTGTTTGGATCTGGGCATACACATTGCTTGAATTTAGTGTAATGTTAAATGTTTCATAAGACAGAGCAGAGCTGCTATGATCTTTCAATGTTAATATTTTTTTCTTATCACTTTACTGTGTAGATACCCTTCATGAGACACAACTCTGCCACAACTCATCCTCGGAGGCAATCGTGGAAGCCTTTTATAATATGATTTTTAAATGTGGATAAAGCTCTCAATAGAGTACCTAAAGTAAAGGAGAACAGCTACCTTGTCTCTACTATAAGCTTATTATGACAAAAAGTTGAGTTTGCTTGTCAGGCTTGGATAGAATGTAATTGATTGGTTTGTTTCTTGGACTGACAAGGTAGTTAATTTGCCTGCCTTTTTTTTTTCCTTTTTGCACTAATCAGGACCATTTCGTATGTGCATTGTTGAAAAATCCCTGGATAAATGTCTTGTCAGAATTGTCCTATTAAGTAATGTCTTTTTTCCCCCTGTGCTTCGAATGGCAAATGATGTTATGCAATGCTTGGATTCACTGAAGAGTGACAGAAGCCTGTGGGACTTAAATATTATTCATTCCTCTCTGGTGATACTGAATGAAATAAGCAACGGTTTGCCATCCGCCTGCTGCTCTGCTTATATCCACTTTAATAATTCCTATATAGAGCACCGTGTTGTACAGAGACTTTATTGTAAAAAAAGGATTGTTTCCTTGATAAAACAAAACCAAACCAATGTTCAGTGATAACGAGAACTGTGAAACACTTGAAACTTACTATACTGAAGGAATAGATTTGCCACGGAAAAATTGATTTTACGCTTAATTAGTATGAACTAATTGCTCTTGACTTCAGACACCCGAGCAACTAGAACTCTATCTATATTGCTTTCTGAAGAATTTTTGAGGAAAAGAAAAGTTTGAGTATCTCCAGATACTTGTTTCACTTGACTTACTTCTCTGGCAGTGTTCAGGACAAGCTTATCTCTTCTCTATACAGACGTGTAATTGTTAATGTAAGTTGGGGAAGGAGTGAAGAAGTGATCACACAGCGTGACAGCTGAGATCTTCGTCTTCGTCCATATATATCCCGGTAGATGCAGACATAGTGTTTTGATCTACAAATGGTACTGATCCAGTTCTTAAATCTACAGTAGCAATGTGTTGACATCTTCATCGTTTTCATCTTGAACTTGCTTGGAAAAACTCTGCTCAAATACAATCACACTTGTAACTTGATGACATATAATCTTTGAATTTCTTGAGGTACGGTAGTTTTTGTCATCTTTCAAGGCACATTTCCATTTGAAACTATTTTTTAAATTTGAGAAAGGAAATAAATGCTGTAATAAGTAATAGGATAAATATACAAATTTGTGTATACTTATCTACAAGTCATATCGTACCAGGGCATTTCATGTTTGGATATTATCTTAAATAAAATTAACCTGATGTCTAACACGTTGTTTTGTTTTAAAAAGGGGGTGGGATGATAACAGAGTAAGATTTTTTGTCTGAAATACCAAAGATACTTACCGTTCTGTATTGGCAAGGCACACAAAGGCACTTGAAGAATAAATTTCCAGTAGGAAATAGACATTCAGGCAGGACTTTGCTCATTAAGAAGCCATGAATGTGTTTAAGAAGAAAAAGCAAAGTTTATTGATTTGTCCAGAATTCCAGAAGTATAAAGTTATATCCAAACATTGTACTAATAAAAGGGGGGAGGGGGGGAAACGGTTTGCCTGTGCATCATGCTGAGTTCAGAGGGGAAAAAAAGAAAGTGATGTTTACTGTGATTTATGTTCAGTTACTGAAGTAACACAGTCAAGGTATTTTAAATAGGAGAGAATGATAAATGCACCATGTCCTGGCTTTAATAAGACTTTAAAAATACTTCTGTGTGTGACATTCTGCTAAATAAGTTAGCGAGGTATTCTGCTAATTAAGCTGCTATACTATATGTAGCTGATTAGAAAAGTAGACAAGTTACCATGGACTCACTGTTAAATGACCCACTGGGTTCCACTCAGGACCTTCCTGGATTCAGTTTTATTTTGTTGATTTTTGTTTTAGTGTATTAGGTGCTAGAATAAAGCGTTTGCTTACGTTTGGAGGTGACACCAATGTGATGTGAGAGACCACAGTGTTAGAATAACAAATAAAAACAAAACTATAATGTTAAGAAATCAATCCAGTGCAGTAAAGGAAAAGTCAAATCAGTGTTTAGTATATGATTGTGGTACAAGGAGGTAACTAGTTAGAAGATAACATCTTCAAAAAAGATGGTGTGGAGGAATCCGGAACACAGACTGGTCATAAATTAAACTGATAATACCTGAGGTGTACAAAGAGAGGTGCTGCATTTAACACATGAAAGTAGTCCTGAATATTCAGAAGACTAGTGGTATCTCACTCTTGGAAAAGCCTCAGCTGGCATATTCTGTACACTTTGGCAAGAAATATGCAGAGAAAGTCCAAAGTAGGCTGAGATGAGTAAGAGGACTACGAGGCGGGGGGGGCATCAATGAATAAAAAAAGCTTCAAATTGCTGAATTTCTTTCGTGTAGAGAAGTCTGGGGAATCTGTCTTCAAACAGCCTAAATTAATACGAAGAAGATGAAGAGAGAAATTTCTGCAAAGGGGGGGGGGGGGGAAGTTGTTCTTCAAATCCAATCAGTCTAAAAATAAGTTGAATTTTAGCAAGATGATTTTGGTTAGGCAATAGAAAGTTTTCTTCGTATAACTAGAATGGCTGCATTAGAGAAGTTTGTTAGGAAGGCTGAGTAGTCTCTGCTGTTGGAGGATTTTGAGGACAGACAACTGTGTTTAAAATTTGTTTGAATATTGTCGATACACCCTGGGCATGCTTGATATCTTCAGGTGATTTCCTGCTGTATTTTATATGTTTCTTCCCCAGCACAGCTGCTTTGTAGGATTCTGCGCCTTGCTTGACTCTTTGTTTTGGCATTAATTAGTTTAGTTCTCTCTCTCTCTCTCTCATTTGTATGGGTCGTTGTGTCACTTGCCTTTCTTTTTGTGGAAAGCAGATGGTTACACTTGGTATTTCACCTTTTGAAAGAAGTTTGGTGGCAGTATTCAAAATGGTGATGGACAACTCTAGTAGTTCAGAACCAGTATGCCGTTCAGTATGGTCATTAGTCTGAATACCTGGGAATGCCACTATGGATGTAATCATGTATTATGACTAGGGTCTACTTTAGAAAGTCTAATGCATAGTTTTCTTGAATCTTAAACTCTTCAGTTTATCAAGGTGGTTATCCTTAGTCTCTCAGAATTTTCTGGTTTTCCCAAGAAAGAATAAATTTTGGGCTTTTTGGGGTGCTGTAATTTCTGTAGCATTTTCTTAATGCATGGGAGGCATTGTCTTCAGAGAAATGTAAAATACTGTAAATAGAAGTTCTATACGGTGGCTGTGTAATATTAACAAAAGGAAACACATTTGACATAGTGTTAATATATTCTCCTTAATGATTTTTTGCAAAATAATTTGTCAGACTGGGTTTTGTAGTTGGGGGTGGGCAAAGAAGGAGAAGGAGAGAGGTGAACATTTCTTGCTGGAGGAAAGCTGTTCATGCAGGTATAGTAAATAAAATTTCTTTATAGCATTGTTTACAATTCATTGGGTACATGCAAACTAAATTTCTTAAAATAGATGACTTGGGGACTATTCAGATAAAAAAACAAACATTACATAGGAACATCATATAACAATAGCCAATAAAATTCTTCCTTGTGTATAAATCACCAGTGGTAGGCTTTTGGATTTGGAGGTTTGGTTGTTAGTTTTAGTATTAAAAAGCAGGAGTTAAATCAAGTAGGAGAGGTGGCAGGTTTGGGTTTAGCATAATAAACCTAGCTACAGAAATGTCTGCCAGATTAATGTTTATTTTCTTGTGCTCATTTATAATTGATTGACACCATTTGTCAGTTCTGTTAACATGAAGTACTTGATGTTTAGGTTCCTCGATGATAAACATCTGTAGGGGTGAGGAATGGAAACTACATCAATGTTTTTCTGCTTTTGAATTTATAGGTAGAGTGTGTCATTTACAGTTTGCCAAAGCAGAACTTCCTAGTGGTCAAAGCCATGGAAATTCATGCTGTTGTGTGTTATAACTAGTGCTAAGCACAGGATTTAAAATAAATGAATAAATACAATTATTTCATGTAACATGTTGAAAAGTATAGCATAGATTCCTTGAGTGAGTGAAGCTTTTTCCATGGGATTATAGTACACCAAAGAGAAAAGAGCAGTCATTATATTAATGCCCTTGAGTTTGGGCAGAAATTTGAGTTAGAGATTGTATGATTCCCACGTCCAAAATTGTAGAGGTATTTTACTGTGAAACTCCTGTTAGCTGGAGATCAGTGAGCTCATCCTGCTCTATCAGGCCATATGTCCATCTTGCCCATAGATGGTTGCCATCAGTGGTAGGTAGATATAAAACCCAGAACTTAATAATCTTCCTGCATCTGATTTATTCTCTCACCTTTCAGCAATAGCCATGCCACCCTTCCAGGCTTAACAGAAAAGAATAATAGTGTATTGTCCCATCTAACATTATCAGCTGTGGAAGCCAGGGACTTCTTTTTATATGCCTTGTACCTGGTGTAATATAATTTTGAATGTGGCTTTTAATAACTTTGTATAATACCATTAAAAATTATCCTTCTCAGAAAGAGTATTTAACTTACTTAAATCAAAATTATGGAAATAGTAGAATCCAGAAAGGAGTAGATTGGAAAGAGCATCTGGAGGACATTTGTTCCAGCCACCCACTCAAAGCAGGATTGACTGCAAAGTTGGATCTAACCCTGAAATTAGATTCAGTTCCTGTAGAGTGACATGTGATTGAATTTTTAGCATCTCTGGAGATGAGAGCCTTTCAGGATAGTGAGTAGCTCTGTTTGAGGAGGCTCTATAACTGTGCTCTGTCCTGGTTTATATCCAGTGTTGTGTGCCTGTACAGTCACCTAAGAGTTTTAGTGCTAGGATCTCTCACACCTCCTGGTGGAGAAGTCATTAAAGCATGGCTGGCCTATGTGAGAAGACTTAAATTATCCTGGTGCTAATAGTTACTTAAACTGTTACTTGGAACAAAGGCTGCAAGATGACTTGAGCATCCATTTTTAGATGTTATGCCTCATTCATGCACATAACAAATGCAGAAATCAGGAAGAAGAATGCCAGCATTTTCCATCTTATATTTAATATGTTTTTTTAGTTTGGCAGTATTCTGGCTAGAAACAAAAGAGCTGCTAAAGATCTAGACCCTATTAAAGAGTCTAAGTACAGTGTTTACATCACTTCTTGTTTGTGCTTGGCCTGTGACATATCACAGCAAAATGTAAACAATTTCTGTTGGAATCCATGGGGCTGTATTAGAAGAGTTTTAGTGTAGTGTGTCAAAACGTATCTTCACTTGTCTTCACTTTGTTTCACGAGATGTCAGAAGAGAAAGCTAGAAAGGAGATTGTTTTCTACATATTCCATAATGAAAAAGAGCTATTCTTCTGGGTTCTCCCTTAATAAGTAGAATACAAGTACTTATTGACAGCAGTACACTGAATATATGACTATGCTGTTATTTCACCATTAGATCTTTAATTAATTTTGCTACCTAAACAAAGGCACAGGAAAGTGCTGCCTTTGTCATTACATGTAAGAGTTGCTACTATAACCCATGCCATAGTATTTCTTCCTGACACCCAGAATTTATATTTTTTGTGGTTGTTGCAATTATTTTGGCACAGGAGCATTCCTCACCTGCTCCAGTCTAAATTCAGTCCTGCTTCTATGCTTTGAATTCACTTGAGCTACATCAGCTCACTCTCGTTTTTTGGGGAATGCTTAATTGGAATGCTTAATACAGCCATTAACAAGAAACAAAAGTATGATGGTTTCTTAAAGTGTCATAGCTGGTTTTAAGCTGTTCATCTGAACCCAATTTAAAATGCTGCAATTTAAAATGACTCCCCGTGCATCTCTCCAGCTGGTTGCAGTTTCAGAGTGTCCCAGCACTTGGACATTGAGGGATTAAAGGGAAGAGAGATCAGTGCCTGAGAACAAACATCTGCTCCTCAGGTGGTAAGAGCCTTTAGTCAAAAATGAGGTCAGACCAAGCCTACCAGGAAAGATGCAATAGTTAAATCCACGCAGGTGCTAGAATATTCTAGCCTTTATGTTCATCCCCCCTGCAGCTAGTGGGGGGCATCCATCCCACTGCACATCTCTGAGAGTTTAAAAAATCTGCATTAGATTAGTTCTAGTTTTGTTCTAAATTATTCTAAGTTGGCCAGAGAAAGGCTTACATAAGAAGTTTGCTGATTTTAATGGTGATGATAATTTATCAGTGTGTATCAGAGCTTTATATCTTGGTGTTTTTTTTTTCCATTAAAGGTAATCTTCTTAAGACATTGTGATGAATAGGGAGCAGTTTATATATTTTGCACTTTTGTGTTTCGTCCAACATGGTACCTTTTGGCATGGTGCTGCAGAGGATGCTCAATGATCTGTACATAAGTGGCAGATTTTTCTGTAGTCTCTGAAGCATATTTGGAAAGTTGTATTTAAAGATTAGCTTATTAATGTTGTGTTTCAGGGACATGTAGGTAATTACTTTTACAGCTACAGTTGAGTGATGCTGTCTTGTGAATGCAAAAGAGGTTTCTTCACTCTAGCTGAATCAGCTCTTTGTGGTTTTCCATGATATTAACCAGTGACTTATAAATGTGCCAGCACTGAGCAAGTTTTGCATTTGTTGTTGCTCTGTAAAAGCAGAGAGGTCTTTTTCCCCAGGTGCTCACAGGAAGACTCCTGCAGGCCAACTGATAAGACTCCCTCCTCTGCAGGTAGATGTAATGTAATGAAATTGGATGTGTGTGCTGGGCTTTGTAAATAAAATGAGATTGACCCCAGCCATTATCTTATCTCATTTACATTGTAAAATCAGTACCTACACTATTGATTAGAGTGTAATTAGTTAATTGTGAGCAGGAAAATGCAGAGTTATGTAGGGCTCAAGCACAGCCAGCTGTACTGCAAAAAAACCCACAACCTAATAAAAACAATCCAAGGGCATGAGCAGATGGAGATCACTTTATTAAAGAACAAAGACTTACTTCAGGGATGGAAATGCCTCATCAAGCTTTCTTGCTGTGAAGATGCAGCTGACCTGCATTCTATACTTTTATAAGTGAAAAGTTTGTCTTTTCCTTACTGTTTTTAAAATGCATTAAGCTAACTCTCTTTTAGAATTCACCTTTCTTCTTCACTCCTCGTTTTCTCAGTGCTTAGTGGACATCTATCTATCCTCATTAATTGCTGGAATGAGGAACACAGCGGTTTCTAATTTTGATGCATAAAGTAATTTCGGGCTTGTTAAAACATTTGATAGTAAGCAATTACCTGTCAGTTAGAGGTAATTTAGGAGGTTAGCTTGGCTTGTCTTTGTGTGGAGCTCGGCTTTTAGTTTCACAAAGTATTCAGTACAGATGGTGGGCAGGCCACTGAAGATGCTGTGGACATAAGTGCATTTGTAAATCGTGTGCTTCACCACAGAACAAGTTATCCACAAATATGACATATAAGATAAAATAAGCAAAATAAAATATGTGCTAGTTTGACTGTTTTGAAGGTGTGACCTTGACTCCACAAGGGTAAAAACTTTAACTAAACCTCTGAAATGGAGAAAATGGTTTCTTTCCCTTCTCCTTCCCCACCTCCAGCTCAGTAATTTAACTTGTACTATTAAGCCATCTTCAGGATGGAAGTGGATATTTGTAAATGACAGTGCTGTGTGTCTCCTTTGCTCTGTACATGTCCCTGCTGTGATTGATCTGAGTGCATTTACTGAAGAGCTGCAAAACTGTCAGCAGGACACCTTTAGTGACCCAACAATTTCATTCCCTAATTAAGTCAAGAGAAATCCTTCTTTTGTGTTGCTTTCTTATTTTCTGAATCTGACAGTGGACTTTCCCAATCGTTTTAGTTTGCTAGACAAAAGAACACTAATAAATAGTCTATGTGTGGGGGCTTAATCTCATTTTACTAGTGCCATTTCAACCTAGGTGTAAGGTTTTCCATTGGAATTGGAAATTAGGAATGCCAGTTTTGTTTTCGGTACCGTGATGTGTATAAGCTTCACATAGTGTCCCAAGTCAGCATCAGCAGAGGAGGATTGCCAGACAGCTGGGGCATCGTCTTTAACCAAGGTGCAGTGTCTATTCATCCATTTTCTCAGCATCATGCTGTGGCTGCTTCTGCATCAGGGAATTTGCATTTCACAGTACAGAATTTGTATCTCAATAAAAAGCAGTATGAAGGGAGTGTTTAAAAATATTTGGTGTAGTTTCATTTTTATCACCAGCCAGCTTTTTATGTTTTGACACATGAAAATATGCTTTTGTTATTTGCATTTTCTCAGCTGTGCAGATGCAGATAGAAGCCATTAGCATCTGAAAACTTTCACAGAGATATTTTTAACTCGTTCTAGGAAAATGCAATTTTTCTTTAGCCAAACAAAACAGCTTTCATGTAACAAAATTTAATGACAATAAATAGTAAGAATGTTTTCAGCTTTAACATGGCACTTCCAGATCTGTATTTAATTTCATAATGCTCTGGGTTTTTTTCCACACAGCTTTGCTAACTCTCTCTTGCTAATGTGCTTCTGAAATGCAGCTGAAGCTGCAGTCAGGAAATGCCACATTCTAGACACAAACTGGAAAAGATGTAAGAAGAAGAGGTGCACTTTTAAATGTAAAAACACTTGTGTTTATAGGCCATCACTTCAGGAAAAATCTAAATTAATACTTTTTGAAGTCAGATAGAGATTTTAGGATTAATCTCTGAAAACACACTGAATCAGTCAGAAATAGTGTGATGCTTTCTTTGGTGTTACAGGATCCCAAACAGATTTCAAGACAAGAGTTCTGATAAGCAGTGCTCAAGTGCAAGCACTTACATGAATATGATTCTAGATACAATAATAGGTTAGTAAAAATATATTCCTTTACAGATCAGAACACTGGGGCTCAAAGGAGGCTTAATCTTTGCTGAAGGTCACACATGCTGTTGGGGTGGAGGAGTGTGACCCGTGACATCTCCCACTCTCTTATCTTTCTATTTCAATATGACTTTCACAAGAGATAGTACTGCATATATTCCTGATTGTAATTCATATATTTCGATGTTAGAACTCTTCTGTCTTTGAAAATTGGGAGTGGTTTCCTTTTTATTAAGTGTTTTACTTGACCTGGTATTCAATTATTACTCAACAGTCCTAAGGATATAGATTGTATTGTGGTATAACCTGTTCTTAAAAATACCAAACAGAAGTCATACTGTACATAGGTAAATTATTGCTTTTAATTTCTACTTAGTGGAGCATAATACATGCAATACTTCTGCCTGTGCTCATACCTTACATGTAACTGCTAAGAACAGAAGGCTTCTCTGGCAAGCACAGCCTTCACAGCCAGGACAGAAATGTTTACTTAGGTTAGATCTTCATAGTCAGAAAATGGTTACTTCTTTTTATTTGAAGACTAATCCTCAGAGAAAAGTCACATGAACATTTTCTCCTGTTAATAGAGCAGTGTGTTCTGTTAGTTGAATCCTTGTTCTGTGATGCACTGTACATTCTGCTGATAAATTATATCCCTCTGTCTTTGATCTGATGATGCCTGTGCCATGCTATTACTGCGGTTTGGGAGATTTTTGTCTTTGCGTGTTTTGTAGAGGAGAAAATGAGTGGCCAGTGAAGCTGGGAAAGGAAGTGGAGGAGATTTCTTAGAAAATTTTATTTTAAACATTTACTCTCTTTCCTATTTTTGGATCTTAATACTGCCTGTAATTCAGAGTTTAAGGGCATTTAATGAAGATGATATTTTAAAGGAAACTTGAAAAAAGCTTTCTTTTCCATAGAAATTATAGAAGGGGATATACAATGAAAATACTGATACTATGATACTAAAATGAAGTTTAGCAGAGTATATGAAAATCTTTATTATTTGCTTTAAAAATTTTTGAGTATGTAATTGTACTGATTTAAAAATCCTTTCCTGAAGCACTTGATAAACTGTAGCAGTTCTTCAGTGCTGGTGCATTAAGAGGAAGAGAACAATAGCAATGCTGTATGTTTTGAGCTTTTTATACAGACCATACATAGCATAAAATGCTAATGAAAGGTGTATTAAAAAATAACTTTTAAATTGTTGTGTGGGTGTATAAGTGCAAGATCACAGTGAACTCTATTTTAAATTAATGCCTCTTTCCAGAAAATTGAAAGCAAATGCAAAAATATTTCTGCATCCGTTCATCAACCACAAAGTCCTACTGTAAAAAATCCAATTTGTAGCTGTAAATTATACTTGAATTGTTGAGTGCGTGAGAAAATACTTCAGAATTTGCCTTGAAAAAGGTAAATGTGTAAAATGGTGTCTTTAAACTATGAAAACTCAATATTGTCGCTGCCTATAAAAACCCCACAAGTTCCTGAAAACAAATGGCAATGAATGGCATTGAAGTTTATAAAACATTCATCTGATGATACATTTTTTTTCTTTAATTGGCAAGTCTCTGAAATGTCATTTGTGTAAGATGATGACAAAGGTGATGTGTGAGTGCCTGCATCATCCTAATTAGGCAGAACCTACCTGAAGTGATTGTGTTTGAGAATATCCCTTGTAGAAAATGGATTTGCCGTATCATCATCATGAGTCAGTCAGTCTTGTGCTAAGAACTGTAGGGAAGCTCAATCTAAAATAGCATAGAAGGACCATTTTATATATAAATGCCTGTTTTGGTTTTGTGTTGCAGATGTGATGAATGCAGGCTTTGCTACCATTTTGGCTGTCTAGACCCTCCCTTGAAAAAGTCTCCTAAACAGACTGGCTATGGATGGATTTGTCAGGAATGTGACTCTACATCCTCCAAAGTAAGTTAAATCATGCTGTGAAATAGTTCCAAGCATTCTGGTTTTAGCAGTCTTGCTTAGCATCTGAAGTTTTTGTTGAAATGCTCTACATAGATGTGCTCTGAAATAACAGCAGGTCGTAAAATCATGATTTCAGAATCTCTGTAAAGCAGGTAAAAACCAGAATGTATAAAACTGGAAATAATCAATAAAGAGAATTTTGCGATCCCAGTTAAATGCTTTTTTTTCTCACGTTAATTCTGTCTGAGAAAGGAGTGGGTCTGGGTACTATATCAGGATTGATATTGTCATTGACAAGTGAAAGTATTTCAGGAGTGGTACAACATTTAAACCTCTAAGGACAGAGATAGAAAATGCATGCTTTTCTATATCAATGAGGATTATTTGAGTTACTAAACCTGTTTGTTTTTTGTTTTTCCACTGAAAAAGCGTATGAAGGTTATTAATACTTTATATTGATTGGTATGCCTTGATCAGATATAACATTGTAAACCTAGAGCTAAGTTTTTGACGTGAATTAACTCTCTTTAATAATATTGACACTATTAGTGTGCTTCTGTAGTACTGACTTTTTGAAAAATAAAGGTTTTGATTCTTTGCCTGCACAGGAGCTTCTTTAGTACTGGCATTCTTTTCTGTCCTCACCATAACCTCTGAAGAGACACTTTCCAGTTGATTTTGGAAACTGGATTTATAAATGCATCCTCTACCTGAATGTTAAAATAACAGAGTATTCTGGAAAGTGTTTTAACATTTTGTTGGCTGTTACATCACTGTCCTTGTATTTCACACAAATCTTTAACTAGTGAGGAAGTGACTCAGTATTTGGATTCGTGGGGATGCTGCTATGCAGAGATGCTGTCCTGAGTTACCTGTTGGCATACATGGATACTTAAACTCCTACGTGGTGTTACTCTTAAGACTGGAAAATACAGGATGTCAGAGATTTAATTTGTTGGCTTGCTGGTGTCCCTTTCCAACTGGAAAAATACGGTGTTCAGTTTCACCCCGGGGAGTTAATCAAATTGTTCTGTAAGGAGATACGAAGACAGACATCGGAAATTAACTGTCCACTACAGTTTGGACATCAAGCAATCTTTCCTGAATACCACTTTCATGCAACAGACATTCCAAGAGTGAATTAAAATGGTTATTGAATTCCTGTCACTAGCTTAAACTAAAAGGGGTTCTTGATAACGTTAGTTAAAATCTTCGGTCTCCTGTTTTCTTGGCTGCTTCTGAGTAAACAGAAAAGAAAAAAAACCCCAGGGTTTTGTAATTTCTAAATGTGTTTTGCAGGAGATTAGCACACAGTGTACCAGATAAAATTTGAAATATACTTTATCATGTAAATGAAGTATGATTCACTTCACTTAGTGCAGAGTGTGTATTAGTTTAAAGGTACGTGTTGAAAAATACAATGTTCTGAAGAGTAAACAAAACTTCTCGTTAGAGTGATGCTATATTTTGTGTTACCTTAGTGATTATGACACATGGAAAAAAAAAAATGCTTGTTATCGTGTCTAATTTTCTCATTCATAGAGATTTTTAATGAGCGCATTTAAATAAAGTCTTTTGCACTTTCCAGCACAGGCAGTTTGAATTGTGTTTGAGTGAAAATGTAATGAATGTGAAAGACACTGAAAAATTGTCTTATGGGGACTCCTTGTGGCTTCGTGTAGTCACTTTCCCATAGCTTTTCCACAGGGCTGCGCGGAGAAATTGCTCTAAAGAAAGCTACATTGCTCTCTGTGTTTTAAAACACAAAGTAATTTTTTTTGTAGCTTGGTTTTGGTTTTCTGTGCTGCCTAACAAATTCAAACGCCATGGCATTGAGTTAAACTCCTTGCAGCCTCAGTGTGGGTGTGTTTTTAAAAGGATTAGGACTTTGTTTCTGTACTTTGTACCATTTTCCAGTTCAATAATCTGTATGGCTTTAGGATTCTGTGTTACATGTCTGTGATTTTGTGCAGCTTTTCAGAGCCAGGAGAAGCTGATACGATACAGCATCTTCTACCCCTCACTAGTGGGGGAAGTCTCTCAAACGTGTGCTTAGAGCTCAGAAGAGGAAAACCATAGACAAAGTTGTGCTGTTTGCTGCACTCTGCCTGACCTGTGGATGAATTGCAAACCCGAGCTACCAGCAATTTCAATCTCTCAGTCAGTCACTAAATCCAATTTGTGGTGTGTCACAGTGAAGTTTCTCGTATGGATTATAGCAGCAAAATGGGATTGAATTTCCAGCTTTGACCAAGGAGTCTATTGTTTAGTTTTCATTCCTTCAGCTTTGTTCATTTCTTTTGACCCAATGTAATTCACTGTAGTATGCATTCCAAAATTTCCCAGTACTATCATCTGTAACAGTAGTAGATCTTGAAAACAGCTGGTAGGTAAATTGCACTCTTTTGGTGAGAAGAGAGATTCTAATGCACAGCATGTAATGGTTTAGTTAGTTTTTATTTCTAATTATGAATTTCAGTTTCAGATGTTCAGGAAAAGTTGCATACTGCTGACAACAAAGAATGTGATTTTATTTTCAGATGTTGCTAAGCATTTGCAGATGTCAGCAGTACAAGGGATATAATTCAACAGTAATATACACATGCTTTAAATTGTTATCTATCACAAATGTTGGACATCCTACTTGCAGTTTGCTCTTCTTGGTCACAGGACTCTCCAGCAATCGTGTCAGTTTTTCCACCAGCATAACATATTCCCATATTACCCTGCCTGTCAAATAATAGACAGACAGGGACTTTGCTGTAGGGCATGAGGGCAACAGCTTCTCTGCTGGTAATACTTGCTGTCACTTTTGTGGAATGGGTGATGCTCGCTACTAAGGTCTGACAAGCTCTCTCATCTCAAAAACATTGTAGATTTTGTTACATCTCATGAAAGCTGAAGTGAACCTGTAAGCACTCCTTTTCTCTAACATTATCCATCTACCCTGCAAAAGGATTACAGTGTGCTCTCAGGACTGCCAAACCACTCCAAACCATACGTTTCCTGGTAGTTTGAAATAGTGATATTCAGGATTAATACAGAAACTCTTTTTAATTGAATTTAGTAAAAAATAAAGCATAGACCAAAATATTCGATATTAAGATGTGGTAATATTCAGTAGGAATAAATGTGGCCTGACCATTCCCTCATTATGTGCAATTAAGGGTCTCATTATAAGGTCTCATTATCATTAGATGTGGATTCCTTTCTTTTGCCTTCCATTTAAAAAGTGCTGTTCAAAATATTTCCTTCAATTTGAAAGTGTTGCAAAGGACCAAAGCATTTTCCACATCTATCATGGTGGTCACATTGACTGTGTTAGTTAGCTTTGCATCTGCTCATCTCTGCGTACAATCTGTTTTGCAAAGCACTGCAGAGTGTGCATGTCAGGTCATTATTTGAGTGCTGCAAGATCAGCTGCCTTGTCTCTAGGCTTCTGTTTAGTTTGCTTTTATTTCATCTTTGTACTGTATTGCTTTTTTTCTTTTTCTTTTGTTTTTTTCCAGTGGAAATAAATTGTCAGTATGTATGCATAGAATTCTCATCTAAACCCCTCAGGAAATGTTTTCTGGAACTACAGATGTATGACACACCAACCCTGGCATGTAATACCATTTCGTACACCTTTTGTGTTGGAAAGCAGTCGTGGATGATTTTACTTATTAGCCAAGTAGAAGCATGTTTTTGGGGCTATAGTTCACTTTCACATAGTGAATAAGGCAATGGCATTGGACACTGTGATACTAAGATATTGGATAGAATGTTTGAAGTACTATTTTAAACTTAAAGTAACTTCAAAATTAGAACATTTATCTTAACATCTCTTAATTTGGTTATAGAAAAAGAGAAAAAAAAAATCAATTTAATTCCAGTAGTCCATGGATTTTTATTCTAGTAAAAAGTTGGTGGTTAAGAGCTATGAGAAGGGTAGAAGTTTCTCATCTGCTCGTGATTTGTGCAGGTGATAACCTCATTGTGGTTTATGGAATGTAACCTTTTTCATTATGCCCATTTGTTCAAACTCGGGGAGCATTTCCTCATACAAGTGTGCTAAAAAAATAAGCAAGGAAACCAAAGAATCCTGAACTGAAGCTCTCAAAACTTAGGAAATACCAAAATTAAGAGGCTGTGCAGCGCTTTGTGTGGCTATGTGAATTTGCAGCCTTGAGTTACTTCATGCTGTGATATTACTGTTTTTCTATAGGACCTCTGCCTTCTCTGCTTTAGCTGTTGATGGTCACTAAATGGGATGGATTTGGGTTGAGCATTTGGAGAAGGTGCTCTCTTGGTAAGACATGGAAACTAAGGCAATGATTTCAGAAACAAAGGAAAAAAAGAAGCTACCCTTATGTTTGAGGTAGCTGAGTTGTAACCAGAAAATTGAGTTTTCCCTTTATCTCACCCCAGAGCTCCTGTAAGTGCTAGACCATTTAGTAAATTTTCTCCTTATTTAACTGTTGCCCAGCTTGGATCGTTTGGCCCAACAGGCAAAAGTGCTGAATCATTTGAGCTGCAGCAGGTGACAGTGTAAACCTGTGTTTTGAAAGTACCACATCTCCATACTGATGCAGGCTGGGCTACTGCAAAAGGAGTAACTAATTTAAAAGAAATTGTAATTCTTGCTCTGATGATGTCTTTGCTTCTGTTTTGCTAAATGTCAATACTGCTCCCTTATTTTAGGCATGTTCCTTAGATTTTCATGAGTTGCTCTCTGGAGCTGCTTTTTCCTGTGCACTGACTGTAGGAGTGAGTCAAGACAGCTAGTTCAGATTAGCAGGGGTTGTAGTTTAGGTGGGATTCTCCTTACTTGAGTACACACTGAAGATGATTGAATCAGCATTGCATGGACAGGCTATCTGAGCATTTACTAAAGGTTTGGAAAATCTTTTTATATATACATATAAAGCCAAAATATTTTTATATATACAAAAAACCCCACTATTTGAATATGGTATATGAGGTTGCCACACCGTAATGTGTCATCAGACATGATGTCTTATATATGTTTTATATATTATGTGTTTTTATCACCCAGTACAATGTGATTTTAAGTAATTAGATTTAAAATAACATCTTTCAAAAAATGAATAAATAAGTCAGTCCTTCAAGGTCTTTTATATTAATTCAACCTTGTTTGTTGTGCACATGGTGACAGAGTGTAAAGAAGCTGTGATTCTAATTTAGTCAGCTTACTTCACAAGAGACTGTTGCATCAGAGAAACTTCTTTTGAGGACAAAACATACAAGCAAATGTGCTGCCACCATCATGGCAAACAGCATTGCAGCTGAAAAATAAAAGAATACACCTAGTAAATCTGCTTGCTGATACAGGCAGAACATAATGCAATGGGGAAAGAAAGTTCAAAGAATACAGCTAGTAAATCTGCTTGCTGATACAGGCAGAACATAATGCAATGGGGAAAGAAAGTTCAATTTTTATGCAACATTTTTCAGCCTCAAGTTAGTATATCAAAGAGGTTTACAGAATAACAGAGTATGTAGTATAATTCAGTGACTGCATTTGTAAGGGTAGAATCTTTTTACACTTTTACTGGGTATGGGTATTATGATCTATTCTATTATGTGGTCATCAAGAATGATGGAGTTAAACATTTATATGTGTATTCATATAGAATCATGGAATGGTTTGGGTTGGAAGGGACTTACAAAGGTCATCTGGTCCAATGCCCCTGCAGTGAGCAGGGACATCCTCCATTAGATCAGGTTGCCCAGAGCCCTGTTGAGCCTGACCTTGAATATCTCCAGGAATGGGGCCTCATCTACCTCCCTGGGCAATCTGTTGCAGTGTTCCACCACCCTCATGGTAAAGATCCTGTTCCTAGCATCCAATATAAATCTACTCTTCTTGAATTTCAAACCATTGCCTCTTGTCCTGTCACTGCAGGCCTTTGTAAAGAGTCCCTTCCCAACCTTCTTGTAGCCCCCTTCAGATACTGGAAGGCTACTATTAGGTCTCCTTGGAGCCTTCTCTTCTCCAGGCTGAACAATCGCAGCTCCCTCAGCCTGTTGTTGTAGCAGAGGTGTTCCAGCCCATTGATCATTTTTTTGGCCTGTTGGCTGAGGAGAGGTCTTGATACTACATAAATCAAATTAGGACTTTAGTTACTTGTGTGACACAGAACAAAGGTGGGTTTTATATAGCAACTGGAAAATGTGCTATTTTGAAATCATTCTTGCCTTCCTAGGTTTGTGAGGGGCAGTCAGCATTGGCACTGAAATGATTTCCTTAAAACTGAACAACAGAAAATTGTCCAAAGCTCTAAGGCTGTGTGAAGGCTTGACCCAAGTCCTTACACCACTTATGCCCTGTTTTAAGAATTTCAGGAATGCCAAACCTTGGCAGAGAAATTAGTTTCACTATCAAGATGGTAAAAAACCAAAGCATGAAATTGCAGTGTACGGTATTTCTTATCAGTTGGCTGAAATAGTGCCAGCTGTGTTGTAGTATTTGCTCCCCAGGTGTCATGTTTAAAGAAATAAGTTGGAACAGCCTCTGTTATTTTCTGGCAAACAGGTATAATGCATCTATGTAATGAATAATTCATACCATAAAACGTTCCAAAAATAATCAGCCTTGAAATTAACTTAAGATGGGACTTGATTTACAAATAGCAGATAGCGTAAAGTTAGTTGGTATTAAATCCCCAAATTAATCCAAATGATCACATACACATAGCTGGCAGAAGATTCCCATAGTGTAGGTGGGAAGCTTAGGGTTTAATGAAAAACAAGGTAAAGTATTCTAAAATATTTCTGGAATAGATGCTTGGATTAGGTATTTTAGTTCTTCTCCACATGAAAGTCAGTTCTACCAACACCCATGTTACTGGCAGATAGACCCTGAGCATGGGCTTACAGAGTGCTTGTACTTCTTCTTTGGTGCAGCTAACTGCCTTGCAATACTTGAAGGGGTCCTACAGGAAGGCTGGAGAGGGAATTTTTCATAAAGGTGTCCAGCAGCAGGACAAGAGGGAATGAATTTAAGCTGAGGGAGAGTAGGTTTAGACTGGATCATAGGAAGAACTTCTTCAGTTCGAGGGTGGTGAGACACTGAAATAAGTTGCCTAGGGAGGTTGTGGATGCCTCCTCTGTGGGGCTGCTCAAGGCCAGGTTGGATGAGGCCCTGACAGGCCGAGTGTAGTTCAGCGGCATCCCTGCCTGTGGCAGGGAGGTGGAGTAGATGATCTCTAAGGTCCCTTCCAACAAAAGCCTTTCTAAGATTCTATGATCAAAAAACATAGGAAAAAATGGACAATACAGTGCAGCATTGTTTTTCCCATAATGTCATCTGAACAAGTCTCTTTTTAACTGGCTGGAAGCTTAACCAGCCAGAAGGTTAAAGAAACTGGAATACAGGGGTCGTCTTCTTCTTAATGAGGTTGTTGTTCCAAATTCAAAAGCAGGTTTCTGATTTTGAAGAATAACACTAGGATAGATCAAAGAGTATTAATTAAAATGTTTAAGAAATAAAGTACCAATTAGGAGTGTGAACTGGAATGCAAAGACTTTTTCTTGAAGTAAGCTTTGTCAGAAAACAGCAGTTTTAATAAACCTGATAAGAATCTGTTTTCCCAGTGGTGTATTCTTAGAGAATGAAGATTTCAACTATGCACAGCAGTTTAAAGTGACTGTTTCTGTCCAAAAAAAAAGCCATTTTAACGGTACTTGCTCCAGAAACTATTTTTTTTTCCCCAAGGTTCATTTTCTCCTTCCCCCTGTTGTTTTTTTCATTCAAGAAATCACTTGCTGCTTAACTTCATTCACTTCTTTTCATAAACAACCCAATAGCACAGAATTTTTTTTCCAAAGCTGAAACTTTGCACATTGATAGAAATTCTTTTTCTTAATAGGGAAGCAGTAGTATCATTTAAGGTCTTCTGTAGTGCTGGACACTTAAGGTCTTCTGTAGTGCTTCTGTAGTGCTTGACAAAAGGAGAGGAAAAAGGGTTTTGAATACTACTGTGAAGTGTGATTCATTCTGCTGTCATTATACACATGCATCTTACTGTACATTTAAATGAGGCAAATTATTTTTTCAAGAGGCTTTTTGGGTGACCCACAAATTTAATGATTTGTGAGGTAGTCCTGCTTTTCATAAGTTGTCCAGAGTTTTGCTTTTTTGAGACTAAATATATGGGATTGAAGTAAAAAAACAAAGAAGGATGGCTGGCATTAGAAGAAGTGTCGCTCACTTACTATCACTGTTTTTAAACTACACACCCATGTCTAATTTCCATTGGAGCATTTAAAGAGGTACCTAGTCAGTAGACTGAAAAAAATGTAAATCCCAGTCATGGCATAATGCTTGTTAATTTCTAATGCATCTCATCTGAATATAAATAATGTAGTATTTAAATGTCTAACCCCCAAGTTCAGATGTTTAGAATAACTGTTACCTGTTGTAAGATAGTGGTTAAGAAAGCAAAACCTCTTCACGGGCAGCTGTTGGAAACACCACCCTACTCCTTCTTTAGATCATGTTTCTAACAAAATCTGCTTAAGAATGCACTTTGTCTAGAAAATAGCTCTTCTGCTGAATTATGACTTACATTTCCTAAGCCATGACAAAATGAATTTACAGCCTACACAGCCTACTACTGTAGCACTGAATGGCAAAGAGGCTCTGCTGGGACGTGTCTGCAATTGGGAAAAATCTGAAAAGCAGCTCACGTCATGTGTGAAGTAAAGACACTAAACCTGGGTTTGTGCTAACACATTGGGAGGGAATGAAAATGGAGAGCATTTTCTTCAGCCCTAAGGACTACCCTGCAACAGGAAGGTTTTATACCTCCTCTTTGGTATGCAGCTGTAGATACACTAAGGATGTGAGAAAGCTGAAAGAGGAGTGGTGTCTGGGAGGGACAAGGGAAATGCTTACTCCTTAAAGAACTAGAGGCTTTCTCTCTCTTTCTTGATTTTGAAAATCAATTTCTAGATATTTATAATATTGAACAGCATTGTGACAGTGAATTTCATATGTGGAAGGTTCACAGTATTGTCAGGGTTGCAAGGGACCTCAAGGATCATCTAATTGCAGCCTGCCTGCCATGGGCAGTGACGCTTTCCACTAGATCAGGTTGCTCAGAGCCATGTCCAGCCTGGCCTTAAAAACATCCAGGGATGGGGCTTCCACCACCCCTTTGGGCAACCCTTTCCAGAGTTTCACTACCTTTATGACAAACTTCTTCCTGACATCTAATCTAAATCTCCCCTCCTCTAGCTTGGATCCATTCCCCCTAGTCCCATCACTGCCTGACACCCTAAAAGTCCCTCACTAGCTTTCTTGTAGTTTCCCTTCAGATACTGGAAGGCCACAATAAGGTCTCCTTGGAGCCTTCTCCAAACTAAACAACCCCAGCTCTCTCAGTCTGTCCTCACAGGAGAGGTGCTTCAGCCCTCTGATTGTATTGAAATGTAAACGACATGGAGATGGTAGTTGTAATCCAAGTTTTCTCTGTTTTAGGTTTCTCCTAAGTGAAGTCACAAAAGGAAGATTTACATGTCTGAAAGTCACCGAACTATACCTACCAAAGCATCATAGCTTACATTACTGATACACATTCAAATCTACTTCATCAACTCGGTTGCCTTCCAAGTTCTAGAGTTTCTAAAATAACGAGCCTTTTGAGTATTGCTAATTAGGGGCTTCATGCTGAGTGGAGTCATAAACAAATTTTCCAATAAATTATAACTGACTATGATCTATTAACAACCCTATTGGAAAATTCGATTGTTGTTTACTTAATTAATAGAACACATGTTGATTTTTGAGGGCATCCAAAAAAAGAGACGTGTGAATGAAAGGCTTGTCACTGACTTGAATTTTTTAACCTTTTGAGCTGTGGTTAAATTTGTGGGTTATATTATATAGGCTGCCAGGAGGGGGCAGTATTAAAAACCATATCCATTGTGCTTAACCCTCTAATTTGGATATTCATAAAGAACTGAAGACTTTTGAAAAAGCAAAAGGTGTGTGCCATGCAATAACATAGAGGGAATCCTCAGAGGTACAAAGGTATATCTACAGTCTGGTGGCATCCCATTCCACTCTAATTTTGCAAAGTAGTGTTCTGTTTTTACCAAGATAATTTCTTTACTGAGAAATAGAGTTCTTGCCTTCTGTTTTATATAGAATTGGAAGGCATGTAATTAAAGAAGAATTATGTATCTTAATTCCTCTCTAGTCCAAATTTATTATTCTGCAAATATCTTAGCACACCACCTGTAATTATATTCTGTATGATGGAAGAATTAGATCTTTAATTGTTAGTGTCTGGATAAGATCTGAACACATCATCATAGCTGCCTAATTACCTGCTCACGTTTACTCTCATGGTTGATTTTGTTTTAAAGCCTTTCAAAAAATTCAGCCATATATGGTGCTTCAAGTCATGTGGCAGTCATCAGTATAATTTACTAATGCTACCCAGGCAAAATCTAATCATATGGAACCAGGGGAGAGAAAGAACAAGAAACCAAGAAAGTGCCATTTTGTGAAGTGCTAAGCAAGTAATGACTTGTAGCAGAGAGAGGATTTGCTTTTTGCCGTCATGTTAGATAGGGGTAGTGAAGTTTAGTCACCGTTCTCAAACAGAGATTCTCTTAGTGCCAGCCACATTTAATCACATTTTGCAGAAGATAGCTGGGTGTTGCTGATTTGTGCTGTGTCAGCCACTTTCTGTGCAAAGGAGTGTCTCATCGCTGGGATTTTAGCATTCTGTAGCAGAAAAGTTCCCTCTTCGTAAAAACTGCCTCAGCAAATACCTTGTGTGGGAATATAACTGTGAGAGCGTTACAGTCAGCTCCACCAAGCAACAACACAAATGTTACGTGGAATTTTAAGGTGGCTTTTTAAAAGATATTATTTTTTTACAAAACCCTTAAAATGTATAGTGCATTGTTCAATTCTGGGAGCAATTAAGTTTATCTTAGGTTTTATAGTACATGTGTCTTTGGTAACCGTTGGAAATGATTACCTGGTTCAGTGGCTTGAAACACCTCTGGGCATGTTCAGAAGGTCTTCAGTGTATTTCAGCTGTGTCAAACAGTACCAAAAAAACTCATGTATGGAAAGCCTTGGAAAATTTCTTCTAGCCACTAATCTTATGAAGACTGAAGGGCAGATGGCATCCTTTTAGATGTGGTATAAATAGCCAAAGAAAAGATGTGTCAAAAGGGAAACGGCAAGATATCTCAGTATTTGTGGAAGGTACACACAAGTGTGCTTGGAGTGGGTTAATCACTTCACATGTTTATTTTTGGAAATAGAAGGGTGTCAGCAGACTGTCACAGTCAATGACATAATGAATATTAAATGTATAACACATCCTTTGCAGTAAATCAGGATTACACATCAGGTACTGGTATTTGCACATACATTGTGTAATAAATGAATATGCAGCTTGTCCTACCGTTTTCTTCTAGTGCCTAATACCTCCACTGCTTCTCATAGATTGAAAGTGTTGCAGAAGGCAGAGGAACTTCAGAGGGAAATTATATTCTACATATTTCTTGGGTTGTTTTTTTTAATTGCAACCCTTTGAAGGTTGTTATGATTCTATTCATGTAAGGACAGTTTCAAGAATCTTACTTTTAAAAGATGACTGTGAGAAAATAAAAGTAGTTGGAGATTTGGGAGATGTGATTTATTAATTATTTATTTATCTCACAGGAATGACCCATGTGCTTTCTGGGTTCAGGACAGAGGCTGAAAGGCTCCAAGCTATAGAATAGTAAAATATTCAGCAGACAATTTGTAGCCTTTCTCAGGTACCAAAACCCACCTGGATACATTCCTGTGCACACTACCCTAAGTGATCCTGCTTTGGCAGAGGGTTGGACCTGATGATCTCTTAAGGTCCCTTCCAGCCTCTAATATACTGTGGTAATGTGAATCCTTTTACCTGGTGTTTCAGTCTCCCATGCAAAGCTACTGTTTCAGCTAAAGACTAGTAAGATGACTTGTGCAATCCCTTGAGATTTTGAAATGTGATTTTGAACCCTATAAAGAAAGAAAAAAGAAAAAGAGGGGAGTGAACCAGGACTTTTGGATTTTTCCTATGATGCTTGAATATGTTCACCAATTCATTTTGGATGGTAATCAAACTATTGTCTAAAAGTAAGGCAGTGAGTGTGTCTGGGTTTTGGAGGTTTGTTTGTTTGCTTTTACAGTTGAAGAATGGGGGAGAGTTAGTTCATAGACTTTGGAGAACTTTCAGTGTAGTAAATCTCAAGCTGAGTAAGGGAACTGTGGATAATGCAGGGTAATACTACTGAATTCTAAATAAAACTGGTATTTAAAATACCTTGTTATTTTGTCTACTTCCTGTTGATCAACTTAAATGGATCAATGTTCTGCTACACTCATTTTCATGGATCTTAATCTGAGGTATCTTACTGTGTGTTTATCTCAACATTTTGTTTAAGATCAGGAATGCATGTTTGAAAGGAATCACCCAGTTGTCACCTACTGCTACCCTTTGGTTCACATAATGGAGTAGTCTCAAGAAGGCAAACCAGGTTCCTGTCAAGGAACACTAAAGCTGAGGATGTGTTCTGACTGGTAATAGGCATCAAGGGACACTAAAGCTGAGGATGTATTCTGACTGGTAACAGGCATGCTGTCTCTGTGACCAAAGTAGTCACATATTGGAAATGTGTAGCTCATCTGGCTGATCCTCAACACCGACTGACTTGCTCTACAGAATTGTTCCCGTGGCACCACAGTACTAACTGGCATGAAGTGACTATAAAAACCACTCTTACATTTGCTGTGTCACAGCTAGACTTGTGGTTTAGTTTCATTGACTACAAAAGTGATTTCATGCTTATTTTGGTAAGAGGAGTTGTGGAATTCATATATCAGCATTCTCAAGCTTGAAAGCCTAAAAATTAACAGGTGGGTAGGTACTGCTAGGTGCTAACTGTTATAATTTGTGTGTTTGTACAAGCACTTTATGCATATGCTTTTCAATGAAGAATCTAGTTTACAATGTTACTAAGCAACTATATGTGAGAGTAAGGGCTTGATGTGTGTTTTCTACCACAGATTTTCTCTGGTAGATGTAATCTTTCATTAAAAAAAAAAAACAAACCACAACACAAGCAAAATATTCGTGCCTCCTACAAGAAGACAGCAAGGTCAACATTTTGAGTGCATTTAGCCTCATCATTCCATGTATCATTTAGAGTGCTCTTAATTCATGAAGAGTGAAGAATTTCCAAGCCTTTTTGAGGATACTTTAATGCAGCAGCACTAGTTGTGACCTTTCGGATGCTGTGGATTCAGCAAAAGATGACTGATTAATGTTGCATCTTAAATTGTGTCAACTGGCGTGGTCATTCCCTTCTTAGTAAGCAGCCCATTGTCAGTTTAGCTCAGTATGACATAATGAAAATATCCCTATGTTTTAGCTGGCCTCTTTATATTAACAATATTTATTTCTTAATATATTGATATTAATGTATCTATTTAGTAGTATAAAATTGGATGGAAATTCTCATTAATTACTTCAGGGACACTGACAAAATAGTGTTTCTAACCTTTGTTTGAAGCTCCTTAAAGGATGTCCAAGACACATTTAATTAGGCACATTAAGGTGTTAGGTAGATCTGAAAAGGAGGGTGTAAGACACAGTTTTATAGAAAGCTTTAGAATAAATGGATTAATTTTTAATGAAAATATTTCTATAGCTTTGAATTAGTGGGTTTTTTTTTCCTGCTTTATCAGTTGGAAATGATGGTACTTCTTAAAAAGATAGAGGAAAAAAAATTAGGGTGGGTAAAAATAATATTACTGCAAGAATCACCCTTGGCATAGAAGGGAAAATGTGAGGACACGTGCATTCATAAGAATGAGAAAATTCCACTTGGAAAAAACCAACACAGAAACCCTTATGGGGAGAATGGGGTGCATCAAGAAATGGGGCTGTGGCAAAGTGGAAAGAAGAATGTAGAGTACACACAGAGAGCCTTCCTCCAGAACAGGGTAGTGTGTTTATAGGAAAACTCTGAAGTACAGACAGAAAAGGAAAGTGTAGGGACCTATAAAACTTGCAAAGTAAAATCAGACTGCAAAAAATTATGTACTGTGCCATCCCTTTATTTCATCTTGTTACTGGAAAAAGCATTCTGCAAGTGAGGAGAAATGAAAATGAGTCTTGATTTAATAAGTAGCCTTCAACAATTTTATGATGCTTTTGGTGATCACACATTTTAATATCTCTGTTTTGCATGATGTTGGGAAAATCTGGACTTCAAGGAGCTGAAAAGCAAGAATCAATGCTGATGAAGATGTAAGGAGCTAAATAAATATTGCTTAAAGGACTTCTCAAAGGGAAGAAAAAAAAAAAGAAAGAAAGAAAAAAAAAACACACTTTATGAATGTGCTGACCCTGTCTTGAGAATTAAGTTAGATGGTACAATTTAAAGCTTTGTTCCAACATCTGACAGACACACTCTGCATGCTGATGCACAATATCTGACGATCGTGTGCTTGAAAGAAAGCCTTTTCTGAGCTACATTCTATTTTTGTTAGAATAAAGCAGCTGCTTTTTGGAGCAGAGATCTTCTGAAGTGCTCAATCTTCTAGTTCAAGTTAAGTGTTAGCCATGTACTGTGAGTAAATTTTGTGTGTGCTTTTTCCCAAGCTACTGAAGTGTAGGAAAGGAAACTACTTCGACCATAAATTGTGCGAATCTGCAGCTTGACCCTGAGAAGTCAAGTAAGTTTGCTGCTGTACCTTACTCCCAAGCTGACACTGCCTCACCAGTCCAAGAACATGAAAAGTTTGGGCCAATTTAACTACTATTAGAGCAGAAATACAGATGAGGTAAAACTATTTAACAAGGCCACATACTGTGTGCTGCACTTGGGTCACAACAACCCCATGCAATGCTCCAGGCTTGGGGCAGAGTGGCTGGAAAGACGCCTTGCAGAAAAGGACCTGGTGGTGCTGGTTGACAGCTGTCTGACTGTGAGCCAGCAGTGTGCTCAGGTGGCCAAGAAGGCAAATGATGTCCTAGCCTGGATCAGGAATAGTGTGTCTAGCAGGAGTAGGATAATGATGGTACCCCTGTACTCAATGCTGGTGAGGCCATGCCTTGGGTTCAGGTTTGGGCCACTTAATACAAGAAGGACATTGAGGTCCTGGAGCATGTCCAGTGAAGGGCAATGAAGGTGGTGAAGGGTCTAGAGAAAAAATCTTGTGAGGAGCATCTGGGGGAACTGAGGTTGTTTAGTCTGAAGAATAGGAGGCTGAGGGGAGACCTCAGCTGAGGTTGCAGTGAGGTGAGGGTCAGCTTCTTCTCCCCAGTATCGAGAGGAAACAGCCTCAAGTTGCACCAGGGGATATTTAAATTGGATATTAGGAAAGATTTTGTTCCTGAGAAGAATGGTCAGGCATTGGAACACGTTGCCCAGGTAGGTGGTAGAGTCACCATCTCTGAAGGTTGTGAAAAAAAAAAGTCAGTGCGGCACTTTGGGGCATGGTGTAGAGGGCATGGGGGTGTTGGGTTGATGGTTGGACTTGATGATCATAGAAGTCTTTTCCAACCTTAATGATTCTGTGATTCTGTGTTTTAGAGAGACTGTGAAAATGGTTTGCTGTGGTCTGCCCCAATCACTTCTGAAGGGAAAAGACATTGCTTAAGGAAATAACTGCAACCCCAAATGTAGCCTTAGTACTGGAGCAATTGTTCTGCAGCACTGCCTTCCTCAACTACTATAGCTTTGTACATTTGTGGCTTTGTACATTTGTTGTTTAGAAGATCTTGGTTTAAATGATAGATGTAAAGTGCCTGCATCGCTCTGTAAATAGGTCCAAGTCAACAATTGCAGTGCCGTGCAACACACCTACAGAGTAAACGCCACAATGCTAGTGATGTGTTTGAGAATTTATTCTGTAACTTTTAAGTTGTTTGCCTAAGTTTTTTTTAGAGTTTTTTTAGAGTTTTTTTTTTTAGACAGAGGGGGAAAAATGATTCAGAGACATTAGAGCTGTACAAAATGGGCATAAGCCGGGTAAAACATCTTGATCCAGCAGTAGTAAATTTTCTGTGTATTTTCTTAAAGAGCTCTCAGAACTAACTATAACTTCTAAATATAAATAGCTTCTAAAACTCAGTAAAATATAAAATCAGGAAAAAAATACCTTTGTAGCATGTGCCTGTAACCTAATTCATAATAAGAAAAAAAATAGAAAAACAATATATAGGAAGAAGTTCTTTACAATGAGGGTCATTGAGCACTGGAATAGGTTGCCCAGAGAGGTGATGGAGGCCCCATCCCTGGAGATGTTCAAGGGCGGGTTTGACAGGGCTCTGGACAACCTGATCTAGTTGAGGATGTCCTTGCTCATGGCAGGGGGGTCAAACTAGATGACCTTTGGAGGTCCCTTCTAACCCAAGAAAGCTGCATGTACAAGAAAAGGGAATAGCATTGAGTTACTTGTAGGCAGTGGTAATAGCATAGTACGCGGTCTGGCCACTATAATGAATATCCTGAGAAGTATTTTTATATTCATATAAAATCTTTTGCACTGGTGCACCAGATAATTACCAAATTATACAAGACATAAGAGATTTAGCACAAAACAGATAGATGCTGACACTTCTCCCCTTTATTGAAGTAATCCTAAAAATTTCTGGTGATCATGTTCATGCAAAAATTTTTGCTAGTATTTGGGGCCACATTATACTTGTGTGATCAATGGCTTTAATCCGTGATAGTAACAGGAAACTTGTGCTCCTTTGCGTTGTGCATATGAGATGAGTGTGGTGAAGATGTATTGTGAAATTTGATTCGAGTTTTTGTATCCTAATATTTCTATTATAGTGTTTTAAGAGTTGATATTGAATACATTTCAGAGAATTCTGGGGTCATAGAAAGCAGCTATTGAAAAAGGTAGTTAAAAGAACAGCTTTTGAATGTTGGGGAATTATGAATGATGAGAAAGTGAAAAAGGAAATGCAATGATCTAGGAGAGTTTGTTTTGAAAGGTGGAGAATTCAGTCCCGTGTGAGGTAGGATTAGTACACTGAGTGACGGAAGTGTAACAAATAGGTGAGTTAGAAAGGGGAAAGTTTCAGAGGTCAGTGAATGAGAATGCCTTCAATTGGCAAAATGTTGTGCTGTTTGCTGGTTTTATTTGCATGCGATATAGTTGAAAGAATAAATATGAAAACCATTGTTTTGAGTGCTTTTTCTAGCTTTAAATGTAATGTAGGTAAAGTATTAATTTTTCCATTTGAAAAAAAAAACCCAAACCCATGACCCTGTTTCCTTTCATGCTTTGTTCAAACACTTTGAGTAAAATACTATCAATAGTAGCATCCTTATTTTAAAACACCTGTAAAAGTGGGAATTCACCGTTTGACACTTGTACAGGTAGGTGGATTTCAAAGATGCAAGTTGCTTTGTCAATGTTGTAGCTTGCTGAGTGATAGAGGAATAATAAATTGAAACAGATGGGTATTTATTGGAAACTTTTTGTAACTTTATTAGTTCCTTCACATTCACATTGTGTTCGAAAGAAAAATAGTGTGAGGCTAAAGAATGTGAGTTTCTATGTTTGGAAAATACAGAATTTGATCAAAGGTTTTTGTTTCTCTTTTTAAAAGCAGGCAGAGGTTTTAGAGTTCTGTTCTGTCGTTTATTGCTTGAACCGAGGTGGTTTCAGAGTCAGCTGAGAATGAGACCCTGTTGTGTTAACAGTGTATAAACATAGAAGCTGTTGTCCCCTTCTCAAGAGAGACAAAAAATAGCCAAGGGCAGAACAACAGAGTTGGCTCTGGGTCTGGCAGTGCAGGAAGTCAGCACACGTGCATTAAAGGTTGCATTTGTATTTTTCTTTCTTGGGAGAGGGCAGAGGAAGACTGGAGATTGTCAGATGTTAAATAAAATCAGCATGCAGAGAATGACAAAGGCAGAATAGAAAGAAGGAGGGAAATTTTACTGCTGTGGAGCGTGACTTAAAAGTGTAAAGGCTGCGTTCTTACCTTATTAACTGATGCAGTGTAAATTCTAGGGATGGCAGTGATTGATCTCACACATAAGTAGATAGAGATAAACTCCACTTTGGAGATTTGCTTTGTCCACCTGTGAAGTGTAGAGAACTAGGAGACAGCTTCTCTTCACTAGATTATACCAAATTCTGGCAGAGATTTCATGAATGGTTTCAAAGCATGCATTTGGGGTGTAGGGGAGAGTAAGGACAGGTAGGAGTGATGAGGAGGTGCGACATTTTCTGGACTAGAGAGGCACCTTCATTCTGACCCAGGAAGGCTTTTCCTGTGCAGCACTGAAAATTGTACTCTCAGAGGCTACAAGCACTTTAGCACTTAAATAGAAATGTGCTAATTTCTTCCCACAGTCCTTCAGCCTTAAGAAGCTGGCTTCAATTTTCAGAAAGGGAAAGGGCTTTTTTTTTTTTGGTTGGTTTTTTTTTCCTCCTTTTTTCCCCCTCCTTTTGTAAGTCTGAAGAGGGACAAAAAATATTTCTACTCTGCTACTGCTAAAGTCTTTGTTAGTAACTTTGGTTTCCAATTCATTACTGCAGTCATGTTTTCAGAGCCTGGTGTGAGAGATAAACCCTTTGCAAATGAAGACAGCATCCATTTTCTTTCTTCCTCAGGCCACACGGAATTGATTGGGGTAATAAAATGACAGTACCATGTAATATAGTGACGGCTCTTTAATTTGAAAACTAGTTCCAGGCTGATTCAAAACTTGTTTAAAGCTAATTTATGGCTTGCGTAATTTTCAACTGGACCCAGGTAAAGGATGATAGATGAAAACTGATGCAGAGTTAACATAATATATTCAAACCTGCCAGCTTGAAATCATCTATTAAGGGTTTGTGGGTTGATTAATTTAAATTTCTTTTTTAGTTTTGTTTTGTTTTAAAGTAGCAATGGTGGAAAAAAGGAGTGGATGCTTGGTGAGTTTTACATACAATTGTAAGACACTATTTCCCCCTCATCCTGTTTCAAATTCAACTTTTAAAGCTTTTTAGCAAAGTATTTTATCAATACATTTAATATATATATATATATATAGGGATGGCATTCAACAAGTCCAAGTGCCGAGTGCTGCACTTTGGCTACGGCAACCCCATGCAGAGCTATAGGCTGGGGTCGGAGTGGCTGGAGAGCTCCCAAACAGAGAGGGACCTGGGGGTACTGATCGACAGCCACCTGAATATGAGCCAACAGTGTGCCCAAGTGGCCAAGAGGGCCAATAGCATCCTGGCCTGCATTAGGAATAGTGTGGCCAGCAGGAGCAGGGAGGTCATAGTGCCCCTGTACTCTGCTCCTGCTGGCCGCACCTTGAGTACTGTGTCCAGTTCTGGGCCCCTCAGTTTAAGAAGGACATCGAAACACTTGAGCATGTCCAGAGAAGGGCAACAAGGCTGGGGAGAGGCCTTGAACACAAGCCCTATGAGGAGAGGCTGAGGGAGCTGGGATTGTTTGGCCTGGAGAAGAGGAGGCTCAGGGGTGACCTCATTGCCCTCTACAACTACCTGAAAGGTGGTTGTACCCAGGAAGGGGTTGGCCTCTTCTCCCAGGCAACCAGCACCAGAACAAGGGGACACAGTCTCAAGCTGCGCCAGGGGAGGTTTAGACTCGAGGTGAGGAGGAAATTCTTCACCGAGCGAGTCATTCGTCACTGGAACAGGTTGCCAGGGTTGAGTCATCAACCCTGGAGGCGTTCAAGAGGAGACTGGACATGGCACTTGGTGCCATGGTCTAGTCATGGGGTCTGTGTTGATAGGTTGGACTCGATGATCCTCAAGGTCCTTTCCAACCTAAGTGATACTGTGATACTGTGATATATATATCTCAGTTCTCCCATTTTCTTCAAAGTCAGAAGCTGTACAGAGTTTCTGTTTTGTATGGGTCAACATCTGTGCTGACAGCAACATGGATTGGTAAACTATTACAGTATTTGGTTACCATAATGTTTACTGTGAACACTCCCTATGAATATGCCTCTCTGTACCTACACATCTGTATCATATTTACATGTACAATACATATCTGTATACTGTGTACTGATCTTGCATTGAATGGTTTGGATTTTAAAAATTAAAAATAGTCAAATCCTCAAGCCACAGCATCAGCAGAGCATAAAATGTTGATATTGCCCTTGAAAATCTATCACTTTTATGTAGCTCACACATTATGTCCGCATCTGGTCTGTAGGCACTGTTGATGTTTCAGCATACTGTATCAGTGATACTTCTGCACAGAAAAGAACAAAACTAAAATTGCACTTTTTGCTTCTATTACAGTAGATGCAAATAGCAAATATGCCAAATGAAGGGGAGAAAAGAACTGAATGCTTTGAGGGAGCTGCTACAGTTGGATGCACCTTTGATTTCTCACCTCCTACCAGTCACTCTTGATCTCGGCTGACCTGAATCAAAAAAAAATATTAATTACTGGAGGCCCAAGACTCAGAATTTAACCAGCTACACTTCTGTGTCTGCTGACAAGAACATTGTAACTGGTGGCAAGACTAGCAAGCAAGTTTCATCCCAGGACTAGAATATCCAATGTGTTACGAATTTATGTCAATGTGTAATTCAAGTGACTTCTTGTTTTGGCAGAACTGTGGTCATGGCATCTTAAACTGCATGAACATTTAGGTCATATGGAAGGAGACAGAGTTCAAGGCAGGGTTATCTGTATTGCATGAACATGTCTACGTTTCATGTTTCAAATCAAGGTCTCATAAGCCCAAGAAATATTATTTTCTGAGAAGCCTTGATAAAAAACAGCATTTTACAAGGAAAATGTGATTATTCAGCATTCTGAATTAATTTGTTTATGGTACATTTATATTTTGATAAAGAATTCCTGTGTTACATGTTGCACCAGGGGAGGTTTAGGCTGGATATTAGGAAATATTTCTTCACTGAAAGGGTTCTCAAATGCTGCCCAGGGCAGTGGTGGAGTCACTATCCTGGAGTTGTTCAAGAGGCACATGGACCTGGTGCTTGGGGACGTGGTTTAGTGTTGACCCTTCAGTGCTGGGTCAAGGATTGGATTGGATGGTCTTTGAGGTCTCTTCCAACCAAATATATTCTGTGATTCTGAGATGAAGCTTTGTGAAAATTCTGACTTGCACCTTGCAGCATTTTTATTGTTGTACCTTTCATGAAAGGATCTCGGTCCACGTAATGAGTATTTTTATTTCTGAAAGCTGTACTTCAGAGCAACATAGACTGCCTTTCTTACATATGCTCAGGCTCTATACAGTTTTCCTAAGAAGTGACAGCAGTGTGAAAAGAGATAATAAAACCAGTGTAATTGGAAAAGGAAACACATTTTCTCTGCTTCATTTCTGAATAATAAAATGAATTTGATTTCCAGCCGCCTCCTTAAAAATAGAAGTTTTATATTAGCTAGATGATTCTTGAGAAAACTATTGACAAGGATGACCAAGCTACTTGGAAAGAAGATATTTGAGACTGGATGGGGAAAGAGAGTCTTTGATGTCCTGGCCTTCTTGAGGCAGGAAGAATGAAGCAGGGATGTGCATTTATGAAATTGCAGCTGCTCAGACAATTTTGGAAAACCATCGGGTTTTTACTTTCAAAAAATTTAAGTTATAAAAAATATTGCCACCATTATCTGGCCACAGGTAATAGCAACATTACAACAACAACAAAAAAGTTTGTTCACACATGAAATTCAAGGAGAGAAATCGCTGAACCAAAGAATTCAGACAAGTGCATCATTTTCTTCCAGTAGATGTGGTTGTTACTTTTGGTTTTGTAAGTAGTGCAGAAGCGCTTCTGAAAGCGTATTGAGCTGATAAATTGCATGGTGGTGATTTAGCTTCCCAGTTCTCAAGGAGAAAACAAAATTGTTCTTTTCAGTGCTGAGAGTCAGTTCATGCCTAATTGGGTCAGCGAGAAGAGTCATCATACTTTGCTGGGAATCAAACTGAGGAGGGCTCTAAGAGAGGATGTTTGCCTGTGCAAGTCCAGATCTGCTGGGGAAAATAGTGAGCTGTCAGGTTGAAGACCATGCCAAGTTTATTTTGATGACATACAGAACATAAGGGCTTTTGTACCCTGGGTAGAGGAAAATCACTTTTATAATCAGAATGCTAGAGATATTTCTCCTTATAGTTCACTGTGTTTAGCCAGCTTTTCCTCTTCCACTGAGCCCGTGAAACAGTTTAGTGCAATGGCAGTTTGGCTTCCTCATTAATAGGTTAATTGATGGTATTCTTTACTCTTCACTGAAAGCTGATTTTTCTAAAATGTCTTTCACACACCAACCTTACATCTATTTTGGTAAGCCACAAAATGGGCCAGAATATGTTTGTTTGGTTGGGTTTTTTTTTTCCTAAGTCACAGGGAGGTCATGCAATGACGAAGGCAATAAAAGCTTTATTTGAAATATTTAATTTCAGAATCTGTTTTAAAGGGTTTCACCTGAAAAGATGTATGAAATAGAGATATTAGAGTATTCCCCATCCAGGCCCAAAGAAACTTGTCCAACTTTCTATGCTTCAGCAACTCTCTCTCTGTTTAAATTCTCATACAATTCCTAGTCTTACATGTGATTCAGTAATGGTTGTTGGACCACCATGCTTTTCCCCTTTTTCCTTTGGGCTAAACTGCAAATGCTGAATATTAGCATTATGACATTTTAATTTACTTTTTGGGGGTTGTGATGGTGAAAAACTTAATAATGAGCTTTGCAGCTTGCAGTTTCCAGAAGTATAGTCTTGATTTCCTTGCAATTAATGACTGTAGAGAGAAAGTGATACATCAACAGCATATACTCTGCTTGCTAAGTGATGACATCTAAGATATCTTCTGTAATGAGCATTACAGCAAGCATGATAGGGATAGTACCGATTCATGGATTATTTCTTTTCCTCTGTAGTAAAATATCTCAATCTATGCAGCTATCAAAACCACTGTGGACAGCAGAGAAGGTATTAAAGTTTTTTTTTCCTTTTGACTGATTTAGCGGTGTTGCATTGCCAAACCAAAGTAATGTGGAAAATAGCATGCAAACTACTTAAGAACTTCAATTTTATTTATCTTAGTGTAGTGTTAAAGTTGCTCATAGCCAACTCTAATGACTGTAATGGGTTGTGTGCTACATTGGTTTGCAGAGATTAGTAAAATACATTTGGGTGGAGGGGTAGGGGGATGTGTGTTATCCTAGCATGGTCCCAGCTGTTTTGCAAAACCCTCTGCCTTGAGTAAGGGGATGGAAGGTACTATTCCCTTCCTTGCAGTTCAGGAACAGGGGTAGGTATGAGCAAGACCAGCATGATTCTTCAGAACTTTGGAATTCTGAAATGCTGTGTAGCATTTAATAATTCTTATAATTCTCTTGTGAAGAAAGTATTACCATTTTAACAGAAAATATACTTTGCCCCTGGGATAGAGGTTGCCCATAGCAAACCAGCAGAGTTTGAGACCTCAAGTATTTTTTCATTTCTCTCTTTGTGCTTAGAGCACAGTTCCTCTGAAAAGTCTCATTTTCTTGGCGTGCCACATCAACACGCTGCTGAGGGGTCTATTTGTCTCTGTTGCCCTCAGGACTCCGAGCCGTCAAATGAGGTGGTCTCAGAGGCCCCAGGTAATGTGGTACCCTCTACCTCAAGAAGTAGCTCTGAAGAGCTGGTATCGGTGGCACAGAAACGTCCAGAAGAGGTAGGACATTCTGTGTCTATTCTTTTCCAAGACTAATTGTTGGGAGTTACACATTGGCCTCTGTTTTTTCATGCCTAGTAATGTTTTACTCATAGCAGAGACTTTTTAAAGCTAAAAGGCTTATCCTTTCATACCTGCAACATGCAAGACCAAGGTAAATCTCAGGGCCTTATCAGCACTACGTATAAGCTAAATATCTTTCATCTGCTATTGTTTTAATACCACTTCTTAGTGATTGGGAAAATATTTTTTCTTGTTCCTACTTTTCACACCAATACAGAAACAGGAGTCCCATTAGATTCTGGCAAATTGAACTTTGTGACACGAGTTAGAAGTCAAATCTGTGCATAGATATACAGGTAGATGAAAAGCATTGCCATCCTTCACTAAACTAAAATACAGCTAGCTGCTGGGTTGTGCAAAGTAAAGACCTTCACTTTGTTTTTTCTTTTTTGGTGCCCTTGTTTTAAAAAAAGTTGCACTAGATGCTAATGATGTAGTATGACCACCAGGGCATAATCCCTGTAGTTAGGAGAAAAGGTGCTGGCTTATAAAATAGTTCCATAATGTAGCCAATGACTTGGGTTTTTTCTGTCCTTGCAGTGGATACTTGTCACAGTACACCATAGCTGGAGGAGAGGTTATCTGCAGAATTCAGACTTAAAACATCATTCTGTGGAGCCAATAACCCTTTCCAAGAACTATTATTATCCTTAAATTAACTCTTCCTGTGAGAGGGAAGTCCTTAATTTGCAGAAGCCTTAGCATTATAGATTTTGACTTCTTCAAACAGGTTAGTTGTTGTTATTATTAAAGATATTCCAAGTATCAGGAAAGACTAAGACTAGTCTTTCCTATTTTTTTCTCAAGATTTCTTTTGACACTAATTTTCCCAGTAAAGGAGAGTGCAAAGTACCAGCCACTGGAAACAGAGAGATGCTTATTAGTTCTTTAGTGCAGTCTTTACACAGTAATTACCAAACACCTTCTTGAGTTTCTCCTTGCCTCTGGTAGTCTTGTCACTTTGTCTGAAGAAGAGAGAAGTCTGCAACACGGGGCCAGGAGAATTCTTAAGATCAGTCTTCTAGATTAAGACCAAATAGTTACTTCACTTATTTTGAGGTATCACCACATATTCTAGGTCAGGTTATCACATCTAAGCAGTCCTAAGGACAGAGTAACACAATCTTCTAGCAATGCTTCTGTGTGTATTCTTGAGGAGCAACAACAGCAAGACCTCTAGTCTATAGAGGACCATGAGTTCCACCTCTTAAATCTCACCTTTGCCAGCTTATCTCACTCCATTGGAGAAATTAAAATTGAGACCACAGATGATATTTAAAAATAAAAGTAGAGGGAAAAGTGCTGCAGACAAAGGAATGAAACATATTTAGTGAAAGGTGACTGTGAGGAAAATGGTGTAGAGTATCTGCCTTTGTGGAATAAAACCAAGTAGAGGGGAAAAGGAAACTTCAGAGAACTGAAATAACTTCTGCATTTTGCTGGATATCTCAATAATAGTTTATGCTTTACTGAGTGTGGGGTCATAAGTTACTACATGTATTTCATAAGGGAACTTTCTCCAATCGTATTTACTGCAGTTCATATAAAAACAGAGAGGTGTGAATCAGGAAGAGTTTTGTGGTTGGATTTGCAGAGAACCTTGAGAGGGGAGCACCAGTATACTGAATATCCAAATTCAGAACCCACCATGAAACAACCCAGCTAAGTGACATATGGATAAGTCAGCATGGTAAATAAACATTTGTGAGTTACACCCGAAAAAACAGGTCTTTAATAACAGAAAAAAGGGCTTGCAGAGATTAACTTTTTTATTTGTAATTTTATTTGAAGTCTCCTGGTACAACACTCCTTTATATTCTTTCAGTATCTGCTTAGTGAGTTAATATTTGGAATACATACATACATATATATATATATTTGAAATATATATATATAGCTGCTAACTGATGCATTATTTGTGTAGTAATTTAGGTATCATTTGAATGTAGCCCACCAGTGCTGGTGAGTTTGTTGTTAAAGCAGTTTTACTTTCTCTTTTTCATGTGTTGCCTAAAGTGCCAGATAGGTGAGCTGTATTTTGATACCATTTCTCATAGGCAGCATTTTAATGTATGGGGAATAATGATGTCAGTGGTTGGTTATCTAAGCAAGAAGAGACTTGTTTTGACAGTTCCCTTAAACCTGAGTCTCAGAAGAGACATACCATCTCCTTTAATTAGAAGTAAAATAGAAATACATGAGTTACATGTATTACTGTTCTTTACTGATCCTGTGGCAATCAGTTAATCATGTTTTAATAGTGTAAGCCTACAGGCTAACAGAGCTGTTCTTTATAAATGGTTGCATTGCCAGAATGGTACAGATAAAGATTAAATGCTGTGTCATTCTCTCTCATGGGGAAAAAAGATATTTAACCCAACAACCAATTACCTAGTTTCCCCTGCAATAAAGAAAAAAGCATGTGTGTGTGTGTGTGTGTGTATGTGTGTATATATATATATGTGTGTGTGTGTGTATATATATATATATATATATATATATGTTTTGGAGCATTTTAGGGTAAAACATGAAGGGCAAGATGGTAGCTTATGAACACAAACTGCTGGAGGGGGTGCAGAGGAGGACCATGAAGATGATCAGAGGGCTGGAGCACCTCCCTGTGGGGACAGGCTGAGAGAGCTGGGGCTGTTCAGCCTGGGGAAAAGAAGGCTGTGGAGAGACCTCAGAGTGGCCTTCCAGTACTTGGAGTGGGCCTACAAGAAAGCCAAGAAGTGACTTTTTACAAGGGCTTGTTGTGATAGGATGAGACGGAACGGCTTTAAGCTTGAGAAGAGTAGATTTAGATTGCATGTTAGGAAGAATTTCTTTACAATGAGGATGGTGGGACACTGGAACAGGTTGCCCAGGGAGGTTGTGAATGCCCCTTCCATAGAGATGTTCAAGGCCGGTTGGGATGAAGCTTTGAGAGACCTGGTCTAGTGGGAGGGGGTTTGGAACTAAATGATCTTTAAGGTGCCTTCCAACCTAAACCATTCTATGAATCTATGTATCCATGGCGCTTTCTGAGTGCCGTATGAAAGCTAAAAAAGCTGTGCAAAGCATTGTGATTCCCACCTAAAGAAAGATTAAGATAGGTACACATTAATCTGTTTATGAACTATCAGACATTCAGTGTTTGCAGCTTATCTGAGTAGAGCTCAGGCTTTTTTCCATTAGTAAAGCACAGCTGAGGTACAGTTTTGTTTTATAGGAGAAGATGTGTCCCATGCTTAAGTCCTCTGCAGTTAGTCATACTAAGTATGGCACAAGCAGCTTAAAAAGGATTATAGAATTTGGTGTTAAAATCATTGTTTTATTCTTGGAAATCTGGGGGGAGACATCTGCATGTTTTCATATACAAGCAAAGGGAATATTCCTTAATTTTTGTAAACACAACAGGCAGCTGATACTAGCTTTTGGTTCTGGAGTTACCTTCCTTCCTTGATCTCTGGACCTAAAAAGTCCCATGGCCTCTCCAAGTTAGTATGAAGAAAACCAACTTTTTTTTCAAAGCCTGAAGTCATAGGCTTCAGCAGCAGTGTACAATCCATCCTTATGCTATTTTATTACACTGTGGTGTGTTTGCTATTTAAACAAAGTACATCGCATGTTCTGAAAGAACTGAATAAAAACTAGTTCCATGGCCAAACTTGAAATGTTAAATAGCTAGATTTTCCATTACTAGATTTGAACTCTTAGAGAACACAAAATATTAGAGAGAATATACATTTGCATATCTACATATAAAAGCAAAGCTTTTATGCTTGTGCTTGTGAAAAGGCTGTGCATTCCTTTCTAAACTTTGTGGACATAACAATATTTTCCCTCTGTTCAGTGTAGAATAGAATAGAATAGAATAAACCAGGTTCCAGCCAGGTTGGAAGAAACCTTCAAGATCATCGCGTCCAACCTATCATCCAACACCACCTAATCAACTAACCCATGCAACCAAGCACCCTGTCAAGTCTCCTCCTGAACACCTCCAGTGATGGCGATTCCACCACCTCCCCGGGCAGCCCATTCCAATGGGCAATCACTCTCTCTGTGTAAAACTTCCTCCTGACCTCCAGCCTGAACTTCCCCTGGTGCAGCCTGAGACTGTGTCCTCTTGTTCTGGTGCTGGCTGCCTGGGAGAAGAGACCAACCTCTGCCTGTTTACAACCCCCCTTCAGGTAGTACCCTTCAGTGTAGCTGCTAGCTTGAAATCATTTAACAGAAGAATTGTATTAGACTGTTCTTCTGTTCTTGCTATAAAAATGTGGTTCTTCCTGGCACACTAATTGAAAAAGAAAAATACAGTTACCCACATAGAATGGGTTGGACTGCATGTTTACTCTTGAGCACTACGGGGTTTTTTGGTTTAGCTTCTGAAGTGCTTTCCTGCTCAGAAAGTAATTGGAAAGTTCCATGCTGAATGGACCCAGCAGGCTTTTTTTTTTTTTTCTGAGGATAAATCAGAAATGGCTGGAATTTGGTGATTTGGCCCATAATCCCGCTGCCTGTTGGGTTCTAGCCATCAGATTTATCATTAAAAATTTATCGTTAAAAATGATTTTAAAAAAGTTGAGTCACCTATTCAGATGCTTTGGCACTCAGGAGTTTTGATTTTGCTTTTTATGCTTCAACAAATAATTCTTATGATTACTGTTGCTGCCATTAATATTTTGTCATAAAAGTGCTAAGCCACATGTCTAAAAAGCCTTAGAGTCTGCGTTAAAGGTGAATTAATAATGGAGAAGAGAACATAATACCTTTGACTACTGAAGTGATTCCTCTGTAAAATAAACTGGGAAATTGAGCAAGCATGGAAATGCTCTGGAGTTAGGAATTCACATTTTCCATCTAATCTCTTCACATGACTGTTTTATGTAATCTTCTTAATAGCAAAACACAAAGGTTGTGAGATGGCTGGGAAATGCTGTTGTGCAGTTCTGCTTTTGAAGTCAACATTTATTTATGTATATTTAAGCTGTCCATGGCCTTATGGAATGAGGGCTTCTCTTAGGAGAGCATTATTAATTTAAAAAATGAATTAGGTCTGTTTAAAATTTTCACAAATCCAAGTCATTTTTTCTGTATTTAACCTTTTCACAGTCTCTGCCCTTCTTTAAAGTACCTTCAGTCCTATATCATCTGTTACTTAGGAAGGTATTTAATACATGACTTGGCATCATTTGCATTATACAAGAAGATTAACTTTACAAGCTCTGCTATTAATCTGAGTAGCTCTACATATTGACCTATGAAAGAACATAATTAAGTTAGCTTAATTAAGTTAATTAATTGTTACACTCTGATGAACTTACTATTGAGAGAAAATTAAAGGCAAATAGAAAATGGCATTCATTGGCTTGAAATCATATTTTAAAGGGTTTTACAAAGCTACATTGTATTTAGATGACGAAAATATCTGTTGTGTAATAACCAAAGCAGAGGCAATTAAAACTGTCAAAAGCTAAGAATCCCTGCAGTATTCTTTCTTATTGCCTGAAATCCAGCCATATTTCTGAAAGCAATAAAAAAAGTGTGCTAGAAATTTAGAAAATAACTGGCAGTTGTTGGATTATTTTTTTTCCCAATACCCAGATAATTGAATTCAGAAATTGACACTACTGACCAGTTAGCTAAGTGTTATGATCTGGTATCAGACTTTCCTTTGGGGGAGAGAAGAGGGGGAAGGGTTTGAAAGACAGCACAGGGCAGCAAGCAGTACCCAGTCAAAAGCACAGACACACACGTCAGCTAAGATTGTGACTCCCATGCAGTGATGGAGGGGAGAGGAGATGCTCCCGGAATTTCCTCTGTCAGCTACATCTCTGTTGTCAGCAGTGCCTACAAATTCACAGCAGGAGAATGTTCAGGGTTGCAGCACGGATCCTGTGCATGGACAGACCTCCTGCATGACTCCAGCATCTGGGGCACGTTCATCAATCTTGATAGGTTCTGATGTGTGCCCTGGAGATCATCAATTCCAAGTAGCCATGATTAATTACAAATCAGAGAGAAATGGCGAAACGTGCACAAATGTGCCACAATAAATGCAACCCAGTGAGCAGTTTATTAACCTGTGAGATTCATTAATTTTACCATGGCTTTAGTTTGAAATTAATTTCTCTGAACAATTATTAATTCTCTATTAATGTATTTTCTTCTCTTCCCCTGATATATAGATTTTCTGGATGGAGTTATCTGTGATTTTTAGGATTTCATGTGGGCTTTCTGTTGTAAAAATGAGTATTTTAACTCAAGCGAAAACATAATTTTCCCTGCGGTATTATTATTCTTTGGCATTTTCCAGATCACATAAAAGGGTCATCAATCTGTGGTTACATTCTCTGGAAAAAGAAAAAAAAACAAGCAGCATTGAAAACAGAAAGCCGGTAGCATTTAAAATCACTTCCATTCAAATTTGTATTCGTATTCTGAAGGCAGATGAGGTGGAATTTCACTCCTTCAAAGGAAGTCGTAATTTCATTACCTTCAAAGGTAAAAAAATAATTGAAATAAAACAAAATTTTAGAATAAAAACCTTTATTAGAATAAACCTTTATTAGAATAAACCAAACCAGGTTGGAAGAGACCTTCAAGATCATCGTGTCCAACTCATCAACCAATCCAACCCACCCAAACAGCTAACCCATGGCACCAAGCACCCCGTCAAGTCTCCTTCTGAACACCTTCAATGACGGCGACTCCACCACCTCCCCGGGCAACCCATTCCAATGGGCAATCACTCTTTCTGTATAGAACTTCTTCCTAACATCCAACCTGAACCTCCCCTGGCGCAGCCTGAGACTGTGTCCTCTTGTTCTGGTACTGGGTGCCTGGGAGAAGAGACCATCATCAGCCTGTCTACAACCTCCCTTCAGGTAGTTGTAGAGAGTGATAAGGTCACCCCTGAGTCTCCTCTTCTCCAGGCTAAGCAGCCCCAGCTCCCTCAGCCTCTCCTCATAGGGCTTGTGTTCCAAACCCCTCTGAGGAGAGGCTGAGGGAGCTGGGGCTGCTTAGCCTGGAGATGTAGTTTAAAAAAAACCAGAGCATAACAGTGATACCAGATTCTTTTTTTTGTTTGGAAACCCCAAAATTTGATACATTCCTTAAAATGGATAGAACCAGAAGAAGCAATCAAATTACAGCTACTGCATATAAACAGTATTTTTCTTTAACATGCTGTCCACAAAAAAAAGTTTAAAACTTCTATTTATTTTTTTTTTTTAATTCAATTTGAAACGAACATCTTGTTATATTTGGCCTGTTTAAGGTGTTACAGAGTGCTAAACAGACAGCTATGTTCTCAGAAGACACGACAGCTTTGATTTCAGCTTTAATGACACACTTAAAAATCATAAAAATTTGAAAGGGTGGCTGAAGGAGGAGAGTGGAAAATAGAATGAAAATGTAGAATTAAGCAAGTTTTAGGTGGGAAAAGAGCAACAAATTGTACAAGTTGAAGGCCATTTCCCATCTGCTTTATGTTTTGATAGCGGTACTAATGTCAGTGGACTTAAGTGTACCTGTGTGCACTGTCTGGTTATGTATTACTGAATTGTTTTGAGGCATCCTGGGGTGTGTCAAGAAGAGATGGCCAGCAGGTCAAGGGACGATGTCCTCCCCTTCTATGCTGCCCTGGTTGAGGCCTCATCTGGAGTACTGTATCCAGTTCTGCACTCCCCAGTTCAGGAGAGAGTCCAGGGAAAGACTATGAAGATGTTAGGGGACTAAAACACCTCTGTTTGGAAGAAAGGCTGAGAGATTTGGGGATTTTTAGCCTGGAGGAGACTGAGGGGGGATCATATCAATGCTTATAAATACTTAGAGGGTGGGTGTCAGGAGGATGGGGCTAGTCATTTTTCAGTGGTGCTTAGTGACAGGACACGAACATAGGAAGTCCCATCTAAACAAAAGGAGGAACTTCTGTTCTTTGAGAGTGGTAGAGCACTGGAACAGACTTCCCAGAGAGGTGGTGGAGTCTCCATCTCTGGAGTCATTCAAAACCCATCTGGATACTGTCCTGTACAGCCTGCTTTAGGCATAACTGCTCTGCCTGGGGGCTTGGACTAGATGATCTTCAGCAGTCCCTTCCAACCCCTACCATTCTGTGATTCCTGCCCTGGTATGATACAGTGTCATGTAAGCTATTGTCATCTGCTGTGCAGCACATGTGATATACAGCAGAGGAATATAAACATAACTCCTTTCTTCAATGTGTTATGGACACACTCTTAATGTTCTTTTTTTCATTCTTTTTGGAGGGATTCATTACCTTCTTATCTGTTATAGCTGAATGAAAAATTAAGCAAATACTTTCTCTGGTCATTGTATGCAGTGTAAATATTAGACTTCACATTGCCCTGTGTGAGCAAAGCAATGATCCTTTTTCCAGGTGATATATCATGTCAGTAGTTTTCTGGTTTGTTCTAATATGACAGGCTGAAAATATCCAAACCCTTTTAAGTTATTATAGTCTAGATTTCTGATAATGAAGCTTGAGCCAACTTGAAAATTTCAATGTCATCTTTAAGGTAGTGAAGATAAGCAGAGGTCAGTCAGTAGTCATTAATAACGTAGGTTATATAGATTTTTCCCTGCCCATTTATTTCAGGGTTATCTCTGAACTGCAGTGCAATCCCAAAAGTGTGGCAATGCTGCTTCATCAAATTTTGTTTCTCTAAATTTCTCACACAGTGAAGCAGAATATTTAGATATTCCAAAGTTCATAGTACTGAAATATTTTCACACAGCAGTATCTGTGGTGTGTTATGCATTAGAATAGGTCTTTTCGATATGACTGTGTATTTCTGTGATAGTCATGCATACATTATTCTAGCCTAATTAACAGTAAATTAAGACTAAATTGATGTTCATGGCAAATTTGTATTTTCAGAAGACTGTGAAGTAGATTATCACACATAGCCCTCACTGACCTGCTAAGTCCTTATGTTTCCTATAATTAATTTTATTTTATGTTTTTAAGAGTGGCTGCTCAGCTATCTTAGTCTCCCAAAGCCTCTATATGACCTTTAATACATATTTTGTGCTATAGCTGTGGGATTTGTTTTCTTTAGAAGCTGCAAAAATGTTACTGAAAATACAATTAAATTCAGAGAGACTTAGACTGTGATGGGGAGCAGTATCTTTGATGAGATTCTTGTTTAAACTGATTGAAGTCTGCACAGGAAATTATCAGACCTTCTGTCAGTAAGGGTACTTTTGTGCCCTCTCTGGGCTGTTTTGGTATTATTCTGTATTTCAGTATTCTGTATTCTGTATTATTCTGCTTTTCAGGGCAACCACAGAAGGGTTTAACCTAGGGCAATGTACTTCACTGCTGGCTAAGACAGTGGCCAGGAGATGCTCTGCAGGTCAGTGGCCAGCAAAGCAAGTCCTCAAAAAGTTTTAATTGCCCAGATTCACACTGCTGCTGAAAAGTTGGTCTTGTACCCTCAGCCTACCTGCTGGTCTTGCTAGACCAGAATATGAGTGAGCTGGGTCTGTGGGCTGATCTGGCAGATCATAAGATGACATCCATGAGTTGGATGGTAATGCATGGCCATGGAGAATGACCTCCCTCTTCAGTGGCAGCCAGCAGTTAAATGGGCCTGGACTGACAGACTGTATGGTGATTTCAGTGGTCCACAGGAATTAACTTAAACTAAACCTCAAAATGCCTATTAGTATCTCTGGCTCTTCTCTTGTTGGTGTTTGGTTGTTTTTTTTTCTTTTTTTTTTTCGTCTCCCTTTCTTTTTCATTATTTAGCCACTCAAAAGGAGCACTTCTTCCTCATCTTCACAGAATGGTTTCAGTTGGAAAAGACCTTTAAGATTGAGTCCAACCATTATCTAACTCTACCAAATCTGGTGATAAACCATGTTCCTCAGCACCACATCTCTGCATCTTTGAAACACTTCCAGGGATGCAACCACCTCCCTGGGCAGCCTGTGCCAGTGTTGTGAGAACCCTTTTAGTGAAGAAGTCTCTTCTAGTATCAAACCTAAACCTCCCCCAGTGTAACCTGAGGCCATTTCCTCTTGTTGTATCACTTGCTACTAAAGAGAAGAGATAATCACCTGACTACAACCTCCTTTCAGGTGGTTCTTATAGATCAAGAAGGTCTTGCAGCATTTTGCAGCCTTCCCCTCAGTTTAGCCTTTTTGGGTTCTTCTGGAGCGTGGCTGAAGAGCTACTGCTTAATGTTTTAACTAATGAAAATCCTTCTCTTCTTTCTGCGCATTAGGATCAATTACTACTTGTAAGATTTCCAGATAGGTGAGTAATTGCACAAAATTTAGACTGTGATTCTGAATCAAGAAAGGCAGGCATTGAAATACTCAGAAAGTGTTATGCCTGCTTGTGTCCTGGTGAATTTTTGTGTGATCCTTATCAGAAGAAATCTTTTTAGAGTATTAGTACGTGTCTACACCTCGCTTGCTGGAATTCTGTTGTTCTTGGTATGGCTGCAACAAGGTCTAGGGAACCATGTTCAAATCTAGGACTCTAATCTGAGTTACCTTCTCTCCAAATGTAGCATAAATTTAAGTAGGAGGTTCTGCTTTGGGGTAGATTTACGACTGAAATTGCAAGTTGAGCAGTCAGTGTAGAAAGTTGCTTTAAATCCGTGCAAGAGAATGACAATAGAATTGTTCCCTGTGTGTTTGGCTAATTGTTGGGCTTGTTTAATGTGTTAAATATTAGTGATACCTTCAATTTTATTAGTAGCCAGGTTTTGTTCTCAAAGGTTCATAGATTAGAAGGCCAGGGGAGATTGTTATTTGATACTCTAATTTATTATGTGGTATATGCCATAGTGCTTCTCTTCTAAATTTGCTGTGGATAAAGGCGTATTTTTGCAAATAAGATATCTGTGTTCATTATAAACTTTTCAAATTATGCAGAGTGAACCCAAGGCCCTAAATAATAGTTTGCTTCAAGTGCTGACCCTCAGTGGTAAATATTAGTTTGATTTGTAGTCTGGATTTGTCTTAGTCCAGCTTCTATCTTCACCAGCTAGATCAGAGGCTCATTTGTTTTCAGTTTTCCCTGTATATAAGCCTTTGTGGACTGTGAGCTTCTAGTCTTCCACTTTAATGTGTTTTCCAAACCTTTGATTGCACTTGACTCCGTTTTTCTCCAAGTTTTCAATGGACTACTTTGCATATAAGCACTCTCTCTCTAGATACTCAGTTTATCCAATATATAATTCACACAGGATGGGTATTACAAAGATAAATATGTGTAGTTTAGGAAAACAAAGTCCTACCATGAGACAATATCTTCTTGGAGAAGTGTAGAAAATTAAACACAAAGCCAATAAGGACATATTTGTTCTAATGTAGCTCTGAATCTGGGAAGAGTAGTACTCAAAATGGAAGGCAAGACATGAAAAAGTAGGAAGCATGAAGAAAGAGAACATTCACTTCTTCTTTTGAGGTGGTTATTCTAATTTTGTGACAGTCTGTATAGTTAGCTCTAGCAAAAAGATCTCAGTAAGTCAGCACTTAAAACTGGAGTCACCCATAGAATATAATTTGTGTGTGTGAGTGCTGTGCAAAATTTGAAATGTTTGTTTCTGCAAAATGTTGCTTGTTTTAACAACCTCTTTGTAGTTTCAAGGATGATATTTGAAATACAGATAGAGGCAAAAATGATGCACTGCCATTCAGAACCTGTAGATAATCCAAAATCACCATCACTCATATTTTAGCCTGATAAGCAGCAGAATAAAAATAACCTAATTTTGAAGTCATGGTGTTACTGAAGAAAGCTTCCAATATCTGCAGAGGCATCAAGCTACTACAACAGGGGAAGCACATTAAAAATGTACCAAAAGCCAATTCCAACTCCTGTTCCTATAAGACAGATCAAGTAGAAAAAACTTTCTCCTTCACCATAGGTGTGACACCCTGCAAGATAAAGTCTGTGTTTTCTAAGTTCCTCCTATGATATTAAGTCTTTCAGATGAAATTTCCTTATATTTAATTTGGGAAACTAATAGGTATAATTTGATTTGCTCTTGCCTTCATCTTGCAGTCTTCCTTGGGTGTCTGCCTGTGGCCATTGAAGGTGACCAAAACTGAGCTAGATAAACATTTATTGTAACCTTATGCCAAGAGTTAACCTGCCAGTGTCCAGGTGGACTGATTAAGCCAAGAAATAGTGTCAAATATTAACACTTTTCACATGCAGTGTTGTATATGTGGTGTGGTTTCAGGGTTTTGTTTTCTGCTAAGTTAGCATCTGAGAGCTGCTTTTTATAGTTCACTGTCTAACACAGCTGTGGCACTTTGGCTTTGCCATTTTTCACAGAGTATTTTAACTTTAGAACTTCCTGATTTTTGTTTACTGAATTAACGCTAGTTTGTTTTCATTTAAATCAATATGCATTTTAATTTGCATTTAATAAGCAAGGAATCCTTATGTTACAGTCCATGAAGCACCCATAACACAAATTAGAAAATAACTCTGTGCAATTATATTTTATACTTTTCTCATGGTAAGTTTACCTAAGAGCTTGCCAGTTTGTTTATTTATTTTTAACTCCATATTTTGTATGGTGAATACATTTCAATTTTACAGTCAGGGCTGTATGGTTAAAAGCATTGAATATTAATGGGGGGAAAAATTATATCCCTCCACTTCTAGTATAAAACCAGGCATTTTGAATGAAAGGTCAAATTGTATTTGTTCTGTTTACTGCATTTTGGCTAGGGTTTATACTTCATAGGAGATATTTTCTTTTTTTAAAAGGAAAGACTGATAATAAGACTGAAAATACTGTTTCAAACATTTGTAATTGTCACTTTTTTTCCCCCTATAGAGCTTATTATTCAGCAAGTTATAATAGCCTGCATAATAGAGAAATTTAAGGTAGTAATAGAAACAGGTTAAAAGACAGTGAATGGATCACTTAAAGGAATAAATGGATTCCTGGTCTTACTAATTGGTAAACCTAAGCTAGAGAATTATTCCACATATAAACTGGGAAAATGAAGGGCTGTTTGCATAAATATTTTTTCCACTGTTAAAGCAGAGCTTTAATAGACTTTATCAAATCAGACCAAGGACCTGTATCAAGCAGCTTCACCATCCATGTAGTTGTGAAGTGAATGTCATCAGAAATCACTGGGCTTAAACACTTATCAGCTCAATGTGATAAATTGACAGCATTTTTATTTACACAATAACCTCAAATCCTCATATTAAAAAGTGGCAATTTTTTTTTTTGCCCTTTGCTATTCTAAGTGTGACACGTGTAACAATTATTCATCATTCCATAATGGATCATTTTTATCAGAGTCCTCTGTCTCTTCTGTATATATAGAATAAATATTTATGTTTTCTCATTCGTCTGAACTAGAAGATACTGATAGAATAGGCTTGAAGTGTCAACTATAATTCATTGCCTGCAAAGAAAAGCTTTATACTGATACTGTGTGAAAGGAAAATAATATCTAAATCATTTCAGCAGCGAGCTTATAACCAAGATAATATCAGCATTTTCCTTCTTGAAAATATATCTGCCATAAATTAAAGGAGATCTTCAGTATTTTATTAAAATGCTTCTGACAAGTTTAACCCCATCTTCAACAGAAATGTATATATGAATAAGAAAGCCTTTTTATTTTTTTTTAAATAAAAAGTGAAGGTCAAGTGAAAGTTAGACCAAGCTTGTGGTAAACTTCATACTAATTCTGCAGCTATTTTGGTTTTTGGGTTTTTTTAACAAAAAGTGAAGGTCAAGTGAAAGTTAGACCAAGCTTGTGGTAAGCTACATACTAATTCTGCAGCTATTTTGTTTAGAACACATTAGCAATTATGATGCTTATTTAGTATCAGTATAATGGTACAGATTTTCACAGTATCACCAAGGTTGGAAGAGACCTCAAAGATCATCAAGTCCAACCTGTCACCACAGACCTCATGACTAGACGATGGCACCGAGTGCCACGTCCAATCCCCTCTTGAACCCATCCAGGGATAGTGACTCCACCACCTCCCTGGGCAGCACATTCCATTGTTCTGGAAAGCTTAAGATATGCTGGAAAGCTTAAAAGATATGTAGCACTTTACTATTTTGTACAGGAGTAATATCTTTTGCAAAAAAACCACCATGAAATCTACCTGCAGTGAGTATATTTGAATGAACTCTTTATTTAGTTAAAATTAGCCTTAGCAGTAAGTATAACAGATGAGATGCATGCATATCACAGTGTATTATTATATTCAAATATATACATAGCAAAGTAATTGGGTTAATAAGAATATAATTAGAATGCAAAATATTTCTCATGAAGCATTTTATACACAAATGCCATAGCTCAACATCTTAACACATTTTATATGCTTCCAGTTCCTTTAACAAGAAGATGCACCACAGTGTTGGTACCATTTGTAATGGAATAATAGCACAAGAGAAAAGTTGTGTGTGATGAAACCCTGCACCTGCTTTGCAGAATTTATAGCTGTCCCTTTTTACAGCCATTTGATTTGAAGTGCTGTCAAGGGTCATATATATTTCTATAACAAGGGGAGAAATGTACCTGCTTCCCATTTGAGGGCGAGTGGTTAAGTTTTTGTGCTTTTTTTCTTTCTTTCTTGTGCCCTGAGCTGCTGCAGCAGTAGCAGCACGTCGCACACTTACAGCCACATGCTTCATAATTCCAGCTGCAGCTGGAGAGTCTGTGTCTTCTGAGAGGTGCTCTCCAAGTCTCTTACACTGAAGAGACATTTGTGTTCTCATTCTTGAAAGACCAAAAGCATCTGTTACAAGCAGACCAGCTATTTGCAAACGAGTAGAAAGCTGAACTGAAGTCATGGTGTTTCTGATGGATATGAGAATTTTACTTTGAGTGCCAAGAGGTTTTTTTTCCCCCTGAAATAAATTTAACTTTAAGCATTGATTGGTATGACATCACAGTGACATTGAAACAAGCTGAAAGATTTGGGAAGGTCATGTATCTAACTGGAAATGTATGTAAATATAATCTTATGGGGTACACCTAACATCGTGGTTTAGAACTGCTGCCTGGAACTTGGTAATTAGTTTCTTTTTAAAAATTGGATATTAAAGGACAATGTGAGATTGGAGCCTTCCTTTCCATGACAAAAACACAGAAGCAGTCCATTTTGGAAGTAATTTTTACATTGGGAAGGTCCCTGCTAGTGACATGAATAAGCTAAATGATCTTACGGTATTTGCTGTTGTCAAATTGCGTTAGCATCTTAGACATGATAAGAATGTCATTAATGTGAACCAAAACTAATTACTATGATAAGGCAACAAAACTTGTTTAATACTGCATGAGCAGTTGCTTGAAAGAAACTGGCAATTTCAATTTTAAGTCTTTCTGTAAATATGTACAGAAATTTCCAATATCTCCAGACTCTGAATCTTTTGTGGTTATTTAGTGGAATTACTCTTGGGTAGGCAATCTGCAGAAACAAAGTTTCAAAGTTGTCTTCATTTGCTTGCCACCTGCCTTTGCCATATGTTCTACAGGAAATGGTTGCACTTTCCCATCCTAACATCAGTGTGGTAGATAAGGGTGGAGAGTTATGTTCTGGGTATTCCTTCTACTGTCCACGAAGTGTATCTTGCATAAGCAAATCGTCTACCTTTCAGAGATCTCCAACACAGGATAGATGAATGAGTCATGGTCATTGAAATTAACAGTGGTTCTGTATCAAGCCACATAGAAATTATTAGCTCTCTTCACATTTTGTTTAGGCTTTTATGTCTTTTTAAAGATTATGCTGTTTATGTATGCTAGATTTTGGTCAAGAGGCCTCAAAATAACAGTGCTTCAACCAAAATAGCTGTCTACACGTGGGATGAGAACCTCGTTTAACTGGTAGGTTCCACTGCGTATGAGAGAGAAGCAATGACATTGATTGCATTTGTATCTCTAAATTCTATGTGCCCAATTTATAATGAGCATCACTTTGGAAAGAGTGTTATTTTCAGGACAGTAGACAACCACTTAGGTTTGATCTTGGCCTGCAGATTCACTGACTCTTCCTGCCTTTTGAAGAATCTGCATAAATTAATAGTAACAAAGGCAAGAACTCAAATGAACCATTCCATTTTCCACTCACTATCCTAAGTGAGATTGTAAAAGCTTTTCTCTCAGTGTAGTTCTACTCAAAATGAAGACATTTTATATGGAAAATAAACATTGACTAGGCAGACAACACACAATTCAGAATCAATAAAACTCAGTGTTTCATTCAAAAAGATCAATCTTTCTGCATCTGTATGGATCTGCTTCTGGAGAACTACCTAGAGCTTTCAGTAGCTTGCACTAAGAACTTGGAATTCACAACAGCCCATTGCACTTCCCTTCAAAATAACTATTTTTGTTTCAGTATAAGACAGGTACAATATGAGGACAGGTTTATAGTGAAGTATGAGGTCATACCTGTTGTAAATTAACCACTCATGTTCAGCTATCACATGCTTTTGTGTAGGAGACCACACCTGGAGTATTATGCCTAGTTTTGGGCTCCCCAGTTTGAGACAGGGATCACTGAAGATTGGAGAGCCACAAGGATGAGTAGGGGACTTGAACTTCTCCCCTGTGAAGAGAGACTGAGAGACCTGGGGCTGTTTAGTCTTGAGAAGACTGAGAGGGGATCTCATCAATGTGTATAAATATCTGAGGAGTGGGTATCAAGTGGAGGGGGCCAATCTCTTCTCAAATCACATTGGAAAGAATATTACTGGGAAAAGTATTTTCCTTTTTCTTGATTCTTCTTCTTCCTTCCTTCATGCTTTTCTACCAGCTTAACTTTGAAATATCCTCTGTAAACAAAATCTTTAGATTTTGTGAGAGATTTTAGAAATTATTAAGGAAGAATTCGCACTCCTGTGGAGATATGTCAAGTTTGACTATGCAAAAGAGCCTACATTAAGAAAATGCTTGCTTCACAAATGCTAGCAGTAGCCAGTTAAGAACTTAGCATGGATCCCCAAGTTTGAGAACTAACTTGAGTTACTTACCCTTGGCTGATATTTGTCACGTTTTCCCACTGTGACAGGAACTAGGAGCACTGCAGTTAGCTACTAGAGGTTGTTAGAGTGAGCTGCCAGTGAGCTCTGGCACTTGCTTCACTTGCTTTGTGCTTTTTGGCAGATTCTGAGTCAGGGGACTGTAATCTATTAGTTTACTGAAATCTGCTTTTCTTTTGGGTAGGGACAATTTTCCTTCTCCTGCTTCTGCTCAAGGCATGAGTTAAAGACAGAGACCTCTATGAACAGCTAGTAGTTTATCTAGGATAAAAAGTATGTGGTGCTGAATGTTGTGATGGTAGTATGTTTTCATCATGTTTAGGCTCTTTAAAGATTATTGAGGGTTTATTTTTCCTTTAAATACCTGGTGAATCTCACTGTGCAGATAGGCAGCCTGACATCATGTCCACAAGCAGCCTTTGAGTCATCAGTGGACTCAGAGCTTCTGCAAGGGAGACATGCAGTGATGCTGGAGTCCTGGCTGTTCTTTGCCAGCACACATGGATGGCAAGCTGCTGGCCTCTTGTTCTCAGGATATTGCCCAAGTTGCTTCCAGTGGTTAATCAATCCAAGAAAGAAAAAACAGAAGTAGTAATATTCGTTGACTAGGAAATCTCTGTTTTCTGTGGCAGTAAAATATGAGAAGGGGTTTTCTGAATGAGCTCCTGTCTGCTGTGTGTGGGGCTGCTGTTTGAAATATGGATAACAAGGAGATAATACCTCGTAATGAGGAAGCTCTTGCTGAATGGGGTAGCTTATACACTTTGGAACTGCACCAGCAAAGCACCTTATGCTGTAATAACCTACAAATCTGAGCTATTCAAGTTGGGATAAGTGTTAAAATCAATTAATGTGGCTTTCAGTAGAGTGCCTGTTGCTCCTCTCTTTGTCAAGATCTAGCCTCTTATCTGCCTTGTTGAGTCATGTCTTGATGTGTAATAATTATATCCGGTCATAGCTAGTGCTGAATGCTGGTTTGTATGAAGCTGGCTGTGGGTTAAACTTCCTGGTTAATGGAGATCTGACTGTGTGGGATTGGATTACCACCTGGATTAGGTTTTGAACACAATTCATTTCCAGGTATCCTCTTTCAGTGTTTTCACTACACTTTAGTCTATATTAAGGTAGAAATTGGATTAAAAGGACAAAGTGTGATGTCATTTGCTGAAGCAAACAGAGTGTTAGTGCCAAATTGTCTACAAAAGGATTCTGCTGAAAGGGCTGCGGGTGTTTCTCCTAATCCACAGAGAATCCCTCTGCCTCTGAGTTTAAGGGCTTCATTTCCAAATACAATACACAGGGGGTACATAAACCCCTGTTAAACAGCTCATTTTGAGCATTCATCTCTTGTTTGTTTATGGTATTAAAAATGTCGCTTTCAGCCTGGAACAATCCCGTTCATGCAGAAATCACTTTGTAAATACTGTATTAGTGACAGCTCTGTTCAGAGTGAGTATTTTAACCCATTGGGCTGTCCTCCTGTAATTGAAGTTGTAAATATATATATCAAAGAAAATTTTGCCCTTAATTTTTGTCAATGAATGACATTTTCAGGGAGGAAATACTGATTTTTATGTAGAGGCAGTGCTCGCTGTATCCGAAAATGTTGTGTTACTAGGGCAAATGAATTATTGCTGTTTCTGGATGAAGGGAATGTCATGTGTGAAGCTTCCAACATCCATTGAGTAAACAGCAAATTTTGAATTGTAAGCACAAGGCAGGACATAAACAATACATTTTAAAAAGCCAACACCAGAAACTAAACATACAAAAGTTGTGCACTCAAAGATGTAATTCTGGGCCACAACTTTAACAATCACCCTTGCATGATGTAAGACAGATTGAGAGAGCTGTTTCTGCCGCTCTGCTCTGGAGTACTGTGTCCAACTCTGGAGCCCTCAACACAAGAAGGACTTGGACCTGATGGAGAGGGTTCAGAGGAGGGACACAAAAATGATCAGAGAAATGGAGCAGCTCTCCTATGAAGACAGGCTGGGAGAGTTGGGGCTGTTCAGCCAAGGGAAGGCTCCAATGTGACCTTGTAGCAGCCTTCCACTACCTGAAGGGGGAGAGTCTGTTTACAAGAGCATATAGCACTAGGACAAGAGACAACGGTTGTAACCTAGAGAAGGGTAGACTTTTAGATTGGACATTAGGAAGAAGTTCTTTATTATGAGGGTCATGGAACACTGGAATATGTTGCTGGTGGAACATTGGAACAGGTTACACAGGGAAGTGGTTGGGGCCCAATCCCTGCCAAACATTCAAGGTCAGGCTTGATGGGAATCTGAGCAACCTGATCTAGTGCCTGTTTACTGCAGGTGGGTTGGACTAGATGACATTGAAAGGTGCCTCCCAATCCAGGGCATTCTGTCATTCTATGAAAAGTATGTTCACAGAAAAAGCTGATCTAACTCAAGCTGACCACTGCAGCTATCGCAGAGAGGAGACTGATGACCACTCAAATGCTTGTAGGGTGTGGTCTTCCTTGGGAGCAGGTACTTGTCCTTCTGAAAAAGAGGAATAACAGTATAGTTGATCCCTCTGGCTGGTGTACTAGTGCTGACTCAGTAGTTACTTTCTTGTTTCATTATGTTTTAAAAACTGACTCCATTCTGTTTTCATCCTTCCAAGCCAGACACCTATTTTATACATTGCCTTCAGATTCCTCTCAAAGCATCTTTGCAATTAAGAGGTTCAGGTTGGATGTTAGGAAGAAGTTCTATACAGAGTGATTGCCCATTGGAAAGGGCTGCCCAAGGAGGTGGTGGAGTTGCCGTCATTAGAGGTTTTCAGGAGGAGACTTGATGGGGTACTTGGTTCCATGGGTTAGTTGTTTAGGTGGGTTGGATTGGTTGATGGGTTGGACGCGATGATCTTGAAGGTCTCTTCCAACCTGGTTTGGTTTATTCTAAATAAAAAACAAGTTTAGATAAAGTAGAACCCTTTTTCATATGCTTTATAGCTTACTGCATATTATACCATGTCGTGCGTCATAAAATTCCTGCTATTGATGGTTGTTTGCTTTTCCCAGAGACAAAAAAATATGCATCAGAATTTAAAACCAGACAATTTCTTGCAATAACTGCTTTCATTTTATGTCGTCTTTGCTGGTTTCAGAAAGAACAGGTGATGTTCTGCACTAGAAAAGTTAATGCTTTTAAAGTCTTCTGTACTTTCTGAATGTAATAACAATGACAGCACTTAGCACTTGTGTAAATCTTTTCATGCATAGAGCTCCGGCCTGACATTGAAAGTATTATTCACATTTTATGGGTAAGCTCTTTAATGTAACCACCAGTTCACTTACCACGACCTCCAGGCCAAATATGTATTATGGTAGGGGAGAAATGTCAGAGATTTTAGCTGAGAAATTCCTCATCTGAGTTTCAGACCTTGCTTTACTGTGGATGCATGCATTAGCTTTATCCTGGTTTCTGTTAGTGACCCTCCCCTACATCATAAATCCTGGTGCGTACCATTCCTCCATTTCTTCCTCTTCTTCAGTGACGTTTTCCAACTCATTGTCCAGAGGTTTTCTCAGCTTTCTCTGAACACCATATGAGGAATTCTCACCTTGACCTCAGATTTGTTCCCTTCCTTAAAGTACACTTCTGCAGGCTGAGTCCTTGAGGCTCAGTACGATTTTGATAAGACATCTGCAATAACTGTCTGAATGTTTGTCTGTCCTGTATAAGCAGTATGTTTGCTTTATAAATAATTATATAATATTTCTGTATGAAATAAGTTTACCTACATTTTGATGATGGACTTTTTAATCATTCTTCATTTATTAGCCACACTTGGCACAACAATGTAATTGAGGTATGTGCTTATTGTCCTGACCCACTTACCTTTCATGAGGTTTTACTTCTTGCCCTTCTTTCATTTTATTTCTTTCATAACTGATTTAAGGTTCTGCAAGATCAGACTTTCCAGATGTGTTTGTAGAGTATGTGGCAAGGTATGACTTAGCCAAGATTTGGATTATTAATTAATGTGATAGGTAAATGTTTTATTGATATGTACCTGTGGTGGGTTGAGAGAGAAGGCCTAGCTTTCCCTCCCCCACAAAGAGAAAAAAACAAACCACAGCTAACTCAGTCGGAGAAGCGAAAGGGATGCTATATTTACAAGCAATGTGAAAATGCAGGTTGTATATCATAGTATCACAGTATCACTTAGGTTGGAAAGGACCTCGAGGATCATCGAGTCCAACCTATCAACACAGACCCCATGACTAGACCATGGCACCAAGTGCCACATCCAATCTCCTCTTGAACGCCTCCAGGGTCGATGACTCAACCACCTCCCTGGGCAACCCATTCCAATGACGAATGACTCGCTCGGTGAAGAACTTCCTCCTCACCTTGAGTCTAAACCTCCCCTGGCACAGCTTAAGACCGTGTCCCCTTGTTCTGGTGCTGGTTGCCTGGGAGAAGAGACCAACCCCTTCCTGGCTACAACCACCTTTCAGGTAGTTGTAGAGGGCAATGAGGTCACCCCTGAGCCTCCTCTTCTCCAGGCTAAACAATCCCAGCTCCCTCAGCCTCTCCTCATAGGGCTTGTGCTCAAGGCCTCTCCCCAGCCTTGTTGCCCTTCTCTGGACACGTTCAAGTGTCTCGATGTCCTTCTTAAACTGAGGGGCCCAGAACTGGACACAGTACTCAAGGTGTGGCCTAACCAAAGCAGAGTAGAGGGGCACAATGACCTCCCTGCTCCTGCTGGCCACACTATTCCCAATGCAGGCCAGGATGCCATTGGCCCTCCTGGCCACCTGGGCACACTGCTGGCTCATATTCAGGTGGCTGTCGATCAGCACCCCCAGGTCCCTCTCTGTTTGGGAGCTCTCCAGCCACTCCGACCCCAGCCTGTAGCTCTGCATGGGATTGCCATATACACAATATATACAGTATTTACAATATATATACAGAAATATACAGCAAGGGGGGAAAAAAAAAAAGAATACAGGAATGAAATTCCCTTCTTCGGACAGAGGAGGGTTCCTCCGCCCCCCCCCCCCCCCTTGTAGCCCACTCTCTCCCCTACCTCCCTTTTTTCCCAAAAAGGGTTAGAGAGAGAAAAAGGCAGTTATTAAGGAAAAATGATTTTAGTAGGCCTTATGCAGGATTAGTGCTTATCTCATCCAAGTTCACTCTGGCTAGGTGCCCAGAAGCAGGCAAGCTGGAAGGGAGAGGGAAAGGAACGAACGAACTGAGAAAAATTCCAGCTGCACTAAAACTTAAAGCTGCGTTCTACCAATCTACCAATGAAATTTGTTTAGACCTGTCTTTGTTTACAGAATATTCAGCCAGAGTGTCCCAGCACTGTCCCTTTCTTAAAGGCACAGCCTCAAACGGTCACAGTTACCATTTATCAAATTGAACAGCAAAATCTTGGAAGGAAGTAGAGACTTTTCTATATCTAGGCCTTAAAAAGCATTGTTCTGGGTGTGGAGGTTGAGTGGACAGGGGAAGAAACAGCTAACCATTTTTTTTTTTGGTATTTTTGTATTCAGTATCACTAAGGTTGGAGTTTTGTTGAAGAACTTATGTCCTGAAAGGTTTCCCTGAATTTGGATGGATTGAAAATGCATCAGTTCACTTCAAGTCATGAATGATTAATGCTAGTCACTGTCACTGATGTTAAGGAGAGTACTGACAGGCAAAGGGATGCATCAATTAACACAGGAGAAGTAAGATCCTGGATTTTTTTTTTGTCTGCCAAAAGAGAGCATTTTCTGTGTTTTCTTCATAGTCTTATTCTTAATATTTTAAAATTACATTAGCAGATGAATTTTTATAGTTGCCCATTTGTTTTGAAATTTAAATGCTGATCTAAATAGTAGTGTTAGTGATTTCTGCAGTTCTTGATGTGCTGCATTGTTTAACGTTGTCCTGGTTTGAGCTAGAACAAAATGTTCAATGATTTCACTGTTCAGCTCAGTCTCTTCCTAGTAACTGCCCTTTCTGAAGTTAATGGTGTGTTTTTGCAGACAGTGTCTGCTTCTAGCAGGGATAGTACTTGCTGTTTCTAGTTAGTAGCAAGGATTGGTGTGCAGACCAAGGTCACTGCTAAATCTGTGCTGCATGGGTGGTGCAGAGTAAAAGGGCACACCTATGGGGAAAAGCAGACAAGGACCAACAAACAAGGAATTCCATTGCATAAACATCAAATTCAGTATAAAGCTGAGGGACCACAAAGCTTCAAGCCTCTTCTTCATTGGCCAGTGTCCAAGGAGGACTCTGTCCATTATGCCTTCCATCCCAATCCATGATTTCTTGAATCCAATTCCAGAATTCATCTCCTGAACTTGATTCCCATCTGCCACTGAGTCCAGTGGGTGTCCAGCCAGGAGGGTTACATTCAATATTGGTTTTGTATATATTTTGTTTTATTAATGTTATGTTTATTAAAGTAGCTTTTGTTTTCTTTTCCAGTTCATAAGCCTCTCTCCCACGTTCCCTTTCTCTTTCCCTTTTTAAGGAACAGGTGTTAATAGAGGGCATTAAACACTCATATAGTGACTGGGACAGCCTTAACCCTTGACAAAGGTACCTCAAGATCGGAGCAGGCAAAATTATTTGTATCAAATACCAGGCAGCATTTGCCACAGGAAACCATGACTTTTTTTTTTTTTACATAATCTTTTTTTTTTTTTTTACTTTGTTTTGTGAATAAAGAAGACATTTGATCAAATCATCAAATGTCAGTCACTGGCTTTTAACTCTTAGACTTACGATATCAAATTCCTGGAGCTCCTGTATGTGTAAGAGAAAATCTGATGAATAAAAACATACAGATAGATTGCAGCTCAGTAAAAGGAACAAATATATAAGCTTTTGCTCAATATTGTTAGGTAATACTGACAGTTATGGGAACAGCTATTTGTACAAGAGCAGAGAGCAGCAACTACCAAGCATCGCTGTGGGACCACTGCTAACCCTACATGAGGTTCTGCTGGGCAGAAGCTCTGGAGACAGCTAACTAGCAGCACTAGGAAATGAGGCAAAACCAGCCCGTTGAAAATAGCCTGATATTCTTCTTAAATACCCATAATTTATTTGCCATACTTGATACAGGGACTACTTCAATTCAGTATTCAATACTTCATACGTAACACCGGGAAACAGAACTGCGCAGTTCAGCAATCAGATGACTTGAATGCAACAATGCATGTATAGGTGTTTGCAAGTTGTGGCCCTTAACAGTTGTAAAGAATGTTATCTCTTGGAAAAGCTGTGGTATCATGTAGTGGGAGACAAAAAACCCTTCAGATTGAGTAGTCTTCTGAGGAGTGGAGTTTAATGAACTTCAAAAGGAGTTTCAACCAACGGTATTAAGTCATTTCAGGGTTTTAAGGCAAATGCAGGTAAATAATCATTTATAATGTGAGCTCCTTAATGAGCTCTTCTACCACAAATATATAATCCGCTAATTAGTTATATCCAAATATCCCTAGCTTGGGGAATTTTCTAGAATATAACTTTTCAGTACATTTGTCACACCAAAATATTTTTTTCTCTTGTTCCTCTAACAAAGTTACGTGTGATTTGTTGGAGGGCAGGCAGAGATGGGAAGCAACTTGTTGACAAGCCAAAAGATTACTTTGATATAGTACAGTGAAACAGTAACTTGTAAATTTATCAGAAAGAAATGGACCATAGACGAAAAGGGGTAAGGAACCCTTTTTGGGGTGGCTACCTGCACCAAGCTGAGGTCTGTCAGTTCACCTGATTCTAAGTTTCTGAAAGACAATTATTTATTTACTTAGTGATTTTTAACAAAGTGTATAAATATTGATTGAGGGAAAAAAAGTTTGGGAAGGATATCAGAGTGAGCTTAGAGGCAGCTGCTGCTTTTACAGGGCAGGTTTTTTGCAAAATTCATTTCTATGATAGCATTACCTTAAATGGTTGGACATTGCTGTACTTCCAATTGAAAGAATTTCATCAGGTTCTGACATTAAAAAATGCAGTGAAGCAATATCACTAGCATGACAAACTGCCAAAACATCCCTTATTATATCCCACTGAATTAAATAATATTTGCTTTTAGAAATATTTGGCTTGGAAATGCAAAAACAAGTGGAGATCAAAGAGAATTCTTTCTCCTGTTAAACCTAATATGTTCATGTTTTAATTTAGATACTGTTCAGCTTGCATCTGTTGAAGTCTTGATATATTAAATGTTACAATTTTGACTCAAAGTTGACTATCTGTTTATTGCCAATATAGCCTTGATGCTTCAAATACAGCTGGGTTGGTACATTGTGTGAAACAGGACTGTTAGGTGTCGTTACTGAATCAGAAGAGTAAATGCTGTCTTCAAATATAAAGTGAACATACAAACCCAAACAAATCTACAAGCCTTCCTTTGCCATCAAAGCAACTGAATTCCCATTTCTAAAGCCATGGATTTTTTGTCTTGTTTGGATTATAGTGTCAAATTAAAAGTATGTTTATGCAGCTTGTAGAGGAATGATGCTTACTTGTGGGTACCTCTGCAGTGCCAGTGTTAATTTAGATTAAATGAGTGGTAGCAGTAGGAATCCTGCAGGTCTTCCATGACAGCTTGCACCTTGGTTGTTAACACGAAGATGTGGATTTGGTCCTAGCCTAGAATGTTCTTTTGTTGTTTTTATTTAGTGAATGTTGGAACCATTGAAACATGTACCTAGTTACTGTTGCTATATTTTGGATTTAAATGTCAGCATGTGTTTTGGGGGACCTCCTGAAAGAAATGGTGGGTTGTTGTGTTTTAAAAGGACAAAAGCCTCTTCTGTCTCTCATTTATCAGTAGCACACGTTCTATTTTCAGTTATAGTCCATCCTTCATCTCCTTCTACAGCTTCATCCATTTCTACCAATTTTGTTTGCAACCTTGTGGGCTGTGACTAAATACAGAAACACAGTATGACAGCAAATATAAAGCCTTATTTACTTACATTACATATTGGGAAACAAGTGACTTACTTGTCATCACATTAGCTCCATTGAAAGATTCATCTTTTATGCCTTGAGCCTGAGTTCATGGCTGTGATTTAGAGAAGGACAAGAAACTCAGTAAGTTTCTTGTGTTATGCTTTTATTACAGCGCTGGAAAAGGGGATCTCTTCCAAGGCCATTTCCCTATCAACTCTGTTGTCTTGTTAAACTCACTAATTATTTTTAAAGAATTTTCTGCTCATCAACTCCAAGGATTTTCTACTTATCAATTCCCCCCTTTCCTACATCCACTAGTATATTCCTATAATATGTTTTCTTAAAATAATTTCCTGTTTCCAGATATGCCTAATTTTATAACTTTTATACTTCTGGTATGATTCCACACCACTTTTTCCAGTACACATAACTATCTTAATCAAAACTAATATTAATACTATTAATATGATAATCATTACAATTCCTACCAACAACTGTTTAAGTCAGAAAATGCTTCCATTGCTGTGTCAGTTATGGTCTGCCATTTCCAGGGGTTCTTCCTTCAGGTCAGGTCTGCTGGAGTAAGTGGACTCAATTGTTTCCAAACAGTTGTGGATAACTGGTTCTTCATCACCTCCCTGGAGGAAAGAGGCTGGATTGACAACTTTAGTAACTTTGATTTCTACACCATCCTGTTCTACTATGATACTATTTGAGAAATTGTTGTGGAGACAACCAGTGTCCCCCCTTGGCTTCTAGAACAGCAGAGACAGTATATGATACTAGGACTGTGATCGTCTGTCCCATTGTGAATTTGCAAGACTCTTGAATGTTAATTGCAACTGCTGCACAGCCCTTAGGCATCTTGGCCAACCCTTGCTTACCTCATCCAGTTGTTTAGAGAGGTGTGCTGCTGCTCTTCAGTAGGGTCCTAAGGTTTGTGCTAGGACTCCGAGTGCTATCCCTTGGCTTTCATGGGAACACAATAAAAAGGGTTTAGTGACATCAGGTAGGCCTAGTGCTGGTGCCCTCATCAATTCCTCCTTTAAGGTATGGAAAGCTTCTTCAGCTTCTCCATTCCATTCATTGCAAGTCCTTATCAGTCTCTTTCAATAATTCATAGAGGGGTTTAGCAAACAGGCCATAATTATAAATCCACAACTGGCACCACCCTGTCATTCCCAAGAAGTTTTGGAGTGTCTTTACTGTGTTTGGAAGTAGAATAGAACATATGGCCTGCTGTACCATTTGGGCCTTCTGTGGGGAAATTTGGTACCAATTAAGTCCCAGAAAATTCAACATACTCACAGTGCATCTTTCACATTCTGCTCTGGTCTGGGTGGCCAGCAGGATGTCATCTACATACTGTAGCAGAACTCTGTTGCCTTCTGGCTTGTCCCGCTTTTCTAATTAGTTTGCAAGTTGGTTTCCAAAGATAGTAGGGCTGCTCTTAAATCCTTGGGGCAAGACTGTCCAAGTTAATTGACATTTTCAGTTAGTTTCTGGGTTCTTCCATTCAAAGGCAAACAATGGCTGGCTCTCAGGGGCCAGGGGTAAGCAGATAAAGGCATCCTTTAGATCCAAGTCAGTAAACCATCCCAATTCTGTTCTTAATTGGGTGAAGAGGGTATATGGGGTTTCCACCACTGGATGAATATCCTTTGTTGTTCTATTTATGGCCCTTAGGTACTGCACTAACCGATACCTTCCAGCTGGTTTCCTTACAGGTAAAATTGGGGTGTTATAAGCTGATTCACACTCTGTTAGCAGCCCATACTTTAGGAATTTTCCAACAATAGGCAAAACTCCTTCCCTATCTTCTTTCCTTAAGGGATACTGTTTCTACCTAACTGGCTGAGCTCCGGGCTTAAGGTCTATTATCACAGGTAGGGCGTTTCTGGTCTTTCCAGGCTGCTCGGTGTCCCAAACCCCAGGATATATTTGATCTTTTATGCTTTCTCTTATTTTGTTTTTCTCTTGTTGAGGGCACATTAATGCAAGACTTAAGACCTCAATTAACTGTTTCTCCCTTACTCTAAATTCTACCTTCCTCTTATTAAATTTTATTTCAGCTCTCTTCCTATTAATGACTTTGGGGTGCTTGGCATATATAAAAACTTGTGTAAGCCCCAGGTTTTACCATTTTTATATTCACAGTAGGTTTAAAAAAAGACGCCTTCTCAGTTTGACCTGTAGCCCCTACCACAGAAACATAGCTCTCATCCAAAGGTAACAGTGCTTGATTTAAGACTGAAAAGGTCACTCCCGTGTCAACTAGGAATTCCAATTTATTTTCCTTTTCCTCTAGCTTCATTATAACAAGAGTGTCTGCTAGGGTATTTGTAGTCTCCTCTGGTCCTTCCTAATCATCCTCTTCCAGTTGTGCCTGTATCCTGTTTTTCCTTTCTGGACATTCTCTTTTCCAGCGTCCCTTCTTTTTACAGATTGTATATTGATCCTTTTCCAACCATGCCCTAGCAGGCCCTTTAGTCTCCCTGCTTTCCTGTAGTGCTGCTGCCAACATCTTCTTTCCTTTTCTCCTGTTCTCTTCTTCCCTATTAGAGAATACCCTCCATGCTACATCCAAAAGTGCCTCCAAATCCCTTCCCGCAGGGCTCACAACTTTTGCAACTTTTCTGATTTCGCTGGCAGATTGCCCAATGAATAGTGATACCAGTTGTTGTGTAGCTACTTCTGATCCAGGGTCAAGAGAGGTGTTTTTCCTCATGACTTCCCTCAGTTTATCTAGGAATTCTGAGGGTGGTTCACCAGGCCCTTGTCTGACTGAGTATAACACAGACCACTTGATTGCTTTTGGAATGGCTTTTCCCATTCCCCTGGCCACAAATTCCTGGTATTCTTCCAGTCTAGTTCTTTGCAGGGCATTGTTTGTATTCCATCCTGGATTTTGGAGTGGAAATACATCCCCTACATTTGCTCCCCCTCCTTGGGTTTTAATTCTTTCTATTGCCAGTTCCAATCCATGTTTTTCAATTAACTGTTTCTTTGTTTCAGTCATTTGTTCTAATAATAACTGGATATCATCCCACTCTGGATTATGCTGCCTGATCATGAATTGAGAATGAGTAGCTGTCACTGTAAGGTCATTATGCTAACTTCTAGCCTTTTCTCTCCAGCTATCCAAATCCTGGTTTGTAAAGGGCACCTTAATCCAGATTGGGTCACCCTCTGGCCCTACCACTTGTCACAGAGGGGCCTGAATGGGTATCTGGGGAGCCAGGGCAGTCGCTTGTTATCCTTGGGTCCTTCTTGCCACTGGGCTTCCCAGAGCATGGGTTGTGGAACTGACTCCAGTACCACTATCAGAATTACTGCTGCTCCCAGAACTTTCTACATTACTTCCTGGACCTGCTGTCATTACCGCTTGCAATTTTCCTGCAGAGTGCTAAAATTCAGGCAGGTCTTTTGGTTCCTAAAGTTTAAGACATTTCTGCCCTATGCTGCATGCAGAACACCACCTTTTCAAGTGTGTGTGCTTATTGTTCTTGGCCTTGTTTTCCTTTTCAATGGCCAAAACCATTGGATCTGAGGGAGCTCTAATACCACAGTCCCTTTGAAGCTCAGGATGTTCTCAAAGATAGAAAAACATATCAGCATATATTGACTCATCCCATTTTTTTTCTCTTCTTAAAAGCGGCATCAATTACAATAAAGTGTCATACTCCAGACTTCCATTTACAGGCCATTCTTCTTTCTCCACTGTCTAATTTATATAATGGCCACCATTGGGTACAGAATTTTAATTAGAGTCTTTTGGTTTGTTGATCCTCCTGGAGGGCCTCAAATTTCCTCTCAGTGGGCAAGCATACAACCAAGTGGGGTATGTCTTGGGATCTCACTACTTTGTCCCCCTCACATTTTACACAATACAACGCGGTACCACCTTTTTTAACAATACACAGATCACATAACAAATACAATTACAACAATAATGACCAGTCCTAAATATGCAATTATTGGCCACACTCCCATTCACAGTTACTGCTTTGTCTGTCTCTGGCCATGCTCTTCACAGAGAAATGGAACCACAGATCAGAACTCCCACTCACTCTGTAGATTTTTCTATGTCTCAGTCGCACCCACACTCACCCACACATTCAAAACATAAATAATGTTTCTAACATTTTTAGTTCTTTAGGAAACACCCTGGCCCCATACACACTTAAAATATAAATAATGCTTATGATTCCCTTTGGGACCCCCTTAGTCCCACACACTTGAAGTGTAAACAATGCTTACAGTTCCCTTCGGAATCCCCCTGGTACTGACCCAAGAGCTCTTTTACCTAGGTGTGGCAATAAATGCCTCTCTCCCACGTAGGGCATCCCCTCATGGCTTATGGAGTTACCCCTTTAATAAAAGCATACCTTCTCTTTGCCAACAGTCTTGTCTGACCCTGTGATGATCTGATGAGTAGGGGAGCTCTCCTTGAGAATATCTCAGGGGCACCCTGAGAGGTCCTGTTCCTCAGCAGGTCCTGCAGACAAATAGAGTTCTCCTGCCTTCCTCACCAAAATGGTTTAGAGAAGGACAAGAAACTCAGTAAGTTTCTTGTATTATGCTTTTATTACAGTGCTGGACACAGGGGGATCTTTCCCAAAGCCTGTGTACCAACAGAGGTTTCAGTGCATGCTTACATGCAAAAAGTTTTCTATCTAAAATGACAGAGGTATGTTGATATTTCACAAAAAGTTCTGGTTCTTCCTATCTGTACAAAGGTTATCTATCTAAGAATGACAGAACTATTTCACAGAAAATCCCAGTTCCTGTTTGATCTTCCTTTCTTCAAGGTCCCTCTGCCCCTTCCTGCATTCCAACTAATTATAATAAGGGGAGTTCTTCCCCAATTTTGTCATTTCACTAAATTGGGTATCTCTTTATCAACTCTGTTGTCTTGTTAAACTCACTAATTATTTTTAAAGAATTTTCTGCTCATCAACTCCAAGGATTTTCTACTCGTCAGCTGTACTTAAGTGAAATGTTCTGATGAAATATAAAGGGGAGGGGGGAAGCTTTCCAAATTGTTAGTTGTCAGATTCTAGCAATATTTTCAGGAATTCCCTAGTTATTAAATTTATAACACTGCAGTAGGCTCTTTCTGACTTAATGTGCATTTTCTTTTGTCATAAGAAAAAAACTTTGGGTATACTTCTTATAGTAATTTAATTAAGCATTTTCTGTAAGTTCATTTAGTATCCACCATGGCTCGATAAAGTTGGGATTCGGTATAGAATGGTAGATTAATTGCTCTTTGCCTTAGATGAAATAAGGATCCTAAATATGCAGAGTCATGAGATTTAATTGTATTCCTCAATTGCTTATTCAATGCTTTGGAAACCTGAATCAAGAAATACTGAGGAAGAGGGCCAAAGGTTGTTAAATGTAGCGAGTAACACAGATTTTGAACTTTACTTAATGAACCGAGTGTTTATTACTATGAAATAAATGCACCATTTAAAGAATTATGCTGCGAATGTAAAACATTAAAACTCTAATTAATTTTGATCAGAAGCATGCAATGCATTCATTTTTTCCTAAAACATTTTCATTAGGGTCTAGATTTCCTCTGTTATTGAGATAAATGTGTTCCTTTCATGTGGCAGTGCTGTCTTTTTCCACCAAAAACATGCACTTCAGTGATGTTCAGAGTGATGTCTTTCAGCTGCCTTTGACTGTAGGCAGCATGCCTTGATTGTAGCTTAAAGAAGCATTTTGCCATCACTCAGTTGGGCCTGCTTTTCTATTTAATGTTGTTAAGCATTTTGGAAACAAAGAATGTTCAGATAAAAGGCTGTCTGTAGCCAAACTTATTTGTGAAAACAGTTAAAACATGTAAAAAATGAAGATATAATTTAGTAACTAGCCTAACAATTTAGGAGTTAAAAATTAGCCTCTTATTTGTTTCATTTTTTGTTTGTTTGTTTTTATTAAACAGTACTTAGAAATGAAATTGTTTATAAGAGCTACTCATTCCTTATTGTTGGCCTGAGCACCTTTCTGTTCTCTTGTGGTTAGTGTAAGAAGCCATTTGATGCCTTAGTATCAAGATTACAAACATGAAGTTTTGCATCTTGTAATTTAGTAAATGTGTAGTGTGGGAGTATAGTAATGAATACATGAAATCATCTTTGTTTGATTAGAATATGCATGTGTAGGCTATCTCATAACAGTATGATGAGTATTTATGAAGTAGAGCTTTCTATTTTAATGTATCATTCATAAGAAGTAGAAAACACTACTGGTAGTTTCCATATATATGTTCATATGTACAAAAATTTAAGTGTTTTAATTGCAGGACAATTCCCCTTAGGAAAAAACAAATCTTAATTAGGATGGTGTCAGACTCAAAGGGTTGAAAATTAATGCACGTGTGGACTCTGAGACCAGAGTGGATATTTAGGAGAAACATCCCATCTAGGCACAGTACAATCCTGTTTAAAAGTTGCTTTTCATCTTTTTCTTAGTTGATGTTTCAGGTCCGTGATATATGAGCATTTATAGATCCATTCTGAAGTTCATAAACCAAAACCTTTAAAGACTCAGATTGTCAACAAGGAAACATTTTCCTCTACTTTCTTCAAGGAGAGGCACCTGCCCTGAAGAGCGTCCCAACTGTAGTGGCAGTCAGCCAAAAGGGCCACTCAGTGGAGTGGTTGCCTCCTAAAAGGAGAGAAACAGATGGAAGATTTGAAATTTGGCATGAAATTCCACTTCTGTACTAAGCATTAAATAAAATTTGATGGTGAGGGCTCTTGCATTGGAATTCATCTGTATAATCAGAATTAGAAACAAGGAAAGAGAAAATACAGAACACTGACAAACATTTCAAAAAGACAGTTCTTGTACCAGCACAAGTTAAAAGAAAGAGTTTGTGATAAACACACAGCTGCTTGTAGCTTCTTGAGAGGAACTCTAGTACAAAAATAGATCTCCTGGTCTTGCATTGCCACCTAGAGCACGATGCCTTGTACTGCTTTGGTGAAGGAAACCAGCAGCTAAATGTTGCTCTTCCTGAACAAAATGGGATGGAGAGCTGTGTCCACTTAACTGATGTCATGTTTACTTACATTATAATGTTTAGTTATAGCCTCCATGTTGTAACAGACCAGAGCAGCAGAGATTTAATTGTAGGAATCTGGGGGGTGGAGGCTTTGACAGTAAAAATTAACGGAGACATGCACTGAAAATGTACAACTGTCAGCTTGCCATAGGTCCCAGAGGGGGCATTTTCTTATGTCTGCTTCAGAATACTTCATGAAGCAAATGCCAAACTTGTCAAGGCTGTCACCATGAAAATGATCCATGTAGCAAGGGTCTCCTTTTCTTGGGAAACAAACAGCTGCCTTATCACTGCATAGCTACTCTGACAGAAAACTGTCATCTGTACAAGAAATTTATATTTGTTCCTTATATCAGTTGGTAAAAAAAACTTTCAGTTGTATTCTGTATTTTTACATCATTCTTCATTTTAAGGATTGTCAGCAATACATTTGAAAAAGCTAGCCTAGGCTTTGGAATAAAAGTAATGCTTCAATATTAGTGCTGTTTACTCCCCTTTTGCCTATTTAACAGCCTGATGTAATTCCCAGGTTTTACTCAAAGCTCATTTTCCTCCAAACTTGGCATATGGCATTGGAAAGCTAGACTTCAACATACACAAAGAAAAGCTCTCCTAGTTTCTGAAGTCCCTTGTTGCTGATGTATTTTGGAAGAGTGTTGCAAGTCTTTTCACCTACTGGTGGTTTTCTAGCTAGAATTTGTGAGGCAGATGAAGTACCAGCTGGACACCATGACTGGAGCTTAGTTCAATAGTCATATTGAGATACTGTGAAAACTAATAGTATCTGAATTTGGTCCTGAGTCATTTTGAGATGGTATTTCTATATTATGTGATAGCATGGAGGCCCCTTTAGTCATTCCTCTTTATAGTAAGGTATCCTTGTGTTTTGCATATGTGGTTATGATTCAGATATTCATTCACATGATACTGTATATTAAGTTTAGATACAGTTTGCATAGCACATATGTGATTGAATATACCTTTGTAATGCAACTTTAGAGATTGCAGGTGTGGTATAATCCACAAATCTATGCATTTCTTCGCACAGTTAATTGGGTTGTGATGTATTCTACATATAAAACAGTGTCACATGCCTTCTACAGTTAGGATTTGTTGCACTTTTTCAGGAAGAGGTGTAATATGGTCTTGAGTATTTCATTTTGTTACTCTTAAAAGTCACCAGATGTGTGCTGAGGCATCTTTCAGGCCTGTTCCAAATTCATTGCGTAATGTTTGAGTCTATGGTTGTCTGCAGTCAGAAGAGATACTAAGAGAAATTGCATTTCTGGCATTTGCTAGCAAACCCCACTTTGACCAGTGACCATTTTAACACCAAAATATTTATTCTCTGTTTCAGGAATTTTAGGACAGGTGCTGGAGTCATAAGCACGTGGAAGCAAAATAAAGAGTAATATAAAATAGAGATGTGAGGCATGAATAGAAATAATGTGAATTGAATTTCGGTGAAATAAACTGGAATGCAGTATTTCATCTGCTGTGTGGCCACTTGAAATAGCAACTTTACACTCTGCCATCATGGACTGGTTTTTAGCAGATAACATGAAAACAAAAGGTTTGCCATCCATCAGAATTAAAAGCATTATGATGATGATAATGATAGGTGGTAATTAGTAAAACAAATATATTAAATATGTTTAATTTGCAGTCTGGCATAATTTCTTGATCATTAAGCTATATAGGCTCTTTAGCTGAAAATTCAAACATTATTAATGGCATTAGAAATTCCAACCAATTCAGTATTCTGAGTGCAATCATTGGGATGTCTCTTGGGCTGTTAAAAAAGAAAAAAAATACAATATTTCACAGGAATTTTGCATTGTCAGCAAACTGAAAGAATAGTCTTCACATCCTGAAATACACTGAATTTGTATGCTCTAAATCGTCCATTCAAACCTTTGCCAAGTGTTCTGGCAGTCGTATTGCACACCTAATTCTTCAGAGTTTTCTGATAATTTTCAGTCATTAGTAATTGGTCATCAGTTCACAATTTTCAGACCGCTGTGGTCACTTATTTTCTGCCAGAAATCTGCAATAATGCCAGAACTGGTGGCTCTATCAATACAGGCTGGGGCATGAGGTGATAGAAAGCAGTCCTGCAGAATAGGTCTTGGGGGTGCTGATGGACAAGAAGATGGACATGAGTACACAGTACACTCTTGCAGCCCAGGAGGCCAGTGGTATCCTGGGCTGCAACAAAAGAGGCATGGGCAGCAGATCAAGAGAGGTGATTCTGCCACTTTGCTCTGGTGACATCTCACCTGGAGTACTGCATCCACGTCTGGTGCCTTCAATATAGGAATGACATGGACCTGATGGAGCAGGTCCAGAGGAGGACTGTGAAAATTATCAGGGGCTTGGAACAGCTCTGCTATGAGGACAGGCTGAGTGAGTGGGAGTTGTTCAGCCCGGAGAAGAGAAGGCTCCGGGGAGACCCAATAGTGGCCTTCCAGTACCTGAAGGGGGCCTACAAGACGGCTGAAGGAGGATTGTTTCTAAAAGCCTGTAGTGATAGGACAAAGCACAATGGCTTCAAACTAGAAAAGAGTAGATTTAGTTTGATGTTAGGAACACTGTAACAGGTTGCCCAGGGAGGCAGTTGAGGCCTTGCCTCATCCCTAGAGATATTCAAGGTCAGGCTTGACAGGGCTCTGGGCACTCTGATCTAGTGGAGGACATCCCTGATTACTGCAGAGGGGATTGAACTGGATGACCTTTGGAGTTTCCTTCCAACCCAGATCATTCTATGATTCTGTGATACTGTGATACATTCTATGATACTGTGATACAGTGTCCCACACCCATCATTTCTCCCATCTCTTTTGTGCTTGCCCTATTGTTCTTGTGACAGCGCACGGGTCTGGGAATTGATCTGGCTGAAGACATATCTGACCAAAAAAAAAAGTTTTTTCCCTTGATAATTCGTACTGTGAGAAAGATCAACCATCATTGCTCTGTGCTTTGTGCAGCAGTCCCCCATATTCAGAGACACTGCGGTTAGGTTTCTGTTTTAAAATGAAAAGTGAGTTTCTGTTCTTGGGTAGTGGAGATGGAGTAAATGTGCCCCTACAAAATTAAGATGTCCTATGTGGAATAATGACAATTCCTTGTGGAAAGCTTAATTAGATGCTGGAATGGACTGCCCAGGGAGGTGGTGGAGTCACTGTCCCTGGAGGTGTTAAGGAAAGATTGGATGTGCCCCTTAATGACATGGTCTAGTCTGGGTGGTGGTGTTAGGTCATAAGCTGGACTTGATCTCAGAGGTCTATTCTAGCCTCAGTATGTCTGGGATTCTATCCCCAGAAGTGGGGAGGATTTAGAAGCAGAGTGGTTTGGCGTATATGTTTCTCAAATAGAACAACCAGCTTCTCAATTTTATTTTAGCATAGTATAACATAATACGTGACCGTATTTCTTTTAATGAGATTTACCACTGTTCTTCTATTTTGCGGTGCTCACATCATCCTCCTATGTATGTTTTGTCTCTAAACCTTTATTACAATTGTCTTTTCAAAATACCCTTTGATGGTGAAAGGAAGACCAAAAAAAAAAAAAAAAAAGAAGGAAAAACTTTTTCACTGTGAGAGTGACAAAACACTGGGGCAGGCTGCCCAGAGAGGCTGTGGAATCTCCTTCTCAGGAGATATTCCAAACCCACCTGGACATGTTCCTGTGTGACTCTAGGTTATCCTGCTATGGCATGGGGTTTGGACTGGATAACCTTTCAAGGTCCCTTCCATGCCCTTATGTTCTGTGATTCTGTGAAGAATGAAGGTGCTCTTTTAAAGCAGTGAAACTGAACCTTGGATTCCGGGGTCCCAATTAAATCTCTGACATTTCCTTTCTCTCAGTTGTTGACTTGTGATGAGTAGTGTTACAGCAACCAGGACACTTCTTTATTCCAGAATTTCTGTTCCTTTGTTCTCTTTTGTGTTTTTGAGGACATTTCTCTGTATATTGGATTAAAACAGGCAGGGAAACTGACTGTTCTTTAAATGCGTGGTGAGAATTGTTCATAATGCAATGGGTTGCAAGTTGCCTTATAAAGGCAACTTTTTCTCAGTCTTCCATGATTTATACTTTGGGGGTCATGATTTTGAATTGGATACGAAATAGTATCCATTCCTATGGAAACGGACATTATGATGTCACCTCATTTTTTCAGTGAAATCCAGAGGAACCTGTAGAGAATTATGAGCCCTACTCTTGGAGTTGAAGCTGTAGAATATTGTAAGCATGCTGCTGCCTGACATGCTCATGTTTCCTATTTTAGACCTGACTGAACTTCAGATAACATATGGTGGTACAAGTAATTGGAAAATTGGCAGACCTGTCAAGAAAATATGCTAGATGGGACAAAAATACGATGCTGCAGCACATAAAGTGTCTCTGAAGTTAAATTTATTGTCTTTTATCAAATGGTGAAGTAAACGTATCTGGTCTCAAAAAAATGAAACATTTTTCAATGGCAGATGCTTTTCAAAAGTAATTTTTAGCACAGTGATGAAAGTTCTTGCATTTGAAAGTAATTTAGTGGAAACCTCTGGTCAAGAACAAAAGAAAGGTGTGCAACACTGCTGCAGGCTTCTGAATGTCTTGCCATCCATGTATGGTATGGTAATTTCTTCAGGTAACCATCCAGTAAACCGGTCAGTGAAATACTTACTCATTAAATTATTCTTCTTCTGTAAATGTAGGTGATTAGTCATGCTTAAATTTCTTAGAATCTTTATTTCAACTCTTGAGCAAAAACAAATGCTTGAATAAATGACCTTTTTTTTTTGCTTATTTCTGTGCTTATTAGGCAAAAAGGTGGTGAAAGTCTGTACAGAATTCTATGCATATGCATAAGTACAAAAAGTGTACTTCTTCAGTAAGTTGATTAACATTCAGGTTTTCCTTTTCTTTTACAGGAAGATGAAAATGGAGCTGAGGCAGAAAATCCATCTCAGGAGCTGAATTTGGAACAGAAAAAATCCAAAAAATAGGCAATCGCTGCCTTGTTTGAAATGTTTGGAAGTTCTGTAACAGTGATTATAGTTTCTCATTGTAAAATTAACAAAAAAAGGAAAAAGTTCTCAATAAAGTCATTGAAAATTAAAATCATGCTGCACTGGGGAATTAATTAAGTAGCTCCTGGTGATATTCTTGATTGCGTTAAAAGCTGAATTATCAGAACTGAGCGCCGTACCAGTAACTTTCAAAATAGCTTTTTGAACACGGTTTAGAAAGCTGATGGGCTATTCATCACTAATAGCATTTACTAAGCAAGCAGGTCAGTCTTATTTTTTTCTCCCCCCTCTACAAAAGAATGTTATCCTTAAAGGATAGTTATAACTCAGACATATTTTGGTATTTCTCAGCATGAACTTTGATTTTTAAAAGTTAGATAATTGTGTTCCACTAAATGAGTTCTCAGATTTTTTTTCTGATCAGCGATTAAAATGAATGCTGCTGAGGACTGGGTGCAGGCTAGGATTTTCCAGTATGTACAGTAGGTTTTCACAAGTAATTAGTTGGACATGTTTGTTTCTCATGTGATTTATAATTTGTTTCATGTTACATAGTTTCATAGTTTCATTCAGGGTTGGAAGGGACCACACAGATCATCTAGTTCCAACCCCCCTGCCATGGGCAGGGACACCCTACACTAGATCAGGCTGGACAGAGCCTCATCCAGCCTGCTCTTAAACACCCCCAGGGATGGGGCCTCGACCACCTCCCTGGACAACCCATTACATTGTAATTTTCTTCTGTGTAAGCTTTTCCACCTTCAGGTGATTATTCTCTGTTAATGAATGTCAAGCTTTTGTCTTGATTAGGACAGCCTGCCCGGGTATGATTCCTTTATACCAATCTTTCCATTCTAATAGAATCAAATAATTTCTTGCTGTCTCATTAGACCTTTAAGTGAGTAGTGAAAATCTAAAGAAAAAACTTCTATTCCTATGCTCATCATTTTAATTTCCAGTTCTGCCCCTGCTTTTCTGGCCTGGAGATTTATAGCTGGATAGTTTCACAGACTGCAATGAAGATACCAAAAATCTTACTGATCCTGTTTTAGGATTAGAGCAACACACAGAAGTCCCTTGAGTGAAATGAATTGTCTTCATCTGGAAAAGTTTACCTCTTTTTCCACTTTTCTTTATTTTTACTGTTTTTCTGTATTGAGTGTTAAATCAGATTGTAAATAGTATTTGTCCTCCATTTTTTCCCTGTCTGTATAATTTATAGTTTCAGATATTTTAAAAACAACATGCCTGTGCTCAAGCAGTATCTTTTATAAATTCTTTTCTGGTTCATGGGGTTCAAATGTGTGCAGCTCGTGGACAAATTTCAATCACAATTACTCTACAGGAGTTTAATAACACTAGATCTCATTTTAACGAATGCAGCTATCATGTAAATTAGCATGTAAAATAAATTCAGCATTGGTCCATTTGGTGCAGCTCAACCACTATAGCCATCTCAGAAAGGAGGGGGAATATGATTTTGACTTCACTGCAGTGGAAGAGACAGATTTAGGAAATGCAGAGGCTCAGATTTACCATGCACCTCTTTATGGACCTATCAGTGCATAGTGATTTGTAGGATCACTGTAGAGATGAGAATGAAGTGAAGGTTTTTCCTTCTATTTTTTTTTTCCCCAGCTAGCCCAGAATGCCTGGGTCAGTTCTCAAAGTTAGTATTCATCCAGATCAGAAGGGGCAGGGTTGCCATTATTAAAGGCTGAAATGCCTCCAAATTTTGAACAGAACAAGCAACTTACAGGAGAATGGTGTTTCTCACAGGACTTAGACAAAGGTAAGGTTATGAGCAGCGACTGAGAAAACTAGGATTGTTTAGTATGGAGAAAAGGAGGCTGAGGGGAGACCGCCTCACTCTACAACTCTCTGGAAGGAGGGTGTAGTGAGGTGAAGATTAGTCTCTTCTCCTTAGTGACTAGTCATAGGATGAGAGGAAGCAGCCTCAAATTGCACCAAGAGAGGTTTAGATTACATATTAGGAAAAATTTCTAAACTGAAAGAGTGGTTCAGGCCTTGGAACAGGCTGCCCAAGAAGGTGGTGGAGTCACTGTCCCTGGAGGTGTTAAAAAATCCCGTTTACATGGCACTTTGGGATATGGTTTATTAGTGGGCATGGTGGTGTTGGATTGGCAATTGGACTCTATGATCATAGAGATCTTTTCCAACCTTTATGATTCTATTAACAGGGATAGATTATGGCTACGTCTTGGCCTCCCTGCCCGCTCTCATCCCCTGTGCACTTGGTGTTTAGATTTATCTGCACAATTGACCCTATCCAAAGTGAGCAGATAGGATCTAATTTATGCAAAATAATCTATTTCTATTCTATCTGTGGCAGCAGGTTTGTCCTTTTGCTGTGAGTCTAAGCTCTGTGACAGCCTGGGACTGTGCAAGTGCATAAGATGGGAAAGGTGTTATTTGATGTTCAGGTTTTGTATGGAAACGTATTACTTGGCTCTTGAACACCTGAGTGAGAAAAATGGTTGAGACACTGAGAGATGTAGAAGCTTCCATTTGATGCATAGTGCTGATGAGCTGAAAAGGATTATTTCTGCATCTTCCTTTAATTCTTAAAAATTTAACATGAAAACATAATTACATAAACCATAGTTTTAGGCAATTCCTTTTTCAGAAATCCAACCTGTATCACCAGAAATCTATACTCAGGGTTGATCAATAAAAACCCTGTCCCTTTGAGTTAATTAATTCAAAATTCAAATACCCCAATTCAGAAACTTTTACTGCAAAATTATAATGAGGAGAGGCTGAGGGAGCTGGGATTGTTTAGCCTGGAGAAGAGGAGGCTCAGGGGTGACCTTATTGCCCTCTACAACTACCTGAAGGGTGGTTGTAGCCAGGAGGGAGTTGGCCTCTTCTCCCAGGCAACCAGCACCAGAACAAGGGGACACAGTCTCAAGCTGCGCCAGGGGAGGTTCAGACTCGAGGTGAGGAGGAAGTTCTTCACCGAGCGAGTCATTCGGCATTGGAATGGGTTGCCCAGGGAGGTGGTTGAGTCATCGACCCTGGAGGCGTTCAAGGGGAGATTGGACGTGGCACTAAGTGCCATGGTCTAGTCATGGGGTCTGCGGTGTCAGGTTGGACTCGATGATCCTGGAGGTCCTTTCCAACCTAAGTGATACTGTGATACTGTGATACTGTGATAATCAGCTGGGTTTGGGATGAAGTGAGATAAAAGCTAAAGAAACAAAATGCACTCCTGATCTTCATCCCTTCCAGAAAAATGGAGGAAACTTTGTTTTGTTCTTACTTCTTTGTGAGTGTGTTTTACTAAACAGACTCTTGGGTGTTTTTTTTTTAACTTAAGTGGGTGATTTCATTTCCTTAATCTTGATTCTGATATAATTAAAACTTATGGCTGCATTAGATTGGGTTTTGAGTTTTCAGACTGCCAGTATGAGGTGGTTGGGTGCAGTTGGGGTATTTTTTGGGGGTGGGCATTTGTTTTTTTTACTGGACACACGGGGCAAAATTCATGGCTGCAATAGTCATGGAATTGTTTTGGTTAGAAAAGAGTGAGGCCAACTGTCAGCCTAACACCACCATGACCATTAAATCATGTTCCAGAGTGACTACTACATGTTCCCACATGACCATGACATGATACTCCTGTTTCTCTTCACCAGAACTAAGTTGAAAGCCTAACGCAGAACATTGTGGCTTTTATTAGAGATATGTCCATGCTGCAGCCAAACACAAGCCAGTTTGTATGCTGCGAGTAGCCTTCCTGTAGGGTGAAGCTCAAATCCTATCTAAAGATGCTCAAACACTAACTTAGAGGTGGGATGAGAAAAAGTTTTGACAGCTTTAATTTGGCTGATTACAGACATTTTAATGGGGCAGTACATTCCTTGGAGGTTGTCATACACAGACACCCCTCTGTACATGTGCCTGAGCAGCCAATATCCTTTTCATTTTATTCTCTCTCCTTTCATGCAGTTATGTGATAGTAGGAGTCACTTGCTGCTCTGAAAGGCTAGATGGAGAACTGTTTGTTTCCCATTCTGGTTGGGAATTGCAGTTTTCTGGTATGCATCAGTGATAGCTATTTTGGGGTGACTTAAAAGATAATTGTGTTTTCCATGCTTGAGGAGAAACTGTCTTTTTCCTTATATTAAAGCAAATTTGCTGCTTTTTGTGCAGTTTATGATGGATTACTGTTGGTTTATGTTCAGTCCTCCATGTTTGCTCTTTCTCCCCAGTGGAAGAGAATTTTGTGGATTTTGTGGACTCCACCACTGTGTTTTCTATTGCAGACTTCATCCACAGAGAAGAGCAAATTTGTCTATTACTATAATTTTTGTTCTTAGAAAATGACATCTGAATGTTAAGCTGCCTCATGATGGGTGTCAGCAATCCGAGAGGTGGAAATTCTTGTCAATCACCCGCAGAGGAACATTTATGATTTATGAGAATATGGTTTATGTTATATCATAGATACAGCATAAATATAGGTACAATAGTTTGCTATTAGATTAATTCCATTAGTACATTACCTGTTTATTTGGGGGAGTTTGGTCACACAAGGATCCTTACTCTGAACACTACATTCTCATATTAAAGACAAGGCTCCAAATGATTGGCACAAGCCAAAACACAAATGCTGTTATCTCCTGTTTATAGCTCTACAGGCATTGAAATAGTTGGATGCAAAATTCTGTGCATTCATAAGTATTCTGCACACACAGGATATATCTCAGTATTTTAATCCCAGCATATGTGTACCTTCTTGCTGGTTAAAAAGAGAATTCAGAGTATTTTGTTATTGATATATTCAAATGTATTGCTATGCTGGACATTTGGTGCTCATTTATGCTTTTCCTTTTCTTTTCTTTTTTTTAATCCCAAACAGCACGAGTCACAGTGCATATATGTGTGAAATGTGACATACAACAGCTAATCCTAGCACAAAATTCATTTTCTGCTCATTAGAAAGCATTTTTATGCCTTTAAACTAAGAAAATTATTTAAACGTGGCTGTTTCTTTCAGACACTTCCATATTTGCATGGTCAGAATTTTTTCCAGGGAAGAAACCATCCTGACAGAAGTAGATCACTTCAGTGCTTCTTCGTTATTGCAGTCCCATAAGCTGTCTACCTCTTGGTTGGCTGCTCTGCATCACGCTAGAGAAACTAACTCTCCCTGACATTAGGCTGGATAGGTTTTACTCTGTGAAAAGTGAAGGTTGATTAGAAACTGACTCTATTTCACATGACCTAAAGAAAACAATTTTTACATAGAAATGAGTAAACGATTTCTATCACCTATCTAAGGCTATAGTGCGAAATCATAGCAGGTAATAAATGTTTCCCCACGGTGAATTCAATGTGGATTCTGCAGTGATGTTATCTGGCAAAGGAAGTAAAATGCTGAAGGCAACAGCATGAAAATGCATGCAGCTATGGCATAATTCTGATTTGTTTTGGAAGAACTATTAATTTCCTTGTTACAAAGCCAAGTAAGAGCAACCCTTTAAAACTGTTGAACCATGAAAACCATTTCCTTAAGGGTTTTAAATTTGGGAACAGACTCATGAAATTTATAGCCTTGATGAGATATTCTTTGCCTGCAGTCAGAATGAGAGCCAGATCATTGGTTTCTCAGCATGACACCTATGTATTCTTGTGTGCACTAGATATCATTAGGCTCATAATAACACAGCTATCATCACATTAACATCTGAAAGGTTCAGTTTTGATGCTTGGTTTAAGTGTTTCATTTATACCTACAGCATATTAAACAGCTGAATTTAAAAAAGAGCTCTACCATACCTATATTGTGCTATTGTTCTGCACTTTAACCAAAAATACAGTCATTTTATGCCTGATCCATTTTTTTTCCATGTTTTGTTGTTGTTGTTGTTTTGGTTTTGTTTCTTGTCTTGCCAAGTCATGTTGTTTTGAAATAGCTGCAATGATGAAATAATAACACACAATGAATGCAGTAGCAGATAATGGTACAGTGAGACTTTTTTGTTTCTTTTCTGGTTCATGCAGTAAGGACATTAATGAACATCATATACGTATTGATCTAATAACTGTAAATTTTAGTATATTATTGAAAGTTTATGTATTGTGTTTGCCATCTTATGGTAGAAGAAAAGTCTATCAGAACAAGCCCATAGCTTGTTCACTGCCTATATTCTTTCAGATAAAGCCAGGCAGCCTACAGTGCTCTTGCAAGGCATCAGCAATTAGAAGTCACACAAAGAAGGAATTACTGCTGAAAGCAATTAATGTCACTACTCTGCTACATACTTCTGCTAGTTTCTGTTGGGAGAATAAAATCTCTCCTTTTACAGCTTAAAGTTGCCGCCAGGTTTTATAGTGAATGTTACCATTTGTACCAAATGAAATTTGCACTGAGAGATACCAAGAGAAATCAGTTTTTATTCAGCTATGCAGCTGAACAGGTGATAGAGTTTGGGAGAAACAGTCTCATTCTTGAAATGGAGAGAAAACGTTTGGGGAAGTACCAATATAACAAATCTGGTAACTTGTGGCTCATAGACACAGTACTCATTACTGGGATTTGAAAAGTTTTTCCCAGGTGGGTGTCAGAGCTTTCATTCCTATAGATGGGAGATAATAACTAGTTCTGGCTAGTCTACAAGTTGGGGCTGTGAAATAAATTGAGACAAAACCAGCCAATTCCAGTGACCTGGAAACAAATCAACAAAAAATATAGAGAAAGGTTCAATCTTTAATTATCATATGAGTTGTGAAGGTTTCAAAGGCTATATGAGACAGTGTTCAGCAAGTGCATAAAACCCTTGTGGTATAAGTAACACTAATTAGTTGCTGAAGAGATGTGATATATAAAAGTTAGAACCTAAACTGTGTTACCCACAAGAAAAGCTTTGGGATGTTTTTGTTTAAATTGCTGAAATACAATTAGTTAGTATTTGTTTTAAGGATCATTGTTTCAGTTACCAGTATTTGAATCTTTTATTACTCAACACTGAATCTTTTAATATCTTGCTATGAAAGATGTGTTATGAAATAAACTTTTTTCTTCAGTATTTGAATAATCATTTGATTTTTATTTATTTTTCATCTAGATCTTCAGATATCAACCCCTCCTTCAAATATTGAATCAGCTGGAGTGTTATGAGATGCTTTATCTCTGAAAAGAAATTCAGTGATCATTCTTTAATTGCAAAGTAGCATGCTTATCTAAATCTTCCCATTAGTCCCCTAAACTGCTTGGCGTCTCAAGTAAAAGTATCGCACTAAAGAAGGAAAAATACACAAAGCTCTTGTTCTTGGCCTATTTGTTTCTCTCTGTTATCAATTTAAATACAAATTTATAACCAACCACCCTGCTTCTGCCCTGTGACCTGGGGATGTCCTTTTTGAAAGATTTCCTCTTGTCTGGGCGTGCTGCCACCACTGAAGTCATGAAGGCTCACTTGATTTAGGTTCTCTTACCAGAAAAATGGCAGTTCCAAATGTTTTCTGAAAGGACACCAAGGTTGAATTAATCTCCCACCTTTGTATTGTCCGAGGCTTGTTAATCTTCAGAGGGAATTTTACAGTAGGGCAAAAGCCAGCTTAGGGCCTGAGATAAGACTGAAGATGTAACCCCTGTACCAATGAAAATAACTAGTTTGTTGAAATGATTAATTGCTATGTCATTTTCCCAGCATAATTAATTAATTAATTTTATATTCTTGTTTGAGCAGTTAGTCTGAGGTAGAAGGTTTAGATTATTTTAAACCTAAACATTTATTACAATTAAATAAAGTGCCTAATTATTGACTTGCATGCAAGTTCGTGACCTGTTCCCTCTATTGCTTCATTCAGAATGAGCCCTTATTATTATAACTACTTGCCATTATTGTTTGGATTTTATGTGAATTATAGTAATACCTCATCACCAATATTTAGGAACTGTAGAAATGAAGGAGAATAAAGCAGTCTTCATTCCATCCTGAGTTTCAACAAGTGAAGGTTTCGCTCCTAGTGAAGGTTTTGCTCAAGCCTATGGGTTTGTTCTGCTGGTAGTTTGGTGGAAGTACTTTACAAAGCTTTAGAAACGTTCATAATTAGCTGTAAAATATTTGTGAAAAGGAAATTGCACAGGCCCTAGAGGATTTTGATGAAACAGTGACAACAGTGACCTTAGAGAAATGGCCAAGCTAAGACATACATCTTTTAATTTTTGTATTTTATTTTTAATGTTTTAACTGTTAGAATAAGATCAAGTGGCATATTAAATTCTTAATACCAAGGCTTATCATTCACTATGTTTGACATGTTATTTAAAAATGTTATGACTAAGATTCTTAAAACAAAAAGATCCAACCTTCTCCCTCCCCATTCTTTATTCTCTTGTGCTGAGTTTGTGTTTGGTCCAGTTTTGTTATCAGGGAATGGGGCTACTGCCATGACTCCTGAAAGAAGCTTCAAGAAGCTCCTACCAGCTTCAAAGCTGGACTCACCTCTGGCCAAAGCTTAGCTAGTCAGCTCCTCTGTGATAATGTATTTAAGAGGACAAGTCCCTTTGTTTTGGGAGAGAAGAGGAAAATGAGAGACAAGCATGAGGATACTGAGGTCAGTGAGGGAGGACAGAAAGGAGCATGCCATTCCCCTTCAGCCTGTGGGAAGATGGCAGGCTGCACTCTTGCAGGCCTTAGAGATCAATGGTCCAAGTAAGCTCCTGGGGCTCACACTGACACTGCCTTCTGAAGTAAGACTCATGGTGCAACTGCTCAAATTGCAGATTTTTGTACTCCCTTTCAGAGTGCATCAGCAATTTTGGCCTATTGTTTTACTGTCTGTCTCTTCAGAAATACATGACAATGGAAACAGAACTGAGGTCTGGGCTTGGAAATGGTTTTCAATTGTTTGCTTGTTTGTTTTTCTTATTTCCTCTCCTTAAATTTTAAACTACTCAAACATATTCAGACCTAAGTGGTGCTTGTGAAGCTGAAGCTGACACAATTAAATGTCACTAAGGTCTGATGATGGCAAAGAAGCTTCAGGAACTTTTCTTCATTCCTTTGTACACAAGTCCTGCTCTACTGACCAGCAGTTTGATATCTTTAGAAGGTGACAGACCTCTGGAATTCATCACAATCCACACAAGTTTAAACTTGCAAGACAGTACATACATGGTATTTTTGAAAAATGGTGGCAGTCTCCTAGATATTCCTTGGAAAGAATTAATATTTTTCAATTTATGACCTGTTTACAAGGGAACACAGATAAAGTTATATTTTTCTTGTATGCTTTTGTTGGTTTACTTGCATAAAGACAAATATTTTTGCATCTCTTTATGTCTAACCATAGATGAAACATCTTTTAAATAAGGGGGGGGGGGGGGGAAGAATTATAGATAGAAAATAATGTTTTAAATCAGTGTTTTAATCTGTTAGGTATCATTCACTCTAGCATTTCTCTTGTTTCTCTTGCTCACTCTTTCTTCAAAAGGATGGATGTAAACTTTTGCTCTGTAAGGGTCTGCCTGCCTCACCCTGCTGACAGAATGTCCCCATAGAAAATGGTGGTTGCAGAGCTGTTCTAGTAGCTGTCTCTGTTTTGTGATTCTGTAGAAGCTGCTGTCAGTGTTTCATTACATCTACATTAGCCAAATGCTCTGTTAGAAATACAATCACCCCAGAGTATAATCTACAATGTTACTGCTTTAGAGTACATACTGCTTTAGAGTACATCCTTAAACAAAGATGTGTTCATCATTTGATGATCATTCATTAGAGAGTTCGTCCATGGTGGACATAACATCTTTGTAAAGCCCCAGGGTTGAGTATTTATAAAAGAAAAGCAATGTGACACAAGATGGTGATTCTCGGGTGAAACAGTAACCTCAGGAGCTCTGAATCAGCAGGTGCTTTTGTCATCTTTCCCTTGGGTCAGGTCAATTGAGATTAAAAGCATTGCAAATGTCACCTATGGAGGGCTGTTGAAGACAGAAGTGGCACTTATTTACAAGCCTTTGCTGGCTGTCTTATCTTTGAAGCAGTATTGATTACTTCATGAAGAGGAGGCCATACGTTCTTTCTCTTCTGCCAAGGCAAGGTAAGTTATGTGGGCACAGGTAATGGAATCAGTGAATTTGGGAGAAAAGAGATTTGTGGGTGAAGTAAAGTACAGCAGACAATCTGATGTCAAGAAAGCTGGTGTGATAAAAAAAGAGGGAAACGATCAAAGCTGGCAAGAACTCTTTGGAGTTAACCTATGCTAGCATGGCAAGCAGCAGAGCCATTCATATCACATACAATCATACAAGCTGTGTTGTTTTGCCTTATGAAATTATTCTATACTCAGGTAAAAAAAAAAAAAAACAACAAAAAAAAAAAAAACCCTGATTTGCTATGACATTGTAAGTACATCCCCATGGTAGAAGGGTTCTGAGGAGCTGTGGCTTGTGTAGAATAGAATAAACCAGGTTGGAAGAGACCTTCAAGATCATCATGTCCAACCTACCATCCAACACCACCTAATCAACTAACCCATGCAACCAAGCACCCTGTCGAGTCTCCTCCTGAACACCTTCAGTGACGGCGACTCCACCACCTCTCCGGGCAGTCCATTCCAATGGGCAATCACTCTCTCTGTGTAAAACTTCCTCCTGACCTCCAGCCTGAACCTCCCCTGGCGCAGCCTGAGACTGTGTCCCCTTGTTCTGGTGCTGGCTGCCTGGGAGAAGAGACCAACCTCTGCCTGTCTACAACCCCCCTTCAGGTAGTTGTAGAGAGCAATAAGGTCACCCCTGAGTCTCCTCTTCTCCAGGCTAAGCAGCCCTAGGTCCCTCAGCCTCTCCTCATAGGGCTTGTGTTCCAAGCCCCTCAACAACTTCATTGCCCTTCTCTGAACACCATCATTAAAACCAGGCATCCTGCCCTTCTCTCTCTCTGCCATTCAGCTCTTCTGTTACGTAAATATCATCTCCATGGGTGACATTCCCTACCTTAACAAGTGTAACTGATCCTGGCACATTAGCAGTGTCTGAGACCACATGCAGGTCCTGCTAGTGTGTCAGTAGCATAACATTTGTACTACAGTCACCTTAAGCCAGGGCCTGGTGTAGGGCATCACTGAAGTCTCCTCTGCTGTCTCTGCCTCCTCTCCTGGATCCTGGCAGAAGGCACTAGTTCCTTTGAACTGACATACTGATTTCCTCATCACCCAGAAGAACACTGAGCTGACAGTTGTGGGCAACACTTTTCAGCTGCCGTTAGCTTAGTGTTCTCAAGTAACATTGCTTAGAGTATTGACCGCTTCAGCAGAGGCTGTATTCTTTCCCTAAACATTTTACATATTTGAGGAAATAAACTATGACTACAGATCTAGTCAAGAAGCCTTGTATAGTTATAAACTCTGTATTCACCTTTTCTTTAGGTCAATACAGTGATAGTGACACTGTTTTGCTCATGCTACTGAACCCAAATCTGCAAAGCTTTTTCTGAGCTGGACTCCTCTGAAGCAAAAATGAACCTTGCTTTCATTCTTGCTAAACTGGAAGTGGTTTGCAATGCTGAGAAGTGTCTGCAAATAATTAAGATGAATCATTTCCTCTGATCTACAATAGTGTGTGCACACATGGCCCTGCACACATAGAAACACACACACGCATGTGTCCATGTTGCCATCTGCTTGATTTTAACTTGACTGAATGCCACCAGAAGTACTGTTTTGTTTAAAACTGTGTTACAGAGTGATTTAATTTATAGTAGGAGATGGATTTTTCATTTCCACTCTGAAAAACCTTTGTTTATTAATACAGTTTTCTTCCTGGGGGTATAGGAGCTTAAGAAGTCTTAGCCTTCTGCTTTTATAGAGATCATAATGTAGTCTTCTAATAATGAGAACAATTAGCATGCTTCATGCCATCCTACCAAGTGAGTATTCCTATTAAAGTATTTTAGAACGTGGTCAAATTGCATTTGTGTCATAGACTGAAGTTGTACTATGACAAAACTCTAATCAAATTACAATTATTTCTATTTGGCATAGAAAGAATTTCCAAACTCTTGCTGTTTATCAACTTAACTTCGCTAATTCAAGGAAATTATTTGGATGTCCTTTATGGAACCTGCAAAGCACTTTTTCTGATGTGAATGGCTGCAGAATGATTCTTCTGCATTTAAAGATTAGTGCTTTTATTTGTTTTCCTGTCTAAAACCTAATTCAACCTGTTGATTTAACTTATATTTATAGCAAAGCACGTGAATAAGAACCCTGACACCAATTTATTTTTATATGCTAATTATACACAGTAAGCAAAGTGCTGCATATGACTAAGGGCAAAATGCACTGACTTTCTGGCAAATTTGCATATTTTTATTATGGCTGTTCCTAGGCATGCTATAGAATAATAGGACTGCTGTAATGAGAAATTACATCAGATTGTTTGCCAGGTATTGCAAATGTCCAGTTTATTTAGAATATTAATTCAGAGTGCCAGAGAAAAAAATAAAATAAAATAAAAAGTAGAAACTTTCTTGCTTAGGGTGTTGGGGAAACAATGTGTGTCCCTTAATTAATTCTGCTTTATCTTTAAAGTTTTCAGCTGAACAATTCCTTGAAGCCTCTATTTTTTTAACAGTAATCTTTTCTAAGTTGTGCCAGTCACTGCACAAAAGAATTTTCATTTCCATGTGAGAAAATTCATCACAGACTTATTTTTTTTGTCTTACAACAAAATATTTTGATTTCTATACTGTCACTATTTAGCTCATCAGACCTACATTTCTGGTAGAGAGCTTGACTGTAATGGAAAGCTCAAATAAAGGACATTTTCCACTATAAGTTGGCAAATGATAGTCCACACTGTCATAACGCCTGTTGCCCTGTAAATAGAGATTCATAGAATCATAGAATGGTTTGGGTTGGAAGGTCCACAGGAAGGTTGGATGACTCCAAAGGTTGTCCAGTCCAACTTCCTACAGTCAGCAGGGACATCCTCCACTAGATCAGGTTGCTCAGAGCCCTGTTGAGCCTGAACTTGACTACCGACCTGGGGCTCAACTACCTCCCTGGGCAACCTGTTCCAGCGGTCCACTACCCTCATGGTGAAGAAGTTTTTCCTAGCATCCAATCTAAATCTATTTTTCCCTAATTTCAAACCATTGTCCCTCATCCTGTCACTGCAGGCCTTTGTAAACAGTCCCTCTGCAGCCTTCTTGTAGCCCCTTTCAGGTACCAGGAGGCCAGTATTAGGTCTCCCCTGAGCCTTCTCTTCTCCAGGCTGAACAACCTCAGCTCCCGCAGCCTTTCCTCACAGCAGAGGCGCTCCAGCCCCCTGATAATTTTTGCGTCCCTCCTCTGGACCTGCTCCATCAGTTCCATGTCCTTCTTGTGTTGAGGGCACCAGCGCTGGACACAATACTCCAGATATATGTACACATATACACAAGATAAACCTGAGATTAAACAGAATGGACACATTCTAGTGATGCCCTTTTGTTTGCTTATTTCTGAGGTGTTTCTTAATGAAATAGCAGGAAAAGCCACATTATTGACACACATAGAATCACAGAATACATACATACATATTTGTAGTATGTAGCCAGGTCTTGAAAATTGATTAAAATATATGCTTTTAACTGAATGTGTAGCACAGCAATTTGTCACCAACATATAATAAACCCAAGCAAGTTTCCCACATGCATGAATTTAAGCTGTGAGGATAATTAATGATTCATTTCAGAGGGTGTTTTAATGAGATAATGTGTTTAATGTAAAAGATTAATTTATTTGCATAACAGGGATATATTATATTATATTATATTATATTATATTATATTATATTATATTATATTATATTATATTATATTATATTATATTATATTATATTATATTATATTATATTATATTATATTATATTATATTATATCTGTGATTGTGCCTTACAGACCAAGTTCTTTTTTACTAAATCCTATTCTTAAAAATCACAGAGTATTTTCTTTTATTCATATCATTATTATATCAGGAGATTAGGTATGATAAGAAGAGAGCAGACACATTAAAAAAATATCTGTATTTGCAGATGAAAGATATCAGCACGTTCTGCTTTCAGGCAGGAGGCACACTTTAAGTCAACCTATCTAGAGTCAAGACAAGACTGGACTGCTGAATTCATAGTTTAAATGACTACTATAAGTAAGTAGAAGAAGTCTTTGGATAAGAATGTATTTTTTTATAAAGGAAAATAGCATGCAGGTTGCTATTGTAGCAAAAAGAAGTGTTTGATTCCATGCTGAAGGGACTAGTAAGTCAGGATGAAGGGATTTAGTGAGCTTACTTGCATAATTGATCCATCATCTAAGGACTCTCATCGTAATACAGAAGCACTCTATGTGACTGCTGAAGAATGCTATTGATATGGTGAGGAGGTACACCACTCAGCCATGGTGGGTAGTCATCTTTACGTAACTTTCCTTTAAGTATACACACAGAATCACAGAGCTTTGGGTTGGAAGCAACCCTCAAAGGTCTTTATTCAAACATAGACTCACAAATTTACAGATTGCATTGTGTTGGAAAGGACCCTCAAAGGTCATCCTGTCCAACACTTCTGCAGTGAGCAGGGACACCTCCAACTAGATTAAATTGTTCAGGGCCCCATAAAGCCTGACCTTGGATGTCTCCTGGGCAGCCTATTCCAATATTTCACCACTCTCATCATAAAGAACTTCCCCCTTATGCCTAACCCAAATCTACCCTGTTCCAGTTTAAAACCATTGCCTCTTGTCTTGTCACTTCAAGCCCCTCTAGACAGCCCTTCCCCAACCTTCCCGTAGGTCCCCTTCAGATACTGGAATGCAGGTATAAGGCATCCCCAGAGCCTTTTTTTCTTTGAGCCCATATCACAGTATCACAGTATAACTTAGGTTGGAAAGGACCTCGAGGATCATCAAGTCCAACCTATCAACACAGACCCCATGACTAGACCATGGCACCAAGTGCCACGTCCAATCTCCTCTTGAACGCCTCCAGGGATGGTGACTCAACCACCTCCCTGGGCAACCCGTTCCAATGACGAATGACTCGCTCGGTGAAGAACTTCCTCCTCACCTCGAGTCTGAACCTCCCCTGGCACAGCTTGAGATTGTGTCCCCTTGTTCTGGTGCTGGCTGCCTGGGAGAAGAGACCAACCCCTTCCTGGCCACAACCACCCCTCAGGTAGTTGTAGAAGGCAATGAGGGCCATCTTCATAGGAGAGGTGCTCCAGCCCTCTTATCATCTTTGTGGGCCTTCTCTGGACCCATTCCAGCAGTTCTTTACAATGAAATGGGTAAAATACTGAAACAGGCTGCCCAGGGATGTGGTTGAGGCCCTGTTCCTGGAGACATTCAAGATCAAACTCAATGTAGCCCTAGGCAGCCTGATGTGGTTGGAAGTGTGTCGGCTCACTTCAGGGGGTTTGGACGAGATGACCTTTGAGGGTCCCTTCCAACCCAATGCAGTCTGTAAATCTGTAAGTCTATGTTTGAATGATTATGAGAATTGTACTGGCAGGTTATAAAAAAAAATAAATCTATTTTCTGTCCATTGCTTAATCTTGGCAATAAATTATTCCTTATTGAAAAAACAAATAGAATCTTACTACTCAATTCCTCCTCTCACTAGAACATTGCCATCACCTCTTTGCATGTTTCACTGATCTTTAAATGACACACAATATTAATGGGTTTAAGGGTTATATTCAAGGAGAGTTTTTCTGCTTTGAATGCTGGACTTACTGTATATTTTATCTTTCAGCTCTTTCACTACTAATGTGATGGAAAGAAGGTTAATGTATCATTTCAGGAACAGCTATAGGAATCATTTAGAAATAGGTTTTATTCTTGGACTCTGGTCATCTTGCATACAAACTATTGAATTGTGAAGTTATTTTTTAATGTGTGTCGAGCACAGGTGTCTTTCAGTGTAGTCATATCAAAACTTCCCTCTTCTTCTAACATTGCACTGACCCTTGGCAATATTTCTCATCCAAGCTTTGTAGTTTTGAATATGTTGGGTACTTTTTTAGCTTGTTTATATCTTAGTTGTCTAAGTGTTTCAGACTGGCTTTGAAGAACTGATGGTTATGTATCAAATGGATAAATGCTTTAATAAATGCCTAAAATAGATTGTGCTTTCACTCTCAATTATTTTCAGGACTCCCCAGAGTTCCTGGTTTGGGTCTTAATTTGCTTTATTCTTGCAAACTTTCATTGGATAATATCTAATTATGATACAAAGCACTGTACCATATGCTGATGATTATATATAGGTATGGATTAGTTCCTTTTCTTCCCTCAGGCTTGCAAGACATTCACTCATAGATATTTTGAGGCACACTGTTAACTCAATTTGTTTCACTTGGTGTCTTTTCTATCCAGCTCCTGGGTATGATGGTAGGTACAGATAAATTAAATTCCTCCCTTCATATATACATCCAATTGTTCTATTATTCCACAGCCTGTCAGCCAGGACACCATGGATGTTTAAGCATATGGCTCATCTTACTTAATATGAATTTAACACATTGGGTTTTGTTTCATTATTGAACCCCCAAAGTGGCTGTTGGAGCCCAAGGACACGACTAGGATCCAGAGGAAATGTATTTTGGTGATGTTTGGGGTACTTTACCACTTGCAGGCTTCACACTCCAGGAGGATCTAAATGCTAAGGTTAAATATGCAGCTAGTTAACTTAATTGCATTTAAAAAAAACTATATTAGTTTTTACAGGGCATTGATTTTGCACATCATCTGAATTGTCTGAGGAGCCCAATTTAACCGATCATTTGCACAGCCTTTCCAGGCTGAAGTCTCTTGAGATAACACACCTAGAAGTTAGGAGAGCTATGTTTGCAAACAGCGGTTGCACAAAGAGGTGAGGGATTACTGTAAGCAGCCCTGCCAAGATCATTTCAGCAGCATGAAAACTGCTGATAAAAGCTGTAGACAAAACCTGAAGTTCCCAGTTCACAGAGGCCTGCTTGCCCAGATAGGCTTGAATGGCTGCCAGTGGGTGAATCGGATGTCACTTGGGTTTGCGCTAGAGCTGACAATCTGTTCCAGCAGCACCGGAGCCTGAAAAGAAGGAATGAATCGATGGGAAGAGACTCCACACACAATGTCCTTTTCATGTTACCAGGAAAACCACTTTTATGCCAAATTACTCAGGGATCAGGCTTGTGCCATTTACCTTATTGGAAAGCAATAGCTCCCCTTTATCAGTCAGTACAGTACTCATTTTCATTCCCATCTTTGCATTAAAGAAAGGAATATGGTTTCTTTGCGACTAGCGTTGAATTGGGTTGCATTCTGTGAAGCCGTGCAGCTGTTGATAAATAATTTTGTTTGCCAACGTTTAAATCGCTGCTGTTTTCATGATAAGGAGAATTTAGGTTTTTCTTTTGAATTAGCTGAAATTTTATGGATTGCAGGTCCTGTTCTACACCTGCGACGCTGTCTGCCCCACTTAGAAAAATGCCAAATTAAATGAGAGCAAAATAAATTAATCTCAATTTTATGATTTCAAGCTCTATTCCTCTCCCAGAAATGTAGATGTGCACATGCGTGCACACAAGCATGCACAGTCATTCTGAATGCTGGTTTTGGTCCTTTGAAGGGCTGAAATGGCTTCAATTATTTAATATGGTCACTGAGGGACCCAGGAAGTTTTTATATTCAGCAGTGCATCTTCATGTGTTCCATCCTTGGCTCCAACAGTCCATCTTTTCTGCTCAGGATTGGTTTAGATGGTTTTCAGGACTCTTAACTAGATGCATTAATTTTCTTCAAACTGACCTTTAAATAATGACCATTTTCTCCCAAGGTTTTTGCAAAAAAATTTATGTTGGAAGCAGAGAGAAAAGAAGGACTTTGAATAACCTATCCTGCCAGTCACTGAAAGCCATTTCCCAGTTTAAGTTTCTGAGGGGAAAGATTATTGCTGAGTGATAAATTGGTACTTGACGTTAACCAAGTAGTGTTTGCATGGAAGGAGCCAGGATAGCTTGTAATGGTTCCTGAATAGGGAGACATGACACAGCTATAATATATTGGATCATTGCAGTGCTCTCTTATCCATTCCCATTGCCCATCTTCCTAAATAAATCTGTTGCTTTGGGTAGCCTATTTACTAATAAGGAAAAATGGTATCAGTGCAGAAATTGAGGGTATGTAGAAAAAAGCAATGCTTGATTTGTATTTGGAATTAATCCTTTTATATCTTTTGCAATTCTTCTTTTTTCGGCTCCTCTAGAGTGCTCTTTCTTGTGATATTTTCATGTCTTGCCACTCCTTCAATAATTGTAACTCTCCATGCAGCACCTTTCAAGTGTGCCACAACTTCCCCTGTGCTGTTTTCCATGCATATTTTGTGTCTGCTGCTGATTTAAGCCATAAATATTTTAAAAGCTGTAAGTTTTAAAAAAAAATGAAAAAAAAAAATCAATGCTGACATATCTGCAGTGCTGGAATGGCCATTTGAAAGTTCTGACAAATGATTAATCATTATCATATTCATTACAGAGCTGTCTCCTTTATCAACATTATTATTATTGTTATTGATATTACTATAGATATCCCTTGTGCTTATTAGGCAGGAACCTGTTTCAAATGCAAAGGCAAAGTTTCTAGGGTTTTTTTTACCAAGACTTTGAAATACTGATATATATTCAGACTTAGCTGCACAGAGATGTCCACCTAATTATTTTTATTATGGGTTTTTTTTTTAATTCATCATCTCTACTTTCTTCTTTGAACAAGGACAGAAGAGCTCTACTGGGGCATTGAACCATGGATGCCATTTGATGCCCAGGACTCAAAGGGAGCGACTTCACTACTAAATAGCTGAGTGCAGTCACCACACTGGTCTCTAGTTGGTAGGCACAAGTATGTAAAGCAATAGAAAGCATATGCTTCTCATGGCCTCTAGCCCTGAAGTCTGTGAAGCACATGGGTGATGTATAGGAGGTGGTGTCAAAAACAGATCTAGAGCAGTAATTGCATGCTGTTTCTGGTTGCAGGCTTTTGGTGTCATGCTTGTGACTCCAAATGCTATCATGAATGATTGAATCTCAGAGTTGCATCTTCCCTCTTTCATCCTGTTTTAAGCAATTATGAGTTTGGAACCACTGAGTGAAGACTTATAAAGGACATGTTAAAAAAGAAATTTTCTTTCATTACCTCAGCTTTTGCTTTTTTTGTGTGTGTGATGTTTTTGAGTGTGTGTGTTTTTTGTTTTTGTTTTTTGTTTTAGAATAAGTAAGCTACCAAGGACTATACAGGAGTTCAGAACTAAATGACCATTTAGTTTATGCCTTCAAGTAGGCTTCATGGTTCTGAGGTGATTTCACACTGCAGACAGTGAGAGATGTCCTTTGCCCAGGCTTGAAAAGTAATTCTGCCAAACTGGCAGTAGGCTCTCTGTGCTCTGCCTGTCTTACCACATCAGTGCCTGATGTGCTTAGCCTATAGGGGGCTCTGCTATATGTTGCTCTACTTAACTGGATAACTGCAACAACAACAACAACAATAATAATAATAATATGGATTTTATTGTTGTGTTGGGGGGGAACCAGCCTGACTGCCAACTCTACAAGTTTCATCTGAATTTCCTCCAGTGTACACCTTACAGCCAGTAGTAAGAGCTGTGTAGCTCCAGTTATGTCCTGTCCTTTTGCCTGCAGGTTTTATCCAAGAAACCCTCATATAAAGCTAATGGGCCTGTGCCCCAGAACTATGACCCTGAAAGTCAGAACAGATTAGGTCTCAGGAGTACCAGGAAAGCTTTTCAGTTTGACACAGAGAAAATTAGCAACTTATTGAGACTTGGTGACTAAAAATACATATGATTGTAATCAAAGAATGACTGTGAATATAAAGCCTCACACAACTTTCTACAGGTAAATTTTGGAAGTTTGCATAGGAGAAAGTATCTGATAAAGGAATTCTGACTGGTAGAAAGGTTAGTGTTGACATGCAGAGATTGTGGAGTCACCATCCCTGGAGATATCACAGTATTGCCAAGGTTGGAAGAGACCTTGAGGATCATCGAGTCCATGGGGGTATTCAAGAGATGTGCCATAGAATAATAGAATGGCCTAGGTTGGAAGGGACCTTAGAGATCATCTTCTCCAACCTCCCCATCATGGACAGGGATCCCTCTCAACTAGACTTGGCTGCTCAAGGCCTTATCCAGCCTAGCCTTGAACAACTTCAGGGAGGAGACATCCACAACCTCCCTGGGAAACCTATTCCAGAGTCTCACCACCCTTGTGCTGCAGAACTTCTTCTTAAGATCCAGTCTATAGCTACTCTCTCTCAGCTTAAAACCATTCCCTCTTGCCCTATTGCTAGATATCCTAATGAAAAGTCCCTCTGCAGCCTTCCTGTAGGCTCCCTTTGGGTATTGGAAGACGGTTATAAAACTCCCACTGGAGTATTCTCTAGGCTGAACAACCCCAGCTCCCTTGGCCTATCCTTATGGCAGAGGTCTTCCAGCCTATCAATTATCTTTCTAGCCCTCCTCTGAACTCACTCCAACAGCTCTGTGTCCTTATGATGGAGGCACCAGAACTGGACGCATTATTCAAGGTGTGGTCTCACAAGGGCAGAGTAAAGGGGAAGAAACACCTCTGTTGACCTGCTGGCCAGACTCCTAGGATGTAGATGTGGTGCTTAGGGATATAGTTTAGTGGTGGACTTGGCAGTGCTATGTCAAAGGTTGGACTCAATGACCTTAGAGGCCTTTTCCAAATTAAAAAATTCTATGATTCTATCTTTATAACTTTTGGTGCATGTTAATGTGTTCAGCTGTTAGCAGAGTTGACCAAACATGATTTTCTTTTCATAAAACAGTGAGACTGGGTAATCTGTTGTACTTTCTCAATTAGTTGTAATGAGAGACATTTGACTACATTATTGGAAAACTAATGTAATTATCAGATGCTGTATTGGAAAATTCATAATGATTTGAAGCTGCTGGCAACATTTAATGAGATTTCCTGGTTTGCTTTCATTCATTCAGGTATGTCCTTTATGAGTCAAATTGGTAAAGTTGAGATATTTTTGACATTAAAGAGTTTCTTAAATGCAAAATTCTTGTTTAGTGAGGACTTTTCATACCCTAAACCTTATCTGAACCTGATTATAACAGAGAAGATTTATTTGCTTCTTTTTTGTAATCTTTACCATGATGACATTTCCATCATAAATGATGAGAAAACTATTTGCTTTGCTGATATCAGATTGCTAATTAATCTGCAAATAATTGTTTGGGTTTTTTTTAAAGGTTCTACTGGAGGTTGAGTAGGAAAGAAAAAGGCAAAATAAAGCAAACCAAGGCCAAATAGTGCTTGTTGTGTGCACTCTTATTTTTAGATTCTAAATACAACTTGTGACAATACAATGCTATCAAACAGACTTCAAGACTGCATTTAAACAGTCACAGTAAGCCAGCACAAATATACTTACTCCTCTCTATTAGAAAAATAACTTATGAAGTAGAAAAGTTGTCTGTAGTTTTAAGTAAGCTGTATCTTTTAGTGTAACTTTGAAGTAATTATTTTTATGTTGTACAGTATGACCCAAATATTGTATTTTTGTCAGCATGTCTAATAGGTTGCTCAATACCCTTGTTCTGTACAGGCCATTGAGCCCATTCATGTTCAATGATATACAGTATGAATGTTCATGGGTAGTTTGATACATCTTTAATAGAAGGTGAAAGAAGTGGCACAAGTTTATTTTTTGACCTTCTAGAACTGCATTTCCAGCTGAAACGAACTGAACTTCAAGTCTCATCAATGGGAAAAGAAATTCTGGGTTAGAAAATGTTTAATTACTTCAGATAAACCTCTGAGTGCTGGCCAATCATTTCCTGTGATTACCATTATAAAGCAAATTAAAGGAACATTTGTTTTAGATAAATTATTGCATAAAGTGAAAGGTCATCACAAGCGTTTTGCTCTCATTTCTGAGTTCTTGGATTAGTTTATTCTGCTTCAATGACCTTGTCTCTGTCCTTAGTGCAAAATGGTCTGAATAAGTAGTTCTGCTCAGGCCCTCAGCCTGAGCCTACACAAAAAATGCTCTGAATACTTGATCACAAGTAATATATACTAAAAATTTATGTTAGTGGACATTAGAAAAATCAAAAGTGGAAAGTTTGTCTTAGAAAGTAATAATGTAATATATGAAATTGTGATTAGAATTAATATGGTGATGTCAATAAAATAGATATTCAGAAGGACCTGGACAGGCTGGAGAGGTGGGCACAGGTGAACCTCATGAGGTTCAACAAGACCAAGTGCAGGGTTCTGCACCTGATCAGGAACAATCCTCAATACAGGTTGAGGGATGAGATGATAGAAAGCAGCACTGCAGAAAAGCGTTTGGGAGTTCTGGTGGATGAGAAGCTGGACATGAGCCAACAATGTGCACTTGCAGCACAGAAAGCAAGTTGCATCCTAGGCTACATCAAAGGAAGTGTTGCCACCAGATGGAGAGAGGTGATTCTGCCACTTTTCTCTGCTCTGGTAAGACCTCACCTGGAGAACCACATCCAGCTCCGGTACCCTCAACACCAGAAAGACATGGACCTGATGGAGCGTGTCCAGAGGAAGGCCACAAAAATGATCAGGGGGCTGGAACATCTCTGCTATGAGGACAGGCTGAGGGAACTGGAGTTGTTCAGCCTGGAGAAGGCTTTAGGGAGACCTAATAGCAACCTTCCACTACTTGAAGGGGGCGTACAAGAAGGCTGCAGAGGGTCTGGCTCCAAAAGCCTGTAGTGACAGGACAAAGGACAATGGTTTAAAATTAGAGAAGAGTAGATTTAGATTGGGCTTTAGAAAGATGTTCTTTACTATGAGGGTGCTGGAGAACTGGAACAGGTTGCCCAGTGAGGTAGTTGAGGCCCATCCCTGGAGATATCCAAGGTCAGGCTTGACAGGGCCCTGAGAAACCTGATCTAGAGGAGGATGTCCCTGCTCACTGCAGTAAGGTTGTACGAGGTGACCTTTGGAATTCCCTTCCAACCCAAACCATGTATGATTCTATGATTCTATCAAACAGACAAATTTGAAAAGAACTCCCAAAACAGTCCAAGATTACCATTAACTTTAATAATGCAGAATCTCAATTGCTTGTAGTCATTCTGGCCCATTTTACAGTAGCGGGTTGCATAAAATCAAATTCATGCGGTCTAGTCCAGGCACCATCCCAGATAATTTTTGTGGAGTCCCAGCATGGAGCTTGTAGAAGCTAGTGGTGGTTATTTTGATAATAGAGATACCTGTGGTTATTTCAATGATAGAGATACTTGTACTCTGACTTGTCACTGAATTGATGGGTGAAAATTGGAGCAGTGTGGTGGAGTGGGACGGTGAATTTAACAAACTGCTATACTTGACAACCTCTTGATGGTGGTGCAGGGTGATGAGTCTGACTGTGCAATGAATTTAAAGAGGAGTAGGTGCCTCCTTCAGTGTACCTCTTCTAGGGCAAATCACTGGGCTGCGTTTTCTTGCTCTGAAAATTGCTTTCAGATGAGTGTGACAAGTGTTCAGTAATTGTTGTTTTGTTTTCTATCAGTGTCTACACAGCATAAGGGAGTTTTAAAACTTAGTAGAGGTGCAAGGTCACATATGCTGAAAGACCACATGGCGTGCTTGTGTGGTGGAGCCTGGTAAAATAATACAATGGAACCAAGCACAAAGCATTAGATTGCATTTAGGTGTTTTTTACCACGGTGTCTCTGAGTGTAAGGTCCTGTGAAAGAGAAGCCTTATGATGGATGCTGTATGCCTGTAATGATTATAACTTGCAGGGGGGAGGTAGGAAGAGGTACAGGCTTAAGCAGCACGCTGCAAATGAACAGCCCAAAACCGCTGTGAAATGGGTTAACAGTGCAACTCAAGCATAGAAATATTGAGAGGCCTGAGAACAGGATTTTCTTCTTTTGGCTGAGGCAGCCTGTACTACCTGTTCCTTCAAGAAAAGCAGGAGTCTAGAAAAGAAAGATTAATCTTTTTCTCTGCAGGCAACAAACCAGAGTGAGAATGTCTATAAAATATAGTAGCTTTGACATAATCTGCAACAAACCCTGTGCAGCACAAGCACAGCAGACCGTATCACAGCAGCGGGGCCTTCAATTTGTAAGTCTGGTGTTAGGCTCAAAGCACTGATCTTCCCTGCTACCTCTCTGTGACCATGACCCGAGTTTTCTTTCTTTATTTAGAAAGTCTGTGAGATGGCACACTCACACCACAGTTAATTTGTGGGTTTAGTTTCATTCATTTTAAGGAAAAAAAATTGTCTAATGGCAGTGTTATGTTTCTTTCCCTGCTTCTGCTCTGAAGTTTTCAGAAAATGGGACTGTCACTAGCTAAAGGGCTGACTTACAACTGAGTGGCATTTGGTAACACTTGGAACATTACTGTGTTTGTAACAAGTGTGGTACCATGGAAGACGATGTCTAATGGAGTTCGGTGACACAGCTGGTCAAAACATCAATAAGCAATTTTGGTTTTATGGAAAAAGGAGGTCTATAAACAGGTAAGAATAGGCATTAGGAGAAAGAGAACCCAAAAAGCTGTAAATGAGACTCTTTAAAGACAGAATGGAAACATTTAGAACTGGGTTTGTCTAATAAAAATTTCAATGAGGTACAGTGTGAAGTTTGTTCTCACCTTCTTTTTGTCATATTTGTGCTTGGATATGGGCTCTTACAATTCCAGCATATTACACAGTATATTTCCAAACTAATTGGAATGGAGTGGCTCTTCTTTGACTATTTTTTTTTATTTTTACCCCAGCCATGCTTTATTAATTATGCCACAGCACATTGCAGGCATTATAAATCTTACTGTGCACATACCAGTGTCCTCTAAATTGATCTTATGGGCATTTACATTGGACTTTTGCCAATTCATTAGTTCTGTTTCAATCTCCAGGATGTTGTTTTAATCTAGTCTCAGTTTCACCCCTGAATTTATTGTTAATTGTATAAGATTGATTTAAAAGTCTACTTATTCTTGTACTGCTGTGTTTGGGAGAGGGTAAGGAGATGACAAATTAATAAGAAGTCAAGAGCAAAGGTAAGGAAATGACAAATTAATGAGAAGTCAAGAGCAAGTGTCACTTCAAAAAAGTTTCAGAACAGAGAATGAAATGCTTTTTATGGTCACTGCAAGTAAGATCAGGATTTTACATGAGATGATGTGTTGCATTAATGCTAAGGCCTTTACTGTAAGAATGTGTATAAGAAGTGACTAATACTTTTGAGAAACTATTTCCAGGCTAAGCAACCCCAGCTCCCCTAGCCTCTCCTCATCGGACTTGTGCTCCAAACTCCTCACCAGCCTTGTTGCCCTTCTCTGGATGTTTTCCAGCAACTCAACATCTTTCCCAAACTGAGTGGCCCAGAACTGTACATATGTAGCTGCATGATCTTTAAATAGATGTCAGAAATCTTTTCTCTCCCTCATTTCCCTGAGTTTTTTTGGTTTGGTTTGGTTTTTGGTCTTTTTTTGTTTGTTTGTTTGTTTGGGTGGTTTTCTTATTGTTATTTTCTTTCATAGAACAGTTTTGGCTGACCACACACAGAGTCTCTCACTCCCTGCAGCATTTAGCAACACTCTGGCAGACAGAGTTGGCTTATGAATTCATTCTCATAATGTTCAAACATTCACATCCTGTGGTGTTTTTTTCCTGACATGTGAGTGATTTAAAAAATCATAATAAAAAAATAAGGACATTATAACTCAGCAGGAATGATTTTTGCAAAGTTATAGCTTAATGCAAGAACTACATAGTAGGAGGCTTTTTAGGTCACTGTAACGGAGCTCTAGAGTTGGTTTGGGTTTTGGTTTTCTACATGTTTGTTTTTACAGTGCCTGCTATGTTTTGATGAACTGTGCCATTTGTGCTGTTTCAGAGACATTACAAAGAATTAGCAGATGCGGAAGGAGCACAACAGTGACAAGCCTCAGCAACAGGAATTTCTACATGTGCATTTTGGTTGAGTGCAATGACTCTCCAGGAAAAGAGTCAGACATTTCTCTTACTCAGTACGTCATCAGAGACTTCTCAACAGCACAAAACATAGGAACTTACCAGCCAAAGCTGTGCTGTCAGCTGTTCCTGCCCCATCCTGGGTGCTGCGGAGCAGTGTTTCTACAATCATTTACCCAAATTCAGCAGGCGGATTTCTCACTTTACAACAAATTGGAAGCTGACAGGTGGAGCAGAAAGACTGTCTCCTCTTCAGTTCTACTGACAGGATAAGCAGCCCAGGAATGTGTTTGCCAGGTAGATCACCATGCTGTCAGGAGGCATTAAAAGAGTTTATGCAGCTTCAGAGCCCAAAATGCAGGACAGCATGTGCACACAATGCCTTGAGTTGCTTTTTAATGCACTCACTGCTTAAAAGACACATTTTAGATTAAGTTACTTGCAGATCTTGGTTTGTTAACATCTCTTCTTCTTGAACTTGGCACGTGCAGAACAGTCTGAATATGTAGGTTTAAATTACTCATTGTGTTGTTCAAATCAAGTACTGTGATCTGGCAGATAGTGTCAGGTTTTTATTTTTTTTAAAGTTTTTTTTTTTCTGTGTTTATAGCATGCTTCACACAAAGGGCCAGAACTCATGAGTTATAACCTCTACTTTAACAGCCTCTACTGAAGCTACTTTGAAAAAAACAGTAAATAGTACATTTCAAGAGGCAGGTGAGTTTTCATTTTTGCTGAAATATGTATGTCTAATTAGTTTTGGTTGCAGTTGAGGGTCTCTTTCATACAAGACACTCACAAGTTCACTTAATTGAATGCATCTTTAGCATGGAATCATAGAATAATTTTGGTTGGAAAATAAATGTAAGATCATGAAGTCCAACTGTCAGGACTGCCAAGTCCAACACTGAGTGCAATATCTACCTGCTTTGCAAATATGTCCAGGGATGGTGGCTCCTCCACTTTCCTGGGCAGCCATTTGCAATGCTCGACAACCCTTTATGTGAAGAAGTTTCTTTTAATATCCAATATAAATCTCCCTTAGTGAAACCTGGGGCTCTTTCCTCTTGCTGTTTCTTGTTACTTGGGAGAAGAGACCAGCATTCACCACACTACAACCTCCTCTCATGTAGTTGTAAAGAGTGATAAGGTCTCCCCTCAGGCTTCTTTTATCAAGGATAAACAGCCCCAGTTCCCTCAGCTGCTTCTCACAAGACTTGTTCTCCATATCCTTTAGCAGCTTCATTGCCCTTCTTTGGACCCACCCCAGCACCTCCATATCCTTCTTGTAGTAAGGAACCCAAAACTGAACAGAGTGTTTGAGGTGTGGCCTCACCACTTCTGAGTACATGGGCATGATCCCTTCCCTACTCCTGCTGGCCACACTATTCCTTATTCAAGCCAGGATGTTGCTTTGGTCCTGCAGTGGGATGCTACAGAAAGCAGAGGAACAGTTCAATAAAAATAAAATAAAATGTTATAGAGGAAGCATATATTAAAGAGACATTTTTTAATAGATTGAATTGTTATAATAATTTTGCTGAAATAATTCTTTCACCATCTATCAAGATCCAGAAATTTCCTGTTTGAGATTAATTAAGCACATAAAAGTCTGCTTTGTGGCCACCCCCATCCAACTGCGAAACATCTGGCTTTGAGCTATCAGAGATCATAACTGTGCTAATAGAGAGAATATTCTGAGAACAGTGAGAAGTATTTAACATTTGTCTTTACAAAGGATTTGAACTGTCTTCTCTTAATCATGTTTCAGCTTCAAAAATTTGCAAAAAAGGGAAATTTGAGTAGATAAGAAGCAAGAAAGCTCAGCATACACAGAGAAGGATATTCTTCAGCTAGCAAGGACAAAATTTGCCATAAATCTTTCACAGCTAAAGACTGGAAAGCTTCTAAATGTTGCAAACTGCTGAGGCCATCTCAGAGCAATAACAAAGATTTTTGCATCATGTAAGTCCAAACTAGGACACAGTAAAATTGATCTCAGGAAGTCTTCAGACTCCTGAAGGTTTCAGAAATCATTTTCTGCTAACACGTTACCTGTAGTCTTTATAGACACTTTTTATTCATGGCTCAGCACACTTGCTCTGTTATGATCCATCTCAGGACTAGTATGAACTTAGCTTTTGGTGCAAATGTTCTTTATGTTAATGATAGAATGGAGAATAGAGAAGTTTTCAATCCTTTTATTGCTTAATGCTTCATAATACGGAACAAAGATTTTGCATTACGTTTTGGAGATGCCGATATAATGAAAAAGATAAGAAGGCAAATATATGAATCTTTAACACTATGGTAATTTACAAAAGGACAAAGGATACCAATGTTTGTTCCATTGACTTTTGCTAACTAACAAGGTTTTTTTGGTGAAATTATTGAAGTTTTCTGTCAGGCATACCTTTATCCTTTTTTCTCCCATGTGGATACTGCATGTTGGTATTCTGTCCAAGCAAAATGTCCCTTTTTTCTTCCATAACCTCTTTAGCACTTGGAGTTAAAATAATTCTTTAGGTAAAAAAAAAAATATAAATCATTAATTTGTCATAATTTAAAAATACCTACCATAAGTCCAAATGCTTTTATAGTCACCTTCTGAACTTTAGATTTGTTAAAGAACAAGACAGGATATTTATGGCATGGCATTCATCTGGCTTCAGTAATATGCTTTTACATGCTCTCACTCTTGACTGCAACAGTTGTACCAAAATGAAATTATTGAATAATATCTTTAGAGATTCTTAATAATTAAAAACTGGATGAGGAAAGGTTTCACTTGCAAACTTCTTAAGTTTTCTCTGTTTGAATGGTAATTTTCTGCTACAATTAAAATATGATGTACTTACAGGTCGGTAAATCCACTCTTTCAACACTAAATAAGTAATTACTAGTTACTAAGTAGTACTAGTCACTCAAAGGTGTACATGAGTTAAAGAAAATATATTTGTGGTGGATTTTGCATGTTTGCTGCTAAAACTGCAAGTTTCCAGACTTTATGGTACAGAAATTATTTGCTGGTAGAACCAGTATTGGAACTAAGCCTCAACTCATCACATGTAGCCATGAGATGAAGGAAGTGGGTGTAATTTTTTTGCAAAAATTTAGCTGTTTTGATGTAGAGATCCAGAGCCTGCTCCCATATTAGAATGTAGAAATCTAATGATACAAGGTGAAACATTCCCTTGGGAAGGGCTGCAACAGGTCACAGTATTGTCAGAACTGGAATATTTTAATCTAAGATTTAGAATAAAATTTGATCTGCTTTTAAAAACTCACTCCCAAAATAAGGGAAAGCTCTTTATGTTAGAATCTCCAGTTTTGAAGCAGGAGAGATTATCTGAAGTGGAGGACAACCAGAGACTGGAACAAGAGACAGGGCAGAAACTCAGGCAGGAATGCTGAAAACAGAAGAAATGTTATGAGGAACAAAAAAAGATTGCTTTCCCTTGCTTGTTTCTGGTTTTGGATGCATTGATCCTTGGGTTCACTCTCCACAGCAATCTTCAAACTGCTGATTATCTCCTCGGGTTTTGTTTGTTTCTTTTTTTCTTTCTGCTTTGTCTTTTACCATTTCTAAAACAGCTGGTGCTTTGGAGTCGGTAGCTGACAGGATTTAGCTGCATAGTAGGCTGAACATTGAAACCATTTACTCATGGCTAGTACTAATGGGCCTGTATTTCAAAATAGAGTGCCTTCACTAAATAAATGGAATTGGTCAGTGGAATAGGTCAGGCTCAGGGAGTTTGCTATATAATCCTGACTCAATAGTGTCTTCTCAGGGTGAGAAGTGGAACTGAGGAAAGTATTTAGTCGTGTCATGGAGGATGAACATAAAAGCATGACTGAAAGTCATATCAGATAGTACTGCTATTGTAACAGAAGGTTAGTTTTGGAAGGTACTCTCTGTTGTGTTGCCTCTTAATACACTAAAAGAAATTAATCTTGTTGTAGGCCAGTATTTGTGTGCCTTAGGAAAGTCTTCAGAAAGTAACTAAATCAAATATGTAGAAAGTAACTAAATATGTATAAATATAATATTTATATTATATATATGTAAATAATATGTAGAAAGTAACTCAATCAAAGAAGTAGCACACAGGGAGTGTAGAGAGGGCAGCACAGAAGGTGTATAGACGAGTCTAAGAAGATGCATAGGCAAGAGTCTAAGAAGGCTGTTAAAGGATGATGCTATGCTCTGCTTTATTTTTCTGGCCATATATAGATCAGGACTGAATTAGCACATTTACACTGACAATTATTTCATTATTCATCCTGAACCATTAGTATACAATGTCTCTGTTCATTGTTCATACTCTGTTATGGATGTGTTGTTTGCAAGATGGTTGCTCAAACCCATTGCCCTGCTTCCCTTGAGGTAAAACTCTAAAATCAAGATTTATTGTACCCATTCAAAGCTTCCATCCTGGGGAATTTTCTATCAGACATCTCAGAGAAGTTCTATTTGTTCTGCCTAGTTTAGCCTTTTTTCTGCTTTGTGGATAAAATGAAAGAGGTTTCCTTAAAAGTTGAAATCAGTGGGTTTAATGATTCCCTTGGCAACTGGCTCCTTAGGCAACAATGCAGCAATTATAAATAATACTAATATGTTCATCTGATAGTTTCTGATAACAAGTTAATTCAAATTTCCTCCTTTCTTCTTATAACATGGGGCACTGGCTGTTGAGAAAGAGGCAGAAATATTTGTATGACTATGTGTGTGTGAGAGAGAGAGAAGCAGAAATGATTTGCATACTGAACTACAATACCTAACTGGAAAGAAATGATCAGGAATTGATTTTAAGAGTTTTACTTATGGGGGGTTATGATCATCCTCTCCAAACCAGAAAAGCCAGGATTTCAAACTGATTAAAATGGTTTTATAGTTAGTAAATAACTCATTTGAAACTTTTAATTGTATTACCATAATATAAAATGGAAGAGTGTCATAATCAACGTTTTTAAGAAGCAACTTGGATACTGCAATTTCTGAGGAAGCCAACTTGGAATATTTCAAAACAGCCTTGATCATTCATTAAGGGGGAAGTGAGAGATTCATAGCTAATGTGCCCCCAAAAAATTGACTGACATGTTTAACTCATAATACTTTTAAAAACAAACAAACAAAAAAATGGGAATAAGAGAGAGGAAAGCTTGAAATTCATATTCCTGAACTACAGGTTAGTGGAACTACCCTACTTTCATTCTTGCAATACAGTTCAGTGGTTTTGTCCTGAATTACAGTAGTTAAAGTACATAGAAACCTCATATTAAATAACATTTTAGTCATTACAGCTCTTAGATTAAATTTTGGTTTTAGTTGAGAGGAACTCCCAAAGGTCATTTAGTCCAATCTCCCTGTAGTGACCAGGGACGTCCCCAGCTAGAGCAGGTTGCCCAGAGACTTGTTGTGCCTGACCTTGAATATTTCCAGGGATGGAGCCTCAACTACCTCTCTGGGCAACCTGTTCCAGTGTTCCATCACCCTCATGGTAAAGACGGTGTTCCTACCATCCTACCTAAATCTACTCTTCTCTAATTTCAAACCATTGCCCCTTGTCCTATCACTACAGGCCTTTGCAAACAGTCCTACTCCATCACAGAGGCGGCCTGCAGTGATAGGACAAGACGCAATAGTTTTAAATCACAGTAATATTCCACAGCCACTGATGTTGAAGTTCTCAGAACCCACTGTCTCAAAGAGAGTTAGAAATGTAAACCCTGTGTTTATTTATGTTAAAGAATAAGACCACACAGATGAGTGATTGCTCAGGCCGAAATGGCGTAGCAAACACAGATTCAAAACCCCCTAATATAGACAGTTGCTTTACCAATGATTTTATAGCATTGTATTTGGACAAGAAAAGGATTTAAAAAACAACAACCTTTTTTTCAACCCTGTAGCTGAATTCTCCTTTCTCTTATTATTTGACATTGTGAAAATGGGTGATGATGATATTTCTTTCTGTGTTTGGATTTCAGATACTAGTTGAGAGCATTTATTTATTGAAATCCCATTGTTATCTTTTCATTGTTGAAGGTGGTGGGGATGGAAGAGAAGTAATTTTGTTAGTCTTGATGCTAGCGATAGACACAGCAATTTCCCTGGGGAAATGACTGACTGGGTTCTGTGAACGCTTTAATGGTTCTTGTAGTGCCAGGCAAAGGCAGATTTGAGGCTTTAAAAAGTGCATGAGATAAGAAACTGAGAAGTAATGCGTTCAGAGCTTTATTTTCTTTTCTATAAACAGATTTATTGCTATGTATTTTTGCAAGTCATTGTTCTCAGGAAATCTTCTCCAACCTCTCGATCTTTTCTAACTCCACAGGCAAATGCTACTTACATGTTACAAGCAACAGTAATTACAGGAAGATCTGCAGAGGCTTTTGCTGTAGTCCATGACTGTTTATAAGCTATAAAGTCACAGATTCATAGAATCCATGAAATTAGAGAATATGAGTCAGTTAAGCTTAGAAAAATAAACAGTAGAATAGAAAATATGGAGATTAAATATTTTTGGGAAGAAACATCTATGTTAAAGTGCATTCCCACATGCCTGTGACATCTTGGGGTTTTGGAAGGAATTACTGAAGAAGCAGGGGTGGACAGAGGCTTCTGGTGGAGGCTGTGATCTGGTAGGGTTTTGGTGCTGAGATAAGGAAAACAGGATTTGCTAGTTTTTCACTGTGTGTGAAAAATGCAGTAATTTGTATTTTCAGTTCAATAAATGGAATTGCAGGGAAGTTAAGTGGCTTCATTACCAATTTCATTCAGAGTAAAACAGTTCTCAGACATACTACATCTAACCAGATGTTGATTAATTAATTAATTTCCATGCAACATTAATTTAGGTCTAATGGGAGGGAGGGGCGGTATAGACTAGCTGTAACCTGGCTAGCTCATCGTCTACATAAGAAGGCATTTGTTTATTCCACCTTTAACTGGTGATGCTAGGCAGAGATTGCTGTTTGAGCCCAAATTTTAAAAGTGTGGAAAATATGTTTGGAAACTATTGTTCTGCCACTAATAGCAGCAGCTAGTAAGGGCAGAACTAAATTTATTATGAGTATATTGTGTATGAAAAATCCTTCTCATTCCTTTAGTTAGGGTTGCTTTATCCAAACAGGAACTCATGTGCTTCTGAGACAGATTACAGACTCCTCAAAGGTGAGGAAAATCTGCTGAATATTCCCAGATACACAGTGGCTTTTGTCTTGTAAGACACGTGGTTAAATTAGTTCTAAATTCTTATTTGTACCTAAATAGCCCATGTATAACTGTCACTAACAAGAGCTGTGGTGTGCCAGTAAACACCTGGACTAAATTTTACCATCTCAGTGGTGCTGAGCCTGTAACATCTCTCTCAAGAGTAGATGCTGAGCACACTGGAGCACCTTTACAAATTGCCTCATGCTGTCAGCCCCAGAAGGCATGTCCTTAAAATTTCGGCAGAAAAAGTGTTTCTCAGATGATAATCTAAAGACTTGGTATTGGCTTTGTTTTTTCTTTATAAATGTGTCTCATCATGATCAGTACATTTGAACGCCACTATTTTCCCCTTACTGAATTGGGGACCGTGTTAGTTCTCCCCATGACCCGTCAGAGATAAAGAATTTGTTTACTGTAAATTGCTCACCACTCACTTCCATGCACCATCTGCCACACTTACCCACAAAGAGCTGCATTTCTAATAATAGCTCTTTTAAGATGAAAAAAAACAAAACTAAACAACAGGATATTTCATGTTCATGCACAAGATACACTACAGTTTGAATCTTCCTGATTACTTGACCCTTACATTTTAAGTTTTCATGTCAATAAATTTATTTGATATTTCAGACTTCTTGCATGACAGTCAAAGTTTTGCACCATCAAGGAAAATAATGAGGGTACCAATTCACCCATAAATTTGCCTCAGCTGAACCTGTCTTAGACTTCATTAGCAAATCAGTGCCTTTTAACCAGTAACAGCCTTTTCTCATCCCATAATTGTGAGGACCTACTTTAGCAACAAGGATGTACAATATAGATTGAGAGAAGCCCTAGATGTAGTAGAATAAATGAATGCACATTATTTGGGTGCATAACAGGTTGGTACCTGCCCCTGGAAAAGAAACCAAACCAAGCTGCATGGGTGAGATGGATTAGGAATGGGAACTGCCATCCTGCAATTACCAAGCAAGAGACATTGCAAGGTGAGGAGAGGGGGTATCTGAATTCCTGCTTGTCTCTATGAAACCTAGACTTGAATTCAGGAAGGCTTTTGGTGGGTTCTTACTTACAATGTCCACTTTATCATTGTTTAATAAGGTAGGCTCCTCTTCATGTTCTTTAAAGAAACCCATCAGAGAACTCCTCTGCCCATGAACAGCCTTGCCTCTTTACTTTAGACCTATTTCAAAGAGTAACTGCTGCACTCAGCTCTTGTACTCAAATTCAGGTGGTTCTTTTTTGCCTGGTACCACGATCACTAATGACAGTGAAAATAAGAAGTAATATGATGATGACAGCCTTTAGCTTTATGTGTAGCAGTCTATCACTTGGAAGGTTTGGGATGTTTTCATGTTGCTTTTGCTAGAATTGTCAGTTTGGAGCAAATTTTTTAGACCTGAAGTGGAATATCTAGGTTCAAATTCTTTACTGGCTCACCAGCATGATATCTCCAGCTTTTAACTATTAGGCCAGGTTAAGCATGGTCACTCTCCAACCCTTTTGAACTTGGGGAGCTGCAGCACAGTATGGAAAGTGAAAATAGCCAGCAAAAGGTAACATAAGACAACCGATGTTACACTAAATGCTTAAGACACTACTCCCAATGGATGGAGTCATTGGAAGTGGAGGTTGTTCTATCTTTCACAGTGTCTAATCAGCCCTTAATAAAAGGATATGTTCCTCTTAGATATGGATTTTAATCATAAATCTCCAGAATTGCAAAAATGCTATTTTGGGCTTGGTGTGTTTGTGGTTGAAAGTATTCTCTAATGTTTGGTGAGTTGTACATTTATTTCTGCCTGTGTTTGCTGCTCGTCTCACCCTGTCCATTAGACTTGTGTAATCACAACTCCTGATATCTTTTAGGATATTTAGTGGCCACCTGCTTTTAAAGGCATAAGTAGACAACTGCACTAAAATAAGCTCCACTTTCTAAACAATTTTAAACGTGGGACAGCTTATGAATTCCTTTCAATTTTGCATCTTTTTGTGAGCAAGTTCTACAAGTTCATAAATATCCAAGAAATATTACATTTTTGTAAGCAACTGCCAGTCTTGTCTGCATTTTTGTTCCAGAGTTAATTTCACATGCAGGTTCATATAATGTTATTTGAATACCATACTTTTAACATCTTTCCTAGCACTCTTCTGGAAATGTCCATCTAAAAATGTCTTAACATTTAGGATGCTCTAGTTCACCAAGTACTTTTTCTTCATTTATTCTAGAAGTCTTTTTGTTCTATGTTGTCCAGGAATTTATACTGTTTACTTCCTTTACTGGAAGTAATTTAATTCACTGGATATTTGTCATTAAGGAGATTTATTTTGCTTTTGTTTTCTTTCCTGTGTAATGGAAGCATTATTCAGCAAATCTCTCTGTATTTTGGTTTGGGTTTTTGTTGTTGTTGTTGTTTGGGGTTGTGTTGGTTTTGGTTTGTTTTTTGTAGACATACATAGCCTTTTCCCCATTTTTGCATATTTTCTCTCTGAAGAACCACAAACACATGTGCTCACACGTTATCCTTTGCAGAATTCTCTGTTCTGGCTTCAAATTATCAAGATGAGCTAAATAAAATATCATTATTAATGCAAGTTCTGGTTCTGTGTACATGGTTAATTGTTTTCTGTCAGAACAACCTGTCACAAAAGGTGTAGAGACTCAATAATTTGTCAGCCTTGCCATAACATGCAATTCAATGTCTATCCTATGGCCTGTTTCAAGAGCCTAGGAATCACAAGTGGAGGGAACCAAGATATGCTTCCCAGTTTTGTTGTTAACATGCTGTGAGATTTTTGTTATATACATTTGTTATATACTTTTGTTATATATTTTTCCTCTTCCAATCATCTGTGGCAGTACTCTGTGGACTTGCTACACACTTGGTAGCTTCTGTGTTCCTGTATTCATCTCATGGTAATTGAGGGCTGGTTAGGGTTCCTGACTGTGAAAACCTATTTTTATATATTAAATATCTTGCTTATACAATATCCACTATGTTCTGGGTTAAAAATATTCTATTGTTTACAAAAGTCCTTCAGAAGCTCTCAGACATGTCCAAATTCCTTCCTGGATAGCTTCAAGCACTCAATCTGTAGGAAATATTGCAAGGTTTCAGGCTTATCCTCACTGTCTCCAACACCACACAGACTTAGCTGCAAGGCAAAAATTAGTTTTATAGGTCTACAGACTAAGTTTGGAAATAATAAGTTTGGAAAGAGAAGGTTACAAAGGCAAACAGAAAACACAGTCACAGCTGTTCAGTTGCTTAACTTCTGAATGTCCCCAGGGCTTGTTCCCCTGCACACTTTCTCTGCTTTATACTAGCTTGAATTCCTGTTTCTTATCCAAAAAAATAGACAATATTGATGAATTGCATTTCACATCCACACTGTCATTTCAAGACATGAATGTGCTTGGTGGCTCAGACTTGGAGCCAGATCAACTGGGTATTTACAGGTGACTTCCCAGCTCTGTCACACAGCTACTCAGACAAGAAGCCAACTCTTTATTCCACAATTTGGATTTTTTCCCTTTTTGTAGGACTGCTTGCTCCCTCATTTAAATATGGTATAGAACATCAGTTATAATTAGGTTTTTGTGGTGCTTTTCAACTCAGATTCTTTAGTTTATGCTTCCATTTAAAATATTAAGAAGATTTTGTTACATAAAAGATAATGTAATATTTTAAGTATACATAACATTAATATATTACAGTATAAATATGCATTCTATGTAGATTTTGAATATGAATATATCTGTGTATGTATTCTCACATGTTCTTACATCCCTCATCCAACCTTGACTGCAACATCTGGCTTGCTTTTTACCTTTTTCCTACCACCCTACCATATATTAGGCAGAGATATACTGCCTTGACAACTTATAGTGGTGCTTTTTCAAGAAAACTGGGAAGTCATTGTCATTCCTTTATCTTCACTTTATTGAAAATTTTATCTTCACTTTATCAATGATTGTACCTCATCAACAATTTTAAAACCACTTGTACATAGCCATCTTCATCGTGACTACAGCAGGATGTGCTGGTTGCTTGACTTGAAAATGGATCTTGTAAAATAAGAAGCTGTTTTTCCTTAAAATATTTACCATGATCAAATGTGAAAAGGTAAAGCAAACAGCCTTAAGTTGTGTGGGGTTAGGGAGAAATGATAACTGCAGTTCTTTGTTTTACCAAGTTTACAAAAAGGAAAACTATTTTTCCTCTGAAAGAAGGTATAGCGTACAATGCTTCCAAAGGAAGGCTCATTTTTGTTGTGCTATCCACTTCATTTATTATTCACAAACAACAGAAACTATCCAACACATGAGCCAAAACACAGACTTGAAAGAGGGCCTTTGGCTGCAATTCTTACTGTCCTGTGAAAATCAGCAGGGATATCTCAAGTGTTTAAGCTTTGTGTTTGGAAGGTAAGTCGGATAAAAGTATACTTACTAAAATGTAAAATAACATGAAGCATTTCTTTGCTCCTTTATATTCTTTCTCTTCTGAGGTATGACAAAATGCAAGCTACTCATTCTTTCCTGTGTTTTCAGGTTTTGGTTCTTACTAATTTTATTTTTACTTTGAAAAAAAATTAATTAAAATCTATTTTCATTTTAATTTACTCAATATAATGATTGCCAAAAGATGGTAATTAAACTTTCTAAAAAAAGGATGCAACATGGAGAGGGGTAAATGGCCTTATGAAAGAAAGAATCTCTGAGGCAGTAGGAAAGCTATCATCTTTTCTTAGACCTTATGCACAATCTTCTGTCTCCCATAGCAAGACATTTAGTTGGTGTTTACCCCATTCTTCTGCCCCGTAAGTAAAGATAATACGCTGCTGTCTTTGGTGGATTGTGAAATAAGTGTCTACAAACTCTTGAAACATTGAACAGTGTTCTCCTTTGTGTTGACAGATGATAATAATACCATCTGAGAGAGTCTGATGGTCTATAAACTCAGTTTCCAATTGTATTATTTATAAGAATTTGGTTTTACAAAGGCCTTGTTTAACAAAGGAAGTTCTGATTTCCAGATTTATTTTAAGATGCAGAAATCACTCTTACTGTAGATATAAGCTTCTTTTAGTCTTGAACCTCTCAGGAAAGGTTTTATTTCTTTGGAACCTATGTGCTCTTTCTCTCAAGAACTTAGTCCCTCATCATTGGCATCTGTGGAGGATACAAATTATACCAGTGGTAGCCAAATTGGCATCAGGGTGGTGCACCCTCACAGCTAAGGTGACTTGAGATTCATCCAGGAATGCAGGCTTCTGTAGTCAGTCCTTGCTTCAAGCAGTCCTTAAAAAGAAGAGGGCTGTCTTCCTCTTTATACTTTTTTTTTCTATACCTGCTTTTTACAGCAGGAGGTTTTAAATTGCTAGAGCCAAGCACTTCAATAATTACTTTTTGGAGAATGAGAGTGCATATGGTTATGCAATCTCATTTTCATTTTGAAAATGTTTTTCTTCTTGTTTCTGAAGAACAAGGTGAAAATGATGCTTGCTTATAGTTCAAATTCAATTGTGTAACTGGTTAGGTATTTATTTGAACATCTGTCTTTAACAGCTGATATAGTTCCATTGCTTTGAGCAGAAATCGGTGAGGCGAGAGCAGATAGTGGGGAAGAGACAGAAATTGCTCTCAGGCAACTTGCCACACTAACAAGAAGTCTAGCTGCAGAGGACAGGAGTCGTTGCACTCAAATGGTGGATGCAATGGGATACTTGGAAAGAATCCACTTTAAAAATGCACATTTTTGCAAGCAGAAATAACTCCAGCTACAAGTCATTTGCTGTGAAATAGTTTTCCTTCCCTTCAATATAACATTATGGTGGTGAAGAAATGTCCTGGTAAAGCAAATGAGGTGAGATTTCAATGAGAAACCTGTGTTTCCCTGGCTTGAGGTAGTCTTCCCTGTACCTTGCAGTAGTCCCCTGCCTCCAGGATCCTAACAGACTCAGAATCATAGAACGGTTTGGGGTGGAAGTGACCTCCAAAAGTCATTTAGTCCAACTCCCCTGCAGTCAGCATGAACATCCTCCATTTGATCAGGTTGCTCAAAGCCTCATCAAGCCTGACCTTGAATATCTCTGGGTATGGGGCCTCAGCTACCTCCCCAGGCAAACCATTCCAGTGTTCCACTACTCTCATGGTAAAGAACTCATTCTTAACATCCAACCTACTCTTCTCTTCTCTAATTTCAAACCATTGCCCCTTGTAAGATTGAAAAGAGTTATCAAAATTAGACCACCAGAGGAAAAACAAGTCTTTTCCTGATCTTTATATATATATATATATAAAGCTTATTCATATAGTTTTGTTTTTATGCAGCACCATGATTTTTGAGTTATATTGTCCTTTCTAATTCTTTCAGTGCAGGTCACACATCTTGTTCTCATGTTATGCACAAGAAAAAAAAAAAAAGGACAGAGAAACTGAGAAGAGCTGTTAGGCAGCCTCTCCTGATAAACTAAGCTCAGAGCTCTGTTGCTAATCCAGTTTCAGACAGAGTAACCCTTGTTTGCCTTTGGCTAGGATTAGAGGCTAGATATATGGATCAGGAAAGTGTCATGGGAGGTAAGGAAACACATAAACTAGTAACCAATTAGATCAAATGGAAGAATGCTTTCTCTGTCAGAGGAATGAAGTGAGAACCAAGCTTACAGTCGTGGCTTTTCCTCACAAAAAAAAAAGAAGAACAAAAGTTAGAGTAGATGATGGCCATAAGATCATGAATGTCTGTGGGAAAAGTGGAGTGGGAATGAATCCCAAGGGAACCGGTGGCCTCTCACAGGACTACTAGATTTTTTTCAATAGAAAAAAGCAAGTTAAAAGAGGTTGTTGTACAACTATTCGAGAGAATTTTCTTTCAGAAGTGAAGGACAACACCCCCATGACTGAAAGGATATGCCGTCTGCCAGCCCAGCATCTGCCTTCTGGCAGAATCCCCAGGATCTTAACCTTCAGAAGCCAAAACATCTGAGAGAGAGATAGCATTCCCCACTTAGTAAGATGTCAAGTGTATTTGAACAATAACTGAAGTTTCCTTTTACAGTTCATATAACATAGCTATGCTGTACCAAGGGAAAGGACAGTTTCTCAAAATAAAGCAAATGATACATGAACAGTAAGTAAAATATGCCACGTCATCTCTGTCCAAGCCTGAGAATGTGCCATGCTTTGTTACACAGTGTGGCACATCTCTTTCATCTCATCTGGAAAAAAGCTACTAAAATACAGAGGCAGCAAAATCAGTGTCCTCAAATTCTTATCCTTCAAAAGTACCACAAAAAGAAATGACTTAGCTGACATCTGCTTGGAAAATTTTGGAGCATCTCTCTTATATCAAGTAGCAATATTTCCATTATTTGAAAAGCTACTGTTTGAATCTCAGGGTAAGTTGAAACTAGTAAATTTTATATGCAGCCTTGAAAACTGTGTTTGTGAATGTGTGCCCTCTACACTGCCCTCATGAGACCCCATCTGGAGTACTGTGTCCAGTCCTGGAGTCCCTCTTGCAAGAAAGATCTGGATGTGCTGGAACATGTCCAAAAAAAGGGACACAAGGATGATCAGAGGGCTGGAGCACATCTCCTATAAGGACAGGCTGAGAGAGTTGGGGTTTTTGATTTGGGGAAGAGAAGGCTCTGAGGAGACCTTATTGTGACCTTCCAGTATCTGAAGGGGGCATACAGGGAAGCTGGGGAGTGATGTTTTAGGGTGTTGGGCAGTGGAAACTTAGATTAGATGTTAGGAAGGAGCTCTTCCCCATGAGAGTGGTGAGATGCTGGAACAAGTTGCCCAAAGAGGTGGTAGAAGCCCCATCCCTGAATGTTTTTAAGACCAGGCTGGATGTGGTTCTGGACAACCTGATCTAGTGGAAGGTATCCCTGCCCATGGCAGGGGACTGGAACTAGATGATTCTTGAGGTCCTTTCCAACCCTGACAATTCTGTGATTCTATGTGTATGGTCAAGAGGATAATTAATTGTGCCACTTCTTTTCATCACCCTAGGGTTTCATAATTTTTTTCCATACAATATGATAATAATCTGAGTGGTGAAGATGTAAACTTTTTTAGAGGGAAAAAAAAAAACAACCCAGAAAAAAACCCACAATTAAAGTATGGCTACTAATATACATTCAGCCTGTTATGTGCAACAAAAGAAGTAGTCATTAACCAGAAAGGTATGTGTTAAACAGAAATAAACTGGTTTACTGTCCTGGGAAGCAGATTGGAATTGATTAGAAAATAGATAGTAGGCAGGTGGGAAGTGTATCATTACCTAAAATGCAATTTCATAAGTGTCAAGCACACAGAGCTATCCTACAATACTCTAGCTAGCTCATAGATTGTCCTGAAAAGAGTGGAGTGTCTGCCTACCAGCCCAATATATCTCCTAAGTATCAAAGTTCTCTTGCATCACTTCTTTTGCAAATGCTTGCAGCCTGTAACAAATAATAGTGAGGTGAAATAAACTACTACTGTATTATATTAAATGTACTATATTATGGGTGAAACCCATTATGGGTGAAACCCATAATATAACATATTATATAATATAACATTCCTTGGAATTTCTCACGGAGCTCTTGTTGTTGCTGTTGTTGTTGTTTGGTTTGGGTTTTTGGTGGGGTTTGGGGGTTTTTTGTTTTGGTTTGGTTTGGGGTTTTTGTTTGCTTAGTTTTGGTTTTGCTTAGGGTTTTTTTTTTTCAGTAAAAGGAAGGATAGCAAAGAGCAGAAAACCCCACCAACCATAAAATCTCTAGAAGCAGTGGATTGTATTTGCAGGTAAGTTATTCTAGCACAGAGGGACATCTAAACGTTGCTGGTAAAACTGATGAAACATCTTGAACAGATATTTAGAAATCCACAGTTACAAGGCATAACTGAAGAGGAAAAGAAATATCTGGGAGCCTATTATTTTACCTGAATTTTGCATCTTTCAGTTGATTTAATGAACGGGTAGAGGGATTACATGAATCTTTGCTATATTCCTATGATTGTTGTTTTTAATATCCTGCTATTGTGAAGGAAAAAACATAATCTAAATTTCTGGCTGAATGCTATCCGAAGGCCACAACTGGTAAATGTTGGAGTCTTTTCCTGCTGCTTATTTTTGGTAGACTCCTTTGGCCTAATCACCCACAGAGCTGAGAACTCTCATGAATCCTTCAGATTACATTAGTGATCCTAGACTGATGCAGTTCCAGCATCTAGGGAGTCTCAAGTACAAACTGTTTAGCATACAGCAAGAAAACAACGCCATATGTAAAGGGTATTTATCTGTCCATTTATATGGCTACCTGGCACAGTTAAATGCCATCTTTAGACTACAAAATGCAAATTGCAGTTGTTTGCATGATTGACTTCTTTGAAAAGATTGTATGTGACAGACTTTGTGCTGGAGTATCAATCTTGCCACGTTTATTTGATGGGGTTGTCTCTGAGGCTCTGAGACTTAGCCTCAGAAAGACAAAAAGCTGGTCAAACAGCTGTCCAGATGGCTGCTGCTTTATTGATGACCCACCTCTTGTAGCACAATTCCTCTGTTGCTTTTAAGGAAAGAATCTGAAAGCCCTGTTTTGTTTCCTGTATGATTCCCCCTTAACATTTCTTTTCATCAATCTGGAGAGGGGTATCAAAGAGAGAATCTGAAAGACATATATAACAGGTTTGTCTCTGCAGATGCAGGGGCAGGAGGGAAAGGAGTGCAAGCATTGTGCCCGGGTAATGAGAAATACTGTGATTTCCAAAAGCACTGAAGTGAAGGAAGAACCTTTATGCCATCTGCAGATGTTTTATAACTGATTTGATGTTAATTGACATCCGTGATAGCGAACTCTTTTCTAAATCACTTTCGAAATGAAGCCTGTTCGGCCAGGCACCGCTAGTCGTTAAATATTTGCCTGATGTTTTTTCCTGTTCTTTCAGCCCCCCAGCATCTTTCTAAATCTCTGTTGAATGGGGCCCATCTTCCACAGAATGTGCTAGTGGTAAAAAACAGCCTTCAGCACAGCAGCTCATTAGCAAGAAATGCTAATGGGAGCGGTCAGTCATTTTGGCTGCTTCAGGAGAAATCAAAAGAATTTCAGCTGAATGCTTGCCATGGCCCCTTCAGCAGGATGAGCCAGTGTCTGCGTTAGACACAAACTTCTCCATGCAGCGAGGGGGCTTTAATGGAAGTTTTTAACCTAAAGAAAGAGAGATATATTTATTTGGTTGTTCTTAATGCTATTGCAAGTATTAAGGTGTGGGGCTTATTTTCTGCATCAGCATGGACAAATTCTGTTCCCTTGTTTTCCAGAGTGACTCATCTGAACTTACCCTGCAGTTCTGTTGTTGAAAAGGTTGTGACTATGTACAGACCACGAAAGTTCTTGCCTGAATGACAGGGCTTATGGAAGTGTGAAAAGTATGCACCTAAAAATATTTGTAATATTTGGGGGTTTTATTTTTCAGAAATCAACTCTGATGTCCAAGGGGTTTAAAATCCCTTTTGCTCTAGGGGTTGGAAGAGACCTCCAGAGAGCATCGGGACTTTCAAAACCCACCTGGATGCGTTCCTACGTGATTTGCCCTAGGTGATCCTGCTTTGGCAGCGGGGGTAGGGGGATGGAATTAGACTAAATGATCTCTGGTGGGCCCTTCCAACTACGTCCTGTGATTCTCATGTATTTTACATGACGCCTTCTATTTTGTCAGCTTGGAGTCAGATAAGAGTATGTGTCGTGGTCGCCCCCCAAGTGCCTGGGCACCTTTGCATTCATTACATTTTTCAACGGAATAATAATCATGGAGGAGGGAAAAGGATGGGAAAAGAGCATATCCATGACGTTTCTTTCTCAAAGACAAGCATCTGCTGCTCTCTTGTGGAACTTGCATGGTAGTTACCAGCTCTCTCTGGCTAAAGGTGTCTGGCTTTCTGTTTCAATTGTGTTGCACTGATTACCAAGAAAGATTTAGTGCATCTGAAGTAGCAGATTTTGGGCTGGTTTTTTTTTCTTAGTTTTTGTTTGGGGTGGTGGGTTTTGTTTGTTTTGTGGGTTTGTTTGTTTCTTTGTTTGTTTGGGGTTTTTTTGGGTGTGTGTCTGTGTGTTTTCCAAACTCTCTGACATAAATGCTACTCTTGCCTATTAACTGCCTTTATTGGATTTTTCATTTTGGTGGTCAGCCTCACTTGTTGAGATAACTTTGTGTGCAGATTTTGGAACTAGATTTGTGCTGTTTTACAAAAAAAGCCATGCATGTATTACTGTTGGAGAATTGCCTTTTCTTCTCTTTAGGTGACACTAAAATGCATCTGTAAGTTGATTGTTCACACTTTTAATTAGCCTCAGTGAGAAAAGAAGTGATTAAAAAGAAGCCCCAAAACCTCAAAAGGAACAAGGGGGAAAAAAAATTGAGTATTTATCTTAATGATGTTTGTGTAAAGGGGGTGTGTTGTCCAAATTTCCTTGTGTATCATGAAATAGAGCTGATTGAAATTTTTAGAGTAATCCACATTGCAGAACACAGCACTGTCCAGTCAAACAACAGAGGGGGTCCAGTTGCAGAGCCATCCTCATGGAGCTGAGAAGCAATGAGCTCTTCAAGCAGGACAACTTTGGATTCTGGTATCCTAAGGACATCCTCTAGGTAAGATTCTCTGCTTTCCTAAGAAAATGTGTGTTTGGGGGTGTGGCACTTGCTCTGTCGTTAGGGCACCTCTCTAGCTTGCCATCTATTTCCATTAGAAGACAAGCATTTGAGACTGTGTCCTTCTGTTGGATGCTGTCAAAAAAAATTATTTATGAGTGAATGAGAGCAATTTTTTTCTTTAATTGCCTGGGAAATATATATTACTTCTATTAGTGCCTGAACATGCCCTATTTCTTATGTATTTTACAGCATATTTTATCCACCAAGCATCTTAAAAGAACATACAGGCTAGAGAGTAAATTTCCCCCTTCTGGCTCTACTGCACACATAGAACTTGATCTGTTTCTCAAAAGGCTACTTGAGTTCACTGATGTAACACATACACAACAAAATGCTCAACTGGAGAGAAACACTTCATTCCCCTGATATAAATCCTTGCTACCACCTCTGCTGAGAAAACAATTCTCCTTAGTGTGAGTACTTAGCCCTGTGAGTGCAAACGATTTTGAGGGTAAGTTATGTAAGAGCACCACCATCATTAAACCAGAGAGGCAGTTTTCATTTGCTATTGCTACGTAAGCCCTGTTCAGGAAAGTGAGGTAGGAATGAGACCTTTGGAGCACTCCAACCCTTGGAGGAGTACAGCCCATTTTCAAAGGGGAGTAAGAAAGGTGCTAGAGAGATCTTCAGTGCAAAATATGCTTCTATGACAAATTACTGTGGTTGTTAGTGTGCTATAAGTGCAGTCTCTAGCTCCCTGCAAACCAGCTCCTCCATGAAGCCAAGCCTTATGTTCTCTTGCTTGCAGACAGGATATTCTCCAGTGGAAAGAGGGAGTCTAAAGAATCAAATCATAATCATCATGCTTTTGTGAGTCCTGTGAAACAGTGAGAGGTACAAAGGAAAAGCAAGTAGGTTTTGAGTGTACAATATTTCAGGAGAGATTGGGAGAGGGTGTTTCTACAATATTCTATTATGTCTTCTCTTTAGAGAGATGCTAAGCCAGTGCCAAAGAAGTAGTTTCCTCAAGTGCTATTTGTTCACAGGGTGGATTAGGAGCTGACAAGCCGACCATCAGAACAGCTTCTTTGTCCTTGGAGCTCCAGGTGGTTTAACAGCGTAGAGGAGTTACATGTTTTTACCAGAATGACTGTTCATTCCTTTTTAGATGGCTTTTCAGCCTTTCCCAGCAACATTTCAAGGGCTTTTAAAGGGAAGGGGAGGAAAAGAAAAAAAAAAAAGGGGGGGGGGGGGGGGGGGGGAGGGGAGCAGGAAAAAAAAAAAAAAGACTGTATATAAGGGGAGGGGTTTGGGGAGGGGAGAATAAGGTAATACAAGGTGTACACATGATGTGAAAAAGGTCTCTCTTGCTTTGTCTAGAAATACATTCACCCAGAGAAATCTCAAAGGTAGAAGTAGTATCAGAATTCATGCTACCTAAATAAGAACCATGGCAGAGTTATGGCTATGATCAGCTTTTCTAGAAGCAGGATTAAGATGGCTATACTGCAGCCCATGCCTTTTCTGAAAGCATATTTAAGGATGCATACAGAAATATTAAAATCATGCTTAAGAGGTTTATAAGTTGGGTGGTGTTGGTTGGTGGTTATTTATGTGTGTGTGTTTTCTTTTTAACATGACTTTTTCTTTTTTATTGGTTTTAACAGAATGTTTGAAAGCTCAGCCCTTTATGACAGGTAAAGATAATCTGATAATTACCTAATGAAGACAGCAAATAGCATTGTTGGCATTCATAATTATGGTCTAATTTAATCCATCACTCTGCTTGTAAAATACAGCTTTTTCATTCACTTCTCCAACTGAGTTAGCTGTGCTTTATGTGGTGGGAGGATTAAACCTTCACACTACCACAGCACCTTATGAAATAATTAAGCAAAGCCCATCGCTAGTTAAGCAAGTAGTGGAAAGGGATAGTAATACAGAAAAGCAACTGCACGTATTCTCTATTGCCTACTTGGGGGTGGGCAAAATGCTGACTTCCATAGGTAGCAGTTGTACTGTTAGCTTTTCAGACAAGAAGTAGGGAGGAGAAACTGGTGCACGTTGTACAAATTGGGCTAAAAAACCTCTAGTCCATTAATTCTCAGAACTGTATTGACTTGGCTGAAGTCTGGGGACTGTTGGGATAAGCCAGAGAACGGCACTGGCCACCCTGATTTTCCAATAAAACTATGCTGACAATTCATCCAAAGAGGGAAAAGTATCCACATGCAGGATGTAATAGAGTCATTGTCTGTGTGTACCACTCCTAGGAGAAAAAGCCAGCTATGATGTTTGATGGAAACTAAGGCCCTTGCTTTGAAGGTTTATTGTTATGTGTATAGCAAATGGCTGTGCCCAAGCTGCCTTCCTACACAGCTCATCCTCTTTGCTGAGCTTCTGTCAGGAGCAAGAGTGACAAAATCTCTGCAGACCTCAGTTGCTGCAAGAAATCTCCTCCCTTTACAAGACTGGTCTTTTAAATTGGGATTCACTCTTGTCTTTCCAATTCAGTTTTCCAAAAATGTTTGGTAAGTTTGTTAAACTGCTGGTCCTTATTCCTTTAGTCCATTTGTTTGCAGAAACTCCTCATTAGTGCACATGTTTGTGCCTGCTCTTCATTGCTAGCCTGAATTGTGCTGTGCTTTGTACCATCTCTTCAGAAAAATTGACTTGTTTCCTTCTATCTTATGACTTTACATCCATCTCCTCTTAAAAGTTTATTCACAGTCCTGTAGCCTTTCTTTGAGGTTGTTGTGTGTTCACTAGACTTTTACTATTTGTGCTCATCTCATTTCAGAAGGAGGTCTGATTTACATTCCAACATTTCTAGGGGTGTTGAAGCAGCAATTAAGAGCACAAAGGGTGAGGGCAGTGGCAGCTAAAGCTGGAGAAAACCTTGGTAGAGCAGTGGTTTGCCAGATGTACTACAGTGGATGGGGCAACGCTATATTCAAGGACATATAAATGAAAGGAGGAACAAAAAAGAGGGATTTTTTTGTTTCTTATGGGACTTTCTCAGTGCACTAATCCATGCTTCTAAGCCTCCAGATTTTATTTCTGCATTTGCCACCAAAATAAAAACCCAAAACAAAAAAAACCAACCAAACAACAACAACAAAAAACAAAAAACAGCAACAACAAAATCCCAAACAAACCATGGAAAAAAACAAAATCACAAACCCCACCAAAACATCTTGGCAGAACTTACAGGATATTTCTCTCCCAAAATCTGACTATATGTTTATTTTCGAAGAAACCGTTGATTTGCTGTGTTCAGGTTTGCACAGTGCAATAGAACGAGCAGAAAGCCCAGTTTGCCCCTTCTGCTGGTAAGGAGCAGGCTGAGGCTGAGTGCTGTGGCCAGAGTGCCACCTCGTGGATCTCGGAGGCTAACGCTGTGCGTAGTTTGCAGTGATGTACACTGGACAAGAAGCTGACAGTATAAAGAAACGCAAGATTTGCTTACGGTTGAATTCTGTTTCATTTTGCAGACGCTAGCACTGTCATTAAGAAGCTGCTGGCTGGTACCTTGCTACATTTCTCTCCCCTCCTTGCTCCCACACTGGCTTCCCCTCCTTGCCCCCACACTGGCTTCCCCTCCTTGCCCCCACACTGGCTTCCCCTCCTTGCCCCCACACTGGCTTCCCCTCCTTGCCCCCACACTGGCTTCCCCTCCTTGCCCCCACACTGGCTTCCCCTCCTTGCCCCCACACTGGCTTCCCCCGCCGCCCGCATCCTGCCTTCCATAGTTAGCGCTGTAGGGCTGTCATCTTACTATAGCATCATCCCTGTATCAGTAAGGGGATAGTTCCCCAGAGAGCGAGAGCAAGGCACTGTCCTGTTCTTGGTAGACCTCCAGCAGAAGCCCGCAATTGTAAAAACCCAGATAATGTGGCTAGGTGGGGAGGTCAGGTCAGACTGGAGGGGTCTCTTGCCAGGAAAACAATTAAGAGACCATTTTGTCTCATCCAAATTATTCATCACCCAGACTTAGTAACAAATACAGAGTAGGGCTTTTTTTGGATGCAGCCATGGTGTTTTCATAACAGAAGCCTCAATATTTTTCAGGGATGGAGGCCCTCTGATAACCAAATGCGAACTATTTGCATTACATTACCTTTTTTTGTTTTGTTGTGGTTTTTTTTACTTCTCAAAACACATAAGTTCTCACTGGCTAGAGTCTTACGAATTTTGTATGTTCTTTTTATTATTTGCTGCTAGATACTTTTCTCTCCTCCCACTTAAGTCCACTGCAACTTTCAGCACCAGCACTGCTAGGCCTAGCCAGCTTGGCAATGTTTATCTCAGCAGCTATTTACTATTGCTTCTGAGGGCCGTTGGAGACACTTTGCTTGTTTGACAGCTGCTTTGTAGTCAATCAAAAAGAGATGTAATCTAATTCTAGTGTTCTCCCCAGAGAAATCCTTTGAAAGCACTGTTATGAAGTGGGAATCACATGGACAACAGAAAGAGGCAGAGGACAGGATAGACAATTCATTTGTGCAGTTTTCATCCAAATGTGTGCCTTGCACATTATCAGTGTGTTCAGTACAGGAGCTCTCATGCCTGTCTGTCGCTGAGGAAGGAATTGGAAATAGCTGCTGTGCTGTTGCAGGAACACTGGCATAAAGAAAGGGTAACAAAAGCCCTGGCAATGATTTTAATAATTGTGGATTCCATATGTAAAAACAGGGCAGGAGTTAATTTTCTAAATATCAAAGTATGTCCTGTATGTGTTTGTTTTTTTTTTTTGTTGCAGGTCCATATTAGCTTCCCTAGGTCTAGCCTCGAGACCCAAAATTCGTCCTCCCAGGACAGCACAATGACCACTTCATAGATCTCACTGCTTGTCCCAGGGGAGGTTGTTCTGTGTTCTTCATGTTAACTTGGTACATGTGAAGCTTTTGAATGCATCAAGATGAAGGTGCCAGTCTCTTTTCAGTGGTACCCAGTGATAGGACAAGGAATACTGGGTATAAGCCAGAACACAGCAAGTTCCACCTCAACAGGAGGATGCATGTCTTTATGGTGAGTGTGACAGAGCACTGGAACAGGCTGCCCAGAGAGGTTGTGGAATCTCCTCTGGAGACTTTCAAAACCTCCCTGTGTGGCCTGTGTTCCTGTGTGGCCTGACCTAGTTGATCCTGCTTTGGCAGGAGAGTTGGACATGATGATCTCCAGAGGTCCCTTCTACTCCCCAACACTGTGATTCTGTGATCACTCTAACTTGTGCTGCTCTTTCATAACAGAAAGTTGTTCTTTCATAATAGAAAGAATTGTTACTTTTCTTGGTGGTGATTGTGTTTTCATTTCTGAGAGATACCATCTGAGTTCTATGAAAGTAAGTGCCTTTGAGAATCCACTGGCTTTCACATATCCTAGTTCAGGCAATACAAACTCAAAAGCTGTCTAAGGTTTTGGTCCTAGGAGTATGTCTTGGCTCAGTGCTACTGTGATTAGGTACCTAGTACCCTGTTTGCAGCTGCTTGTATATCCCTTTATCATTTATTAGTGGTATTAGTAATATTGTTTACATACATGGTCTCCTAGAAATGGATGTTGGACATACACAGACTGAAAACGTCTTATGTACGTAGAAAGGCTTCTGATAAAGCAGTTTGTTCTTCCTCTTTGGTCTTATTCCAGTGTTCTAAGACATACATATGCAAAGAGATCAGCTTTAAACTCTAAGCAAATTCTTCAGGAGTCCAGAGTTTGTAGTAATTAACACTTGGAAAATTCTGTGAAGTTTTTCACTCTTCATATTTTGATGTGCAAAGACTAATGTTTGTACTAAAATCTCTGCTAGAGCTTGATTGATTTAATTTGCACCTCTATTTGATTAATCTCTTTTCTTGGATTGTCAGGGTTTTTTTCAGCAGTTACAGTTCTTTGCTCTTAATCTAACATCTTTGATGTTCCACTTTGGTTCAAAGAAATGACAGTTGAATGGTTGTGTTTGAAAAGGTGCTATTCCTGTTAAATGATGAAGTCATTCTGGTTCAGTTTGTTCACTGATAGGTCTTGTTTGGGCTAATTGGTTTGATGACATGTAAAAGTGTCTGGAAGACATCACGGAAGTGGTAGGAAAAAAGTATGCCCCCAATTTGTCTTAGTGTTCTGGTAAAGTTTTCTGAAGTTTCTCTTTCTTTTTAGAGCTGTAAACATCAGAAGGAGGCTTTATTAAATTGCTTTTACCTCAGACTACAGGGAGCTTTAAGGGAAAAGGGAAAAATGTTTGAAACTGTTGAGTCTTTGTTCTTTTTCTAAGGCAAGAGAGAGAGAGTCCACAAAATGGGATTTTAATAACTGGGCTTATTACCCTCACAGCAGTCAAAAAACCAGGGGTACCTGAATTTACTGAACTGGTTACAAGGACACTGAGCAATTCCATACATTGTATACTTGAAAAAACACATTGAGGTATAAATATGCTATAGTCAAAATGTTAATCAGTCCTTTAGAATATGTCTAGGATGTCAAAGATGATATTCACAGACTTTCTCTATTTTGTAGGCTTTTAAGTATCACAGTGACATCTGGAAGTGTAGATGCATTCCTCAGATTACCCAAGTCAATAACATCATCCTCTGGAGCCCTTGTGGGTCCACCTCTGGTAATGATGAACCGTGACTAGGGTGTCTTCATCAACTCTGAAAACAACCAGCATGGGACATTTACATTAACAGAGTTGCATTTCACCATTCTCTCTGCTTTAACTGTCACCACCAAAAAACTCCTCAGTGCCCAGACAAGCTCTGAGGATGCTGCTTTGTAATAGCTGGGCTGTACCTCCATGAAGGCACGGCCTGGGAAAGTTCTGACTGCCACAGGGTGAGCTGTCCTTTAGATTCACTCCATGGCCACTTCATTTAGGAGGTGGTGTGTGAATGTAAGGACAAATTTTCCCCAAGGGTGAGGAGGAGAGCAAGGACATTAACAGTATGTGTCACCATATGGACATGCCAAGGAGGGTGTGGCTCACTTGCTAAACAAGTATTTTAAAAACGACTATTAATGGTGCTAATGAAATCAGCCACAGCAGAGCTTCTATCGCCGTGATTTTTCTATTTATCCCCTTGTAATTGAAATAAATGCTTCATTTGTTGCCTTTTACATGAAGCAGTTGTCAGGGTACCATGGTATTCTCAGCAGACTTTGTGTTGCAGTCACAACTGATGAATCTGAAATTCTCTAGTATTGCCTCTGGGAGGAGATGGTTGTGGTTCTTTGCACCAGTCTGTCCGTGTTTTGTGAACACTCTCATTTCTTCCTGCTTTTCATTGTTTCTCCTTGAACAACCAAGAAAAACATGCAACCTTGAGAGTTCTCCGGACCAAGCTTTCTGCCTGGGTGTCTTTCCTTGCTGCACAATCCCATAATGCTGTTGCAGCTCTCTGCTTTTCATAGTGCAGTATTTGCTGGAATTTCTAGTGCAAGCTGTAAGACCAAAGCAGATACCATGAAGAAGTCAATTTTCTGCTGCTTCCTTTCTCATATCATCTATCCTCCTGAATCATTTAAGGTGGTCTCAACCTGGCGTTGCTGTGGTAGCTTTAGTGATTTGCCAGGTAGCTGAGCAACAATTTTTTCTAACTTTTATTTATGAAACAGAAAAAAATAATCTTCCATAATTAATGAGTTTAGTGCTAGAAAGTTTTGTAAAGCTTCTATGGTTACATAAATGTCTTCTCTGCTAGTTTAGCAGGATTCAGGCTGAACAGTCAGGATCTTTTCATCCTTGATGCAGTGAATGTAGCATCTTTTCCATCCTTTGAGACACTTGCCATTTATTACATGCTTTCAGCATATTTGTGTTGCTGCTCTGGCCCTCTGCTTTGCAAATAAGTAAAACAGCTTTCCCCTAAATTTTTACCCTTTTCCTACTGATGCAATAGCTTATAAATTACTCCAGTGTTGTGGTTGTAGTTTATTTCCTGTAGGCTCACACAATTCTGCTCCATACCACTGTATGCCTGTATAGGTCTTGGTGCTCAAGTACTGTCTCTTTACCCTGTTCTTACCAGACTGCAGGGAAATTGTTTTGAGATCCAAGACTTAGTGGGCCTCTTCTGTAGCTACAGACTTTATTGTTCTTCAAGGTACTGTTTACCTTGCCAAGGGGTCCAACACAAGAGAATCCCTAGAATTAAAGAGGGTTTGGGGAAGCCACACAGGCCATGGTTATAGATGGTATGAAGGTGAAACCAAATCCAGCATTTTTTTTTTCATCTTGTAGCATTATGATGCTTTTCTGTGGAGAAGAAACAGCTCCTCAGCATTTTCTGTTGAAATATCGTGAATTAGATATTTGTTTTGCCAGAAAAGCCATCCTGATAGGGTTGTATGCTCCTATAATGAAGACTACAAAAATTTACATCACCCTCTTATATGAAGATGAGATTCTACAACTGGAAAATTGACAGTATGCTGGCTGAATCTGTTAGCATACTTTTTAGTGCATCAGCTTCTCCATCCCAGAAACATATGCTTGCAATAAAACCAGTGTACAGTGTGTGAATAGCCTGCTCTAATGCCAGAAAAGTGAAGCGAATTCAAATAAGCTCTATGAAGTCATCTAACATGGCAGTAAATGTCATGAGGTAAAATTGCTTGGATGCAAACTGGCAACAAGGGAAATACTATGTGGCAAGATCATGCCTTTCCCCCCCAAATCTTTCAGCCAACAGATTAGAAGCTCATTTGAAAAGTCAGTTTAATTTGATATACTGATGTGGAGATGACAACTTGGACAGCATTTAACTCTCAGTAAGTAAATCTTGTAAAAGCAAAGTCCAAAATTTTCAGTGGTTGGATGCAGCCATTTCACAATATTATTTAATTGTGACACATAAAAATCTGAGAGTGATAAGTTAATGCCCTTGAGCAGTGTCTTCACTGTGGTTTAGGTCCATTTTACAAGTAGTCATTAAATATGCTTTTGTTTGAGGTTGACCTCTTTGGTCAGAGTGAACCTAGCAATTGGTTATGTGCACGATATACCAAATACAGATAAGTTGACAGAAAGTCTTCATTGAAATACTTTTTGGCTTTTAAAATAGGGGAAAGTTTATTTTTCCCTTTTTACTTTATTATTTTTCCACTCAGCTTACTAGCTGCAGTAAGGGCAGGGTGTGTGTGTGTTTTCTTCCCTCGTCTTTGATTAACTAATTGGTTTTATATCACCATTTTTAATATTTTTCTAGTCACCAGAAGTTCCGCCTGGCCTACTTGTGCATGTGAGTCACTATCTTCACCAGTTCTTTGGTGAGTTATAGTCAAAGTTGCTGTTTGGCTATTTGCTATCACAAATGTAAGCTAGTTTGAAATAATTGTACTATGTTCCTGAGGGAGAGAAGCCTCACAGCACATGCTTTATGCCTTTGATCATAAGAGATTTTGCTGTGGCTCATTGCTTTATAACATATTTTCCCTTGCTCTTTTTTGTCCCCAAATGCTATCTTGCAGTGTTTTGCAGTTAATCTTAGCTACTTTTTAGTTGACTCCAGGCATTTCCCCCCTCCCCCACTTGCTCATAATTTTACTACTTTCAGTAACTAACCCATAGGCTCCTTACCTTGTCTGCTCAGTCACATTTATTTATTATTTTAGCATCAGCAAGATCTGTGTCCTTACTGAACAGTATTTTAGCTCACTGATATATTAGGCAGACAAAATTAGTTCAGCTAGTTACCCCTGTGACACATCATTTGCCATTGTGACAGAGACAAAAAACTTGATTATGGTAGTAAGTCCTTTAAATATTTCCTACCTTATGTATTATTACTTTTTCTTTTTCTGTCATCACATTTACATTGGTAAATTCAGGATTTTTGGTTTGGTTGTGAATTAAAAGATCCAACAAAACAAGTGTGAATTTCGCCATTAAAAATAGCAAGATATGCCCTTAAGTAATGACAACCTTTGCTTTAATTTCTACACATTACTCACAGTATCACAGTATAACTTAGGTTGGAAAGGACCTCGAGGATCATTGAGTCCAACCTATCAACACAGACTCCATAACTAGACCATGGCACCAAGTGCCACGTCCAATCTCCTTTTGAACACCTCCAGGGATGACGACTCAACCACCTCCCTGGGCAGCCCATTCCAATGACGAATGACTCGCTCGGTGAAGAACTTCCTCCTCACCTCGAGTCTAAACCTCCCCTGGCACAGCTTGAGACTGTGTCCCCTTGTTCTGGTGCTGGTTGCCTGGGAGAAGAGGCCAACCCCTTCCCTTCAGGTAGTTGTAGAGGGCAATGAGGTCACCCCTGAGCCTCCTCTTCTCCAGGCTAAACAATCCCAGCTCCCTCAGCCTCTCCTCATAAGGATTGTGCTCAAGGCCTCTCACCAGCCTTGTTGCCCTTCTCTGGACACATTCAAGTGTCTCGATGTCCTTCTTAAACTGAGGGGCCCAGAACTGGACACAGTACTCAAGGTGCGGCCTAACCAAAGCAGAGTACAGGGGCACTATGACCTCCCTGCTCCTGCTGGCCACACTATTCCTAATGCAGGCCAGGATGCCATTGGCCCTCTTGGCCACCTGGGCACACTGCAGGCTCATATTCAGGTGGCTGTCAATCAGCACCCCCAGGTCCCTCTCTGTTTGGGAGCTCTCCAGCCACTCCGACCCCAGCCTGTAGCTCTGCACGGGATTGCCGTAGCCAAAGTGCAGCACTCAGCACTTGGACTTGTTGAATGACATCCCATTGGACTCTGCCCATCTGTCCAGTCGGTCGAGGTCCCTCTGCAGAGCCTTTCTACCCTCTAACTGACTACCATCTGCTCCTAACTTGGTGTGATCTGCAAACTTGCTGATGACTGACTCGACACCCTCATCCAGATCATCAATGAAGATGTTAAAGAGGACGGGGCCCAGCACTGATCCCTGGGGGATGCCACTCTATTTAAAGCCAGATTTAAAGTCAGAGTGTGTCTAGCTTTCAAAGTTTTCTTTATTTTATTTTTATTTTTTAGACTTTGGTATACTAAGGAGAGGATTACTGCTTCAATATTCATATAACAAAAAATCATCTATCCTTTTTCCTCACTCATCTGCCCCAGCATTCTCTCTGCTACTGCAGAGCTGTCTTACTTAAAATCATGCCTGTGGGCACAGAGGAAGCTCATCTTTCTTTTACATAAGTAAAGCTAAAAGTTATTGTTAGTATAACTGCATGCAAAACAGTCTAACCAAAATTAATCCAAATCTAATTGTTTAAAAGAGAATAATATTGCAGTTAAGTGTTACACACACAGAGACACACATCCTATGGTCTACTTCTTCTCCCAACATCAGGCTCACATCTCCACTGTTCTGACAGATGCTGAGCTTAACGGTTTCATGCTGGTGGCAGTTGTGAGCTGCTATGGTGAATTGTCAGCATCTGGGCTCTACTGTCACAGATATGATGCTCACGTTGATGGTTTCTTCTTCCTCATTCTGTGATCAACCTGTGGTAATTTTTAAATGTCTGCCAATACCCTTTAACATCTTTTCTCCATCTTCATTGATCTGCAGTTCCATGCTACACTCAAATGTACTGTATATGGTGTCTTTTATGTATAATAGATACTATTTCTTTGTTTTCTTCGTTACCCCTAAACCCAGTCCTGTCCAGCTCCTAACCTGCATTTCTTTAACTGAACATGGGTGACCTTAGCCATGGGGTGTCCAGTGCCAGGCTGTGCCCCTTCCTACTGCTTCGCTGCATCATGTCTTCACTGTTCAAGGGCTCTGCTGCTGTACCAGGCCCATCTCTCCCTGGATCACATCATCATCTTTGAGTCACAAACACTATTCTGCATAGAATAACTGCCTATTACTGCTGTCTATGTAAAACTATGGTTGTGCTATCAGAAGATAAACAAAAGAAAAAAAACCAATGCAGACAGCTGGCATCATTCCTGCTATCCTTCCTGCTATTCCAACCTGTTTTCCTTTGTTGTTGCTCTTATTAGGATGTGCTTTAGCTGCTTCAGAAGACTTTCCAGGATGAAACATGGACTTAAAAAGCTTTTAACAGTGTAAATTATTTATATTTATGAGATGCACCTGGACAAGCTCAAGAAGTGGGCCTCTGTGATCCTCATAAGGTTCAACAAAGCCAAGTGTAAGGTCCTACACCTATGTTAGAGCAATCCTCAGCATCAATGCAGGCTGGAAGATGAAGGGATTGAGAACAGAAAGCTTTATGATCTCTATGAAATTGTTTTACCTAAAGACAATTTTTGATATGTGGCAGTAAGTATTTTTGATAAGAAAAGTATGAAGTATTCTCAAAAAAGTCATTGTACTGCCATTTCATTGATCTAAGGTGGCAGATGGCAGTCTTGTCATCTGCACAACCACCTCGTTTCAAAGAGAATGCCTTACCAGAGACAGGGTATAGCAATTTTTAATGTGAATAATGTTTTGCCTTTCTGAAAAGGCCCATTTATAATTTGGGGACCATTAGACTTCTGTCCCAGCTTCTTTAGCACTGTAATTCTGCTACAGGCTTGAAAAGCCACTTTGAGATTGACAATTAACTTCTCACTTGGGCTACAAAGCTTCCTTTTAGATTTCTGTAAAACTGAACAAATGATTGCTACTAATGTTTTTCTCATCAACTAGTAAGTGAAGGCTATTTAAAGCAGAAATGTAGGATTTAGCTCCAGCTGCTGTTCTAATGTTGCAGAAAGCTTTTGCTGCAGTTCATTAAATCCATCTTCAGGCAGTCACAAGACTGCCAGCTAATTATTTTTTTTCTTTCCTCAGCTGAGTGAAACCTGGTGTCACCAATTTCCACGCCGAAAATGGAGCTACAGAATTCTTTATTCTTGGAGACTGAAGAAGCAGAGCAGTGAGGTAGATACCAGAATAACCCTTAAAATAACAGGCAACACTGAGCCAGTGAAGCTTTATTTCCCCAACAGTTTGTCAGATGATTCTGGGAGTCAAGCTTTGTTCAGGACATTGGTTCTTTATTAGTAGGTCATGTGGCCAGCATTAATAACTGATAGTTTATGTTTTGGGGGACCAGAATTAGTAACTGGTAGTTAGTTTTGGGGGCTAAGAAGCCAATCAGTGCCTAATAGAGTGTGTTTGAGGCATGACTCCAGAAAGAACTGATCCTTGCAGAAGCAGTGAGTGAGGGAAGGTAACAAAGGCCTTCATGGCCACCATGGAGATGGGGGTTGCATGGGTTCAAACCCCTGGTTGGGAAAGAGCAGAGGAGAGGCTTGGGTATGTGGGGGCTCTAGTCTCTGGTATGTATATGTGCACTTTAGTCTATATTTCAGTGGTTCACATTAAATTAAGTGATGAAAATTTCCTTCATTTTGCAGAATATCACAATTAAAAATGAGAGCCAAAGCTGAAATAGACACATGTGGAGATTCCTGTCCTGACTTAAGTATGGATTATTCACCTGAACTTGGCTCTGTTACTGCATGTATGATACTACACATCAGCCCTGGTTTGAGCTACAACAGAGCAGTGTTGTTTAGTTTTCATCTCAGTCTCTTCTCAGTTAACTGCTTTTTCTGAAGGTAATGGCAAGTTTTTGCAGGCAGTGTCTGCTCCTAGAAGTGATAGCTCTTGATGTTTAAATTTATATGTGTTTATAGCAACATGGAGCTGCTCATGGGATTAGGAGCTTTTGGCTGACTTTTGTGGGGATTTTCTCTTCAGAGATTTGACAGAGATAATTTTCAATCTGCTCCACCAAGTTTTCATCCCAGAATTCTTGGGAAAATAACAGATCTTGAAGATTCCAACTTCTTTTAATGCTTTCTTATTGTCATATGAGAGTCAGCTTTCCAAAGAAGGAGTTCTCTGTTCTGCTATAATTGTACACAGTCTTTACTAAGATTTTACAGTGAAAAGTAACACCAAATGTGTGTAATAAGGGAAAGCAATGTAAAGCAATAGAATGTTTGATTGAATCTGAAATATGTAGAATTAGGTATCTTCAAGTTTTGCTTGCCTGAAGAAAGGAAACAAATTATTTCAGCCTCAACATTCAGACTTGAGGTATGTATATTTTGCTTTCAAAAGCACATCTTCAAATACCTGTAAGGTGTCAACTAGTAACTATTGTTGTCTATGATCTTAAGAGTGAGACAACACATGAAAGTGAATTAAGGCTATGACAGCAAATCAGAAACGTTCAAGGTAAGGATGAAATCTGGCATTTGTTTCAAGCATCAAGACAGAATGGGAGCAGAGGAAGAAAGTTAAGGGAATCAAGATAGGAACATAAAAACAAGACACAGGATGTCACCCTTTGTTTTTCTGTGATAACTTCTTTTGTTATTTTTCTGTGCTACAAGTTGTGAAAAAAAAAAAAGAAAAGTTTGGATTCAGTTTGGGAGAGGTTTTTGTAGGATGTCATTAGGCACATTAACACTAATCTGAGTGTACTGGACAGCCAGCTGCTGTGAATATGCATTCACAGAACTATTAATTAAATGCTGGTCATGGGCTCATATATTGATATTATTTCCATATATGTGTCTCAACGAGCAGCACTGGGAAGAACTAAAAAGTTGAGAGTTAAATCACATGAGATGTAAATCTGACATTCACAGGTAAGAAAGGGTTGCTAAGACTTGCTTCCAAACCCTACACTAAGAATGTGTGAGAGTGATGAGACAGTGGAACAGGTTACCAAGAGAGGTGGTAGAAGCTCCATGCCTGACAGCACAGTCAGGTTGCATGGGGCTGTGAGCAACTTTATAAAGATGTCACTGTGTACTGCAAGGGGGTTGGACTAGATGACCTCTAAAGGTTCCTTCCAAGCCAAACCATGCTATGATCTAAAAACTTCCTCTATTAAATTGCAGGTGGGGAGACAAGTCCAACATTTTTGTTATTTTACTGTGGATTCCAGCAGGAGGAAACAGGTAGGAAGGATTCTGAAAATCCTGTAATGATTCTATAATCAAAGTTGTGTCCTCTCAAAATAGGCTTTAAACCTTTCAAGGGTTAGCCTGGAAGGGTTACTGGGGAGGTAATAGCTACCATAATTGGACCCCCCTCCTCCCATGAACTGGTGTGTAAATATATTACAGAAATGGATGTGAAAAAAATCAAGTTTTGGAGAGCACAGAGACAGAACAGGAACAGTTATGGGGAAAAAAAGTGTAAAGTCATTTTTTTCTCAGGTAACCAAGAACAAAATGATTCCTGGAAAAAAAAAATAAAGTGAATTTAGTAATGTTTATTCAACAACTGGAATGGAAATGACACCTTTATTGATTATATTGGGCATGTTTGGTGGATTTTTTTTGGAGGGGGGAGGTTTTGCTTTCTGCTCCTTCTTGTATAGGGCCAGGCACAGATTCATTTTCACTGTGTGAACAGATGTCTTCTGTTGAGATATTGATCCACGCCCTTATTGTCCACAAATGGAGTGTTGTTTTTCTGAACTAAAAATGGTAATTAAAAGGTAAACTGACATTTAACTTAAATGATTTATTAAAAACATAAATGATTCATTGCATTTATCGGCTATTTATCAATTAAATATTCATTGTAAACATCTGTGTCAACAAAAACTGTGGCAACAGCCTTTCACAGTGACCATCATATCAGAAAGTATTTTTCATTCCTCTTGAGGAGAAATACTACTTTTTAACAAGAATGTGTTTCTCTTTTTCTGAAAGAAATTAGCACTATTTAAAAGGTTGTCATATTATAGGGCTCTGGCTTTTACTGTTACTTGGAATGGGCTGCCTGGGGAGGTGGTGGAGTCACCATCATTGGAGGTGTTCAGGAGGAGACTTGGTGGGGTGCTTGGTGCCATGGTTTAGTTGTTTAGGTGGGTTGGATTGGTTGATGGGTTGGACGTGATGATCTTGAAGGTCTCTTCCAAGCTGGTTTATTATTCTATTCTATTCTATTCTATTCTATTCTATTCTATTCTATTCTATTCTATTCTATTCTATTCTATTCTATTCTATTCTATTCTATTCTATTCTATTCTATTCTATTCTATTCTATTCCATTCCATTCCATTCCATTCCATTCCATTCCATTCCATTCCATTCCATTCCATTCCATTCCATTCTCTCAGCACATAATACCACATCTATTATAAAGAAAAGGAAAGGAAAAAGCAAAGATGCCACGAAATGATTTTGAGTTTATATTTATTGTCAGCAATACATCAGTTATGTAAAAATAACCCCAGATGAAAATGTAAGACTTGTTACATTTTCATGTCATCTGTATTAACCGAATAAAGCTTAGTGACAATATACACAAATTTGCAGTAGTTGTACGTAAACATTTTGTGCATTAAAAAAAAGGGAAATGTACATAATTTAAAAAATAAAAATGCATTACACAATTTACAAATTAATATCAACTCAAGAAAAAAAAAAAACCAAAAAGGTAAACATTCCTCAGACAGCTGCCTCCTTGTTCTACAAAATAAATATTCAAGTAAATTAAGTTAGGCAAAATAAAGTCTTAACTTTGGGTGAGCACAATTTACATGAAGGTAAAAAGACAGATTTCCATTTCATTCAAGGTATATTTTACAGTGATTTATACACAAGAGGTTTTTTTTTTGTTTTAATTGGTCTCTCCAGGTTGCAGTATTGGAAAACAAACTTCTTTATATTTTGGCAGAAGGAAAGGGGTTTCAAAATGGGTGCTTTATACCACATATAAATAAACTTGTGCAGATGCATCAAAGTTTTGAAAAGGAACTGCTCCAGGACTCAAAGCAGACACAGTAATCTAGAAACTACAGGTTTAAAAAGGAAAACACAAACCACCACATCGACAGGAGAATATCTACTTTTGCTATTTTCTGCATGTTTTATTTGATCACTGGAAACATTACTTTCACAAACTAACAATCTATGGTAGTGGCTGCTTTAGGCACTGGATTTGTAGAAGCACTCTGATTTTATAAAGCAAATCGCTTTTCATTCTTTACGGATAATTCACCTATGATTTTATTTCAGTGCTAAAGGGCTTAATGACCCTTGCAACATTTTAACTTTACATAAAGTTTCAGCCCTCTTTATAGCCTAGTATTTATTTTTTTCCTTGATAATTAGGGAAGCCATTTTGGCTTCAAATTTCTGTGCACTTTGCTCATAAAAATAAAAAATAAATTAAAAAAAATGACTCTAGGTTTTCAAATGCAGCACTAGTATGATGCAGATGTGCACCAGCAAAAGTCACTGACCAGATATAAAAATGTAACACACACTAAAACACTTGTGTGGATTGCAAAGGCCAACCGTACTTTAAAAGGCCCTCCTATTTCTTTCTTCATTTGTCCATTTTATATAGTGAGAATAAAGAGATGACAAACCTTTTAACTTCAAGTTATTAAATTCTTACGATTTAGGACTTAAAAATCCTCAAGGCAGGAAACTAGGCAACAGCTCCTGCTAAGACCAGCCAATATAATGAATAAAGATGACCATTACCAGTGTAAGAAACCCTGTTCCCTCAATTGCCTATTGGCCCAACACTATTTGACAACAGAGAGTTCTAAAAGTACAGAAACTGTGATTAAGCTTTATATCTCCACATGACAGTTATCATTCTTTATAACTTTTCCATGTTGCTTTTTGTATGTCTGACAAAATAGGAATCAGCTAGTTTTTTCTTGTTTTCTATTCAAGAATACAGAATTAAATTCATCAAGGTTGGTTGGTTTGTTTTTCCTCGTGGATCTTTACAAAGTGTGAGCCTGAAGCCCTCAGTCCTGCAAATTGCACATGAATGAACCACTCCTGTGGCAGAGGGCCGTGGCTCTTCACCAGCTGCAGCCAGATCAAGGTATGAAATGAGAAATTAAACCTGTACAAAAGATCGTTACTAATGTTCCCCTCTGCTCATCATTCCCATTTCAGGGAATACTTAGACAGTGGGAATAAGATAATTTTCTTGATGCAGTAACACCAGACTGTTCATAAAACTTAGCAAAGTTAAAGCAGGATCACAATGTCTCTTGAACATTACACAAAATGCACATAGGTTCCAAGAATTATTCTACATGGAACAAAAGTAGGTATTTTTAAAAGACTGATGTTACCCATTGATGTCCACCAGAGTCTTGTGATCAGTTTCAGTGGATCTGGGCCAAAGTTTGCAAGGCTACAGCTTAATTCAGTGTTCAAAAACTGGTGCTTCTTGAGAAACTATTGTGATGAGTAGGCAGAAATGGTTTAGGTTATAAAAAAGACCTGAGAACCTAATATCTAACTTTATCTTAGAATTTATTTTTGAGAGGTTATCTGATAAAGTTTTGTATTGCTTAATAGTGGCACAGTCACTTATATGTTCAGGCTACACATAGAAGCCGTTTGATGAGAATAACCCTTCTCAGGTCATGAATCACATCAGTAACAGGCATGGAGATACAGTGGCAAATCAATGAGCTTCCTATCAGAAGCATAACACTGAAAAGCCATGAGTATGGAAGAGGTTAACAGTGAGTTTTCATACTGCCAGAGTTTGTAAAAAAGTCATGAGTATTAAGATGGCAGAACTATTGATCTTACTGTTTACTTGCCAGTACACTCGAGTCTAACTGAATAATTAATCTATCCAATTATCCTAATTAGAAAAGACAAAAGGGCTCTGATTATTGCACCATCAGCAATATTGGAAGGGAAAAAGAAGAAAAAAAAAAAAAAAAAGAAGAATCCTTTTCTTGTATTTGAACTTTGCAGAAAGCATGTATGTCACTCAAGATTACAGGGCAACCACTTCTCTTTTTCTTGTCTTTTTTTTTTCTAACAAAGTTAACAAATATAAAAAATCTAGTCATAAACAGCCTTCGAAGTACAATTAGAAACCAGCAGGACAATCTATACCAGTATAGGTAGATGGGGCAAGAAACTAGACACTTGTATTACTGCCATGGTACAGACTACAAATGGCCACGGTGACGAGGAACGGTGTCTGCAGTACACGTCCTTAGCCCATTTCATCCAGCTGCAGTCCCAACTGAACGCTGCTCTCTTCAGGATTCAAGACCTCTTTATCCAACACTCCTTGCACAAGATACATCATCATCATCATCCTTTCTGAAAAGAGGCAGTTTCTATGGCAATACTAGATAAGTGCATATCATGCTGCACTAATATAGTGCAAAAATTTGCCTTACATGTAGCAAAAAAGATGCAGGCAACCGTTTGAGTAAGAGAAAGTAGAAACATATTTGTAACATTTACAATGGGTATTCTTTTTCCAGACAGCAACAGCTAGAAAATACTGAATCTTGGAACGCCTCCTTTCTGGATGTACATATGAGGTCTTTATACTTTGGAGTGGTAACAGGACAGAATTTTGCAAGTGAGTCATTGCCCTCTGAAATGCAGGTTAACACAAGTTATCATCAACTGGCAAACTGCTGAACTTGCTCAGTGGGTTAATCCCAGTTAAAAAGTAATACTGTACTAAGCACTAAAATGCTCTGTAACGAGTACATAATCTGAGAGAGTAATACATATGGTTCAGCTGAGTATATGTTATGCTTGGATATAAAGAGTCATAGCTTGGTACAAACTCTTCATGCGTACTGATTATACTTGGTTAATGTTGCAGGGGCTTCCAACTGTTAATGCTATGTCAGCTACAGTATTCTGGAGACAGAAGTGGTTCTTAGAGTTTCCAAGCTTGAGGAAAGACCACAAATCTCCACCTGCAGTGTCTATTAATGTGTTTCTGCCAGATTTCTCAGTGCTGATGGTCTAAAGTAAAGCAATAATACCTTGAGTATCCGTAGGCATTATGAAATCCATCCTTCTTTATCTACGGTGCAGTTACAAAAAAAGAGAAAAGTCAAAACACTTAATCCACTCCATAGAAAATCCCTGTGGCTTTGGATACCTTCTGATTTCAGTCCATTAATTGAGATTCCATTTGTCACCATGAGAAGTTATACTTTACATATCTGCATCTCCATCGTAAGCCAAGGTTAAGGGTTTCAGGCGGTTGTTCTGCCTTCTCTGGGGCTTCTTTGGCTTTTTGCTGAAACAATAAGATAATTTGTAAACACAACAAGAAACTAGAAACATGGCAAAGATGGATTTCAGCCTAAAACAAAAGGTGAGTGTTCTAAGGTAATGCATTTGTTTGTTCATTTGTAAAAGCTAGAAGGCTAAAACTTTCATTTGGATCAGTAATGAGAAGATGTTCAACCCAAAGCAATGTCTAAATCAAAGCCCAGTTGTTGGTTGAGAACCAGGCTGTTACAATGCTGTGACTTGATCAAATCCTTGGCAGGTAGTCCAGCAAAATCAGTCAGTTCTCAGAAGAACCCAGAGCCTGCAGTGCAGTATTTGGTCATGGATCAAAGTTGCAATCAGCTTTTTTTAAATTATATGACTCAAATCTTAACCTGTCTTGACACATCAAGGATTTCCACAGGGAAGTTCCATCTTTTGATTAGTTTGATCTCATTATACTTGCTAGGATGACTACAGTTAATTCTAGATGTTATTATCTAACCAGTCATAAGCAGCAAGGATAGGGTTGTTTGCTATAATTGTTCCCTGTCTTGCCTTGAATTAGATTTTAATCCACTAAAATTTTTAATCCATTTGATATAGTTCTAAAAAAGTTACCAAGCCAAGGGAAAATGCAGGTTTATCCATGCTTTAGTACTTGCCCTCTTGTTTGAGTGTAATATAAGCATTTCCTTAAATCTGGCCTGTGCATCCTCAGTCTTGTCCAAAGTCCTAGCTATGCCACTTAGGCTGCCAAAATCTATGCCTTTACTAGACCAGTTGTTACAGTGGCTTGCAGTGGCCACAGATTCCACTCTGAAGAATCTGCAGTGGATTTGTATGCTGATGGATTTTCTTTTCCTCAAAAAATAAAAGTTTTGCCTTCCCCTTCCCCCCCCCACCCTCCCTCCCCTTAATTAGACATAAGTGAGATTTTGGAGAAGGTTTACTAAAACCCAAACAAATGCAGAAGCCCTACAGATACCTACTGCCGTAGCACAGCCAGCAGCCTAATGCGTATGACCACACTTTCCTCACCTTCTACCTGTACAGTCATTTGGACCAGAAATTTCTAAGAGGACCTAGGAAACTTCAAGAGGACCACATGCACCAAGATTTTTCAACAAAATATTAATTCAGATATGAAAAACATGAGAAAGTTTCCAGACTGTTTTTGGTTATGGGTCTCTATATCCTGCCACATACCACATCTGACTTGCCTGATTACTACATTTCCTTCTTGCTATTTCTCTGTGTTTTGGTAATGAAATAATCCTGGACACAGTACATTCTTAAGAGACAATTGAGGAATAATGAACTAGATACTAAGCTACCCCATATTTGCAAGAAGTTCTTCTAACCTCAGGACAGCATGTGTTTATCTATTATCTAGACTATAACCACAGTCCACTAACCTGAGCTTGGACAAAAGGACATGGAAAATTACACACTGCAGTTCCCAGAAGTGCCTGCAGTTTCTACAGTGGCATATGAAAAAGCTTGCATTATGGTCTGTGTGGGACTGCTTGTTTGTAAATAATTAAAGAACTCACCAGGCTAGATAGATCATAGAAACAATAAAGATGAGTAAAACAAATGCACCAGCAGCTACACCATAAACCCAGGTCTTCAGCCTCCCATCTAAAAGGAATGAATGTTAGTCAGTAGTGTTTGAGTTAGTCTTGTTGAATTATTAGTTCTGATATAGTAGAGAAATACTTCTATAATCCAAAATAAACGTATTAACTAGCAATTAATTTTCATCTTAATAAGAGTAAATGTGATTAAACAACCTTGTGTACTTGTGTTCTGGTTTTCAGCTGAAGTCTGGATAACCCAAATGAAGCTGAGATATGGGGGACAGGCAGCAAGTGAGACCCTCCAGAAGCTCAACCAGCCTTGAGCCTGCTGGTAGAGGGCAATCCTTCAGCATGATTGCAGGGCAGCATGCTAGCCCAGGACTCATTTGTGCTGTTAGCTCTGGTAAATCAATCTGCCTGTTACTTTCATTATTGTTGCTATTTAATTTTATCATTTTTAATACCATCAGCACAACTTTAAATATCTTTACACAACTTTCATTACTGCATAAAGTAATTAGTTTTCAAATTTTTCCCCCACCAAGTACAAGTTTTGCTTGTATCAAAAAAAAATTCCTCCCACAGCACAAGAAAAAATACCTCCAAAAAGACACTGTGCTCATAAATAGAACTGCCTGTTGTTAATAAGGAATCTATGCAGCTCGTGCAGCTTGAATTTTGGATATGATATCCCTGCAGGCCAAGGTTTACGTCCTACTTCTCCTGCTTGTCCTGATCCTAGATGTACTCACTTCTCCCCTGTCAGTGGGGTTTTGCTCTGAACTTCAAATGAGCATGTCACAATCCAAGGTCAGTCCACACTGTCTGACTCACTACTTTAAATTTCTTTTGCAAATTTCTAAATCATTTATTAAAACATTCTTTTACAGGAGGTTAGCTAACTTTCTTGCACTTCCCTGACCAGGAAAATTCCATTAAAAATGCTGAATTATTTAATTTCCAAGGGGAAATGTACATGCTCAGTGTAAGCAAGCACAGATGATTTTTTTTCCTGATCAAATAATTATTGCTTCCTGATACCTCTGTAGAACAAAAAGCGTTAGCAATTCAGTTGATGTTTCTACCATGTAATAACAGGGGGGAAAAAATAAAAGGAGCAAAAAATTACTTTGTTCCCAGTAGGCCTCTCTATTGCTATGCAGTTTAGTTCAGACTTTCTGTCCTCTAATACTGCAAAATCTTGCAGTCATGTGGACAACTTGTTCAAGGCTAATTAACATAAAAATACAAAACATTTTAGCTTCATTACATTAATCAACCTAATGAACAATTTTAACAGATATATCTGAAATAACTGATGTGTTAAAGATGGATCAAACAGTAGATTTAACCTGACATATCCGGTGATGTGATAATATGAATGAGAGGAATTATGACTTCAGTACTGCTCAACAGGTTAGCTGCTTCTCTCCTTGGCTTCCTTCCACTGGTAAATGCAAGAGATTTGGGGTTGTTCTGGGATTGTTTTCTTTAAAATAGTATTATCTCCTTGAAAAAAGGACTGGCTTTGCCCTGCATAGGGATTTATTCACTTTGTCAAAGCAGGGAAGTCTGTTAATGAGGTCATTCGTATTGTGCAACTACAGGCGTCTAACTCAGGCTTTCTGAATTTTCCCTGGACAGAGGCTTTCCAAGCATACAAGGAAATTGGGGGCACTGGCGTTTCAAACTCATCATACATTAGCATAGACACTTGAGGAGAACAGTTCTAATACTCTGCTTTCTGGACTGCAATGTAATTTGCTGGCTAGTGAAAGGACTGTTTTAAATCTCGACTTAGAAACTGTGAGGAAGGGAATAATCAAAACCTTCCCATTAGATACACAATACTGGGTTTAAACCAATCAAGCCTGAAGCTCATCTGAAATGCAGAATGTTCACTTCTATCCACATTTGCTCATACCTTCACTGGATTAAGTATTACTTTACTGAATATTGTTGTTTCCATTTGAGCTGAGCTATGGGAAACTAGTGAATTTTCATGGATTTTTTTCAACTGCTTCCTTGCTCCAAACCCATGACTGAGCTCCATGTTCCTGAACAGTTGAAAGTGTCTGATATCTGGTTATTGAAGGCCCTCTGGCTGCTACAACACACCCTCTGGCATTTTCTGGTGGCCTTAGCTAGATGAGTAAAAGATTTATAGTCAGGTGCTATTTTTAAAAGGAAACCAGGAAAGCTTAATTATCTTTTAAAATTATTATTATTTTTATTGTGGATTAAAGTTTTAACTAATTGGAATAAAGACCATTTTATTGCAGGTATCAAATATCACAATACAGATAACAGTAAGTACTAGGAGGACTAAAGAGCTCTAACATAAGTATTTCTAACCTGAACATGATTTTATCTGCTTAGAAATATTGCTACAGTTCTCAATTTGCATCTTTTTTATGGATTATGCATGTCAAGATACTGGTTTCAAATCTCAGATTGAGAACACTCATAAAAGTTTTAGAAAGAAATGAACACCCTAAGACACAAGTGTGTTAGAATACTTAGCTCTACGTGATTTAAAAGACACTTAAGTTAACCAATTGCTGTCTTCATGTAATTAACATTTTGGACCAACATCATAGCCCTTTCTGTGGAAGCGCCTTGTCAATTATAGTTATATTTATCTCTGTGCTTAATGGTACTAGAAATATTTCCTGAAATCTGATTACATGATGGACTTCTTAGAAGTATTTTTGATGGGATAACTGCATTGTATTTCTTGCCACTCTTGCACATAAGTCCTTGCCTAGCTGTAAAGATTATGGTCCATCATAAAAGCAAATATTGCCTGTGGAGACTAAATATCAATAATATGGTTAGCTCTTGTCCAGCGTTAGTTTAAATATGGATATGGCAGAAAAGCATTAGCATATCTACACTGATTATTTTCCTGCAATTTATGCTATGGCTGCAAATTTTAAGCAGCTCTTACCGTCTACAGTCTTCAGTGCTACCTTTTTGCTCTGTCAACACAGCCAAATCTAACATCCTGGCTTACACCTTTGCAGCCAACTCCCTTCCAAAGCCACACTTCAAATTGCTTTGCTGAATTTTAACAGATAGAAGGGATTTAAAGGAAATCTTCTGTACTGCAAGATTTCATTAAATACATTGATGGAGTAGCTAAGAAGGCTAGGGCTTTGCTTATGTTTTTTCCTTTCTTTTCAGGCAGGGTAGCTGCCTGTCTTCTTAAAGGAACACTCAAAGGGTTTTCTTTTCTTCCTTAGCACCACAAAACTGTAAACGCCAGACCCTGCAGCAGTACTTTGCACTATGAACTGCTCATTGCATGACTTCACCTGGCCCAAAAGGCTGTAGAAACCAGGTCCTTCCTCGTCCTGACGGGTTACTGGAGGGCTGAGTAGGGTTGACAGCTCGACTGGTTTTCACATCTGCTTTTTTGTCCTCCATGGTGGGCATCACCACCACTGGGATGACAGTGCACTGTTCGAGTGTGCCATCAGAGGACATAACTTCTGTGTATCCATCTTCACAACTGCACGTTCTAGTCTGTAGGGAACAAGTGTTTTATACTGTGTAGCAGGAAAACTCAGTTTTCTGTGAGCTATAAAGCATAACAACATGGATGACCAGAAAAGAAGACTGTTTTGATGAGTGCTAGCCTTGAACGTACCTCTTCATTTATTTTTATGCAAGTTTGTACCATGTATCAATGGAAATTATGAAATATTTAATTGAAAAGTAGAAAAAGGTCTGAGGGTGATTTTAACGAAAGAATGGCTAGCAAAATCTCTGAAAATACTTTCTGTTGGCATAATCTTTGTAACTCACGGGGGTGGTTTTTGCCCATACCTCACTGCAGTAAGCGTGGGGTTGACTGCACGGTGGGTTACATGACCTGTCAGCATCAGGTTGGCGCATCACTAAGCAGCCCCCTGTAGGACAGAAAATCAGATTTTGACACGGTAATACCTCACCACTGATGAAGTCACTGATGTCATTACTCGCTGCAGGATGTCATGGATTACAATTTTATTGCTAATTTTAATTTAAGAGCCCTCTTTCTCTGAGGTGAAGGATAACTAGTATCAGGTGTTGTCTTACAGGTAGAGTAAGAATACAGCACATACATTTGCATTCATGTGCATTTTAGAGAACTAATAATTGGCAAGTGAACTTTTTGGTTTAGCCTTTGTTTTTTTGGTGGACTGCTCCAAAAAAGCAGTTTAAGTGTTTTGTTAGGCTTGAGGGAAGAGATTTTGGATGTGTGTCCCTTCTTTAGACTTACTGTGGCCACAGAGAAAATAAAACTTCACGTTGATTTATATGTTTCTTTGCCTGTTAAACTGAAACCAAACTACTCATCCAGTTTATACATGGATACTTGTTTTATGCTGCTCCTCAATGATCATTTTTATGCACACTCCAGCTTTTTGTCTTATAAGGCCAAGCTTCATGCAAGCCTAAGACTTTTGGGAGGAAAGTATTATCTGCAAAGGGTATTCTGAAGGTACGGTGGGTTCCCATCTTTTTTCTTTTTTATACACTCCTAGTTCTCTCTTCTCCAGCTTTATGTAGTTATTGTTATGGACCAGTACACACAATCAGGCTTTCACTATCATTTCAGCCAGAAGGACTTTAAAATACATTTAGAATCAGTTTGAATTTACCTGGTTACCTTTCAGCTTACAGAAGAGGGATACGCATCACACAGTTTAGAATTTATACTGCTATAGGATGATGCTTATCTTGCATCTCCAGCATTAATAACATTTTTATTCTGGTGTGATATGATGATGAAATCCTGATAACTGAGGTTGGTCAAGACCATAGCAGATGCAGTTAGATGTGGTTATGTAAGTCCAAGTGTTAATAGGATGGTCAATGAATAACAAAGAAAACCCTGCTGCTTGCCATAAGTTTTCCCCACCCCCCAGAACGAAAAAAATGTACATCCTAGCATACAAATCACATGCCTGTGGGAATCTATGTAAAACAATATCAGTCATCCAAGGAAGCTGCAGAAGGAAAGAGTTGCCTCATCGCCCATGGGAAACAACACCTTCAAGTAGAAAAGACCTATTCAGCACAATAGTATAATGCAAGTAAGTACATAAATAAAGACCTTAGAACACCGCCAGGACTCAGAACAAAACATTGATAATGTCCAAATGAAAATACACTATGTTAGAGACAAATACATGGGTTTGTTCTAGATTAAATTAAGTATCCTCTACTTAAACCAATTGTGTATGTGCATCTATCAGTTTGAGCTCCTAAATACTGTGCTTTACACAAATCACTTTCAAATAAACATTCAGATGCAAATTCTAGTTTGGCTTGCAAGTGCAGACTTCAGGCAGAACATTATATTTAAGAGCTTTGATGAAAAACTCTCAGGGACATAGGAAAATGTAGCTTTGCATTGCATAGAAGCTGATAATTATGTTGTCTGGAATTTTCCACAAGTCTTCATTTCAAATCAGAAAGTTACCACAGCTTTCAAAAAAGAGGTACAGTGTAGGTTTGATTTTAGACTGCCTGGGAAGTCCCATCGTGAAAAATCTGCCAACAACACATTTGTACACTTGACTTTCCTGGAATTTATCACACGGCTGTATTCAGTCCCACCAAAACAATCCATTATTTTTATGTGGTTTACTCTGATTTATTAATATATTCTGATTTTAACATCTTGGAGCCATAATTGTCAGAATACTATTTATTCTGAAATCCTGCAGGACCTTTAGTGGATAATGTCATATATTAATCTTAATAAGAATTCTTACTTGGAGTTTTACTTAACATACAAGCACCTTAGCTGGGCAGGAAGCAATCAAGGTCCATAAATAAGGCCCCGCTGCATTTGTTGTGAAGATTATGCATTTTAATGTTCTTACAGAACAAGGTGACACTTGCAAAAGAGACTGTGGGTTACTCAGCAAATCAAACCCTTGTGAAAATGGTACAGATATTTTATTTCTGCTGTTACAACAGACTCCATCATCAAAAAGCATTGTTTTGACCTGAGAGTGGCTGGCATTGACGATGTGTTTATAATATCTGGGATTGTTTTGCTATTGCTTGGGCTGGAATAAAAAGATATGTAAATGACAAATGCTTAACTCTTCTCATAAATGAATCCCTAATTCTTATAAATTAATTCATATGAATCACAGAATCATAGAATGGTTTTGGTTGGAAGTGACCTCAAAAGACCACCTAGTCCAACTCCCCTGCAGTCAGCAGGGACATCCCCAACTAGATCAGGTTGCTCACAGCCTTGTGAAGCCTTGCCTTGAATATATCTCCAGGGGTGGGGCCTCAACTATCTCCCTGGGCAAACTGTTCCAGTGTTCCACCACCCTCATGGTAAAGAACTTGTTCCTAACATCCAATCTAAATCTACTCCTCTCTAATTTCAAATTATTGTCCCTTTTCCTATCCCTACAGGCCACTGTAAACAGTCCCTCTCCAGCCTTTTTGTAGACCCCCTCCAGGTACTGGAAGGATGCTATTAGGTATGCTCAGAGTATTTGCTTCTCCAGGCTGAACAACCCCAGGTCCCTCAGCCTGTCCTTGCAACAGAGGACAGCCCCCAATTATCTTCGTGGCCCTCTTCTGCACCCGCTCCATTGGGTCAATGTCATTCCTATGTTGAGGGCCTCAGAGCTGGATGCAGTATTCCAGGTGAGGTCTTACCAGAGCATAGCGATTTTCACAAATTTGGAGACCTCAGTCATTCTTAATTCATGGTACTTTGCATCTTTTTCTGCTTCTGTACAGTCACTGAAATGAATTTTAATACATAAAAGTTCTACTTGTTGTTGGAGTAGAAATCTGAAAGCCTACATTTGGAAGTGTAAAGATGTCTATGGCAAAAAAAGCCCAACAACAAACAACCAAACCCAAACAACAACAACAACAAAAACACACACAAAAAAACCAACAAACCAACCCAAAACCCCCCAAAAACCAAGCCAAACAAACAATTTAAACATCCCTGGTCCAGTACAAAAGATAATATTGATATTTACTAAAAGCATTACAGGCTGTATAATTCTGCAGAAAGAAAGAAATGTCATTTTTAAGATGCAAAACCATGATGATTCAAGACAACAGCACATGGATTCATACATCAAATTCATTTGTTTGAAAAAGACTTTATCCATCTGTTTTGCAGGCTTTTGTGTGTATATAAAAAGAGTAGTAGTTACCTGTGACATTTAAACCATCTGACCTTTGGCACCACACGGTTCGAGAAGATCCTTTCCACGGGCTAGCCATCCACTTGTATTCATAGCACTGGCCATCTACACAGAGAACATTCATTTTTCAAGAAATCTGATAACGAGATTTAATGTTACCACTAGCAGCAGCCACACTCATCAGCAGACCATACTCATGTTTAATGGCTTTTATGGCTAAGTAGGCCCCTTCCTCCTTCATCCAACAACATAGAAGGGTACACTGCACACATGGAGGCCCCACGGTCTCCTGCACTTACTGGATATATATAGAATAGAACAGATGTGTCCTGGATGCTAACTATAATGGCTGTGCACACTGCTTGTGGAGTGAGCTAACGTTGTTAATAGACAAAACAGCTGTTTCCAATAACCTCATAATGGCTGTAGCCCATCTGTTGTGCAAAATTCAGTTAGGAGTCAGGTTCATTTCCTGGTAACACTGAGCTTCATCCAGTGCTCCAGTGCTTGAAGTGACCTGGGCTGAATGTTCACATTACTGTGTATCAACCATATGGCCTGGGATAAATGATGAAGTCCTTCATCTTAGCTCCCTTATGTATATAAAACTCATTTTTGCCTGATCACACTGGGGGAAGGGAAGGGAAGGGAAAAGGGGAAAGGGGAAAGGGGAAAGGGGAAAGGGGAAAGGGGAAAGGGAAGAATTTACCAGGTTGGAAAATACCTTCGAGATCATCAAGTACAACCTATCATCCAACACCATCTAATCAACTAAACCATGGCACCAAGCAATCCATCCAGTCTCTTCCTAAACATCTCCAGTGATGATGACTCCACCACCTCCCTGGGCAGCCCATTCCAATGGCAAATCACTCTTTCTGTGAAGAACTTCTTCCTAACATCCAGCCTCAACCTCCCTCAGCACAGCTTGAGACTGTGTCCTCTTGTTCTGGTGCTGGTTGCCTGGGAGAAGAGACCAACCACCACCTAGCTACAACCTCCCTTCAGGTAGTTGTAGACAGCAATAAGGTCTCCTCTGAGCCTCCTCTTCTCCCACAGCTCCCTCAGCTGCTCCTCACAGGGCTTGTGCTCCAAACCCCTTGCCAGCTTTGTTGCCATTCTCTGGACACGTTCCCGCAACTCAACATCTTTCCTAAACTGAGGGGCCTAGAACTGGATACAGGACTCAAGGTGTGGCCTAACCAGTGCTGAGTACAGGGGCACAATGACTTCCCTGCTCCTGCTGGCCACACTATTCCTGATACAGGCCAGGGTGCCATTTGCCTTCTTGGCCACCTGGGCACACTGCTGGCTCATGTTCAGCCTACTACCAACCCATACCCCCAGGTCCCTTTCTGCCTGGCTGCTCTCCAGCCCCACTGATGTCAGCCTGTAGCACTGCACGGGGTTGTTGTGGCCAATGTTTAGAACCTGTAGATGTGTTAAATCTCATGCCCTTGGACTCTGCCCACCCGTCCAGCCTGTCAAGGTCCCTCTGCAGAGCTCTTGGACCCTCTAACAGATCAACACCTGCCCCCAGTTTGGTGTCATCTGCTAATTCTCACCCACAGGCACTCAACTTGATCATCCTTAATCTCTAGTTCCATGGCATCTAGAGCCTCCCTGATGTACAGGGCTACTCCTTCACGCCTTCTCCCTTGCCTGTCGTTCCTGAAGAGCCTGTAGCCACCAATTACAGTGCTCCAGCCATGTAAGTCATCCCACCACATTTCTGTGATGGCAACTACATCATAACTTTCCTGCTGTAACAAGGCTTCCAGCTCCTCTTGTTTGTTACCCATACTGTGTGCATTAGTGTACATGCACTTCAGCTGGGCTGCTGGTTTCACCCCTGACTCCAGCTTACCACTCTCAGACTCCTTTCCTGTCTGGGGGCACTGAACCCGAAATGCTTGTACAGGAAATTATTTTTCTTAGATACTTTGTCCAGTACCAGCACTAAGCATGACTCAGACTTGTGAGTGTTATTGTCATGTGACTAACAACAATACAAAAGGCAGGCAAAAACACAGGTTTACTTGTGTATCAAAATGTAAAGATTGCTTTTTGTTAATGTTATCAAGCAGATAAGGAAACTGTTATATCCCATATCATAAAAATAAAATTAATTAAGAAAGACCATCAGTTCTCCAAAGACTGCATTTAAAGTGGTAACACATGACAGCATTTGAAAGATTTTTGTGTACAGCTGATATCTGGAATACAAAAATCTAAGTGCTTTCCTATGTTTATTGAAATGTATTTGCCTAAATTTAATACCATTAGCAGAAAGAAAATAAAAAGACTGTTGTTCTGTATTTTTTTCTTATAGGAAGTAGTTCTATGTATTTTTTTGGTGCTGTCGTAGGGTTGGAAGGGTAGGGCCAAAAAGCCTCCTCCCTCCCCCCTGTAAAGTAAAGGGAAGGAAAAATTGAAGGGAAAGGAAAAAAAAACTCACAGCTGAATTAGCAAAGCAATGAGAGCTGTATATTTACAAAGCAGGGAAACACAGGGAAATATATATACAAGATTTACAATATTTACAGTATATACAGAAATATACAACAAAGTAGCACAGAAATGAGAGTTCCCCCCTCTGCTGAGGGGGTTCCCCACCTCCACTTCCCCCTCTCTCCCCCTTTCCCCAGAGCGGGTTAGAAAGAGAGAGAAAGAGGAAAAAAAAAGTTAGAAGCAGTTATGTGTTAATTGGAAAGCAGTTAATACAGGCCTTGCAGTTTATCAGTTTTAAAGGTCAAGCCTTGGCCGAAAGCCCAGAACAGAGAGAGCTGCTGCTTCCGAGGGAGGGGGAAGCAAGACTGAAGATAGAGTGCTGGAATGCCCAGGATACCCTCCTGCACTCCCAGTTCAGAAGGTGCTTCCTCCCAATCTACCAATGAAATAAGTTTAGATCCTTCTTTTCGTTTACCAACTTCCGACCACCATATTCCCTTTCTTAAGGGGACAGCCTCAACCGGTCACAGGTGCTTACCATTGCATGATCTTGTTTCCAAAGCCTGTTCTGGACAGAGATGTTGATTTTCTAATTCCTGAATGATCACTGCCCGAGATCGGACTTGTATCCCTCCAAAGCCGAGATCCTCACCATTAACACAGGTTAGCTGGCAAAGGCTCCACTCTGACCACTCTCTCAAGTAACAGTCCCCTGTTAAATAGCAATTTGATAAGATGAATGATCACCACATGCGAAGAGGTTTTCACACTGAACATGTCTCACAAAAGAAGTCCAAATTTGGTTTCTTAATTCTTCCTCTTCAGACTTCCTTTCATTTTGCTTCTAAAATGACATTTATACTTAAGAGAAGTTAATATTTTGACACTCACTGAGTATCTGTGAAATAGAAAATAGTAGTAAAAAGATTGTACATGCATCACTCGCACAAAATCATTATCTTTCTGAATTTCTGATAGCAGTCCAACCAATGTCAGGGCTTTTGTAAATTGTATGGTATTGTGCACTCTATGCTTTACACTAAATTCTTACATCTTGTTCACAATTCTTCTTTGATGTCATAAACGGAGAACATTGTCTAGTTTTGAAAAGATGAATTGTTGTAGATTTTCTCTAAACAAAGTGTAGAAGTAACTGCTGGAACATTCTTTGCAAGAAAGGGAAATGGGAAGGTGATTAAAATGTCCTTTCTGGCTATCTCTTGTTAGGATTAAGAGAGATTTGTATAATGTTGTAGTGTAAAATTGAAAAATATAATTATTTTAATGACCCTAATTAGCATGATCAGCTAGACAACATTTAAGGAAGATCTGAGGAACAACACAAAGAGACTATTTTCTTAGAACTGCAGTTGAAAATGGGACTAGACTGTGTATAGTCTCATAAATAAACCTCTTAGTTCTCATTATTTCAGTGGAAGAGCTATTAAAAATTCATGCTACCTTGCATTACACTGATGACAGATATAATCAGTGCTGTGTTGACCAGATGCCTGATTAATGAAGGAATTTTCTTTGCCAATGTTAGGAAAGCATGTGAAGAAATGAATAATTGAAGAACTGATTTATACATAATAGAAAAACAAGTAGTGACTTTTGGAAACATTAGCTGGAGCGTATCATTAGCACATCCCTACAGGGCAGTCATTCTTGCTGGCTAAACCTGAGTTTGTGGAAGAACAGGTTCTTGCTCAGCAAAATTTTAAAAACAAGCAGGAAGAAGCAGTAAATAAGGTTTTTTAGTCTTCCTCTTTTTATTTATTAAGTAAAAATATGTGAAAATCCTTCAACTGGAATGCTGTGCATAAAGCAGTGGTAGAAACCAGAAATGTGCTCTTGTGAGTGAGAAGACCAATTCCATTCTGGGGTGTATTAGAAGGGCTGAGGTTACTAGGTCAAGAGATTTTCTCCTCCCCCTCTACTCTGCCCTGGTGAGCCTGCATCTGCAATATTGTGTCCAGTTCTGGGCCCCTCAGTTCAAGAAGAACCTCAGGGAACTGCTTGAAAGAGTCCAGTGCAGAGCCACAAAGATGATTAAGGGAGTGGAACACCTTCCTTACAAGGACAGACTGAGGGAGCTGGGGCTCTTTAGTTTGGAGGAGACTAAGGGGTGACCTCATTAATGTTTATAAATATGTAAAGGGTGAGTGCCAAGAGGATGAAGCCAGGCTCTGCTTGGTGATGCCCAGTGACAGCACAACAGGCAATGGGCAGAAGTTGAGGCATAGGAAGTTCCATGGAAACATGAGGAAAATTTTTTTCCCTGTGAGGGTGGCAGAACACTGGCACAGGCTGCCTAGAGGGTTGTGCAGTCTCCTTTGGAGATATTCAAAACCCTCCTGGATGTGTTCCTGTGTGATCTGGTATAGGTGATGCTGCTTTGCAGGGGGGTTAGACTGAATGATCTTTTGATGTCCCTTCCAGCCCTTAACATTCTGTGATTCTGTAATGCACTGGAAAAAAAAGAAAATATCTGGGAAAGTGGAGTTGCAAGAGAACAAAACCAGATTATGGTATTGAATAATGGCTACATTAGAGCTGAAGGAGTTAATCACTTCTTCTAAAGATACATCACCAATGACTCTACTGGACAGCAATATACTTCAAATTCTACAAGTAAGCATTTGAAATTAACTGGAGGGGTTTTACTGGAAATTAGACAGCTGTAATAGGCTCTTGATCCTTCTCAGTATGAGGGTCATGGACCTGATCATTTATAACAACTCCTTTGGAGGCAGTCTACAAGGACAATGATAGTGCATGCCACATCCGCTTTGTTAAATACCTAGAAACACTCACAGTTTTTTAGACATAAAAATATTAACTTCATTTGGAATAGGTTCTCTAAGCAAAAAACATAAGACTCACTAGCTTCCTTAGACACCTAATAAACACCATCAAGTGCTAGCCACTGTTTAAAGTATTACTAAAGCTATTAGGTGATCTAAACACTAAACCCCACACATTCTAATAGCGTTAAATACAAGTTTACTTTGAAAGATTTTGTGAAAAAAATGTATACTTACTAGTTACAATCCAGAACTGAGACATGCCTATTATAAAATTTAAGACCTGGTATTTTTTTTTTTCTAACTAATTATTGTGGTGAAGCCACTACTGGAAAGTAACTCTGGTGTTCATTTGAGGGATGAATCCAATCAGAGAAGCACATGGAAAAGATTTTATGACATGTGGCTAGGCACTGATAACTGCAATGATACCCCACCTGCCTTAAAATGCAACTTATCTGAATGGCTTTGTTACCTGGACAAGGGACAGTGCAGGTTTCCTCAAGTATTATCTTCTTATTACCATCTATAATCGGCTCTATTTCTCCACAGAACTCCTCATCTACCACTTTGCCAACATCTTCAGTGGATCCGTCAAAAACCACACATGAAATATTCCTCACTCGTGTTCCCTCTCCACACTGAGCATCCTGGGGAAGGAGGACATAGATGGATGTTTCACAAAGGAAAGTGCCAAAATACACGATCTGAGCTACAAGTCACTCTGTCTCCCACTATGCTTTTGCTTAACTACTTATTTATTCCAGGAAGGAAAAGAAGAAAAGAAAATGGCCCTGTTCTTTACTTCTCAAACAAACGATAAACCCCAAAATTCTGCTGGCTGCTACCACTGTTTCTTAAAATATGGAGCTACTGAAGCCTGTGAATTTCAACCATGGCAGTATCTCCAGGGGAGATCTTCTCTAGGATGCCAAACTTTTCCCACAGATATTCTTTCACAATGGAAGGAATACAAATATCAACAAAGATGCTACTCAGGTACCAAATTTTGCAATTATACTTTGAACATCTGTAGGACATTGCTGTATCTTTTGAGGAATAGGAGCTCTAAGAATAAATGTTTAGGGTTTGGATAAAAGAGGTGGAAGCAAATTCTTTATGGTGTTATGAAGCAGGTATCTGTGCATATCACAAATATACCTAGATAGACAAGATCCAGAACCTCAGAGATCCATATGGATTTTTACCTCTACTTTACATGCAGACCATGCACTGTGTTGCCATCGGTAACAAGGCTTTACTGGACAGGGTTTGAATTGCTCCATCTGAGATGGACAAGGCCTCCCATCACCCTGAAATGGCTGATTTATGGTCCTTCTTCTGATCATTTTTCCTGTAAATAAGAAGCAATATAACAAGAACCAAAATAGTTACACTGACTTGTTCCTCAAGACGGTTCTCTTTTGGTTAAAAGTGTTGTGTTTGAATAAAGTCCTTTTTTCCACATCTGAGATATTGTATTTTAAATTAGATGTGCTGGCTCTTGTCTGTTACGTGGATTTATATTTTCTAAGTCTGACACTTTATTATTTGTTTGTACTGCAAGAAGTGCAGGAGGATATATGATGAGGATTTCAGATTGCTCCTGAAATAGCAAACAAAAGTAGCAATTTCCTAGTTTAGAAGCCTGGGAGAAAATGTTTTCTGAATGTGACAATATGTCTGTGGCAACTCAGCGAAGATTCCAGCTCCTCATCTGCAGTTTGCTGCTACAAGAGGCAAACATTCTGTTCTTCCCTAACACGAAATCATCTCTCCATGATTAACGCTAGTAACCAACAGCTTGCAACTTTCCCTCAGTCTGTCTGGATAACGACATGCAGATTTTGCAGGAGATGGAGGATTCTTCACTCATTCCCAAAGAAAATTAAAATACAAACGGCTTATTCAACTTCAACCACGAGTAACATACTGCCCAGCATCACTGAGATACAGATTTTATTTCTAATATTCCTATAAATACAAACAGAAAGATATTTTTATCCCTTTGGCAATTCTTGCGTCTTTCATCTTCATTCTATAACTGAAGAGTTTTTTGTGTGCCAGAAGTAGTGATAAAGTGGCTGCCGTAGAGTTGGTAACTTGCTAAGGTTTCCAGAAAACCAACACAGCTGTGGTGTTTTAATCTATATCTAAACTAATGTATGAATGAAGTCTGAAATAAGAAAGATATGTATTTAAGCTTGGATGCCAAGGATTATAATGAACCGACACACTACACTGATTTACCCACATAACACCTGGTGTTAGCTGGCCAAACCACTTCATCTTTAATTCCATATTTCAATCTGATGCATCTGGAATTTAAGATCCTAATGATCATGACATGAATGTTCTGCTGATGGCAAGCTACACAAGCCACAATGCAGGTGCAGAACTATATCAGTCTCCTAGACAGCTGTGTTCACTGCAGCTAGATAGAGGGATGTTTGCCAAGTGGAGACTCCATCATTCTTGATTTACAACTGTTCCAGCTGAGATGTCACAGCAGAAAAAAAAATGTTATTGAAACGAATGGAGACACAAAAAAAAACCCAAACCAACAAGCATAATTCTTACAAACAATTTTTCCTCAACTTTATGAGTATTTGCATGGGTGCACAAAAGCAGTTCAGCTTTGTGAGCACTGGGTTTAATACTTATTCAGAAGCAGCAGTTACTTCCAACTTCTTGCCTAGTAGGAAAATTGAAGTAAATTTTAAAAGCTCAGTCTTTGCTTAAAAATGAAATAAGTGTTAAAAATTTCCAGCTTTTGAAATATGCCAAAGGTGAACACTGACCTGTAAGGCCACATGCTTGAGAGCACTCAGACCAAGGGGACCAGTCAGAGAGCTGGCAGTTCACAGGACATTCCACCACACAGGACGTATTCATTTGCCATGTCTTCTCCAAACCAAGCTAAAAGAAAACATTTAATGGTCAGCATGCAACACGTGGTTTGTGTCACTGCTGCAAGGCATGCATTTGGACATGGTGAGTCTGAGACAAGCAAAGTAGAGCAATTAGAACATTTAAAAATCTCACATCACAGAATGGTCTGGGTTGGAAGGGATCTCCAAAGGTCATCTAGTCCCAGTAAGCTGGGACATCCTCAACTAGATCAAGACAGTCCTATCGCATATTCTGCTTTTTAAATACATGCTTAAATCTCATTTCTATCAAATTTTAAACTAAATTAGAGCCTATAAATGGAGGTCCTCAAACAAGGGAAGGGAGAATTCTATGGTCACGATTAGAGACAGTGCAGTGGCTACGTGGGCCTATGGTCTGACTCTGTAAAACCATTTCCATGTCCTTATAAACGCCCATGCTCCAGGTTTTTCTCATCCAAGGAAGAAAAAGAGATAAACTCATTAACACACATGAGAGTGTACAAGGCAAGATGGAATTTAAGCATTGGCAAAGTATTAGCAAGACAATAATCCCTGCAGCCTGCACAGCTTCAAAATGAGTTAAAAGGGTGGGTCAGTTATAGTGTATGTGTTACAAAACATGAAAGAAAATCAATCCTGCCAGCATGAGCAGATCTTCAGTTTCCCAGCATAAAAGACTCCTGCTCACTGGGTCTCAATGATGGGTCTTGGTCATCATTGAGGCCTTTCAGAATCCCAGAATGTTGTAGATATATTTTTGGTAAATAAAAAAGGCAAAGGAGACATTTTAAAACCTATTCATTTTAATGTCTGGAAAAGTTAATGACAATAAACCCAGCAGTTAAGACTTTAAAGAGGAACTAAATCCACTATTTCCTACTAAATACAAGCTTAAAGCAATAATTAGGCACAACATTAATGTGTCCTTCATAAATAAACTACAAGTACTGGAAATGTCTCACCCTGATAGACTCACCAAGTCTTAAATGTGCAATACCACTTACTGAGACAAATGAGGTTTGAGACCTTTGTTTTATGCATTAAAGAACAAGTTCCTGGCTTTTCTCTGTGGTACAGCATAACCTTATTTCTCCAGCTATTGCACACAAGCAACACCTGAAACCTTTGGATAATCTGGAATTTGGATAACTAAGAGACTAGAGAACCATCTCTGATGTCTATATTTGGGTAAAATCTTCTAAGCAAAGACTTTAAAGCCTACTGAATTGATTCCTGCCAATTATAGAAACACAACTGCTCTCTTTCAAGACTGGCCTTCTCAGCTAGACTTTGGCAGCTAGAGAAGGAAAAGCTCAAGAGAGATATTAGAGGTGAAGAAGAGAAAGCTGCAGGCCAGATTACTGACAGTAGTTTGCCATTGGCATGTCTTAGATACTGAGGTGCTGCTGAAATAGATGGGGGAAATGATTGGCAGGCTGCAATTTGATATTAATCACATACTCCTTTCCCACATCCCTATCCTTCCATGAACTGATGAACCACAATTTACTTTAAGGATTTTAGGAAATGTTTGGAAGTTTGTTCAATGGCTCTCTTACCTGAAAGAGCCTGTTCGGGATGAGTTGTGGTTTCTGATTAAAGAATGGCAAGTAGTGGAGGGGTTATCCCAGCCGCACATGCCAGGGACAGCAGGCTGGCAGAGCAGCATGCTCTGTAAACCCTGTGATCCACAAAATGTATCTGTATTTGTTTATAGGAATGTTTGCAGATTAACCTCTGCTGGAGGCTAATCATGTAATCTGACAAGCAGACTATTTGCCAATAAAAGAGAAAAGTTTGCTTTCTAATGCAGACTAAACTGCTGGTTTCTGGGCTTTGCTGATCTTTAATCAATGGTAAATGAATCAAAACAACCCCATAAATATGAATATGACCAGGACCAGCCTGCTTTAGCTGATTTGATTTTAAAACACTCAAGCAAAAGATGAGCCAAGTTCTTGTGATGTGCTAATTTTACAGAGTTAGAGACCAAGCAATGCAGTATTACTGTGTCTTGAGAGTTTGCAGGGAACTCTGTCAACATAACAAGGACTAGGAAATAAGCTCTAGGAATTGATTTATCCTGGCAGTAATCAGGATGACTGGGTAGCTTCTTGAGCTCATTGACTGAAACAAACACAAGTTCATACAGACATATTAGAAAACCCGGACACAGGGGCTGTTAATATTTAACTATGTTGATGTTCTTATCTGTGGACAGTGATGCCCAAAAAAGACAGTATGAAGAATTATTTTTTTTACATATGGCTTTCATTAGTTTCTTGAATCACATATTGTATAGGAGCTGACACCTCAGTCAGGTGTCTTTATTTCATAGGGATCAGGATAGATTTAGCTATATATGCATATGATAGTAAGAACCACATTTCTGTAAAGTACCTACACATAAACTCATCCCAAAAAAATTTTGTTTTATTCATACATCTACTATAAAGTTTTATGATAGCCCAGGGGAAATTCTATTACCTCAATCATTACAAAGTTATTTCATCTTTCTCATATCAGCAGCTGTTCTACCCACATGAGCCTTAATTTGAACTTCACTTAATCTTGTTGTAGTGCCCTTGCAATGCAAAAACATAGCAAAAAAACCCAAAAACAACAAACAATAAAAAAAAAACCTAAACCAACCACTCTGAAGGAACACCTGTGATTAGATTAGCAAGAAGTGCACAGTTTTGCTATTTTGATAGTTTCTTCAATATTCTCCTCTTATGACCTGGAAAGTCACATCTTCAGAGTGAAGGGTCTGGTAAGGTCTGAACGGCTCAGCTTTTATGTTAATCAGGCTAACAGGTTTTACTCTTCACAGTTATTGGATCAGCCTCTGACCTTATTGTACCACTTCTTACACATCCATAATTCAACAAATAGTCTTAACAGTATAACTAGAGTGGATCAGAGCTTTCTAGAGGAAAGCTCTCTCTGTATCTCCACGTTCCTAACATGGTCTAGTAAATCAAAAGGGCAAATAAGACTATCACAGTGGTTGCTGATAATGCCATGACCTCACTGCAGAGATGTCTGTTGGGCAGTCATTTATAGCAAGTAGCTTTTGAGATACTATCTTGTAACCCTAATTATTTCTCTGAGTAATAAACTTTAATTTTTTAACTCAGGAGGCTCCTGAGGTTTACTGCAATGAAATTTCAGTGTAAAATGTCATCATGTTCTGTTGCTCAAATACTTAGTTAATAACAGGAATAATTTCTTGGGTTTATGGGAAAAGAAATATATTCCCCCTTAAATCTAATAAAGGATACATTTTCCTGTTGAAATATTCATGTGAATGGATATTTTTTTTGTCATGTTGTGGTATGCATATCAATCAATGTTGCAGTCTCTTACAAACAGCCCAAGAGTCAATATTTCTTGTTGTTGTCCTAATGCATTAAAATATTAACAGAATGCATCAATGCATTCCCCTGTTAATTTCACAGAAACTTGCTGGTAGGTAGCCAGATCTTGATTTTTTTCCTGAGACATAAATGATCAAATTAATAGGTTTAATTATAAACCCAGGAGCTATGAGTGAAGGATGATTTTGGGACAGAAGTAGGGGACCCACCTCAGCTGAAACTTCCTGCCTTTGTTAAGAACTTACAAATTCAGGAATCCAGGATGTCTGAGGGAGTTTGAGAACTCTAATCAGGTCAGATGTACCATTGCAAAACTATAGTCCAAAGTACATGATCAATTTCCTTACTTATTCCACTTCTGATGAGGCTCTCTTCTATAGGCAAATCCTAAAGAGCAGCTTCTAAGCCAAGAAAGTCCAACAGAAAAAGGTGTTGGTACCAAAGCTGCTGTGAAGGTTACTCCACCTTAGTCCTTCATTGCAAGTTATTTTTTTCTAATGTCAGTGTGATAAGGGAAACCAGAAAGACATGGAAGATTGCCCTTAATTTTGCATTTGCCCTCTCTTCCCATTTTCCTTCACATTACTATCTCCCTGCAATTGAAAACATTAAGACCAACATACAGAATGTCAGAAAAGCAGTGCTGTCAAATTTGAAGTGAGCTTGAACTTTTGCAAAATGGTTCTTTCAAAACTGAAGGGCTCCTGCCTGCTAGCTACTTCTCTCTATAAATTTCTATCTAACGTTGCATTCATGCACACTTGCTTGGGTATCTTTTGCATTGCACAGCTGGATACACGAAGTTAGCATTCAGCCCAGCTGCAGAGTGACACGTGGGAAGTGTTTTCCAATGCACTGAGTAAATGATTGATACTGGCAGCTGTCCAAGGCCCCACGCAGAAAATGTATCAAATTAAAATGATGATTAGTGTTCTGATGAAGATTTATTACCTTTATTCTGCTTTATTAATTATTGTTTCTAAGTAATTTCCTTCAGGACATAATAATTAGCATACGTTCATGGAGGCACTTAAAAGTAACTGAAGGAAATTGTCTCAAAATCACTGTTGATGGCACAGTTCATTTCAGAAGTACTTAACAATCCATGAATAGTGTTGCAAAACATCTGGTGATGATGAGTTAGACGCTGCAGAGCTCAGTTGGCTCAGCATTAATTAGTACCATTAGAAGGGAGCTTACTCACAGACACCCACTCACCTCTTCACAGTACTTCAGGTCAACCGATTTGCCATCGCTGCGAACGCAATCGAGCATCCGTGTTTTGATACCATTACCGCAGACAGCCTTCTCACTGAGCTGGCATGTGCTCCAGTCTGCAAAAAATGAATTCATCAGACACCTAGATAAAACTCATAATGACCCAGTCTCCTACCCAATTCTAATTCTGATGGCCTAAAATAATCATCACAAGCAACGGCTCACAAAGCCCAGCTGCTAGGCAATATTGGAAACAGCAACTTCTATTGCAAGTAGTCAGTGCCACGATGCCTTCCTGGTTTCATCTGCATGGATTTTAAGCAAATCACAAAATTATTGGAAAAATACATTCCTTGGAGTTATAGATTGCACACCTCACTCAAGTTACAAAGCCTCCAGTAATATTTTATCTGGATCAAGTAGCCTGAATCGGTTTTCTGTACAAGATCCACAACTCCCTCTGGATAAGAAAACTGAAAAAACTGTAAATTGAATGGAAGTCAGCCACAGTGGCAGGCTGTCACTGATCCCTACACCACAAATACCTGTCACATTGTAGTCATAGTGGAAGCAGTTTTTGTTCAAAGTGCAGACTTCTGTCTCGGTGGTAGCAGGACAAGACTTTCCTTCATCTGGTTGTCTCAAAGACTCAGCTGATCTTTCGCGGACACTACTGCCATTGCATGGCTTGGAAGGGAGATTGGAAACAGCTTTGATATCTTGGCACTCAGGTATCTCTTAATTATAACAATCTTTCAAGTAACCCATTACAAAACTCAAATGTGAAATAACAGGCTCATGCCTTTTTGTAAGAGAAACCATTTCCTTGTTATTTCAGAGAGAATTTAGTCTGCTCTTCCATCTTGCTTCCACCCAAGGTGAAATATCCTCTAACCTGGGAATACCTCAGTAGTTTCCCAATTAGTTCATATTTCAGCACTAGTACTTTGAAACTAGTTCGCCTCCAAACTGGATATTGAGACACTCACTTTCTAAATGCTAAAGTGTACCACAGGCTGAACACTCGGAGGTCCTGAAACAATTTTCCGTATCTCCTCTGGTGGTTTTGACATTCATTCTTGAAATTACTGGCAGGAAGGGTAGAGGTGACCCAAATTTTGCTTTCTATGCTCTGTCTTGATGTACAGATTTTGTTCATATCAGGACAGTGACATTTTTAGTACAGTGACTGCACCGCTGTGGGAAGGCTCACAGCTAGAGTCACGAGCCATTGCCCAAGCTATTCAACCACAATGAAGAAGAACCACCGGGGACATAATATTTCGTTTTGGAACAATTTCACTTAATGAAAAATAGTGGCACACTTAATTTGCAACCAACTGTTAATGACCCAAATGATGACAATAAAACCAGACACTTACACATCATCACTGCTCAGTTCAGTATCTCTGCACAGTATGTCATGGGTATATTTTTAAGCACCCTCTTAAACCAACAAATGTTACACTTCAGTGTATTTCTTACCAAAGAACATCGAGACCATGATCCCCATTCAGACATAACACAGTCCTCAGGGCACGGCAATGTGCATTTTCTAGCACCAAGTGGCATCTCTTCAGGATCACACAAATAGTCCTCCACAGTGTCAGAAGGACCATCCACACTGTTTAGCATGCACCTGGAAAAAAGAACCACACGTAAATTGCATTTGCCATGGATTTTGTACAGCAACATCACTCCACAGTACTCTGAAGCATTCAACAATTTATCAGCACATAACAATCATGAAGTAACTGAAGTAACAGAGCTAAGAACTGATCTATGAATAGCAAAGAAAAGATGAAGAGCCAAAAATAATCCTTGGTTTTGCAGATGGCAGCCATATAAAGAATTGCATAGAATTTAATAATAGTTGGGCCTTACCTGTGAGATTTGTTGAGAGCTTCTGGGCAGGTAAGTTACTTGACAACAGCTTACCTCCTTGCCAGAATAATGCAAAACATCTACAGTTTAGACATTGGTTTGTGCATGCTGCCACTGTAAATTTTACATCTAGAACTCTTAAACCTTTTTAAATTTTATATTCTTAGTATTAATCCCTAATTTACACAAATGCTTTCAATTATTATATATTAAATTAGCAGATGGAGGTTAAGATGAGGAATTAATATGCTTAGTTTTGTAAAGCTAAAAATGCCAGTCTTCATTCTATAGTATTTCCAATGCTGAAGCATCTATTGTCAAATTATCTCTTCCACCTGTCATCAGAAAAGCAACTAGTATATGTCTAGGATCACGGAAATAAAAAGCCTTGTGTTGGTTTTCCAGAACTGCAAGACAAAAGCTGTTATGAATTTCACACACAGAGAAATACTCAGTTTCTTCCACTGCATCACATTAGAGATTATTTATTTTTTATTTTTTTTAACATTTTGTGACTAAACTATTTTTTGAAACATTCTCTGTTCTCACGTAAACACAAGAGAGACAGAAAGAGCATGTATGAGCTTTGCGGAATTAGTGTCTTAATGGTATTGTGTTACAGAAAGTGAAAAGTTAGGTGGGCTAGCTACCTTCCTCTAGTTTTCATGGTAGTGGTGAAGTCTGTTTTTCAAAGTAAAGACTGAAGAATTTAGATTTTCCACATTGGAGTAATTCTAAGAGTATTCTTACAGGAATTTGTTTAGATGCTACTGTGTGAGAACAGTTATGCATAGACTTTGTAGCTATGAACACCTCTGCTATGAGGATAGACTAATGGAGCTGGGGTTGGTTAGCCTAGAGAAGCCTCCGGTGATACCTTATAGCTGCCTTCCAACACCTGAAGGGATACTACAGGAAGGCTGGAGAGGGACTTTTCATAAAGGTGTCTAGCAACAGGACAAGAGGGAATGGTTTGAAGCTGAGGGAGAGTAGGTTTAGACTGGATCTTAGGAAGAAGTTCTTCAGTACAGGGGTGATGAGAGCCTGGAACAGGTTGCGTAAGGAGGCTGTGGATGCCTCCCCTCTGGGGTTGGATGAGGCCTTGAGGAGCCAAGTCTAGTTGAGAAGCATACCTGCCCATGGCAGGGAAGCTGGAGCAGATGATATCTAAGGTCCCTTAGAACCTAAGACATTCTATGATTCTACAGTCAAGCGAATATTAAGACTTTGGCCTTCTTAAAGTAACTGTTTACACTGAGGAAACAGTGCTACTGCAAACAAAATCCTGTAAGTGTGCCAGCTCTCATTTTAGACCTTCAAACTGAATTCACATTATGCTTGATTATTCAGATTTATAATCTCAAATTATGTGTTGCTTTGTGGCTAGCCATCAGAACAAATAAACCCCAGCCAACCCAAACTCCATGTATTGCTTTACGTGCTGCAGTACCACACCATGTGAGGGTAGCTTTAATTAACCTTTGATCAGAGCTCTATGAGCAAGTATACAAATTGTCAAGATCAGGTTCAATAAACAATAGAAGATTTCTGCATTTTTCTATTTCACTTCATTCATTTTTGCCACTTTTTCCTGCAATAAGTGTAACTACCGTTCCCAAATATATATACTTAAAAAGGGTTTTTTAGTCATAGTTTCATGTAGAAAGAGGACCATTTCACCATTCAGAAAAGCACTATTATCATACATTACAGTGTTGCAGTAATATGAGTAGAGTATACATTACTATATGAACTAGGAATCAAAGTCCATATCCATAGACAGAGCCAAAATGCACTCACTTAAGCTATTCTGACGTACTTCAGGCAGGGCTCTAGTCCAGAATACTCTGGCTTGAATTAACACTCTACATTACACAGAACTACATCAAATTAAACACAGCCATGCCTGAAAGTGAATATTCCCTAAAGTGAAGGAGGAGCAATACTGGCTTACCTGACTTTTCTTGTCTGAACACCTTCTCCACAATTCTCTTTCAAGTCCACATTGGTCACCTTGCAGACACTCCAGGGCTCAGTAACCCATATGTACTGGCTGCAGTCACTGTGGCAGGGAACTACCTCATATACCTGGAATCCCCATTGTGTGTCAGTTTTTGTTGCACACAAATAAGATGAACATGCAGCAGTGATCATAAAGGGAACAATAACAAATGTAAACAATGATTTAGAGGCTGTAGCAATAATACAAATAAAATAGTCGACAGAAAACTACAGAAATAGCAAAAAGTCAGAAGAAAATACATCTAATGACCAGTTCTCTGGTTTCAATCTGCCACTGAGGCCATACAATGATATCTCCACTGATAACACCAACACAACTAACATAAAAGCTGTAATTAGGTTATTCCTAGAGCATACCTTCTAGGAAAATGCTGCTAAAATTCTGCTAAAACGTTAGTTCTATCCTTCACATCTCTATTATTCCATCCTACTGTTGTTAGTTGGAGGGTTTTTGTATATCTAAAGGAGGGTGAACTGAAGGTAAAGCATGCCAATATAAACTGGTTTACTTCACTTTTCATTGTGGATGCTTGAAGTCATTCTAATGTATTTGTGTAGCAGCGTTAGTATTATGTTTAGATTTTAATATAAATTTGAAATATTATCTCATAATTTATACAAGGTTCCATATTTTTTCCCAAACATACATTAGAAAAAAAAGGGAGCAGACACACATAAATATTGGAGTACGAGCACAAAGCACATATGAAAGTTCTATGTGTATTTTAGAAACTCTTACCTGAGCCTGAAGAAAGCATTTTCATGAAGCCCAAAGCAAAAACAAAGAGAAAGAGAAAGAATAATTAGGGTGAAGGATTGGTATTTAAATGACATTTATTTGGCTTTTATTACAAGCAATATTCTATGACTTCTGCCAAACAAAAGTTATCCAATATTTAGCTCTTGGCTCTCCCTTGCTTTCACAAGTAATTTTTGTAAGAAAGTTGCCCTTGGTAGAGAAGAAATGTTTATAAATCACAGCTGATGAGAAGAGATCATCAATTAGCTAGTTTCTTTCATAGTCCCTAAGATAGGATAAAACTGTTTTCCCTTTTTGCCTATTATGAGCACCAGCTCTTCACATAGTAGGGAATCCAGTTTCCAAAAAAAGAAATTCTTCAGCAGTTTTGGAGTATACAGGACTTCTTCATTAATCAACAATTTTCTGCACTTAATGTGCAATTGATTCAGAGGAATAAAAGGAACTGGCAGTCCTCATCCTTCCAAAGTTCCTAAGTCTTTCAGAGAGTATCTTAATTATGTACCAATTACTTCAAGCACATTGCTTCAAAATTCTCTTGTATGAGCTAACTTCACATATCATTCTGGGTATCAAGGCAGGACGACTAATATTTCTACACAATCTAAGACATTGTCTTAAAAAAGTCCTTGGTTTCTTTTCAGCAACACTGGTTCAGTAGAAAAGGAGTGCTGAAGGTTTGGTAGCTTATCAGTTAACAAAATACCACCAGTCACAAAAACTCCAGTGCCTTGAACCTGCATACACAGCATGATACATCACTGTGCAGCTGATCAGAAGACCACCACGGCTAGCGTATTTGAGCCCTATTTAGAGCATGTAAGCATTAACTCAGGTCTAAAGATGGATGGTGTAATTGCATGCTCAGGAAGGTGCTGGACTACAATTTGTAGTCACATAGAAAGTGTTACTTTGTTTATTCATGTCCATGATTTCCAAAATGAGAATACAGAAGCCTTAATTTAGGGAGATGTCTCTGTATGTCTCACCCTGGTTGGCATAATGAGAATTACATAAACCCCACATATTCAACAGCTTTTTCCAGAAGCATAAATATTGAATATCTTGCAAGAAAGACAAAGGAGAGCGCTATATTGCACTGCATGTGTTTAGTGGTGTTCTGATTCTGCTGGCATTTTCATAGCTATGACTGCAGGCCAAAGCAGTTGGGTGGTGTAACAGGGCAAATAACACCTGGAGCCAATGAAGAGAAGAATGTAATTTTCTCTAACAGTCTCTTCCTAGAGAAGTGAGTCCTAGTAAGCTTCATTCAGCAGAACTGTGGTTTGGGAGTCACCCTGGCATGTGTGGTACAGGAGGAAAGATGCTCAGTGAGACAGTCCCCCTCCAAAGTACAGTCACACACATCAGCCCTGAGAGAAAATTGCTCTTAAAACTTGACAAACATACGGAGCACTTTATTTCAGTGTTTCACCAGCCTTACCACTATAAAGTTTTCCAAAGCCTTAACAAAAAATCTGCTTGCAGCAGTCCAAGCCTACTGCCTTACATCCTATCCATTATGCCTATCAAAAATATTATTATTTCCTCCTTTTTTTGCAATAGCCTTTTGTGTACATGCCAGCAGACTGCCTCCCATCTTTTCACCCATGGGCTAGACAACACCTTGCAGTTTTTCCTCAGAGTTTGCAACTCACAGATCTCAATTTACAGTGTAGCTCCTTTCCACATCATCTTCCCACATGTGGGCACCAAAGTCCCACTCTAACCATTATGCTTTATGCATTCATATAACATGCTTCTTGGCATAAGTTGTAAATACGTACTTAAACCAAGTTTAATTCTATAATTGAAATCCATATTTTGAGGAGACAGTAATTTTCCAGATGAATGAATGGTGCATCACATTTAGAGTAAATAACTCAAAACTGAATGCACATGCATTCCCTGAACGTTTCTGAATTGACACTGAACCTGTTTCAAACTGAAAGAAACAGCCTCTGTTTACTGCACCATTCCCATCTTATCTGTAGAGCAGCCTTCACGTGGAAGCACTATATTTCAGTTTTATTTTCACAATAATTACATCTCGAATCATCTATTATTATAATTTGGCAAGCACACGTGTACCACTGCAACAAATCAAACTCAAGTCGAAGTACCAGTAGAGGGCAATAGCGTCGCATGCAAGTGGCTAACAGCTCTCCAGCAAAATCACCTTTGATGCAGAAAAATAGCAGCTTATTACTTACCACATGCATATTAAAAAAGGAAAAAGCCTTCTGCAGAGACTGTAATTTTCTCCTATTGAAACACATTTCTCCCAATTTAAAGCATATTTACATGCTGACCCAAATCCAGCAACCTTCATTCTTATTTTTTTGTTGCATATTGCTAAAGTAGTCACAAACTTAGTTTATTAGCTGCTGTTTAACACTTGCTGTTTTCTAAATTAGAACTAATTACATTCCCTAAAGTAGAAAATTAGATCGACAAGTCATTTCACTCTGTGCTAGTGAAATGCCAATAGGATAACATTAAGTACATCCAAATGTAAATGTAAACTGACAGCAAAAAAAAATATTAAATAATTTCAATCTTTGAATATTTACAGAGAAGGCAGTGTGGCTGTTTAACATGCCTCTGCAGACTAAATTAAATTCAACAGTAATATGAATATAAATCAACTCTTAAGAGCATAACTTAATTGACAAGGAATGTTTTTCTCTCTAAAACTTTTTAAGCAAATAGGAGCAAACAAGATTCAGAGGTTTGACTTGGAGTAGTGCTAAACTAAATGCTCATTAGTGGTCAAAGCACTCCCAGTGTGATCTTGGATCATATTTTGTGGCTTACTTTCACTTGAAGAGGATCTAGACTGGGCAGCCAGGCTGCCCTGTACTGGAAAAGATATGTGGTTAATGGGACAACTAAGGAGAATGGAATGGAATGGAATGGAATGGAATGGAATGGAATGGAATGGAATGGAATGGAATGGAATGGAATGGAATGGAATGGACCAGACCAGGTTGGAAGAGACCTTTGAGATCATTGTTTCCAACCCATCCAGGAGACGGACTTCAGAGGTGTATTCCTCACTGGAATTGCAGTGCCAGGGTAAGTGTACCTGGAAGATCAAGCTCCAGCTTGACTGAAACACACTAAAGGATGCTTGGCTGATACTGTGTGTTATGAGAAGTTTTAATTTGCTTTTTGATCTAAAATAGTTGGGGAATGACACTAAGAATCTTACCAGTTTGAGCATCTGTAATGAGACATTTTATCCATTGTAAGAGATCTTCAGAAATGTGGCCTTCACAATCTGCATGTAAGAATGTTTTTCTGTCTCCAATCTGGAGCTCAGTTAACAGGCTAAGATCTTGCAAATGCAGAATTAATGAAGGAAAACCCTTTGCTGACTGAGCAAATCTAAGCCAACACAGACTCCTCCTCCTACCAACATCTGTCACTTATGTTATGTAGTTTCTCAGCATCAACAAACAATACAGCTAAAAGCATTATCTGAGGGATGGAAAAAGCTGTATCAATAATGTAAGTAGAAATCAAATTACCTGATTGACATGATCTAGCTTTGGACAGGGTCTTCCACCATTGTAGGGTTTTTCACGGAGCCATTTTGACCGAACCTTTACTCCACTCCCACAGGATTTACTACAGCGAGACCAGTTGGACCACTCACTCAGCTTGCAGTCTGAGGGACATGGAATTATACAGGCTTCCTCAATATAACCTGTGTGAATGGAAAAGAAAGTGAAATCTCTTCAGCAGATCATTCTGCCACTTCTCCCTGAAGCTCTCGTCTACTTCATTTAGATCATCCAAAGGCTGACTTGACAGGACTGTGTGAATAGAGAGATTTCTTCATCATTAGGGCTAAATTAAATTCTGAAACAAATTGACACATATAGCTGGAGACTGTGTTAGAGAGCAGCTGAGCATCCTCACTGTTATCTGATTAGAATTCACCCTCACCAGATTTCAGCATTCAAACTTTCTGACAGCTACAATGTAATTGACACTAACCACCTCTTGGTTGCATCACGCTTAAGACTGCAAAACCCCCAGTATTTTATCTTTTTAAGGGAAAAGGGTTTAATTAAAAGCTCCTCCATAATTGTATCAACTAATTCAATTGCAGTTATACATCAAAAATCCATGTGAATCGAAATATATGCATTTTACCAGCCTGGAGCGAGGCAACTTAACACCTTGTGACCTTTCTAAGGCTAGCAAGAGAGAGTGGCCTGCCACATTAATGATCTACCGATTAACAACCATCTGCCCCCAGTAGCACACTGAATAATTGCACTGAATGGAAAAGCAGATGTTTGGTTTGGAGACATCATTGGTCCTGAGAGGTTGGCAAGGGGTATGACATGGTCTGCAGGGAGTAGCATGAAGCCTCAATTCACTGAGTAAGTGATAATGTCTTTCTTTCAAAAGCAACATATGCCATAGCTCTACAATATGTGTCATTTATGCCAATATTTACAGCGGAAGCTATAAAACCTCAAATAAAAGGCTGGCCTGTGCTGCATTTTCACTACAATTATACCCTAGACCTGTATGAACTCCTATATCCCCTTTCCCGTGTCAGACCTGCAACAGATTTACTGTCAGCAAATGTTCACTTTAAAGAAAACTTGGGGCACTTAAAAGTGCATTAAAATATTTGATGAACATGATTGCAGAATTAGCACATATTTGGGTAAGGTCATTCTCAAATGATTGGAAAAAGTTTTCTAGGTATGGTTTCAAATGTTTCTCATGTATTGAGGGTTGGTTTTGGTTTTTTTTTTTAGTTTGAAAGTAATTATCATTTTCATCAGAGCTGATGTTAGCACTTTGTTTAATTCATATTTCTAAGTAAAATTACTCTGTCTATTCTAAAATCAACCAATATCAAACAATCACAAGTTGTGTAAATAATCAATACACTTAAAAGATTTCAAGTCTGTTTCTAATTTCTTCTATTGATTTGTTTTAGACAAAGAACAAAAGAGTTTTTTTGTTTTAAAATACAACCCAAATGTAGTAATAAGGTCCTGTGTCTGGGTTGGGCCAATCCCATGCACAAATTGGGTTGTGTCAATTCCAGGCACAAATCTGTGCTGGGCACAGAGTGGGCTGAGAGTAGCTCTGAAGAAAGAGACTTGGGTGTATTGATGAGAAGCTTACCATGAGCCAGCAGTGTGCTCATGCAGCCCAGATGGCAAATCATATCCTAGGCTGCATCAAGGAGTGTGGCCAGCAGGGCAGGAGAGGGGGTTCTGCCCTTTAGTCTGCTATTGTGAGACCCCCACCTCTAATATTGCATCTAGTTCTGTTGTCCCCATCATAAGGAGGACACATTGCTGTTGGATTGAGTCCAGAGGAGGGCCACAAAGATGATCCAAGGGCTGGAGCACTTCTGCTGTGAGGATAGGCTGAGGGAGCTGGGGTTGTTCAGCCTGGAGAAGAGAAGACTCCGGGGGGACATTATAGCTGCCTTCCAATACCTGAAGGGAACCTACAGGAAGGCTGAAGAAGGATTTCATAAGGGTGTCTAGCAATACGACAAGAGGGAATGGTTTGAAGCTGAGGGAGAGCAGGGTTAGATATAATCTTGGGAAGAATTTCTTCAGTATGAGGGTGGTGAGACTCTGCAATAGGTTGCCCAGGGAGGCTGTGGATGCCTCCTCCCTGTGGGTGTTCAAGGCCAGGTTGGATGAGGCCTTTAGCAGCTGAGTCTAGTTGAGAGGTGTCCCTAGCCACGGTGGGCAGGTTGGAGTAGGTGATCTCTATAGTCCCTTCCAGCTTAAGCCATTCTATGATTCTGAATAGTTCATGTTCAAATTCAGGTGGTGATTTTAACCTATAAAACTTTCCTCCGTTTGTAAGTGCTAAACAGTTAAACAAATATACAGAGCACATCCTGAATCTGAGCACTGTGAAACTACTGTTGGTAGAACCTTATTAGCTTGAATTACAAGCATGTTTATTAAATGTGTCTCACCATTTGATTGATCAGTTCAGTGATACTGTATGAAAGGTACACTATGTTAGACAAAATGTATTTTTTGAAGATCATATCACTGTCTACCAGAAGTGGTGGCATAGATAGTCCTATAGTAGTAAATACAAAATTGATTACATTTCACTTTACCTGACATCTCCAAATGAGTCCTAGAAATCAGATGCACCCTATCTCAGAGCCCCATCCTAAAGGGAACTTTGCATAAATATCAAACTCTGCATCTTCACTAGCACTGAGCTGTGAACAAGCCCTCTCAGGTGCTATACAGAGCCATATACTCATACAATCAAGAAACTACTGAATGAAAATGGATGATAACAAAGAAGACAGAATTCCTTCCAAAAAGTAAGTTTTTAGTGACATTTGTTGTCTGATAGAACTAAGTGAAGATTTTACTGCTCTATGAATTTACTCAAGATTATGAAATGCTGCTTTTAACTTTCAGTATAACATCTTGGTTATGTTTTTCCTGGGGAAACTTTTCTCATATAACACAATTATGCCACTTAACATTTGTTAAATTTTTTTGCCTCTGAAATTAATGTCTAGAGGAAACAAATTCAGGCTGGTTTAAATATACTGTGCATCCTTAAGTAGGTAAACAGTACAGGCTGCTTCAGGAAGACTTTATTTTGAGGACTTCCATAAACCTCTGAGCTATTTTAAATGTGCCTGAATTAATCTCAATGGGATCTTCCCAATCTGCCCCAGTCATAGAAAAAGATCTCCAGGATGTCATAATATTTTGGGACTTGGATAACTGTAGCACGAGAATACTAGATACTATACTAAAAGAAGCTTGAGTGGGACATAATAAACTAAAATGATTGACAAATTAGAAACTGTTTTGCTTTATTTTCCTTCAGCTCATCCAAATGAGGATAATTAAGACTTTTTTTTTTTGAGATAATGAGAATGTTTTCCGAGAAGTTTAAAAATACTATTACAATCTTGCAGACAAGACGTGATATCAATTACATTATACTTCATGCAAGCACTGAGTAACATTTTAATTACACTGAACTATAGTTAAGTGATTCCATAAAATACCAAATGAAACCATAGCACTACAGCAACCTCTGTTCACATTATCTGTGACATATATACATTGAAGTCAGCCACTAAAACTCATTTAGCATAGAATGCAATCAAGCCAGAACAACATCATATTACAGGTATAGTGTCTTAGGAAGAGTTGTAAGGTGGAAAACTACAAGCTTGCTTATATGCCAACACATTTTGGAGAGGATGCAGTGAGCCAGATGACATTTCCCACTCACTTTATAATTAAAAAATATTGAACTACAATCTTACACTGGATCATTAATCCTACAAGCTTCATGGGGGAGCTTCTGCTCACCATATAGCTCTTTCTTATGTTCACTCTAGGATATTTGGCCTGTGTTGCTCTCCTCTTCCTCTATTTCCTGAAAAAAACTGGCATCATGTCTGAAAGTCTGCATGTGGAAAATTAACCAGTTGAGCCAAGAAGAATGGAAAAGAAGCATGAAGAAAAGAATGAGTATGGAGTCAGTCACAATAGGCATAAAAAGAAGCTTTACAAGGTAGGAGGGCTTGGAGCTTCAGAAGATATGAAACATTTTTGAAGAGTGAAGAGAAAAACACTTACTATCATGTAAGATAACCATTTAAAAAGCCTAACCATTTATATACCAAGATAATTGGATTAAAAAAAATAGATCAGGGACATGAACAGAATAATGGGATCAAGAGAGGACTTGCACAGCTTCCAAGCTTTCTCCAAGCAAAAGGAAAAGAAAATAAACAAGTGAAGTTACTTTTCATGGCAAAGAGTCAGAAGTCAAAACAACAGAAGGGATACAAGACAAAAGAGGCACTGAGGGGGGAGAGAGGAAAGGGTAAGAAAAGACAGGGAGAGGGAAGAGAAAAATAAATCGCTCAGAACATAGACTCAAAGGAATTGCGAAGACATACTGCACAGGGATAGAAAACAAAGAGGTGAAAAGAAATAAATATCCTACCAAAAGTACTATCTTAGTGAAGCAGAATGCAACACTCTCAAGAGCCCACTCTGGTAGACTAAACAGTGAAATGTAATGATGAATGTTCTCACAAATGAAAATAGAGGACAAAAGGAAGAAATAAAAAGATTGCAGCCTTTGATTTGCATTCTGTAGTTAATGAGTGTTAGAATTAGAATGTCCCTGTTATAGTTGATGTAAAAAAAGCTTTTGGCACAGTCATATTGACTTATTCTCCTCTCAAGTGCCTCACTATTTTGCTCAACAGACAATTTAGCATTTAACTGTTCCACTGGACTCCCTTAGAACTCAGGCAGAAGCAGACTTCAAATTGCATGCACAAAGATCTCTAGCCAAGAAAGAAGACTGAATTAAAAAACCAAAACCCACAAAATTACTTGTTGCAAATTATTTGTCCCAATCTATTTGCTACCCATCCAGTGGTACTTTTGAGAAGATTCTCTGAAGCATGTAATCACCTCAGATGCCTTTCTGTGTGCATGATGTCAACATATCTTTTAGGATGACTAAATCTCTGGAAGTTCATAGAAATCACTTCTCAAATCAAAGAAAGCAGAGATTCAAGAACACTGAGAAGTTTTGGAGTTTTACTTTGTCTTGTTTTGTCGTTGGCTTTTGTGGGTTGTTTTTTTTTAATTTCAAGTTCTTGTGTTTGTAACAAAATCAGCAAGTAAAATAGAAAAAAAAAACAAAAACATTGAAAACCTAGAAACACAGAAATCAGAAACATTACCTGCAAACGGGACTGGTGATGCAGCTACATAGTTTCTGATACGAAAAGGACATGAATAAACCATTTTTCAAATTTCAGTCTCTAATCTAATCATCCCTGAAGGGGTGCCCCTTGTGTTAAACAGTGTAAAGTCCTCTCATATGTGGGAGTGTAGTTGCCTGTATAGTGGAATATCACACAATTATACCACACAGACAGGTTGTGTAATATAATTGCAGCCAATTTCATGCCAGAACCTCGATGTCTAAAGAACAAGCCAGAAATTACCAAGGTAGAAACACATCAAGTGCAGAGAGAAGGAAAAATGAGACCAGTGAAGCCACTGTGGAGAAGAGCTGAGGAAAAGAGCGTGATGGTGAGGGAGATTCAGTGAAGCACTAGACCAACTCTGTACAAGCTGAAGGTACGTTCTCTGGACATCTGCAGTTTATAATTAGCCTGCTGTTTATCCTCTTGAATAAAGTCTTTCACTGCACATTTTCCACATCTCTTCCCTCTCCCCACAGCACCTGAGGGATGTTGGAGAGATGATCCTTGGGGTACTCTGGGATGAAGCACTGGCCCTGCACAGTTTGGAAGAGTATTGGGAAAAGTTGCCCATCTCTTAAGGCCTATTCCTTTCCAGTGCAGCAGTTTCTCAATTATTTCAGCTCCTATTAGCTGAACTTCACAAGGCTGTGAAATGAGAAGTTGTCTACTATAAGCAGGAACATTGTTATTGTATCATTAAAGATTTATTACTGAACCACAATTTAACAAATGGCTTTGAAGCACTGGGAGTAGGAATTGAGCTCATTATTAAAAGGGAAAGGCTTGCTATTCCATTTCTAATAGGCTATAAAATCTGGATGCCTAGAACAAAGTCATTAACAGTTATGATGGATAATTTATAATGGAGGACTTTAACAGACTCACACCTTGCCTAGTGACAAAGCAGCTCAAGTAGGCAGATACAAGATTTTTCCTCACAAATTTAATGTGCAATGTGTAAGAACAGACTGAGCTTGAGTTCAAGGGTTCAGACATAAAGAACATCTTAGAATGTGTTTACATGAACTCTTTTGTCCTTAGCACTGACAGAGTTACGCTCTTGCTTTCATGACTAAAATGCCATGCTACATCTCCAAGAAAAAAACTGCAATGTCAGAATGGTTTATGTTCTTTGACAATGATTCATTATTTTTGTCAAGAAAATATAAAAGTCTTGGATCCCATTTTCCAGGACAAACAAATATTAAATTATTTGCATTCCACTGAAACATAATCCATATATCTGCCTAGCTATGGAAAGAAAGATTGAACTTCGTAAGACCTCTCCTCTCCTCTCCTCTCCTCTCCTCTCCTCTCCTCTCCTCTCCTCTCCTCTCCTCTCCTCTCCTCTCCTCTCCTCTCCTCTCCTCTCCTCTCCTCTCCTCTCCTCTCCTCTCCTCTCCTCTCCTCTCCTCTCCTCTCCTCTCCTCTCCTCTCCTCTCCTCTCCTCTCCTCTCCTCTCCTCTCCTCTCCTCTCCCCTCCCCTCCCCTCCCCTTTTCTTTTCCTTATTCTCAGGATTACCCTTCAAAGCCTTAAAACCTGAGAGCAATTGTTAATGCCTAACTATCTTCTGCATCAGCAGTTCTGTTTCTGGTGAACTAACCACAGGTCTTTGGGTTGATGGCTGACTGCTCCATAAATGATGTCCTGTTGACAGGGCAGACATGGTGGCACTGTAATGCAGAGGCCTAAGATAGTATTTCTGGCACAGGACAAAGGCAGCATATTCCTAGGGCACACACATCCAGATAAATATGCATTTTGTATGTGTGTGTATATATATATATATATAAACACCCCCCCCCAAACTTACAAATAATACCAGCTATAAAACAGCAAAGTATCCTAATAACAATTGGACAACCTAAGCCTACTACCATGCTAGAATAGAATATCCTATGGGAAGTATATTTATTTTAGACTAAACACTCAACAGACAGTCTCAATTAAATTTTAACACTCTCTTTGCTATTTTTTGTTGGTAAATTTGCATTGCTTCAGGTTAGAACATTGAAAGTGAAAAAAGGTTTTTAAATACAAGTGGATACAGTGAGTTCTAACCGACACCTTGGACTCAGTGGGCTCTAACAGATGAGATTTTATTATCACACACATGAGCAATTAAATATCAAATTCCTCACTTCACATTGATACTCCTAGCAGCTGTTGTAAAAGTATTCACTGATACACAGATACTCCTCTCTAATCCCCTGCCATAAGCCTTGTAGCCATGGAGGGCTTTGTAGAGTCAGCACAAATCAATGCATCTCATTTAATTAATGCTAAAGGGGGAAATAATCTCACACTAATAAGGCAGCAGACAAACTATCCTGGACTGGCTGAGTGTGCCTAAGGTCTTAACAGTAAACTGACATGAATTAAGAAGGGTAATACGACCTATATAAAAATGCTGCATCTGTCTGCCATGCTACTAGGTTTGCCTTCACTACACGCACACAAACACAGCAACAGCTCAGCTTATGTGGGTCATGATTCATAACTGCTATTTGATGGAGGAAAATTAAATTTTGAAGCATAAATTGTGTAGTTCATAAACAGGGCAGTGGCCTGCTTATGAATTTTACTTTTTTTTTTGTCATGAAAATGCCAAGGTGTGGTTTAAAGGGTCCATGAAGAGACTCCCAATTTTTTTTCACACACACATGGGAACAGATTGTTGGCAGACACATGTCATTATCCACAGAGATCCAGTATGATAATGATGACAGGAATATAGCTATGAAAAACAACTGCTGCTTTTCTGATGGGACAAAAAATAATAATACAACCAAAACATTCACACTCAACTATCAAACGAACTACACATTTTTGTATTTCTCCAGTAAAACTACCTATGCAGTACTGAAACAAAGGAAGAACAAGAGAAAGGACAATTTATGTGTCTTCCATTAAGGAAAACTGGCAAACAACAGCTCAGTTAGCACTTTCAGCTGATATTATCACATCTGCTTCAAACTGGCAGCTGTTAGCTCCCACCCACACACTGCAGAACTGGTATCAGAGTATCATAGTATCATAGTATCATTCAGGGTTGGAAGGGACTGCAAGGATCATCTAGTTCTAACCCCCCTGCCATGGGCAGGGACACCCCACACTAGATCAGGCTGGCCAGAGCCTCGTCCAGCCTGATCTTAAACACCTCCAGGGACAGGGCCTCGACCACCTCCCTGGACAACCCATTCCAGGGCTTGGCCACTCTCATGGTGAAGAACCTCCTCCTCACATCTAGCCTGAATCTCCCTGCCTCCAGCTTCATTCCATTCCCCCTAGTCCTATCACTACCTGAGATCCTGAGAAGTCCCTCCCCAGCCTTCCTGTAGGTCCCCTTCAGATACTGGAAGGCCACAATTAGGTCACCTCGGAGCCTTCTCTTCTGCAGACTGAAAGACTGCAGACTGGTATGGCTGGAAGATACCAGTGGCAGACTATTTCCAATGGCTGCTGAATGGTTCCAACTCTTTTAATCAAGAAATTTAGCACAAATTTTAAACAAGATATTTTGAAGTGAGAAATTAAACTATTAGCTTGAATATACATATTATATACATATATATTCACAATAGGGGTGTGTATATATATATATAAATACTGGAAAAAGCAAAGAAAAAAAGAAAACAAAACCACCTTGTTCCTCTGCAGCTGAACCCTAGTTCTATGTTCAGCTGCTTGTTTGGCATTTCTTTTGAAGCACCTGTCAGGCTATGGAAAGTTATTAGTTCAGGACCATATTTAGGACTCTATCCTCTGCTTCTCCACTGTTCTCACCTAGCAATAACATCAGATTTTTTTAACTGCATTTTGCCTTTTCTGTTCTTAAAAATTGTGATTTTTCTTTCTATTTTATTTAATACAGCCACTCTTGTCTTACTGGGAAGCTTGTTCATACTTAGGACTTTACAACTGCACACAAAATGTCAAAGATTACTGCAAGAATCCTCTTATGGATCTACTTGTGTTACACCCTTCCTTTAGCTCCTTGTTGTCTGTGAACTGCTAACTCTTCGCAAATCTTTTGAAAATGAGATGAGCCAAGCAGTTAAAAGAGCTCTGAAGTATTCTTGTGCTCCTGTTTACCTTATCTGAGAAAATCAGCTGAATTGTGATCATGAGCACACAACAGTTTGCAAAATAAAATGCACTGCAGAGCAGATCTATGTCCTGATTCCTCCCACTCAAAACATCATGACTTGCAATGCTGACCTATTCATGGTCTCATAAATTTATATGGCGTTATTTAAATAAACCTTTAGATAGTCTCTCCATTTGAGTGTGGTGTTTTAGTACATCACACAACATATCCCATGATATATTCATAACATCAATGTGGGTGTTGTTTGTCCCTATGTCAGATTTAGAGAACCTTGTCACAGGTGAAGAAGTACAATTATCCCTATTTCCCACCTCATGATTTCATAGTAGCAGGAGATAGCAAAAGTTCAACTAAAAGTTGGATGCTGCAGAGGAAACGTCTTCCCTTAAATAATCACAGAATAATTCAGGTTGGAAAAGACCCTTGGGATCATCAAGTTCAACCATTAGTCCTACTCTACAAGGTTCATCCCTAAATCAAATCCCCAAGCACCACATACAAATGACATATAAACATATCCAGGGCTGGTAACTCAACAACCTCTCTGGGCAGCCCATTCCAATGCCTGACCACTCTTTCCAGGAAATTTTTCCCCCCAGTGTCCAATCTAAACCTACCCAGTCGCTGCTTGAGGAGATTCACTCTTGTTCTATCGCTAATTACCGGTGAAAAGTGACCAGCATCAGTATCTCCACAATGTCCTTTTAGGTAGGTGTAGAGAGTGATGAGGTGTCCCCTCAGCCTCCTCTTTTTTTACACTAAACAGCCCCAGCTCCTTCAGTTGTTCTTCATCAGATTTATTCCCCAGGCTCTTCACCAGCTTCGCTGCCCTCCTTTGCACTTGCTCCAGGATCTCTACATCTCCCTTGAACTGGGGTGCCCAAAACTGAACACAATACTCACTCAAGGTGTGGACTCTCCAGAGCTGAGTACAGGAGGACAGTCACCTCCCTACTCCTGCTGGCCACAGCATTTCTAACATGCAGCTGGCAGCCAGTCACTAGTGGTGTCCCCCAGGGATCAGTGCTGGGCCCCATCCTGTTCAATATCTTCACTGATGATCAGGATGAGGGGATTGAGTCCATCATCAGTAAGTCTGCAGATGACACCAAGCTGGGGGCAGGTGTTGATCTGTTAGAGGGTCAGAGAGCTCTGCAGAGGGACTTTGACAGGCTGGACAGATGGGCAGAGTCCAAGGGCATGAGATTTAACACATCTACAGGTTCTAAACATTGGCTGCAACAACCCCATGCACTGCTACAGGCTGGGGTCAGAGTGGCTGGAGAGCAGCCAGGCAGAAAGGGACCTGGAGGTGCTGGTTGATAGTAGGACGAACATGAGCCAGCAGTGTGCCCAGGTGGCCAAGAAGGCAAATGGCACCCTGGCCTGTATCAGGAATAGTGTGGCCAGCAGGAGCAGAGTGGTCATTGTGCCCCTGTACTCAGCACTGGTTAGGCCACACCTTGAGTCCTGTATCCAGTTCTGGGCCCTTCAGTTTAGGAAAGATGTTCAGTTGCTATAAAATGTCCAGAGAAGGGCAAAAAGGCTGGAGAGGGGTTTGGAGCACAAGCCCTATGAGAAGAGGCTGAGGGAGCTGGGGTTGCTTAGCCTGGAGAAGAGGAGGCTCAGGGGAGACCTTATTGCTGTCTACAACTACGTGAAGGGAGGTTGTAGCCACGTGGGGGTTGGTCTCTTCTCTCAGGCAACCAGTACCAGAACAGGAGGACACACACAGGAGGAAACTGTGCCAAAGGAGGTTTAGGCTGGATGTTAGGAAGAAGTTCTTCACAGTGACTGGCCATTGGAATGTGCTGCCCAGGGAGGTGGTGGAGTCACCATCACTGGAGGTGTTTAGGAAGAGACTGGATGGGGTGTTTGGTGCCATGGTTTAGTTGATTAGATCGTATTGGATGATAGGTTGGACTCAATGATCTCAAAGGTCTCTTCCAACCTGGTCTGGTCTGGTCTGGTCTATTCTATTCTATTCTAACACAAGCCAGGATGCCGTTGCCTTTCTTGGTCACCTGGGCACACTGCTGGCTTATATTCAGTACTTGTCAACTAGAACTCCCAAGTCTCTTTCTGCTAGACAGCTTTCCAGCCACACTTCCCCAAGCCTGTAGCATTGCTTGGGGTTGTTAATGTTTTTGATTTCTCTCATAGTCCAAGCCAGTTCAGCAAATCATATCCCATAAAAGCTGTGATCACATATTTTACTTGGAGAAGAAAAAACAGAATCACAGGAATTAACAGTGGAATAGATTTCTGAATAAAACAGATGACATAGCAGACAACCCCAACTGCTCTTCTCTGGATCAGTTACAAAATTAGTGAAAAATTCAGTGCTATCACTCCCATAGGGAAATAATTCTGTTAGAATTTACCAAAATAACTCAAGCAGGATTGAATTATGAATCCTGTCTATTTTAGCTTGAAAACTAAAAGCAGATTGATGGGAAGCTACAAGGCATTTTTATTTGCTAGCAGGGGGATAACTATTGTGATACCATAGAAGTCCCTTGTTGATTCAGCATAATACAAGTTTAATGCTTGTTCTTAAAGAAAAAGGAAAAAAAATAACAAGCAGCACACTGAAATGTAGAGATGATGCCAAACTCAAGAACTGTCATACACCAAGGGCATGAAAATAACAAGAAATAAATACTGGCAAGATATAAAACAAGATTTAACTGGCAAAACAGCAGTTTGTACATGTTGAGTAAAATGAAACAAATAATCAGAACATAATCCATAAATATAAAACAGATACTCAGAAAAGGCAACAGCCACATACTGAAATGAGACTAAAACATCTATACCATTTGTTCTAGCCCCTCTGTATCTGCAAAAGTATGTTAAGTCTGGAAAAATGCTGAATAGACAATAAATCAGGTAAGATTTAAGAAGTAATCTGTAGAGTAGAGTAGAGTAGAGTAGAATAGAACAAAATAGAATAGAACAGAACAGAATAGAATAGAACAGAACAGAACAGAACAGAACAGAATAGAATAGAATAGAATAGAATAGAATAGAATAGAATAGAATAGAATAGAATAGAAACACAGAACAGAATTAAACAGGTTGGAAGAGATGTTTGAGATTGAGTCCAACCTATCATCCAACACTATCCAATCAACTAAACCATGGCACCAAGCACCCCATCCAGTCTCTTCCTAAACACCTTCAGTGATGGTGACTCCACCACCTCCCTGGGCAGCACATTCCAATGGCAAATCACTCTTTCTGTGAAGAACTTCTTCCTAACATCCAGACTCAACCTCCCTTGGCACAGCTTTAGACGGTGTCCTCTTGTTCTGGTGCTGGTTGCCTGGGAGAGGAGACCAACCCCTCCTGGCTACAGCCTCCCTTCAGGTAGTTGCAGACAGCAATAAAGTCTTCCCTGAGCCTCCTCTTCTCCAGGCTAAACAACCCCAGCTCCCTCAGCCCCTCCTCATAGGGCTTGTGCTCCAAACCCCTGCCCAGCTTTTTTGCCCTTCTCTGGACATTTTCCAGCAACTCCACATCTTTCCTAAACTGAAGGGCCCAGAACTGGACACAGGACTCAAGGTATGGCCTAACCAGTGCTGAGTACAGGTGGACAATGATATGTGCATTTATACCCATCAATAATAGATTTTTTCTCTACCAGACCTATTAGAAAGGAAACTATCATAGCTCTAAAATTATGACCGTATTTCTTAGCATCAGATTAATTCCTTACCACTAAAGTCAGATTAGATAATTCATTCCCTGTACACCTCAAATTCCTGTCAAATACTTTTAGGATCTGCAAGGACTGCAGGATTAGCTCAACAGCAGTTCCAAGCTTCATCTATTCACACACTATATTGTGGACCACGACAAAGGTACTCTCCCTCAAACAGAACTGATCAGAAAACACACACAGATGCCTTATGCTTCACTATCAAAACCAGGTAATGAATTCGACCAAAAATATTAAAAATTCAAAGAACCAGACACCTTAATAAACTGATCTAGACAGAGAGAATTCAAAACAACCACAGAAATAAAAGGGTTCAGACTTCCCAACCTACAATAAATGTTGTTATGACTCACAAACACTTTCAGTTTACAAAGCGAGATAAAAGAGACTTCAAATTGCCTGTAAGAAAAATGGGAATAAGCTGTAGGAAGGAAAAAAAAGGAAACAGAGCAGTGCTATATTGCGTTTTGGGAAGGCTGTCTATGGAGCCTACTGGTGCTAATAGCATGCTATCATGAAGAGTTATAACAGTCTAAACAAAAGTGGTCAAGAATAATTTTGTCCCATTTTTTATTCCTCTTTCTTATCTCCCTGATTCTTGCATTGGGATTGCACTTCAGTGTGCACTGCCACAGCATGAAAGCAGCTACATGCATGCTCATTCTACAGGGAGTTTTGATCTCTTGCTGCAAGCAGTACATCACCTGCCACATGCAACACCTACAATTTGTTCTTGGCACACACGGCTTCTTTTGTGTCTTTCCTTGGATGCTGACACAAAACCCAACAGTCTTCATTCTTCAAGTCAATGAAAACTGACTGGCAGTAGGCCATCAGTCCTTCTAGCTTCCCATGGACGCAAGCTTTTTCACCATTTTCCACTTTCCAAAGGTCACTCTGGACTTAATGCCAAAAGAATGCTAATTTCTAAACATAGGGTCACATAGGAAAAGGTTTCAGTTCTGTATTTTATAACAGCGTCTTCTGAACAATTCAGATTGTTTCATGACTCTTTTTTTCCACATTCCCTACTATCTTTCTGTGGAGCTTTCTAATTCCCTCAGGACAACTACCCAGCCCAGACAGATCTGTGCTCACACAACTGCTGGTTGTTAGAGGTAGCTTCATCTCTTGGTGCTACAAAGATGGCAAGGGATCTTAAGCTAAGCAAATGTAGCATGTACTCTATAGCCTACACAAAAGAAGGAAAAAAATTTTGTGGCCTTCAACCCAGAGCAAACAGCTGTGAATAGAGTTAAAGAACATTCTTAGAGCAGAGAGATTTCCTGTCCCATGAGTTTAGGAGTTAGACTTTGTCATTCAGATGTATTCATACACACTTATCTTTCAGCATGAGTTAACCACAGTGAAAGATGACTCAGAATAAAAATAAACATGGGAGAAAATGGGAATCATCTTCCAGCTTTGCTTTGAGGCATTAAGCTGAATGCTAACTTCTCCATCATATCACAGAGAGATTCTACAGCTTGGTTTGATACATTAAGTTTCTCATTTATCACAGCTATAAACAGGAATTAATAGTGCTAATTAAAATCTCCTCAAGTAATTCAATTTCTTTGATTAGCTATTCTACTTCTATTCAAGTAAATAAATGCAATTTCTGCTATCTTAATTTAACATTGGAAAGTTGAATACATACACGAATTAAACTTACATTGACCTTTTAATGGCACTGAGACTAACATCCAGCTTTTCATACCAATAGCTCAGATACAATTTTGCACTGAAAGGAGGAAAACACATGAACACAAAAGCTCCAGTAATGTAAATTAGCACATTTCTGCCTCACTGAAAATCAGAAAGTGACAGTTTTAATCCTAACACTACAGATGTTATATCTATTTTGGGAAGGAACACTGGTCACTCTTAAAACAATGTGTACACGAAGAACATAAAGTCTTTAAACATCCTGGTTTTACCCGTCACAGAATCACACAGAGAAAGTGTTGTGTGCTGTTGAACTCAGGCCAAGGCACGCCTGCTAAGGTGCTAAAGAGTAAATGGTCAAGATAAAGCTATTTAAGGAGATTAAAGCTATCTAAAGAATCTGAGGAAATAATTTCAGCCTTTCCAAAATAGTCCTGTGCTGTCCCTGTTTACCTTTTGAGGATATGACCCTTCTAAATGGCTTTATTCTCAAATGTGCAGGTACAGTTATCAGGAGAAGCAATAAGATTTTACATTCTGTTATGGAAATACCTAGTTAGTAATTTATCATGATTTTAGTTTTAAATATTGCACTGTAGTAATCAGTGAAAATTAAGTTTACTGTTTTGTAAATCGGCAAAAAATGTGTGCTGGTTGTGAAGGTATCTTGGGATAAAATGCAGCCTAAGCAAGCAACAAATATTAATATACTAATTCTACCTGCATGCATATTAATCTCAAACAAAACAAAGCAAGTAAGTGAACATGAAAAGAAGAGAGGTTTCTAAATACCGTGACTGTTGCACCGTGAGGTTTCCACAAGTCGGTTGTTTTGGTCATAGCACGCCATGGCCTGGTAGCGATAGCCTTGCCCACATTCCTTGACATCTCCTTGTACCTTCATTCCCAGCAGTACCTCCAGCTTACCCTCTGGTAAAATACAGTCTGACCAATTTCCCACAGGCTGAGCGCTGTATTTGTCGCACGGACAAAACTGGTTCTCAATCAGAGGATACACCTGGGAATTTTTGCATTTATCTCTTTTCTTACTTTTTCCTAGAAAGAAGTAACAATTGGTTTAGAAAGTTTGCATTAGTTTACATCTTCCCAACAATTTCATTTACACTTTCATAACAAGGGCTTGCAACCAAATTCGTGTGCCTAAAACCAGTTACTAGTTTAGGCTAATTGCTTGAATTTCTCAAGTAATGGATGCCTACAACTTGCACAAAGGCAACATCTTTACTTTGGATAAAAGTGCTTGGAGAGTAGAGTTCGGATTATTATAAATTAACTGACTCTGGATAAAATTTTCTCAAGCGGATGGAAATGCAGCAGGAAGTGACATGCATCTCTGACACAGTGGTTCCTTCTTTCAAAATGTCAAAATCATTTAATTTCATCACCTTTTACAGTACATCTGTTAGTAACAACCCTCCTTCCCCTCTAATAGAATAAGCTCCTTCTGTGAATTTGTTCCGTTTCAAATCTCTTCTTGTTTTCCCTTCCCAACTGGAGCACAGCCATTCACTTGGCTTTCACATCCCATTAAACCTATTTTTAATTTTCTCTTTGGTAAAGTTTGCTTGGTTCTCCTTTCCCTCCTAGCCAGATCCTATAGACTGTAGAACCTTTTGCAAAAGTAGCTTTAAAAATGCCTTTGTTGGTTTTTTTTGCTCTCGGTACCACTGTAAATTAACATTCTGCAGGAGTTTCCTTGTCATTAAAAACAAGGCACTGAACGCAACTTTGCAGCACCCTTAGTGTTTGTATTATTACTGCCTTCATTTGGAATAGAAAAAAGGTATCTGAACAAAAGTTTAGCTTTCTTTTGACAACATAATTTCATACTAAAAATACACTTCACCTCATTTTCACCATAAATAATTATGGCTTCACTCCAAGGTAGCTTCACATGTTAGGCTGGGTAACACACTGCCACAAAGAATACACCACAGCACATAGCACAGCCTGTGCAAGTTTGAAAGGGCAACTTAACTCAGGACAGGGAAGGATCTCAAAGTGTTAATAGTATGGTATAAGAACCTGTCTTTCTTCCTTCGTTTTTAAAGTAATTTCAAACCAAAAATTGTTAGTCAGGGCTTTTTTTCCCCTTGTGGAAGCAAAGCTGGCATAAAGTTGAGTGGAGTGGTAAGACAGGCACAGTGAGCCTTCTGGAAGATCATGAATTATGCATTGTCCACACATCTTCAGATTTACAGTGGGATGGAGCAGGGGGATGATGAGGTTTGGATTCTATCACATTCTTTCTAAGGCTGCTAATGGGCACCCCCCTTATCTAGCTTTCCTCTGCCACAGACAATACAGACTAATTGGCAAATAAAGCTGTGACAGAGGCCAAGTCTCACTCTTGAGGTTTCAGTTATAATTCAGAAGCAGAGCCTATTTTTTACCTCTTTGTTTCATGCAGGAAAAAAAAAGTAAAAATAAAGCAACCCAACAGATTAAAAAGAAGTTGTAGGGAAAAAAAAATCAAAAGTAGAAGAATTTCCATCACATGGAACAAAGAAAACTTTGTGTCAAGAGGTTGGATATAATTGGAAAAAACTTTTTTCTTCTATTAAGTAAAACCTCAGGAGGTTTCAAGGGACACAAAGCAAGAGTATTCTTAGTTGTGTCGGGAAATATGGCAGAAAATTAAGCAATGTATTGCCTTATGTGGTGATCTGAGCTGCTGGATGAAGGCAATGAAAAAAGAGGGAACACACAGGGCTTGGAGAGCAAACATTCAGCCAGGGAATGGACTTGCTTAATCATAAATATCACATTTGAGACTGCAGCTAACAAGTTCAGAAGAGGTAAATCAAAGCTTAAGGCTCAAAATTATAATCTACAGCAAGAGACTGAAAAGCACTCAGCTGCCATAGCAATTTTAAATGCACCAAAACACTATACAAGAAGGAAGAAAATTCTAGTGTAGAAAAGACAAGAAATAGAGTGGATTACCAACCGATGCTGTTAAGCAGAGATGGTTGTTGATTGTTGTGCATACCAATAAAATAAATAAAATAAAATCTACTTTCACCAGATTTTCTGTTAAAAGGTTTTCTATTGAAAGCTTCAGGGAAATTTCAACATGATTTTTTTCTTTTCTCAACCACAGTTAAGTGTGAAAGAAAACAGAAACCAACACAAAACCAAACTAAAACCAATGAAAGCAGACCCAACTCAATCTGGAGAGAATTCAGTATGGTTAGACAATACTGGCACGACACAGCTTGAGTGCAGAAAAATGGTTGCTGAGGAAACAAAACAAATTGCAGACCTTCTCCTTAAACATAGCTGAGAAATGCACATAAAGTAAGGAAATACAGTTTATAGGGTCCGTGTCCAGTTTTCCAAACCTAGTATTTTGTATTAGTAGAATTAAACTTGTTTAACCTTACTTGGGAAAGAAAGTAATTTAGGAGAGATCTGAAAAGATTTTTTAACCCAGGACTTCTCTGTGTGCCTCACACTACCCATATCCTATCCTGAAGACCCCATGGTCTTTGGCTTTTTACACCATTAAGCCAATCACACTCTGAAAACTTTTTAAAAAGCCAAACATTTGTGCCTCTTCTGGTGAAAAGGGAACACAGGGCTCAAAAATGCAGGTAAAGATCTTTTATTTTATGTCATTGTACTGGATCAGATTGTTAGTTAATTATGCTGCTTTTCATTTTTCACCTCCCTGCAACTACATGAAATGCTGATTTGCCTGTCAGGAAAAGAAATGATCTAGTTTACTGTGTGCTCCATTTCAAAGAAGCTCTGGTTTCCTGTGATTTCCCATCTCTCAGCCAAAGAAATACTGGTCTCCTGTGCTCTCTCTGTCAGCCACTTCCCCATGATCAGGACTCTGAGATACATGGCAGGAGTTTGTTCTCCTGAGGGGTTATTTTTTCGCTTCACTAAGAGTATACTGTGACGTTGGGTTTGCTTTCTGCCATGATGACAAACATTGCTTGCTTATCATAAGGGAACCTCTGAACAACACAGATCTAAATCAAAACAGTAGGAAAAATAAATAAAATATGCATAAAATGACAGAACCATTTTCGCTGGCTACTCTTACCAACTAGAGTGCGCTTTCTTGTCCTGACTCCTCCACAGTCTCCATTACAGGAAGAAAACTTTGACCAGTTCGTAAACTGACAATCATCTTGGCAGGGAATCTGGCATGTCTGTGTTAAGGATGGTAACGGGCCAGAGTATTTAAGGCACTCACTGATGTCAGCCTGTCCTCCGTCTTGTCTGCGACAAGTAATTGCTGGAAGCAAAAAGGGAGGAAATTTAATTCAACCTTTTTTTCATGAATGTCTCTATTCAATTTACTAAGTCTACAGCATTCTACCACAAAACCACATTGAAAGACCAGAATGCAACAACCTAACACTTGCAAGCAGTTGAACTTTAAATGAATACATTTGACATTTCTGACTTTAGTCAGATTCTGCTTAAATCACTATTGATCAGGACTTACCAGGAGGGGAAAAAATAACCTTACAGACAACTGTGAATGTTAAAAAGGTTGCACTATGTTATCCATACCTGTTGGACAATGTCACATATTACCATTTTATTCCTGCAATGCCATTTAAAGCATTTGAATAGTTTATAGGCTATAAAATTTTATCAAGAAAGCATATTTTAGAAAAAATAAAAGACATAAAATTCAGAAACATATTTTAGTTCTGGATATCACTTAACCACTCAACAGCATTGTTGCTTGGTGTTCTTCAGCAATTTTTAGTCTTGGAAAGGGGTTGAAGGACAAAGCATGCTTGTTGGGGTGGAGCATAAGCCAACAGAAGTACAACTTTTTATATCAGGGTAGCTATGTCCTGAATAAAAACTTCTTGTAAGAAAATAAATATGAAAAGTTTCTGAAGAAAACTCCAAGTGGCACAAAAAGAAGCAGTTGGCACATAAGGATTTACAAAAACAGAGCTGGTTCAATAAAGTCTTTAACAAAGCAATATTTTTGTTTCTCATGAATTTTTTTTTTTAACCATGGATGATTAAATTAGAGAAGAGTAGTAGATTTATGTTGGGTGTTAGGAAAAAGTTCTTTCCAATGAGGGTGGTTGAGCACTGGAAAAGGTTGCCTGGAGAGATGGTTGAGGCGCCGTCCCTGGAGATATTCAAGGTGAGACTCAATGGGGCTCTGGGCGACCTGATATAGTTGAAGATGTCTCTGCTCTCTGCAGGGGGGGTTGAAATATATGACCTCTAGAGGTCCTCTCTAAACCATGTGATTATATGATTCTGTGAATTATACTAATCTAAATCTCAGTGGATGTAACTTTATTTGCTTGCCCCAAACCCCATAAAACTTACTACACAGTAACAAGATGGGGAACATCTAGCTGCTTCTTTACACAACAGACTTATTTTTCCTTCCTGACATCTGACAACATGCAGTAGATGCAGTATTTCCTAATGACTCTGAAAGTTAATTCGGGTCACCAATTGTTGCAGAAGCATTGAATCCAAACACAATATCTCATCCTCTATACATAGAGGGAACACAATGTTTTGTATTACACTCCACAGTTTAAGCATAGCACTACAATTGTATTGACAGGTATTGGTATGCAAATAGAGAAAAAATATCAGATTTTACCAAGCAACTATTATGGCATAATCAAGTTCAACTGCTGGAGAAAATGAGGTTTCAATGAAAAGCTTCAAAATCGAATGGAAAGCTGGATATTTCCTCTTGGTGGAAAAAGGAAGGACAGTTGAGGAAAGTGTTGTTTGTTTTTGTGTTTGGTTTAGGGTTTTTTTAGATTGCTGTAAGGTAATTGCAATGGTTTACTGACCTATGATTTCTGAAAAGCAAGCTTATTGTCTGCCAGTTCTAAACTATATTTCTACTTCATGATGTAGGAAGCTGAGCTTGATGACCCACATGATCCATTTCAAGCCTTTGCACCTACTAAAACACACCTGAAGGTCTCAAGTGAATTGTTTTTGCCACACATCTGTGGTAAAACACTGTGAAAGGGAGGGGGCTTTGTTCTTCCAGAGATGCTAAGCAAACATCTTCCCTGATCCTTGACTGCCCTTTGAAGCAGGGCTGCCAGCACCATTTGTAATAGGCTCAGTACTGCATTAAGTTGTGCTTACTGGGGGGACTGACCAGCTGTACATTGTCTAAAACAATTATTCTGTCAAATCCTTTTACTATTGGTGCACTTTACATGAAGAAGCCCTTTTCTTTTCTTCAGATACAATTGTAGTGATTCAAATATGCAAAAATGGAAAATCCATGCAACTATTTTAAGGACACTTTAACTGTACCTACTGTAGGAGTTCCAAAATTCTGAGAATTATTTTGGAAACCCACAACTCAAACCAGTATCTTACAATACTAGTTTAGGATATGGGTGTGGATTCTTGTAAGATGCTCTTCTCTGCTAATAAAATACAGTGGCTTCCCTGAGGTAAAAACACAGTTTGGGCTAGTTCTACCCTGTGGAAATTCACAGGGGTCAAACTTAAATCCTCTGTCTTGAATTCGACCTTGGCATGTGTATGCATCAGCACAACTAATTGCATTATCTCACTGAGTTCCCAGGGACTTATATAGCACTGTTTTTAGCAAAGAAAACTGTACCTAGCCAGGGGCTAAAAGATGGTCCACTGATTAGCCCAGTAACTTTTCATAACCTTCTTCAAAAGCTTAATACCCATTTTAGGTACTGCCTTTCAATCTAGTCCTTTGATTAGGCCAGAAAGGTTACCCATTGAAGAACTAATCTCCTTCCTTTCCTTCCTCCCTTCTTTCCCTCCTTCCTTCATTCCTTGCTTCTTTCCTTCCTTCCCTTCTTCCTTCTTTTTCTGAGTCTTTATTAAATTTAATCCCTCATATTGCTTCAATACAATATCACACCATGGGCAGATATTCACTCTATGGTACATATTTGCAGACTCAGTGCACCTGATTTGCATCAAGCAGACACAGATGAGAAGCTCATTTGAGGATTAACACTTTGGGGTTTTTTACAGATTAATTATCAGTTGTACTGTAGCAATCAAAGCAGGAAAACCCTTCATTCTTAAGACCTAAATATTTCATCTTAATAACAACACAAATTAAAAGACAGCTTGGCATACTAAATCAGTTAGTATAATTTTAATTTTCAAAGTACCTGTCCATAACTATTCATGTTACTTCTAGTTGAAAACACCTGGATGATTTGCTCTATATTCCATTTCCTTATTGTTATTCTACAGATTCAAGTATTAGTTTGAAATGTTTATATGCCTTGTGACTGTTGAAGAGTGGGCATTTTTCCATTCTTTAAGGCAGGGATTTAGACAACTGTATACATTCAATTACTATATTATTTTGGCTAGGTAAATGTCTTAATTGACAACTGAAATACTGTTACTGTTAGTGGAGTTATTTTTTCCACTCACAACCTTAGTTGGGCAAACACATTCTCCACCTCTCTGATCAAACTCATGATTCCTTAACTGTATTCTGTAAAAGTCACTGAGATCGATGATTAATTCACTGTACAGAGAAGTGTCTGTAACTACTATAAAGCCATGCAGTGCCAGACTAATCATTTTGGCTATACAACTACATTATATTTATTACAGACATTAGCAGTAAGTGGAAAGAGCATGGTTGTTTTACTACTGAAGTAAGCCCAAGTAATTGTTAAGTGAAAACATAAAACAGGAGTAGAGCTAACAGAAAAATCAAATTTAACATAGGAACCATTCACTTACAAAATTGTTTTGGTATTTAATGATTATTATCTCCCAGAAAACAGGTTTGAAATAAAGACAGTTATATTTTCTAGGCAAGGGACTTTGATGTAATTAAAACTTTATCTGATAGCATTGTTTCCACCAAGCTACAGGGGACTACAGGCTGATGTATTTGTTGTCAGCATAACAAAACACTAAGACTGTATTTTAACAAGTGTTGCATGTGTGGATTTTTACAAAATCCCTGAGATTTCACAGAGCTGTAAGATTCAGTGACCCCTAAACCAAAAAACTTATTTTATAAATCAACATGTAGTATGTCCTTTGCTTTACAAGTCTAATCCATTCAGTCTCATTGATGTTAAAATAGTAGTTTATAGTTCCATGCCTCTTTTCTTGTGCTTTAAATAAGGGAATGAAGTCTTCACATGAGCATATACCCCCACCCCCATAAATGATGCCCAGGGAGACGCTTCTGTCCCTGCTTAGCCACAGCAAGAGGGAAGGGCTTTTGACCACTGGTTCTGCCTCCAAGCCTCCCTGCAGCTCAAACAATACTGCAAAGCTTCCTTAAGTGTGCTCACAGCCATGCTGGGAAGCTTCCTGACATTCCCTCATTTTGCTGTCTTTCAAATAACTCTATATGCACCCTGCAAATGAAGAATAGTGAGAGCCTGGGGTCAGCTCCTTAATAATGGCCAGTTCCCAGCAACATTGAGATACTTTCTCTGACAGGCAGGCGACTTAAGCTTCTGCTTAGATTTTACAAATAACCTTCCTTTTGTTGTTACAGAATATGCCGACAGATTTCACAGTTTTCATACCATTCCTCCTACAAAACTGAGGAAGATTTATGGTGGCAAGGACTGCAGGCTGTGCATCCTTTAGCAAATCTCTTTTCGGTCACTGGGATAGCCCTTACTATGTGCATCCATCCATACACATCATGATGTGATTAGGCTATTGCAGTCTGAGCACTCAAGCTTCTCATCTGCTACACATCCTCTTCAGTAGTGTTGGGATGCAGTCCAACAAGCCTTAGTTCAATCTGCAGAAGCTACTGGCAAAACAAGCATCTTTAGTAAGTTTCCTAGAATTCAAAAGGGATTTGAACTGCATTTCTAAGCTCCTTCAGAAGTCACTGGATCTGAGGTTTCTCCACACAGATTTTTAAGATGTAGCACATACCTGCCTGAGGTGTTCACAATTTCAAACATCATACATTCATCTATCTCACCAATCAGACCACTGCTCTGAAGGGGGGGTGGTGTGTATGTGTGCATGCAAATAAAAATAATGTCAGCCTTCAAAAAAAGCAAAGCAGCATCTCTCAGCACACCCTAGCTCGAGGAGGCTCCTCTCGCAGTGAGTTTTATAGCCCAAAACCTCAAATCAAATACTTGTAACCTGGCTCAATGAAGCATTTCCCCTCTGCCAGTTTTTAACCTTTCCCCCACCCTATATTTTGTATTTGCCAACACTCTGTGCCTGTCCCTCCTAGGTTTCAGGTGACTCATCGTGACATCTGGTCAATTCACTCTTGTTAATTCAGAAACACCTTATGAAAATAAACACTGCATAAAAAGTGTTGTAGTGCAATTTGGCTTTTCTCATCATTTCCTGTTCTTGTTTGGTAGAGTGAAAAGGAAGCTCCATCCATATATCCTCTCTTGAGGAGTTTGAACAAAAGATAGTCAGAATTCTTAAATTAATGCAGTTCTACAATACATTCCTGCTGTGCTCATCCACTGTTGAAAGACATTTCACCTGTAACACCCCTGCAAATTTTCATTCATCATAGAAATTCAATGCAATTGCCATGACTATCTGCCTCGTTCCTTTTTATTCTCTTCCCTCTGCATTGGCCCAAGTTCTAATTTTGTGAGATGTTCATTTAAACTGACATGATTTGTAGCAAAACCTTCGTTATGCAAGACAGATAGAAACAGAGCTGTCTTTAACAATTTTTAACAATTTTCAGCACTATGATTCACCCAAGGATCTCTTCTGCCAAGGAAAACCGATGCCATAAAGTAGCTGAAGGATGGAAATGTAAATAATAAAGTTTTGATATTAAGCAAGAATTGTATATGCTCTTGCTACTCAGAGACTCTTGGGATCAGACACCAAACCAGTTACTTTTAGTGATTACTAGATGACCATTGGGTGTCCCTCCCAACCCAAACCATTCTATGAGTCTATGATTCTAACTTCTATTTTTTCCTTCAGATTTAACTCTCTAAGTGAAATATGAACAGTATTCTGTTCAAAATAAACTGCTAATGAATGCACAGTCAGATGTGCCTTTTCCCTAGTGTACATTCCTGTTCTTAACACATTTGCTAATATGTGTGACAGCGTTTATGCGTAGGCAATCAGATCAGAAATAGGACAAACTAATAGCAATGGCAATATCCCCTTGCACTGAGAAAGAGGAACTGAGAACTGCTCCCACAGACACAAATGCAATTACTTGCTCTGCTGAGTATCAAGACAAAATGAAAGGACAATCCACAGGAAACCAAAAGGCTGAGATTACTTCTATAAGATTATTGTTTCACTTTGTCATCAAAAGTAAATCACCACAAACACACAAATGAATGTGTGATTTCCACATTTATGAGCATCAGAGATTTGAGAGAGAGCTCTTTCAACTGAAAAAGAAATGTTGCTATGTCTACAATTATTTGCAGTATGGTAAATGCTTATACAGAAATGACCAGCAAAATGTTCAGCTTAAAATATCTCTACGCCTTTATCACATTATAAATGCAGTGTCACAACGCTACACCAAACAGATTTCATATTTCAGTGTTTATCATTTCCCTATTTGGGAGTATTTAAAAAGACTTGGACAGTAGTATCTCACTCTATTCTGTATCCACATCACAATATAATCTTTGAATAAATTATTCATGGTGCAGATTTTAAAATTCCATATTATCATGCAAAGTTTTCCATAATCTGCAGAAATTTTATTTATGAGAAGCCAAGTATGGATTAGGTAACAAAGAGTTTGCAAGGAGAGGTGACAAAACCTCTTCCAAAGTCTTCCTTCAGAAAGTATTGAAACTCTTCTAATACTGTCCAGGGCAGAGATCTGTCAGGCAGATGGCAGCTTTCAGGTCAGCCTCCCTTCAGTGAGCATCTTGCATGAAATCAATTCTTGTGCAGGGGACCAAACAAAATAATGCTCATCACTCAAAGTTCACACAGGGCTATTTTCATGGCAGACTTTGAAGATAAATTATATTATACAAATAAAACACACTACCCGTGTCCAAAATGCAATTTTATGAGGTGCAAAGGAAATAAAACTTCAACCAATAATCTCCAGAATTGCAGAATTACTTTTTTCCAAGTTAGTTTACATTGCTAAACACAAAAGTAGAGGATATTCAACACATTGTCAGGTATTAAAACATGAAGACATGATACATAATACACCTTTGTTTTAAAATATATTTTATGTTAATTTAGATAATTTACATCAGTGGAAAAATGCTGGGGGAAAAACAAGGCTCTGTTTGTTTGGGTTTTTTAATTAATATTTAAAATGCCTGTAGCTTTCACACCACAACAGGCTAGACAATATTTAGATTGGTGTTTTGACACATGGATTGAGGCACAAAATAATCTTCAGTTGTGCAATAATGTAATCTGTGAACTCTAGAACAAAATTTGTACATCAGATAGGCTTAATAAAATGCGGGACAAATGAAAATTCTTCCCTTTTTAACAGCTGATCTCAGAAACATTTACAGAATTCTACCCAAACCACCCAATCGCAACAGGTTTAGCTGCTTCCAGGGTCCTTAATTAACAATTGCTCATCCTACCACTTGACCACATTATACTGGAGAGCTACTTACATTACATCTGCTTGCAGGAACGAGACTACTGCTTCAATACATCATCCTTTACAAGATCAAACTCTGTGTAGTACCAGAGGGAAATTCTGCCAGTTGTTCTACTGGGCTTAAAATTTATATGGCTAACAATTCCAAAATCATGTATTACTCTGCATGTGTGTACACCACACATGATTACAGTTAAAAAGAAACTCGTACACCACACATGATTACAGTTAAAAAGAAACTCTTGTGACACAAGAACAATAAATCCCCATTTGCAGTTAGCTGCTTCTTTATTAACTGACTTTGAGGCAAAGTCAAGAGATTCAGCTACTACCACATAAGTACAGAAGACACCACTTTGTACTACCCAAACTCGTACTATGACAGACAGAAATCCTATTTTCTCAGTGTGTAATCTGAATGTATCCTCCAGAGCTGCTAGAAATGGATTGCATTAGTGATAGACCTTTGAAAGAATTACCACAGTTAGAAGTCTTTTGTGTTAGCAGGCAATACCTTCAGGTTTCATTTTGCAGTAAGCCCTAAATTGATCTCCTGCATCACTTTCTGAGTAAGTGGCAGGAGTTACTAGCTTAAGATTTACTCTATGACTTTTTAAAGTATACCATAACCTTCTCTAATACTGCAACGAAGTTAATGACCTGAGCATGTCACTTCTGCAGTTTGTAGTGTCCTTGCTCAGAAATTCCACAATCTGCTGAGGCAATATTATTTTAACAGACAGAAGCTAGCACTCAGAAGAGGCAAAAAAGGAAAGACAAATCCTTCCTGGAATTCAGGGTTGACTAGTAGCTCAAAGCAATTCAATTACTGTAACACAGTAAGTAGGAACTGCAGTTCTTTTCATACTGAATTCATTTAATGCACCTAAATCCAACTTCTAACAATACTTAATAGTCACACATACACAATTCTGTTAAAATCATAAAATTCTCTGTAAAGACAGGTGGTGGTAAAGCTGAATTTAAATGCAAAAATTACTTGCTGTTAAATGGAAATGGTGGGGAAATGTCTGGATCACTGAGTTCAAAGGATCAGTGGTTTTGCAGTCGAACCAGCAGCTGGTTGAGTGCTACACCTCAGTGGTTAGTTCCAAGGCCAATTCTGTTTAGCATCTTTAGCAACCTGTACAGAAAGCATCCTCAGCACATTTGGCGACAAAACCATTTTGAGAGGAGCAGTCAATACCTACCTGGAGCTCAGGGTTGCCATTCAGAGGACTTTGACAGCCTGGAGTAATTGGCTGGCACTGAACTTTAACAGTGTAAATGCAAAGTCCTGCATCTCTCATGCTCTTATTGCTCTCTACAACTTCCTAATTGGAGGGTATAGAGAAGAGAGAGCATAGTGTTCTCAGAGGTACACAGTGAAAGGGTAAAGGGCCACAGTCACAAATTGTAGCAAGAGAAATTGCAGATTAGATAATAGGAAAATAAAATGTAGTGCTAGACTGGACAGACACTGGAACAAATGCCCAGCAAGGCTATAGGTAGGATGTCCACACCAGGTGATATTTCAAATATGTTGAGACATGACCTTGAGCAAATTGCTCTATTCTGCCTGTAATCTGACTTTGAAATTGGCCTTGCTTTGTGTTGGAAGTTCAGACCAAGGGACCTTCAGAGAATCTTTCCAGCTCAAAGTTGTTGTAGGGCTCTCTAATCTCAAATTTTCAAACAAATACATAGGGGGAGCAAAATCTTATATTCAGTCTAACAGCTATACCCACAAACACATCTTCATATCCTCACCATGTCAAAACTTTAACATTTTTGCAGGTGAATTTCCACAAACTTTTTCACAAAAACAAACATGTCAAGTCACCCATCCCTTTCTGTTTTCTTCTTTTTGAAATTACTTCCCACAATCACCTCTGCAAACGTGCTGCAGTTAGGGATGATGATATAAACTAACAATGATACAGTCAGTGACTACTGTGATATCTATGTTGAAAAAGAAAGTCATCAATTACATGTTATGAATAAAACATTCGCCAAACACTGGTTAGGATGCACCATACCATGCTAGCACTCAGTGCTAGTGCGCAGAAATATAGATAAAATTCATGTTAGGCTATAATAAATAAATGTTAGGCATTTCCCACACTAGTGCAGCTATGGGTTTCTGAAGGATAAATGACAGAAACAAATGGTCTAACCTCTTGCTTGCAGCCCAGGCCCACAGGTCTCATGTGCTCCTGGACTGTCTTGGCGCACATACCATGGTACCAGCTGGCATCTGCGCCACTTGTGGGTCTTCCACCTGAAATGAGGAGGAAGAAGTCAGCTTCAAACAATCCATCTAAGCTTGCAGACATCAAAACTGAGGCAGTACTAGTGCTGGACAGTACTAGAAAACATCAGAAGCTGTTGTTTATTGTTACTAACTGGCCACAGAGAAATCACAGCTAACAGTAACAATAATGTGAACTTTTCCCTTTTTCCTTTAATATATATTTTTTTTGCTCATTTTAGGATTCAGCTATTAAGAATACAGGGTAGGAAGGAGGAGGTGAAGGAGGAAAGAGAAATCAAACTGTTTTCAGGAGTTTCAAAGTACAAAGGTACATTAACATTAGCTAACAAATGAACAGTGAATACAAACCACAATATGAGGATTAAACGTTAACAGAAAGCATTAACACACTAACAGATGATGTGACAAAGAAATGTCAAAAAAGAATACTATGCAAAAGATAACAAAGTTATTACTTGAACAGCCACTTAGCATAAAATATCTTTTGCTATGGATTTATATCTGAGCATGCTCAGAATACTTCACCAGTCAACAAAAGGGTATATTAAAATTTGAAGAGTGGATTTAGCAAGGGGATGCTCACAGCTCTTATGAGCCAGACACACTAATAAGGATGAGCTTAAATACCTGCATGTTATAATATACCTCCTTTCTTTCTCACTTTTCCTTCTTTCCACTTTTATTTCTGTTTTTCCACCTATCCCAGTGAAGCAAAAATGTGTTGAAGATTCCCAAATACATTCCAGAGTGAAGACTCTAGGGTTGATTTCTGCTTCATGCAGTATTGGGAGCATCTTTTGGCAGTTAATATTGTCATATATAGAGAGTGTTAGCACATATCTTTCTCCTCCACTAGGTCTTTTCTTTCCCTCCTCCCTTAGGCATGCCTTGAAACACAACAAATGGAGCAATTCTGCTTTGCTTGAAGCACAAAAAGGTCTTGGAGTTATAAAGATGAGGTCAGATGAATAAAGTCTTAGTGATTAGAAAAGAACAGAACAGAACAGAACAGAACAGAATAGAATAGAATAGGACCAGACCAGACTAGGTTGGAAGATCATTCAAGATCATTGCGTCCAACCTATCATCCAACACCATCTAACCAACTAAACCATGCAACCAAGCACCCTATCAAGTCTCCTCCTAAACACCTCCAATGATAGTGACTCCATCCCCCTCCTTGGGCAGCCCATTCCAATGGGCAATCACTCTCTCTGTGTAGAATTTCTTCCTAACCTCCAGCCTAAACCTCCCCTGGCACAGCTTGAGACTGTGTCCTCTTGTTCTGGTGCTGGCTGCCTGGGAGAAGAGACCAACATCCCTTCAGGTAGTTGTAGACATCAATAAGGTCTCTCCTGAGCCTCCTCTTCTCCAGGCTAAGTAAGCCCAGCTCCCTCAGTCTCTCCTCATAGAGCTTGTGTTCCAAACCTCACCAACTTTGTTGCCCTTCTCTGGACACGTTCCAGCAAGTCAACATCCTTCCTATACTGAGGGGCCCAGAACTGGACACAGGACTCAAGGTGTGGCCTAACCAGTGCAGTGTACAGGGGCAAAATGACCCCCCCGCTCCTGCTGGCCACACTGTTCCTGATACAGGCCAGGATGCCATTGGCCCTCTTGGCTGCCTGGGCACACTGCAGGCTCATGTTCAGCCCACCATCGACGAGTACCCCCAGGTCCCTCTCTGCTTTGTTTTCTCAGACTTCAAATTATATGATTACAGGGGTAAAGTTTTTGCAACAAATGCCTTTGCTAAGCTTCATCTTCAAAATATGATTCCAAAAGGAGGAATCAGACACAATTAAGAACCCCAGCTACAGCAAAGTAGTGGGACAGCAGGTTGAAATGACTGCAAGGGTGCCTTAGGCAATTCCAGAGCACCTGGGGTCTTAGATAGCTGAACGGCAGCACCTTGCAAACGTGGAGCTAAGAGATCCAACACACTGTAAATATGGAGCCATATTATAACATAAAACACAGACAAAAAGAACTTGCAGAAAAAGCTTTGATAACAAATGCAACATTGTATTGCTTAAATTGTACTATTGTTTGAATTACTCAGAGTGGAAGGAGCACATCCATGCTTCAAACCATCAGCTGCTTTCATGTTTATAATCATCTAGATGGTTTTGCACCTCAAATGTCATTGCAACCTGCCTCTGCAGGCCAGTATCTGAGCTAAGGCATGAGCCAAGGTGAATGCAGGAGTCCATCTACTGCAGCATGTGTGCAGGTCAGAAAGATGCTACAGGAAATATCCAGAAAATGTGTTCAGCATTAGTTTGTGTCATGAAATGTAAATAAACTCATCTGCTACTCCTTAACATCTCTTCCTTCTTGTGCTCAGAACATTAGCATGCACTAGCTCAGCTAAAATTCAATACTGAAGATAATAAAGAGATGAGAAGCAGGCAGCATTTTGAGAGATATAACTCTGACTCTGGTATAGACTAGAAAAAGTTCCCAAGATATATTTCTCTGATGTTCAGAGTATGATTTTGGTAGCTTCCCAATGCTCTTTCACAGCCTTTCATAGATTTCAGCTGCATACAGTCTGATTTCCTAATCAATTTGCAATGATCATTCTTGCTAGATGATGAAAGGAACAGATTTCTTTAATCTATTCTTAATAGTTTTGGTAAAACAAGATTAAATTCTACTTGTACCTCTGAAGCAAAGAGTAGTTTCATGGGAATTAGCAGGTGGAGAAAAACCACACTGGCTTCCAATAAGTATGTTTGATATTTATTACACATCAGAACCCCCCTTTTTTTTCTTGTTTTGTCAAATAAATAGAAATGCATCCAAATTTTCCAAGCTTTCTATGCACCAACAATCAGATCTTGTTGGACATCTAGACCTTCCCACACCACTCAGATTGATATCAGCAAACTGCCCCGAACTTTTCTTCAGCAGTTACATGCAGATTTCCACTGACAGAACAGTTTTGGATATCTGGGGATATATCAACTGTGGGCTGACAGTGATGGAAAGATGAAGGATACAGTGCATAGTGGGGCAGCACAACCCAGCTCTCCTAAACAGATGAGGCTGCATTTCAGTACTTTGGATAATTTTTACGAGGAAGACATTTTTAACTGTATAGAATGCCAAACAAGTTGCTAGGAAAGATTCATCCTGAAAAGTAATTCTTAGTTGTTGCAATGTTCCTGCAAAGGAAGTGGAACAGAACCAGTGATTTACTCTGGGCCCAGAGTCTACATATCTATTCTGAAACCCTGATTTTGCTGTAGTACGTAGTAGAAACACACCTCCTGTTACAAAATGGAATTCAACAAGCTTTAGAGGGAGTACAAGTTGAAAATTCATGTCCAAGCTGTCCTTAGTTGATTAACACTACCTGTAGCTATAGCAGACAGGAGAAGCTTCACATTCCTTTTCCTCAAACAAAGAGTCTGGGCACTCTCGACCACCGTTGGCAGGGAGTTGTATGATGACTCGGTGACGGGACTGCTTCTTTACTGTGACACCTCCTGCAAACAGTAGAAGAGCTTGTTTCTCCTGCTACTACAGGAGACAGTGATTAGGGTAAATATGAGACTTAACATAACAGGTATTTGAATTGATCACTATAATATTGACATCTTATTTTGTCCATAAGCAGAAAATTAAGCATAATAGATTGTCTAGGTTTAGTCTGTATCTGGGGTTAAGATACAGCAGTTGCTCTGTCACTTGGTGACCACTCCTCATCAGGAAAGTGTGAGGAGATTTGAGGGTTGAAATGAAAACAGATTTAATAAAACAACAAAACAGGTATCAATGGCAATATGAAGTAAATAGAGTTATTCTCAGCCCAAAAAAGGTACAGCAGTCACACTAAACACGAAAGCAATCCTCAAGAGCAGGAGAAGGAAGAGGAACAGAGTTAGGAGGAACCCAAGTAAGAGCAGGAGCCCATGCAGGAGGCTCTCTTCTCCTTAGGAAACTTCCCCCTTTAGACTGAGTAGAATGTTTATGGTGTGGGATACTCACCAGGTCAGTTGTCCTCAAAACTGCTAATGGCTTGCAGCAATTTGTCCCAGCAAAATTGACACATAGATAAAACACTTTAACTTCAGCTAAAAGCCAAGAACCAGAACTAAACAGAATGGAGTAGCAGCAATGCTAAACAAATGAATATACAATTCAAGTAAAATGAAAAATTAAACCTCCTCAGTTTGCTGCTACACTTTTCAAAGGGTAAGATTGCTCTAATTATTTGCATGTAAAACCAGAAACAGAAATTCCACTCTGGAATTAGTTTACAGTTTTCAACTGTAGCTATTAATTATAAATAATAAATAGTAAACAGTTCCTGCAGAAATGTTTATTTCAGTCAGTCCTTCAGGCAGAAAAGCCATAAATCTGTATTAGTTCCACAGCAATACCCAACACACAAATATTGTGTCATATTGGGGGTACTGGTGGGTGAACATCTGGACATGAGCTAGAAATGTGTGCTCAAAGCCCAGAAGGCCATGGCTTCCTGGACTGAATCAAAAGAATTGTCGCCAGCAGGTCAAGAGAAGTGATTCTGCCCTCACTCCAGTGATACATCATTGAAGTACTGTGTCCATCTCTGGACAGAAGATGTAAGCCTGTTTGACAGGTCCTGAGGAGGGATGTGAAAATGACCAGAGTCCTCAAAGAACTCTTTTATGAGGAAAGACTGAAAGAGTTGAGGTTGTTCAGCATAGAGAAAAGAAGGCTCCAGGAAGACCTCAATTCAGCCTTTCAATACTTAAAGGGGGCATATAAGAAAGACAGGGACAATCTTTTCAGCAGGACCTGTTGTGATAGAACAAGGGGTAATAGTTTTAAACTAAATAAGAGGAGGTAAGGAATAAATGTTTTACAATTAGAGTTTTACAAAACACTGGCACAAGTTGCCCAGAAAAGTGGTAGAAAGCCTAAATCCAGAAACATTCAGGGTTAAGGTGGACAGGGCTTTGAGCAATCTGATCTAGTTAAAGACGTTTCTGGTCACTGCAGGTGGGTTAAACTAGCTGATTTTTAAAGGTCCCTTACAATTCAAAATATTCTATGATTATTTGGTAGAAATTTTGGGATTTGGTCTGGGGTGCTTTCATTCTTTTGGTTTTTTTTTTTCCTCAGATAGTCATAGCACAGACATTTGGCTGACTGGGCCAATATCAGCTTTGGGTGGGTTATTGCAGCAGATGCAGCTTGTCTGAACACAGAAGTGTGCTGGAGAACAGCCAAGCAATTGTAATTAGGAGCAAGTGGTAGGAGAATACCGGCGGTCGCTCTCCACCACCTGGCCACTTTTCAGCACAGAGGAAACCCTCCACTCCCGAGTCAATCAGCTGAAGGAGATGCCAGGAGCTGGCACAAGGGGCAAGACAGACGTGCAGCCTAGCAAAGCTGCCGACCAGCTTGCTGACACAAATGGGTAAACCCTATGAGATAAAAATTTTTTGTGTGGTACAAAAGGAGCTTGACTCACTGAATTGACAAAATGCCTGTGTTGGTTCACAAATACACTGTTTTACAGAAGCCTACATGCTAGCTTGTAGTAAATATTCATGAAGACATACTCATTGCACCAAGAACTTTCTTAAAACCCTCAGAAATAAGAACAGAAAAGGATGGTATTTTTTGTCCAAGATGATCTGCCCCAACAGAAATATGTCAGAAAGATTAATACTGCTTCAAAATAACACAATAGTTAATAAGACGTACTTCACAGATCCAGATTCAATGGTCTTAATTCTCTTGTTTTTCAATGGTTATGAATTTAATCTTGCTAACTTTTTATATGATTATTATTTGTTAGAGTACACAAAGCATTAATAGGAATTACTGCAAAAATGCCTTTGTACTTGTGTCTTTTATACAGCATGAAGAATTGGCTATGGCACTGGAAGCATGTATATTTGATGTAACAGTATCTTATATTTTAATAATATGGTAGCTGTGAGCAATCACTACCTCCCACACAGGGATTAGCACCCTGTGGAATATGGGGTATTATAGAGTCTGTCTGTAATAGTACATATTAGACAAACACCTCCTGTTAAGCTTAAAAGAAAGAAAAAAGAGATAAGGCATAAAAATGGGGGCGATATTAAGCCATTCATCACTTCATGTAGGATTTCAATATAGTAAAAAATTCAGAGGAGATCTGCACTGTTTTTAAGAGCTTTGCCAAGTGTAGGTAAAAAATACTGGAATGTATGTTTAAATCAGACCATTAATGTCAACTTAAATTATGATGATTTTTACTAACTTTCCTTCAGTTTTCCTTGGAGTAGAAGAAACTAGCCAAAATTACATAGGCAGACATACCTATCTATCCTTCTATCTATCTCTCTATCTCCCTCCCACACAATCACAGAATGTTAGGGGTTGGAAGAGACTTTGAAAGATCATTAAGTCCCACCCCGCTGCCAGAGCAGGACCATCTAGAGCAGGTCCTTCAGAAACACATCCGGGTGGGTTTTGAATGACTCCAGTGAAGGAGATTCCACAACCTCTCCGGATAGCCCATTCCAGGTTTCACCCTCATGGTGAAAAGGTTTTTTTCTTATGTTCATGTGGAACTTTCTGTGCACCTGTTGTCCTGTCATTGGATATCACTGAGAAGAGCCTGACTCTGTCCTCCCAACACTCACCCTTCACATATTTATAAAGATTAATGAGGTCACCCCTCAGTCTTCTCCAAGCTAAAAAGGCCCAGCTCCCTCAGACTTTCCTCACAAGGGAGATGTTGCACTCCTTTGTGGCTCTGTGCTGGAATCTTTCAAGCAGTTCCCTGAGGCCCTTCTTGAACTGAGAGCCAAGAACTGGACACAATATTCCAGATGCAGACTCACCAGGGCAGAGCAGGAGAAGAGGAGAATCTCTCTCAACCTACTCACCACACCCCTTCTAGTACACCCCAGAATGCCATTTGCCTTTTTGGCCACAAAGGCACATTGCTGGCTCCTGGTCATCATTCTGTCTCACCAGGATGCCCACGCCTTTTTCTCTATGCTGCTGCTAACCTCTGGTATAAAAAGCCTCAGGTTTTTCTGATGAGCAAGCAGCATGTGTACTTCCAAAGACCAAATCTGACCATCTTCCAACCCAACAGTCCAAATGCTACAATTCTACAAATATCTGTTTTGATGTCACTCTAAGGGATGTGTGTTAACTTCATGACTAGTTGATCACAAGGTACAAAGTGTAACACAAAAGCAGGCCAAAACTGGAAAAAAACCCAAACAGATGCATATAGAAAATGTGCACAAATAAATTCTTTGCAGCAAACTCACTTATGTCCTCCCTACAGCTGCTGCACCAGCTATTATATGCCCTCTGTCAGAAAGTGATGTGTATAAACATTCTGCCAAAAGTGACTGCTAGTCCAACTCCTTTTTTCTCTTCAAATCTGTCACACAATGACTAAAATTACCTTCTTGACATGAAGAAGGACACAATGTCCAGTCACTGAACGGAGTCACGATACAGTCCTTCCTACAGGGAAGCAAACAAGGTCTCACAGTTTCTGGTCTGAGGCTCTCAGGGCATCTGAAAAAAAATACAATAAAAAGACTCATTATCAAATAAATATTCTGCAGTGAAGTGGTGAATCACAAGGGGTACTGAATGCCTGCAGGCACACGAGGGAGTGCTAGTTGCCCAGAATTCACCAGGATGGACCATAAAAATAAAAAACTATTAGCATTTAAATATATCTGGTGAAAGCAAGCCAAGCCCAATGCATCCTGCACCTGGGGATTTAACTTAAATAAAATTATCATTCCTCACTCACCATTCCAAACTCTGCCTTTTGAGTGTTATTTCCATGCTTCCAAATGACTATAAAGAGAAGCTATCTAGTTTAGCTTAGCAAATACATTTTTAGCTCTTTATAGATTGAACAGAAGCATAAACTCCAGAATGAAGCATATTTAAACTAAGTAACACAATTAACCCAGGCCACAATTATGAGAGAAACCAGAAAAGGGTTTGAAACTGCCAGATCAATGAGTCTGACTGGGGAAGACTTTCAGAAGAGACAGAAAACCTTGCTTGTTTTAGAGAGAGGCTTGATCAGCATATAAAAAGGATTATTGGACTGCCACATATGGGACTTATTAACCCAGGTCATTTTGCCCATTCTGTGTTCCCGTTTTTTCATCAAGAACAGACAAGCAACTCTCTATGCTGCAATACTTGTTTTCAGAATGATACAGTAACTCTTGCAGAAGTATTGCAAATCTTTAAAATAAATTCTAAATTACTATTGCCCTAGAAGCATACATTGGACTGTCAGAGAGAAGAAAAAGATCACTTCCATATTTTGCAGCTTTTGGCTCATTACAGAAAAACATTATTATGACTAGCTTTGCCTCTTGTGGCTGCTGGGCATCTGGGACCAGGTAGATGAGAGGCCAATTTTATATTTAGATTGCAGCAGCTGGGGAAGCTTGGTTTGCATAAGGCATCATTCTTGCCAGGATGAAGGGGAACATAGGCAAGTCTAAGATGAACTACCGAGAAGACATGGTCAGTGGAGAACTATGCCTGTGCAGTGTGGGAGAGGAAGCAGGAGGAAATGAAAAGAAAGCTCAGTTGCAGTTTTACAGAACATATTCTTTGGTAATAACACTTCCTAGATCATTAACTCCATCATAGAATCACAGAAGCACTAAGGCTGGAAAAGGGTTTTAACATCATTGAATACAACCGCAACCCAACTACCATGACCACTAAGCCATATCCTGAAGCTCCACATCTACAGCTTCTTGAACACCTCCAGGGGTGGCAACCCTACTACCTCCCTGGGCAGCCTGTTCCAATGCCTCACCACTCTCTCAGCAAAGAAGTTTTTCCTAATGTTCACTCTAAACCTCCTCTGGCACAACTTAAATGCACTTCCTCTCGTCCTATCTCTATTACTTGCAAGAATAGACCAACACCAGCCCCATTTCAACTTCCTTTCAGGTAGTTGTGGAGTGCAATAAAATCTCCCCACAGGCTTCCCTTCTCCAGACTAAACAAACCCAGCTCCCTCAGCTACTCTTTGTATGATGTGCCATCCAAACTCTTCATCAGTCTCCTTGCTCTGTTATCTCTACTTTTTCCTGTGAATGCACATAAGCTTCTCAAGAGAATGATCCATTACTATGAACCAGCACCAACTTTTTAGTGCCTTCTTATAATGACATCTCTACCCCTTCTCTTTTCTCCCCTAAAACACCAATGTGAAAGACCATGAAATACAGCTGTAGCAACATAAATCTCCGTCACCTCTCTGAATGCTCTCTAAAATTTTAAGTTAAATTGTGCCTTGTTTCTATGTGATTCATAAAAGAGCCAACTACACTTATCAGAAAAAAAAAACATCTGCCACAAATTATCTTGTCAAAAATTTCTCTAAGGTTAAAATTAAAAATGCTTCTGAAAATTATTGAAATTTAGCTTACTGATGGTTTTTTTTCCTTAAAGAACAAAAGAAACAATAGGCAGAAAAAAAGGCTGAATTGTACACATTCAGTATTTCACTGAGAACTTCATCTTTCAGGAACACTGAACACGTAATTCCTCTTCAGATCCTTGAGCAAGGCAATTAGTTCAATTAGGACCTCATTTCTATCTTTTATATTGTTTGTATTTAGAGTATGTTGCTTAAAGTGAAGTATTGATTTTTTTTGTAGTCCTTACTCAAGGTCAAATTAAGCAGAGAAGATACAAGCTGCAGTCTGTAACTTGTGAGGTAGATAAGACCAATAATATTGATTGTATCATGCCACAGTAATCCTTTTTATTAAGGAGAGTTTAAAACAAGGTTTCCTATTTACATTTTCATGTTAAATGTCTGGGTATTTAAAAACGATTCAGTGATTTTAATGTCACAATTTGAAGGATCAACAAAGGCTTTTTTTCCCTCTCATGTCACAGGATTAATTTATGACACAATAAACAGTCCTCCTCCCAAAAATTTAAGGTCAAAGGCAGAGACATTAACAGATTTTGAAAGGAAGAGAAATCATTATGGGTTTTTTTGTTTGGTTGGGTTTTGTTGTTGTGTGGTTTTGTTGGGGTTTTTTTTGTGGGGGTTGGTTTGTTTTAATGTTAAATGAGTACCAAATAAGTGATATAATGGTATCATGACTGAATGGAATGGCAGCTTAATGCAGATGCACAACAATTTAGACTACTGAATGTGCTGGTATTATTCTCCGTATTTCCATTTAAAGTAAATTAAGAATAAGTCTACTGCTGAGTAAAGTATCAAATGGCAGGCATCACACAAGTATTTAGTGTGAGAATAGCTGCCTCATGAACTTTCTAAATGACCTTTGCTATCAGCTCAGCTCTTCCAGCTTTGAATCTGTCCTGAGTGGGATATATTTGCAGGCTGCCAAACTGTATGAAGATATTATCAAATGCATTTTACTAGCAGCTAATCTGTGTTTAACCCTGGTCATATATTAAATTGTAACATTATATCATTGGGCCAAAGGGATCTCTTAAAAAAACCATGTATGTAGGAAATAAAAACAAAAAAGCTCACAAAGGTTATCAAACCAATGTTTCAAAACTGCACCATGCTTCACCTCCTTGGACTGCTTCTGAGAAGAGGCACTTACAATGGTCACACATGTGTTTAGACACAAAGCAGTATTTTTGCATGGAACTGCACTGCAAGGATCTTGGAGATGGTGATGCACTTGCACATCACACACATACCCCTAAGATTTTTATCTTGACTCAACTTGATGATGGCAAGGAGCCAATTTGATTTAGTAGTCAGTCAGCCATCAGCAGAATCACCACTGTAAATATAATCCATAAAAATCAATAGTGAGAAAGGTATTATACAGTCCTCCTGCAGCTTCAGTTTTGTATTTTTAAAAGATGGCTTCTTCTCTCATGAGAACATGAGGAAGGAGAGGTTTTGTTTCTTCGGGTTTTGTGTGCAGCCATTTGTGATATAAATATAAAGCAGCAAAATCCAAAGCTAATTACGGCATGAAGATATTTTTTAAGATCATTACTTTTTTGGGCCCACTTGTCCCACGTTGACTCTCACACAGATGACCTTTCTCGTCTGCATCCCCATGGAACAGGTGGCCTCCCCATTCCAGCTGGCAGAGGAGTTGAAAGCAGAAACAGACGTGTCCTCTATGCACTGTCCCCATGGGCCAGTCTGCCAGTGATACACAGTGCAAGAGTGTTCATTACAGCTGCGCGTTTCCTGGAGCGCACTACTGTTTGGGCACTGTATTCCTCCTGGAACAATAAAGCAGGGCAAAAGTTCATGCAGTGGAAGGAAATAAAGTGTTTGATTAAAAAGAAAGGAAAAATAAAGGCAAATCCAAAACCCACCACTTGGAAATCTTAATTACATATGATCGCTTTGATAACATTAGAGAAATGCTGTTCCTTTTTCCTCCTTGTTATATACACCAAATATTGACTTTGTCAAACTGCAGTCAAGAGACCACACAGAACAGGCTGCACATGGACAGTAAATGTAAATGTGGGCAAAATCCTATAATAATCACACCTTCTTTAAAACACTAATGTGCTTGGAGCAATTTACAGTATTTTTATTTTGGGGTTCTCTAAAAGGGGCTGCTGCAACAGATCACTTAAGGACATATGAAGGCTCCAGGCAGAAGAAATGGTTAAATATTTTAGTTATACATGTTTAGAGACCATTGTTTATGTCTAATTCTCAGATCAATTAAAAAGATATTTTGGAGCTCTTGTCCTCGCTCCCAGCGGATATTTATCCATGTTACATAATTACCAAAAAGGATGGCACAGCTGGCAATTTAGGTCCAGACTGAGATAACAAAGGCTGTTGCAGGTTAAGATTAAAATTCATTCAAGTGTCAATAATTGTGAAGAAAAGCTCAGATAATGCCATCTTTGTTGTGTCCAGTTACAGAGAGTATCTTCTTTTTCTTATATTCAAGCACTTCAAAGCTAATCTGGTCTCCCAGTCGTACACCAGTCATGTCCTTCCTGCCAGGCATGCCCATAGGCTACAACATGTCTTGCCCTAGAGAGATGTGTCTGCTAGACCTCTGGTGCATGTCTCTCTAGAATGTCTACTAGCTCTGTGGGGTTATCAGACATACAGAATATAGGCTTAAGAAATAATTCAAATGTTTATGGCCTCCACAGGAACAAAAGGACTCCTTTCTCCAACTGATGCAAAGCCAGGGAAAACCTAAGTAACATTTTAGTCTTTCCTAAAAAAACAAGAACAGCAAGAAAGGTAACTGAAGAGCCTTATATTAGTTACTACAGATAAGCCATATAACTTTTCTCTAAAAAGAGAAATGCCTGCTCACACCAAGCATATTAGCCTTTAAATCTCAACACTGAACTCGAGGGTCTGCTCTACAGACATGCAGGAGGGAGAGGCTTTAAGCACTTATTGTTGAGAGAAATTAAACAAACAACTAAATGCAATCAAAGAAACAATAGATAATTCAAATACTCCCAACACATGTAACTTAAGTGTCACAAGGGCGAAAATAACTCAAGTTGTTCTTGTGGGATGCCTGGATCTGCAGCAAACATGAGGAAAGGGCCATTCCAATGAAACCACAGAACAAACCCCAAACTCTCAGATTATTTCCAGTGAGAGATTTCTAACTGCTGACTTTGGGCCAAAAATACTGATGCAACCAAAGCTCAGTAAACATCACTTTAACTGAGATGTCATGCCAAAGACAGGTAATTAAACAATGACTGGAATCAAACTTTATGGCACACAATGGATGCAACTCATATCCATCAGATCTGCTTAGAATGTATATCGATATGCAAACCATCAACACAAAATGTCCCATATATTTTCCTTAAAAAAGAGGAAATAAAATGCCAAATGTTAAAGCAAAATTATGGTTATTTAATAAGGTTTTTTTTAAAGTTATTCAAGGAGCTTCTTTCAGGAAATTAAAAAAATCTTCCAGCTAACAGCAGCAGATAAGAATATATGCAAGGAAATTAGGGAAGTGATTGTATTTTGAAAAAGAATACAAGAATCAAAGTTAGTAAAGTCACTAATTATTTGAATTGATCCACATGAGGAGATTACACTTGTTTCCCCACCGTAAGGGTTAAAAAAGGAGAATTTAGAATAGATAAGAAAGGTTACAAATTTAATTTCTGCCTGATGTTAGCTGAAGAAGAAACACAAGGGAAATATTTAAGCAAATTCATAAATAAAAGGGGTGTGTGTATGAAGTAATGTTTCCTCAGGAACAGATCCCATAGCCACCAGCTCCTAAGGCATCTGAGAATAAAGTGACAACTTTGATTCAGTTTTGACAGCTATGGGAGAATGTATATTTAGGGAAAAAATGAGACTGACATTGACTTGTCAATGAAAAACATTGGGGCATGAATATCTGCAGCTCAGCAGGAATCCAGTTCTGTTCACATTTAACCAGTAGGTAAAAAACTATATAAGGAATTAACAAAGTGTGGAAATAACATTACTGAGATATAAAGCAACTCTAGTGCCAAGCCTTCATAATAATAAAAATAAAATATAAAATAATAAATCCCCATGCTATTTATTTATAAATCAGAGTGCCATTCTCTGCAGGAAACCAGCATCCCCTTGTGCTTCCTCAAATTAAAACAGATACAGAAAAAGCAGAAGGGACTGGAAAACTGGCAGTTTAGAGTTGCCCTTTACAATAACTGCATAGGGTTAACAACATCAGTGCTGCTCTACTTTAAGGGCATTTTACCAAAGGAAGACAGCTTTGACAGAAATATGCATGAGTATCACAGAAAAAAATAAAAGACATTTATTTCCATCAGAATATATGAAAAAGGCTATACAATACTAAATGCATTTCATATCATACATGTTCAGACGACTGTAAATAACTGCTTGGTAGTACTAAAATAATTTCAAAGTGCAACAAACAGTTGGAGCTGAAGCATTTCTCCATGGGTTTAGATCCTTAAGCAAAGCACTCTTGGAAATGAAAGGCTAGCCTTACAGAGGGTCTTGCATATTACTCATACAATAGCAGAGATATGAGTGCTTCAACAGAATTGTTACACACTTAGGTTGCTTTTCAGTCTGATTTGGAGCTGGGGATGGGTAAGACATCTCAGTCTAGGGTATTCAAAGATTAGATTAGAGAATGGAATGGAATGGAATGGAATGGAATGGAATGGAATGGAATGGAATGGAATGGAATGGAATGGAATGGAATGGAATGGAATGGAATGGACTAGAGTGGAATGGAATGGAATGGAATGGAATGGAATGGAATGGACCAGACCGGAAGAGACCTTCAAGATCATCGCGTCCAACCCATCAACCAATCCAACTCACCTAAACAACTAAACCATGGCACCAAGCACCCCAGCAAGTCTCCTCCTGAACACCTCCAACGATGGGGACTCCACCACATCCCTGGGCAGCCCATTCCAATGGGCAATCACGCTCTCTGTATAGAACTTCTTCCTAACATCCAACCTAAACCCCCCCTGGTGCAGCTTGAGACTGTGTCCTCTTGTTCTGGTACTGGCTGCCTGGGAGAAGAGACCAACCTCTGCCTGTCTACAATCTCCCTTCAGGTAGTTGTAGAGAGCAATAAGGTCACCCCTGAGTCTCCTCCTCTCCAGGCTATTTTGTAGGTCTCTGTTTTTGTGACACTTTCTAACTTCTGAATTTCAAAATGCTTAACGCTTTTACAAACATTTAGGATCACTTTAATTAATCATTTTGATGTCACTCATTTCACAAATGTATCTGATTTTATCCATGCATTTCCAAAAAGCTGGAATAATTTTAAAATTTGAGAAAAGAGATGCAACATAGGTGCATCTGAAATCTAGAGTTAGGCGTTAGTGATTCCTTCTTTGCCATAGGAATAAGGTGGGCTCTCCTCAAGGCACCTGTGCTACCCAAGTACAGAGATGGTAAGTACACACAGACAAAGACTGCCCTGTTGGTACAGATCTCCTGTGTCAGTTCAGTATGCTTCCACAGCTGGTGTGTATCAGTTATACCAATCAAGCAGTTCTGCCCTATAATATAGAACAGGCCACAAATTAGCATGCACCCATGGGAGACAAGAAGTCTGTCCTCACATCCTCTCACAGATAGGATTTGATTCCCAGATGCCACTTTACAGGCATGAATCTGAACTGAAGGGCTCCTGAGCAAAAGGGGAAGTACAGTAATGTCCTCTCCCTCGGTTCACCTCCACACAGAGATGTCAGAGCCTTTGCAAGTCTAGTCTGAAAATTCTGCTTCCCCAGTGCTAGAAGTAAGTAGGACTTTTTTTTAAACCCTGTTTCAGATGAAATCACTTAAAAATAATGAAAATCCTTGTCCTCTCCAAAACTGATCCTAATTCAGGTACATGATTTCAGATGCAATTACCAGCACTGCTATTTGAAATCAGAAAAACAAAAACTAAAACCAAACACACCCAACAACTATAAGAAGAGTAAATACATTTAAAAGCCCTAAGTATAACTCCTCTTTTTTCAACTATGAAAGTGCACTGGTATTTTAACTGAAATTCTAAAGCATATTGACCATGATGTACCTAGAGTGGAGAAGAAACGCTTTAGATCCATGTACTCCTTTTATGTTCAGTAAATCAATCTTGCAGATATACGAGAAGTATGAGCTATGGGCTCCTGTCAAACAGAATACCTGATGAAATGGACAACTGATATTCTGCACTAAGTTAGCTGATGTGTAATAATCTGTGATATATGAGGTCATAGTAAATTAAACTGGCATTTAAGTTTGCTAATATATGAGCATACAATAGGCACAGTGAGACAGTACCATGCATAGGCATCCCTGCCAAAAGAGAGTCTTTTAAATAAAATCACCTTCCATTCTCATTTTAGTAAGCCTTTTAATCAGATTATTTTCCTTTTTATATTTGAATTTTGGTTTTGTTTTTTTTTTTCCAACCTTTACTTTTCCAAAATCAGTATCAGTCACTTACTACTGAAAAAACTTGGAAAGTATGGTCTATGACACTGATTTGGCAGCATCAATCAATGACACTGCATAATCAATAAAGAATCCATTTGCATATCTACTCTTTAGTAAAAAAGTAAGACTCATTTAGTACTTTTTACTCTCAAGCCTTGACCTCTGTAATGTAGTCTTGGTGCTCATTATTAATTATATAAAATTTATTGTTAAGCAGGACACCCTAACCAGAAAAATATGAAACAGGCAAACCTTACAAACAAGAGACAGGCTAAGCTGTGTATGAGGCCTTTCTTAGATTTATGCAGAACAACCATATGATGTATCAGATAACATCATAATGTCCTTTGCTGTCATTTTATATTTTGAGACAGTGACTTTCCTAAATTTCTTACTGTACCATGAAGATGCATTTGACAGTGACACAAACGAGTTACCACCATAGGCAGGCTCACAGACAGGCAAATTTATAAACTGCTTCACCTTTCAAGCCTTCAAGCTGAGGACAATGATCTCAGAAAAGACATCAGAAATGGTTACTGTGGCACCAGCTTCCACAAGGAGTCATCTCACAAAACACAGAAACTCTTTATCTTAAGGAAAGAGACTTCTCTCTCTCTCCACTGAATGCAAGCAAATAAGTCCAACCCAGATGTGTATGACCACACTGTGCTTGAGGCTCTGCAGCACATAGTTTGACCACATGGAAAAGGTTTTGTTCTGAATGAGGTAATGACCATGGTCAGATGTCACTGTGTTGCTAGAGAGGCAGTAATAATCCAGAGCTCATCAGAAAACTCAGTCACTACGGTAATTTAGTAATGGCTTCATTTTTTCCAGTAAAGTTATCTTTGTCACCAAGGAATTATTGCAATACTGCTGAATTATTCCTATTCTAAGTCATTCATGAAAACTGATCATACTGTGGATGTTTCCTGGTGGATAATTATGCTAACTTGATGGTTTCTTCAAACCGATTCAGCAGCTCAGATAGCTGGGAAGAAAGAAGAATAAGATCTTAAGTGTGAAGTGACATATTTCTATCATGGCCAGTCAGTCATCTGCCAACATTAACAAAGAAAATTACAGGATATAGCATTTCTTATTTCAAAGAAGAGAGAAACTGAACAATCACGGACAATACTTCAACAAGAAGTCATCCAAGAAGCAGACAGAAGAACTTGTTTCATAGACGATTACAAGCCCTAAAAAATTTCAATGGGATGTTCATGTGTAGGCATCCCAATAACCAAGAAGTAAGCACTTCAGATGCCTTTGGAGACTGCAGCATTCTTTGTGTATGTAATGTCTGCAAAGCCTGGATCTTCCCAGGCTTGTAGATTGAATTCTTCATGACTAGGAGAAGAATGCATGTGATCAACTCACAGGGGCAAACCTGGGCTTCTTATGTTATCTTAGAAGTCAAATCTAACCTTATTCACAAATTGGCAACACACTTGCATAGTTTTTTCATTAATTAATATCCATTCTGATATCATAGGAATTGTGCATATTTACATACATTTGTCCTATTGCGTTCTGAATAAAAACTCTCAAACACCGTGGCTATATTACACAGGAATTACTATGAAATGTCTTACCCAACAGTCTCTAAACCCAACAGTTCAGGAAAAGTACAAAACTCCAAAATGGGAGCACCTGTGGGATAGCTCACCTGAGCAGAACTGAGAGGGTTTTTTTCAGAACTCAGTTTTAATGTGTAAAAGGGATTATTTCTCTTACATTTATGAGACTTGGCTTTTTAAGTTATATATTATGTTTATGGAATTTTCATCAACACTAATAAGCATCTTTAATAAACTCTGAATAGCACTGAGAACTGCATGTTTCCAAAAAAGCTTCAAGTGGAGTTTCATTTTTTTTATCAGCAGAATACAGACATTCCGATATGGGAATATACTCTGTGCCATCAGAACATAAAATGACCTCCCAGCACCAACTACACCATCAGTGCTTTATATTTTGGGACTAACATTGGTCTCTGTCACTCACTTCTCTAGGTGAAAAGCCATTCAGTTACTTGTCATGCAGCAAATTACTAAAAGGCATAAGAGAGATATGAGGAGAAAGATGATCATAACTCTCATTTCAGCAAAGCATGAAAAATAACAGCCAAACTGATTTTAAATACAACACAAGCAAAGGTGAAAAATACCTTCCAGCCAGTGTTGTAACAATATGCTAAGCCTTGGAGGTGCTTTATAAACTTTTACTCTCTGGAGTTTGTAGTCAAAGGTACAGAGTATTGAAGATAGCTGACCAAGGTGTGAGTAAATTGTTATAAGACAGGTGGACATAGAAGCTTGGATCCTTAAAAGCACAGTGGTAAAGAGGCCAGGATTCAAGCAAAGCTGAAACACTACAACACCTAGGTAATGAAATTAGCTTTCTCAGAGTAGTTTAGGGATCTCTCCACTATTATCTGTGTGGTTTAAGAGCTGTCAGTCTTTGTGATTACTCAGAGTTGGTTCTGATCATTGCTCTACAGACATAAATAAAATTCACATACATAAAATCCAGTCTATGCTTAACTGCTTTGCTCCATCTGCAGCCTTGTAAACTATCTTCAGCTGTGTTATGCATCAAAGTCATAATAAAATGAGTACTTTAAAAAAAGAAACAGAAGACAGCAGAATAATATTCTGGAGTGATTTAGGTTTTCACTTCTTGGGCATGCTTGTCAGGATGTTAAATTTCTGTCTCCAATAAAACTGCATAAGCATATAAAAATAGTCTATTATCTTAACCTACATGGAAAAGAAAGAAGTACATGGTTACATGTTTATTTCAATTATCATATGAAAATGTAGCTGTGTTTCCCTCAAAATAAGTCAGTTTGACACACTAAAATATAAGTAACAACATAAACCAAATTTTGTCCCTTATTTTATGAGTATTTCTACTTTGTTACATAGATCCATCTAAGTAATTTATTACTTGGATCACCTACTAAAATGACTATAGCTCTGATTGCCTGTCTTCTAGTGAAGGTTGCTGTTTATTTTTTCAGAGCAAATGTTGATGGTGCCTGTTCTGCTACATTTATTTTTTTTCCATAATTACACAAATTCTGCCAAGTACACAGGATAGTTTTACCAATGAAGTTCAGTGTGTTTGCAAACAGAGAACTGTTTTGGTATACAATGAACTCTGCCCCTTTCTTTTTCCACTTCTCAAAACACATACTCTGTTTCACTGCTTCCATACATTGCAGCTTTCACTTTCTAGTTAATTTCATCTTAACTTGAAGTAATAAAATGCTTAACATTTTAAAACGTTAAATAATCCTTTTATACTGGATGCATACAGCTTTACTGTCAGTTTTCTACATACTCCTTGGTGGTTATATCTCCTTGTTCCCAACACTGCATCGTTTTACCGGTTGGACCCTGGCACCCCTGACATAGCCATTTCAGAACCATGTTACATATAGCATACACTTGCTCAATTACCCCTCAAAATAGTTAAGACCAAAGTGAATCCAGTTATAGAAAACACAGAAGATCTTCAAAGTGTAAGGCAAAGCTGTTTTAGCAGGAGGGTTGGACTAGATGACCACCAGAGGTCCCTTTCAATCCCTACCATTCTGTGATCCTGTGAGGATTTGCAGGGTAAACCCATAGTCTTACTATGAACAAAAATGTTAGCGTGGTAAAATTAGTTACCAGCTTGAGTTAAGAAACTACAGAAGCCACTTCTTAGCATTTGAACCCATTAAACCCCTCATCTTTACACTATTCATGCTTACATCCTTCCAAACTGGACCCAAATTAGGGTTACTAACAATCCTCTATAAATATCTTTCATAGAGGTCTTCATAGTATGAATTATTTGCTTTAATTTTAACAGAAAATGAGAGAATCATATTCAAGGCAAAATAATGCAGAATGAAAAAAAGCAACATTAACTGACATAACCAAAAGAAAATCACCTCTTCAAAACAATTTTAGATAGGATGAGTCAGATAAGCAATAAAATAGTTTTTTCTGTATTTAAAAACCAGAACTCCACCTAATAATTTGTTTCTGTCGATCAAGAAATTACTTTGACTTTACAAACCAGTGGAGAATTCACAATCAAATGAGAGTCTGCTAGAGAATGCGACCTTACCTTCACCTGCATAGGCCAGAATGGAGCGGGCACGCATCTGCTTCCCTTCTGTGGTTTTGCCGGAGCAGGTGTGCGAGCAGGAGGACCATGCAGACCACATGCTGAGCACACAGTCCTTTGGGCATGGAGCTTCGCAGACAACAGGGATTGGGTAGATAGCATCTCTGCACAGCTGTCTGTCAACCTCTTCTCCTGGGGAAAAAAAAAGGCCAGTAGCAGTCTATCATTTGTTAAATTAACTTAAAATGAGCAATCTAGTCCAGATGGGCACACAAATAAATTAGATTCTGTTCTTCTGTATAAACAAGGTAAATAGATTTTTTTATTAAAATGACTTGTCTCCTCTGTCTTGCTTCTAGAAGAACATGCTTAAACCTACTTTAATTTGATATTCTGCTGAAGTGAATGCCAGCCTGGGTGGTCTTGAGGCTTTTATTTTGTTAATATGTATTTGATGCCATAGAAAATCTTAACACGAATAGTACACAATACATCTATGGAAAACTATGTGCATAGAAATGTATGTACAGTAACCATCTAGTCTTCATCCACATTGGTGAGAGAAGGGGAAACGTATCCTAACTTCAAGCTTAGTCAGTTTTCTAATCCACAGTTCATCCTTTCAGATGCAGCTGTGTACCAAAATACACAGTTAAGCTGAGATCAGTGTCTTGTTTGGTTTGAAAGGTCTTAATTTTTTAGGAATCCAGTACCACATCACTCTGTGTGTCATGGAAGTATAAAAAGGTCTGTGCATTTGTAATGTGTCATATCAGTGTACTTAATTTCATTATAATAGTATGTATACAAACATCTGTATTTCATTTCATTATAATAAAAAGATCCAGGAGGAAGAGATTTGGATTTTCTATTTTAGAATTACAGCATTCTTATCACACAGAATTTAAAACAGTAATCATATGATTACAAAATGTGCTTGTAACATAAAGCACCAGGAACTAATTTAGACAGAAACTTCACTTCTGTTATTCAAAGTTTACAGAGTCTGAGAAGTGCTCAAATAAGCTCTGATAAACTGAGTCCCTCAAAGAAGGTACTTTAGTACTAGTGACATACCATGAGTCCCAGAAAAATTAATGACCAGATACTTTATAAAAAGAGGAAAAGATGAGGGCCATCCATGCAATAATATATCCCCTTAACCAGTGTCAAATATTTTATTCATACAGAATCTTTAGGTATAACAGAGCTGCAAACATCAATCTGCCTTGGCTCTGCAAACCAAGGTAAGTCATGCAGCTCATGCTTTTAAAATAGTCATAGTCATCTGAATTATAAAGACCTTTGAGATCAATTCAGTCTCAATAGCTGTATTTTTTTCATATTAAAAATACAAATTTAAGCCCTGCCAAAGGATTCATAGATCTCTCACATCAAGTTCTACTTCCCTCACTGGACTTAGTATTTGCATCAATTGCTCCTTCTCTTGTACCACAGGTCATCACACCCTGACACCAGCCAGTGCAGAAGGGATTCCTGCCTCCTTCCTCAGAACAAAAACATGTTTGGGTTGAAGGACAGGACGGAGGAGCAGACTGCAAACTTATTTTCCAAAGAATAAAATAAAAACTAGAAAAGGAGTGAACTTTACTCTCATATTGTTTCATCACCAGGTAAAACTCAATGGCATGCTGAGAGACTTTTACACATTTCAAGCTAACTTTGGGCTCACAATGAAAATTGTGTTAAATTAGTTTGTCAGAGTCTACATTTCAAACAAACAAATTCATTCTCTCTGATTTTACCGAGAAAAAATTCTCTTTGTCAACTGCCCAGTTCTTATCTGATGAATTCTAAACAGGCAGTTGGAAGGAATGTTTTATAATGGGTACTTCGGATCGTCAGGGAAATATTTTATTTAGACTAAATTGTTTCTGACATTTCACTAATGATTTTATGAACAACTTGACCTTTGTTGCCTTCCTCTTTAAAGGGCATAGTGTAGTCAACTACCAGGAACCACTCAGCCATATGCTGGGAACAATGCCAATGTTAAGACTGAAGCTAGCAGGAAAAGTCCCATTGGAAACAGTTTGTCATGTGTAGTCTAACATTTCATTTGAAATTTATAGGCTTATGTTTATGTTGTACAAGAGTTGAAGACAGAACTCCAAATACACAGCTCAAAGTTCCCTGGCTTTAGGATTGGAAGCTGTTTCCTATAAGCCACAGAAAGACAAAAAGTAAAAGGCAAGAAGATAAAAACAGAATATAACATTTCCATCAGGAAAACACTTCACTATTTATCAGTTGATTTGTTCAGTAAAATCTGGAATCTTTCAATAGTCCGCATTGTACATTTTGGGTTAAATTCTCCAGATTACAGTAATAGGAGTGATTGTAGGTAGAAATGTCAGAAGGCAAAAGAGATTTTCATTTCAAGGATATAAAATGTCAAAACCTGTTTAAACCTTTGCTGGGTTCTACAGATTTGTATCATCAGCAAAGAGTGCCAAGGAGACAGCCTTTCAAATCCACATCTCTTTCTTGAACTGTTATGCTGGATTCAGCTAGACAATCAACCAGCAAAGCAAGTCACTACTTAAAAACCTCCTTCTTGGCATGAAGACCTTCTAGTATATGTGCATACACCAGAGCAACTACTGAACTATTGAATTGCTTTGAAACATCCAACCAACCAACCACAAAAAAACTCCTAAACCACTCAACCAAAAAATCCCAAACCCTTACTGACTAGACAAATTTCTACATATTACAAACATTCTTGTTTTATTATATTCACAAAGCAGCTGTAGTGTCCGTGAAAATTTGGTTCAGGACGCTAAAGGTTGTGCTATGCCACGGAGACCTATGTGCTGTGTTTAATACAGTTGAATCATGTCATTCCTTTGTGTTTTTGTTTACTCATCTGTAAAATGTGTCTGATATTTAAGTTTCTTGTAAAACGCTTTAAGATGTTTCCAATGGGAAGTATTCCTGGAGCTGGTATCACTACAGAGACATGGCAAGGAAAGCCTGGTGCTTATTGTGCATCTTTTAATATGATGCATGCTTCAGTGCACAGTAAAGAAGTGCTGTCAAATTCTGACCTGTAGTAAATGGAAAGGCAAGTACTTAACAGAGGGAAAAATCTTTTTAAAGCCTTAAAATGAACAGTAAAATCACTGCAAGATTCAATGAGGCATAGAGAACAACTTGGGGAAAAGAAAATCAGTGTAAAATAATAATGCTGCTGGAGTCCTATGCAATAAGGCAATGGCCCTGATCTCAGCTCTGTACCTGGAAAGTAGCTATAGCCTCTGAAAGGCTGAACTATAACCTCACATGAACTAAGCCAAAAATGGGCAATAAATTTACAATAAATGGGATCAAATCAAGACAGTTCTTGGAACATTAATATTGAAAATGACTTGTTAAATTCCTATGTAATCACTAAAGGACAGGAATATCACACAGTAGTAAAACAAATCATGCAGTGGTATTTTAACATTCATAAAAGAATTAACAACAGCCACTGAGCCTAGATGCTAAAACTCAGGCTCCAGACCCTGTACTGCTTAGTCAAATGTGTTCAAATCTGCAACTCCAAGAAACAAACAACGGCTCAGTTATGTGAATACCTTCTTTTTGTGGCTCCTGGTAGCCACATATGATAGTCTGCTTATAAGAAGCACAGACGAGAGGGAACTACAGAATGTCAGTCAAGTGTTTTTAAACCTGTACATTTAAAATGAGAAGGAAAAAAATACAAAATTAAGGAAAAGACTGACAGTACACAGCACTGAATGATCAGGAAGTACTGTTTACACACATTTGTGTATATACTGTGCTGTATCTGGATGACTATACCAGTTATAGGCATCTATTTGAATATAAATAGATGTATTTCTCAGCTAATGCCTCTCTTACCAGTTTTCTTGCCTTCACAGTAAAGCTGAAAAGGAGGCACATAATAAGTCATCCCTTGGATAACTGCTGGGGACCTGAAATTCTTGATAAGGAACACCACAGCTCAGATTTGAAAGCACTCAGTGCTAGGGGGTGAAGAAGGCTTTGTAACTATTCAATTGCCTTCAGTAATGCCTCTAAGCTTAGAGGCTGCAGGGGGAAAAAATGCAGTTAGTTCACAGGATGTTCAAATCTGTGAGCTGTGCTGGTTGCCATTTACTGTTTGCTACCTTCCCTGTGCAGAAAAATAATCAGCAATAAAGCATGGTAGTGCCTGGTGTATGGGTCGTAAAGTTTGAAACAGCCAACAGGACTCTTTCTTATCTTGAACCCCATGCAGTTTCCCACATACATTCCTCACTCATGAGGAGGAGTCCTTATGTTGACTCCCTCCCAAGTCTTCAAATATACTGAATGACCTCCTTAGATTGGCTGAGGAACTAAGGCTGCTGTGTGTCCTCTGCTCATCAAGAACCAAATATGTCTGTCTATATGCAAAACTTAGTAAAACCAGATCTGTGGTGTGTGACCAGTCCTGCTTCTCATATGGAACTAAAGAATTGTTTGGGTTGGGAAAGACCTCTAAGGTCATCGAGTCTATCAACCTAACACAACCATGGCCATTAAATAGTGTCCTATGTCAACATGTTTCTTGAACACCTTCAGGGATCATGACTCCACCAACTCCCTGGGCAACAGAGAGACAGAACTGCTGGAGCAGGTCCAAAGGAGGGCCACAAATTTGATCAGAGGGCTGAAGCACTTCCCTTATAGAGACAAGCTGAGAGAGTTGGGGCTGTTCAAGCTGGAAAAAAGAAGGCTCCATGAGACTTTAATGTGGCCTTCCAGTACCTGAAAGGGACCCACAAGAAAGCCAGGAAAAGACTTTTTACAAGGGCTTGTAGTACTAGAACAAGAGGAAATGGCTTTAAGCTTGAGGAGGGGAAATTCTTTACAGTGAGGGTGGTGAGAAACAGGTTGCTAGGGAGGTCATGAATGCCCCCTCCCTGGAGGTGTTCAAGGCCAGGTTGGATGAGACCCTGACCTGGCCTAGTGGAAGGTATCCCTGACTATGGCAGTGGGGTTGGAACTGGATGATCTTTGGGGACTATTCCAACCTAAACTATTGTATGAATCTGTGAACTTCCGTCCTTTTGCATAGTGAGGCACTTGTGATCTGTTTTTCTCAAAGCTCCATATCTTGCTTTGACTTTATCAGAACTGCTGATTGGAAATTCAGTCTTATATCATGACTGAAATTTTTTTGCAGTTCTATTTGTTTTGTTGTTTGCTTGCGCTTTTTCCCTTCTACAAGAGGAACTCTGAGGAGAGCTGTCTTTCTCATAGCACACATCTCTAATTAAAATGCATACACAACTGTGAAAGGCTGACCCAGATTTTTCAGCAGGGAGAACTTAGAAGCTAATGTCTGAAAATCCAATCAAATAAGCTACAGGAAATGAAAACAATAATATTTACATGCAGTTCACCATTTACCACCCTGTGTAGCCCTACAATCTCAGGTATTTGGAGGGGAAAAAAAGGCAGTGTGCAACTCGATCTAATAGACAAATTTTTGCCCTTGAATCAGTTCAGTACTTTATATAACACATACTTTGACAGACATTAGGAAACTTTAAATGTTTTATTAATCCTAGCAGCCTTCATAACATCTTGACAGTGTTTATTCATATCTGTTCCAAAGACAAAGGCTGTCAACGTAAGCTTTAATTTAGTAAAGTGGAAGCATCCTGGAAAACAGTAGCAACACTGTGTTACTTCCTACGTAACTTTTCTCTGTTCTAGATCCTGAATAACCAGCTGTCAAAAAAAAAAAATCTCTCAGCATGAGCTTGATTGATAAATTTTCAATATTTTCAGTAATTCTTAACCTCTCTATTTATTGAATAGAAAGCAACATTAACCTACAATTTATAGTCTGAATATATCGTGCTTCATTGATTCCAAAGTTTTCCAACAAACACAATAGGGAAAATGGGGTATTTTCCCCTGGTATTATTTTTATCAAGTGAAGTTTCTGTATTACTTTCTATTGCTTAGGTGCCTGGCTAGCAGCTCCATGTGTTAAATCAGTTGCTAATTCCCTAATCATATGCCTTTCTCTCAATTGCTTTTGCTAAGTAGCATTTGCATTTAATTAAGTACATCTTAATTAGTTGATGGTTAATATTCGTGAAGTAATTTTCTTCTCAGAAGCGTAAGCAGAAACGGCGCTGATTTCAATGAAGACAAACACACTAGTTTCTCACATCTGTTCATTATGCAAAAATGAAAGAAAGTTGGTCTAATAGTTTAACGATATGAAAACATGGTAGGATTGGAAGCTGTTTCATTTGGTGATTCATCTGTGAAAATTTACTGATTTGGTCTTAACGCACCATTTCAAGTAGCATTATACAGTCTGTTCCTTACTAAAAGAAACATGACCCTGGCCACGTACTCAAAAAAACCCATCATGAATCTCATAAACATGGCTAGAATTATTTAAAACCAAGAAACTACTCAGTACAAGCCCCTATGTCTTAATATTTACATATTTACCATAACTGCACACAGAAACTGTGATTCTGTTATACCAACGACATCTAAAAAAGGCCACTGACTGCTCCTCCTTCACTATGCAAATAGTGGAACATACAAATCCCTTTAAATTATAAGCCCAAATTTTAAAATTTGGTTTTGTTGGGATTTTGTTGTTGTTGTTTTGTTGCTGTTTTGTGTTGTGTTTTTTTAAGCCATCACCTGCAATAAAAGATGGCAGGAACTATTACAATAAAGAAAAGAAAAGAGCTGGAGTTTAGAAACCCACCAAATCCACTTCTCCTGAAATCAAAACAGCACATTAACACACTAGGAAAAAAAACCCATGATTTTCTATGCCTTTATGAGACAAACTGCCATATTTTACAAGAAATAACTTCTTGTTGATGTCTATGTGCAATGTATTCCTCATGTATTCATACAGTCACAGAATGGCTTAGGTTGGAAGAGACCTTAGAGACCATATACTCCAATCTCCCTGCCATGAGCAGGGATGCCTCTCAGCTAGACTTAGTTCCTCAAGGCCTCATCCAACCTCACCTTAAACACTCCCAGGGAGGAGGAATCCACAGTCTCCCTGGGCAACCTATTGCAGTCTCACCTCTGTCGTACTGAAGAACTTCTTTCTCAGATCCACTCTAAACCTACTCTCCCTCAGCTTAAAACCACCCCCTCTTGTCCTATTGCTAGACACACTTAAGAAAAGTCCCTCTCCAGTCTTCCTGTAGCATCCTGTCAGGTATTAGAAGGCAGTTGTTAGGTCCTCCTGGATTCTTCTCTAGGCTGAACAATCCCAGATCCCACAGTCTATCCTCATAGTAGAGATTCTCCAGCCCTTGGAAGCCTAGGTTAACTTTACGGGAAAATAAGCTTTGGTGAAGGAGGAAAGACAGTGGCTTCAAAACCTCCCAAATTCATGTAGAAATTTAATTCCAACAATAGTACGAGTGCTTCAGCTCATTCCATGCAACTAAGTCACTAAATGATAATGATACGCCTCAGCTATAGCATAAACAGTAGCATGCCCTTGCTAACCTTCCCCACAACACAGCATATTAGCAGCGATGTAAAAAGAATGCAGAAGCAGGTAACCCCATGCAAGTGGTTTATAGGAAAGCTAGATGTGAAAGGCATTCTATTACACAGGCAGGACAATTCCTAAATGTCTTTCCTGTCCTTAAGCTCATCCAAAGCTTCAGTCACACATTGCAAGAAAACTGAGTCACTCCTAAGAAATCCAGCTCAGTATTCCTTAATGCATCAGGTAAAGGTAAGGTTTTGCACCACATACACAACAGTTACCCAAATAACACTCCTTACTTTGAAATAAGGACAGCAGTAAAGGGATAACTCTGAAACAAAAATTAAGAACATTTTAAAGATGTATATTTCTTTCTAAATTTGCTTCCAATGGAAACATCTTTGGATGGAACTGGTTAAAAATAATGAACTCACACCTTCAGGTACAATATTAATGCCTCCAGTAATCCCATTTTTATGTTTAGTAATGCAACAACATATGTTCCTCCATTTATATTAGACTCATCCATCAGGATTACAGTCATGTAATACAGTCTAAATTTGACAGCAGCAAATAATAGCAGGGAAAGGAATAGAATAGTATAACTTTATCTGAATAGTATTTTTTGATGTAAAATCAGTGTCATCTGTCACATATGCAGGAAAGCCAGATTAAGCAACAGAATGAAAAAGTAATATTCCATAACTTTGTTACCTTAGAAATATACAGTTACCTGAAGTATGCATCTGGGGGAAAAAATAAATAAACCAGCAATCTTCCCTCCACATTGAATTTCAAACTCGTTATATATTGTTTGAGCTCTTCACTTGGTAAGAATGAGGACTGCGAAAGAAAACTCTTTGTCATCTTAACAAGAACATTTTGGGGTATCCACTTCCAAACTTTATCTCTTGTTCCTTTATCCTCTCTCTTATTTTCCAATATTCTTAGCTAGATTTGCTCAGGCTGAAAATCTAAATTGCATAGATTTCATCCAGAAAAACAAGGAAAAAGGTTTTCCTATTCTGCCTGCATTTATTTGCTTAATTTTGTAAGCGGTAGTGGCAATGGCACCCACACTAACAGTTCCCCCAAGCATACAGAGATTGTTTGGTTACCTGTGAACCTCCCAGTTTACTAAAAAAAATAATAAATATATATATACACACACACACATGCAGTCAGTTCCTTCAGTACACAGAGAGGAACACGGAGGGTGTCTTACAACACTAACTATGGCTTAAAAAACGTGACAGCCTTTTTGTCTCTGACACAACACTCTTAGTTACTGACTGCAAACCTTGTGTTAGACATCAAAGACTAATGGAAAACTCTTTTTGCACGTGATATGTCCTCTCTATTTCCACTACTTCTAATGCCACTGAATACCCACCAGCATGAAAGAGGCTGTATCTGAACTATTAATGCGAGTACCACTTGAAAAGACTGATATAAATAGGAATACTGAAGAATTCGTCCAAATTAATTAAAATGGGACCTTGAAGGAGATTAGTTAAACTGTATTAGCACTGTGTATGGTTATCCTTATTCAGAATGAAAGACAAAATGCTTAACAAATAGAATTGAGGCCACCTTAATTCTGAATAAGAGGATTACAGTATCACCTAGGTTGGAAGAGACCTCGAGGATCATCGAGTCCAACCTATCAACACAGACCCCATGACTAGAACATGGCACCAAGTGCCACGTCCAACCTCCTCTTGAATGCCTCCAGGGTCGATGACTCAACCACCTCCCTGGGCAACCCGTTCCAATGACGAATGACTCGCTCGGTGAAGAACTTTCTCCTCACCTCGAGTCTAAACCTCCCCTGGCGCAGCTTGAGACTGTGTCCCCTTGTTCTGGTGCTGGTTGCCTGGGAGAAGAGACCAACCCCTTCCTGGCTACAACCACCTTTCAGGTAGTTGTAGAGGGCAATGAGGTCACCCCTGAGCCTCCTCTTCTCCAGGCTAAACAATCCCAGCTCCCTCAGCCTCTCCTCATAGGGCTTGTGCTCAAGGCCTCTCACCAGCCTTGTTGCCCTTCTCTGGACACGCTCAAGTGTTTTGATGTCCTTCTTAAACTGAGGGGCCCAGAACTGGACACAGTACTCAAGGTGCGGCCTAACCAAAGCAGAGTACAGGGGCACTATGACCTCCCTGCTCCTGCTGGCCACACTATTCCTAATGCAGGCCAGGATGCCATTGGCCCTCCTGGCCACCTGGGCACACTGTTGGCTCATATTCAGGTGGCTGTCAATCAGCACCCCCAGGTCCCTCTCTGTTTGGGAGCTCTCCAGCCACATATATGTTTAGTATAGCCAAACTAAAAATATTTTTGCAGTTAATTTTCATCAACTTTCTTAAGTGTCTCCATACAGACAAGACAAAGTAAACAAAAACTGAGACATGATATACCTTTATCTGAAAATCCTCTATATTTTAACTTTATGCCATAAGCAGTCCACAGTTGTGACAGTTTCACTTCTCCGACTGGGTTAGCTGTGCTATATTGTTGGTGCATGTGGGCTAAAGCATCACACCACTACAACAGTAGTCCAATATTTCTAATGAAAAACCCATTAGACTACCTACACATTGCCTAACAATAGGAGTAAGACTCTCCTACTGCTTGACAGGTAGTTGAAGCATTTTCATGGTTCATTTGCTAATGTAGTCTTACTGAGAATGATAAGGAACAGAGAATACAAGTGTATTGATCATAACCAAGCACAGTTGCCTTCTAATGTCAAATAAGCCAATCAAACATTATCTTGATATGAAAGAAAAAAGTAAGTTTGATGATAGGCTACAGTCCCATTGAGAACAAAATCAATATCAGTCATGGGACCAAGTGGGATCAATATGTCAGACCAATAGGCCATTTTAAACAGAATGGGGAAGGGAGGGGAAAAGTGCTGACAGAGCTATAAGGAAACAAAACACAATGAGAATCTGGGGGATGAGATCACTTGAAAATTCACACTATTTCTAAGCACATTTGGCAAAAGCACTAACTCACCTTAAAAAGCTACAGCTGATTCTGAGATCAGCTTTTGTGGACTTTTTTTCAATCAAGCCACAATTGTAGTGATGAAACGATATAAAAGCACAACTTTAAATATAAAATAAAAGAATACCATCTCCATTTGTTTGTAAAATGTAACAGAAACTATTGTGTTTAACAGTGAAAAAAAAATTCCTTTGGCAGACTTTAGAAATCTTGGAAGTTTTAATTCAAACATTGGTAAGAGAAGGATTGAAAACATGGATTTGAAAATGCAACTTGTATCTATTTCACTACTGCAATATGTCTTTTTGTTTAATTAGAAAACAAGACATTTTATTAATCACTGAGCATTTGAACACTATGTTTTCAATTATCAGATATGACAAGTAGTGTGCTGCAGCCTTTAAAAAGGTTTCACAGACATTTTATTGTAAATGCTAGGCATTTCTCTCCCCCCTCCAATAAGCTCAAAACTAAGTGGAGAGCAAGTCCAGGAAGGGCACTAGAATGTCAAGGATTTCAAACCAGTATGGTTAGAAACAACAATTCTGATATCCTGATCTGAACTAGATTAACATTCAGGGGCATATGTTAGGAATAGAAATAAGAATAAGAAATAAGAACAAAAAAGAAATAATAGGTAAGCCTACAAAAACAGCAGCGTGAAAACAAAATGACAGCTCCAGTAACATCAGGATAATGACAGTGCTCACAACAGTCAATCTTTGCGGCAATTCCCTACACTAAGGTACTAATCTGCATATTTTAAACAGCTACTTTTAATGGCCTGGTTTTCAAGAAATGACGAACGCTCACAACTTCCATGAACTTCAGGCTTCTTATTTGCTGCATAAATATCAGTTCTGGAGGATAACTTTATAAATTTAAGCTTAGAAATTCACAAAGTTGCATCATAAATGGATTCCTATATACTTCAGCAATGCAGTGTCATCACCAAAGATCTTCCCAGAACTTGGCCACCAACATTTTAATGCTATTCCTCTCTCTAGCACAAGATCATAACCCACAGCTAAAGAGAATGTCTAAATGCATTCAGCTGACAGAATATGAGATGAATTTCCCAGTTATCTAGCATTTCACTACTCTACAGTGAACTTGAAGCAAGTTTACAACTCTATGTTCATAGAGATCTACAATACCTCTTGCCACACAAATATACTTGCAACTCCAAAGGGGTTTTAAGAGAATAAGAAAATTTTATATAGTATTTTCTTTGCATTATTCATCCAGCTGAACCTAGTAAAGAGTTGTCACTCTGTATGTAATCTGACAGCTCAATTCAATCACAGTTAAAACACAGGACCCAAGAGGTGTAAAAGAGATCACTGCCACTGTCATGTTTACACATTTCTGAGAAATGGGCTTATAATTAATTTCATGGAGGCTTCTGTCCACGTCCTACTACTGGCAGATAAAATACAGTCTTTGGAGAACATCCTTTTATCCATCTTGCAATGAATATCTTCTCATCATTACAAGTGGAAAGCACAGCATGCCTTTAGGGAGCTCAGACTGTGAATTAATCTTGTCTTTTGGAAACATTCTCACAACTGATTCCTCCCTCCAGAAGGCTGAAATGAACCCACCCTTTTGACTTTTCCTTTCTCCTGGCCTCTCAGTAAATAGAGAAAGAGCTCTTTGGATAGCAACCAGAGATAAACACCATTACATCTTATAAATCTATGCTAAATTAAGGAAATACAGTAACACTGTCACACAACAAAACCAAAAGTAGCAGGGACACATCTGAAGTATTGACACATTACAACTGTTCTACTTTGTTAGAAAGTTTTACAGCCTAATGTCCTAAAGTTACAGAAACTGACAGATTTTGCTGCAAAATTCAGCCTACTCAGAGAAATCAGCTGTTCCCTGGAAATAAAGCTCATTTTCTCTACTAGGAAGGACACCATTTGTTTTCTAGATGCTTCCCACAAGATTTAAGATGCTTCTAGCCAGCAATTCTTCTTCCCCACCCCCCTTAAAAATGATAATTAAAAGGAAAAAAAAAAAATAATTCTAAGGCATTCAGAGTAAGAAATATGCTGTAGTTTCTATTCAGTAGTTTTCCCTCTGTAAAACACTAATGCAGCAATTTGCTATTTATAAAATAATATCAGTACCAATACAGGATGTCTTCAAAATTAAACCCAAATATCTGCTAATTCCTAGGGCAAGATTTACATAGCTAACCCATAAATTACCCTCAACATTATGTGAAGAAACAAAATTGCATTAAATTCCAGAGTTCAAGTTGCCTTTGTATTATGCAGTTTCTTAATTGCATAATCACATGCTTACTATTTTTCCACTGGGTCCCTTCCTTCTTTAGCTCACAGATTGGAAACTCCTTAATGAGTAGCTATTTGGTATTTTTAGTCTCATTCTCTTTGTTCAAGGCATGAGTTTATGTTTTATTTACTACATATTAATTAAAAGTGCTATTAAAACAGAATTGGCAATTTTTTCTAGGATAGTCTTTCATGGCTATCAGACACCCACTAATATATTTATTCTCAGAACACTCAAGATGTGACAGGTCAGTATTATTTATATTTTGCTGATGATGAACAAAAGAGGAGCAAAATTAAACCCAAAAGAATGAGATTGTTGTCTCAAAGACAAAGCATTCATTACTACAAAATGCTCAATTAATCCCCAAAGGAGATATATCTGTTTCACAAATAAGTAGCAGGTTCTGTGGGGAAAATGTCATGTAGGCCCAATTAAATAATTAAAGACTTCCATCTGATACATTCACATAAAGACCAAACAACCTTAATTTCCTAATCGAGGGCTTGGCTTTGCAACCTAAAATATTTAATTTTGATTCAATGCTTCTTTCCAATTTTCTAGTTTAATACTAAAACAAAATGAGAAACAGTACTTCAGCCACGGAAATTACACTGACTGTGAACACTCTGCCAAGTGATCTCCCAGAACAAAACCAAGAGAAGGCTCTAAGGCACTGCATTCCAGCTCTAGAAGTGACAAGTTTCCTTCTCTTGCTTCATATCCAGCTTTATTTTATTCAGACTTTAAACCCAGTCAGCACCTCACTGTCCCTTTTCCCTGGCTCTGCAAAGTTCTCTCCAGCTGCTTGTCAAATTCTATCTGGAGCTGACTGTCACCAGAATGAATGCCTCCCTAGATTGTCTTCCTAATCCCTGCCACAGCAAAACATTTTACAACTTCCTTTGCGTTTCTATCTCCTTTCAGTAAACTATCCTGGAGAGAACTAGAGTCAAATCCTACCTTTCACCATCTCTTAACCTCATTGTTTAATCAGTACAAGTTTCTCCCTCTTCCCTTCATTCACCTCTTTTTACCAAATCCTGAATACAAATCTATTCCTTTCCCTCTGCAGTGGGTTTGTGACTGTGTAGCTGGAACTGCCAAAAGTAACCTGCACCTCAAAATCTGGAGCAGATCACTGGGAACCATGGAGAGAATGGGACCTTCAGTGTTTTCTCTGATTTGGAATAATCATTGAGTATGATTATGTTCTACTCCTAGTTTGAAGTTTCTTAAATATTCAATGGAGAACATGCTTGTGCACAGGAGTTACAAGAATTGCAAAATGACACAGATTATTTTAAGGCTCTTTAAGTTGCCACTGGAATATCAAATACCTCTTGGCAGATAAGAGTGGTTTTACGTTAATCAGTCCTCAACACAAATTACGATCTGAAAGAAAGGTCAGACAATGAGCTGCTTAAGGCTGGAAGTACTGAGAATAAAATTCCTATTTATTCTGGCTCAACGTGATGGGCTAATGAAGATGTTTTAATCATTACCATTTATCAACATGCAGCTTTGTAGCTGGATAACATTTATTAAGAAGATTTACCATTAGCATGCAGGTTGTCAGAAAACATCAAGAGGCCTATGCAACTTTTTATCTTCTCAGATGAAAAGTGGACAACTATCAAATCTAATGAGAGGATACTGACTTCAAATATTATCATAATGGTTAGTACTGTGTAATATCATCTTCCAAGAAAGTAGTGTTTAATTTATAACTATGTAACACTATTATTAAATATAAAATTATTAAATGTACCGTTATCTTTGCTGAGGATGTCTTGTGAAAATATCTGAGGTGTTTTCTGAGTCTTTTCTAGAGAATTAATACATGAAACACAAATCCAAAAAGAAAAAGAAAAACAATCAATACTGGGTTTATAAATCCACTTTTATAATCCACCTTTAAGGACATAAACCTCTTTGTTTGTTTCACAACAGCATAGTTTGAAATAATAAATGGAGATAATGTAAAGCATTAAATTGACCTTCCAAAACCCAACTGTTTTGACATTGGAATCATCTCCCCAAAGTAGTGGATTCCCCTACATGAGAAAGTTTCAAAGCCCAACTTGGCCATCTCATTTAAACTATATTCTTACCCTGAAAGGTTGGACTAGATGATCTTTGAAGTCCCTTCCAATCTAATATTCTATTAATCTATGAATCTAGAAAGGTTGAACCAGATGATCCTTGGGGTCCTTCCCAACCTGGTATTCTGTGATTCTGTGAAATCTCTCTACAATTATCCCTCGCTGTATTCTTGCTGTGCTGAAGTTTGGATTCTAATCAGGCTGTGTTCCTGCTTTGCAGGCTGCCATGTAAATCAAAACTTAGGCATCATAATTGTCCATTCCAATTTACCCACTGCTATGACAAGCAGTTCTTGAAACAATCTACTTTTCCATCTTGTGTTGCCATCAAAACCAAGAGCAGGTTACTAAGAATGTTCACCATACACAGCATACAACTGCACCCTCTGTGACATATTTGCAAAATATTTGTGCTTCCCACTTCCTACTTCTAGATGTTAAATAAGTTTTATGTACACAAGTACAGTTTCTCTGTAAAGATGTTAAGAGTACATTAGAAGTAAGTATGCCATAACCCATCAAACTCATCTGACTGGACAGTCAGATTATGATCTATGACACAAGATAAAGATTTTGGTAATTAAGTTAGCCCACCTATTTTTAACTTTAATATAGAGCCTGGAAGGCTGTGCTGCCATTCAGTAGGACTTGGACAGACTAGACAGCTGGGCAAAGATTAGCTTAATGAAGTTCAGCAAGGATAAGTGTAGAGTCCTGCACCTGGAGAGGAATAATACCACACACCAGTACAGGATGTCCTGATGGAGAGTAGCTCCACAGAGAAAGATCTTGGAGTCCTGGTTGATATTAAGTTATCCATGGGACAGAAATGTGCCCTGGTGGCCGAGAAGGTCAGTAATGTACTCGGTTGCATTAAGAATGTAGTCAGCAGGTCAAGGGAGATTCTCCTCCCCTCTACTCAGGCCTTGTTAGACCTCATCTGGAATACTGTATACAGTTCTGGGCTTCCCAGCTCAAGAGCAACAGGGAACTGCTGGAGAGAGCTCAACAGAGAACTATGAGGATTATTAAGGGACTGAAGCATCTGTCCTGTGAGGAAAGACCTGGTGCTGTTTAGTCTGGAGAAGAGAACACTGAGAGGGGACCTTGCCAATGTCTACAAATGTATCTGTCAGGAGGATGAAGCCGATTGCTTTTCAGTGATACCCAGTGATAGGATGAGGGGCAATGCACGTAAACTCAATCACAGGAAATTCCATTTCAACATGAGAAAAAATATTTTTTCCTGTGAGAGTGACGGAGCACTTGAGCAGGCTGCCCAGAGAAGTTGTGGAGTCTCCTTCTCCAGGGACCTTCAAGTCCCACCAGGATGCATTCCTGTGTGGCCTGCCCTAAGTGGTCCTGCTTTGCAGTGGGGTTGTACTCAATGATCTCTGGAGGCCCCTTTCAACCCCTAGCACTCCACAATTCTATACTCTTTGCCAGCATCAATGTCTCTGTAGGCATTGTCCATAACAAGTGCAACTCTGTGTTCAAGAAAATATGATAAACTGGAAAGAAGGATCTATTGCACTGTCGTGAATGTTAACTGAATAGTGTGCTATGCAGACAAAACTCTGGCTTTATTTACTTATCCCTTTAATTGAAATCATCATCTCACATTTTAGGCCAACTATTAAAAACATTGACGAAGCAAGTGAAGTACTTAAGTCATCCCAGTACTTAAGTCATCCCAGTACTTAAGTCATCCCATATACTGAAATCACTTCATGTAATATAAATGCTAAAAGGATCCATTCTTAGATGTAACTCAATAGGGATATGTCAATTTTCCTAATGTCAAGATCAGAGACAAGAAGACATTGCTATGACATATTAAATGTGACCTTTTATTGACAGAAGAATTATCCATCATCAAACTTCCTGAGAACTGAAATAGGATCATCTAAACATTGGTGTGCACTCAATTTTCCTTATATTCCTTTACACTAAATAAAGCAAATCTTGTTAAAAAGAAATGTCTTAAAAATCCAACACTCTGAAACATAATGTCCTGAGAGTATAAATTTTATGGTCCTTTAGACTGATTGTATTTTACCCTCAGTAATGAATTCTGACATAAAACAAACATCTAATAATCATATTCAACAGTTTTTATGTAACCAGACAAATTAAGGGAAAGGTCTGGATTATAAATTTCATGTACTATGTGTTTACAGTGAAGAAAAAAACAATGTATCTTCTATTTGATTTAATTCCTCAGATAGTCAGCCAAAAAGCTGTCAGGCAGAAAAAAAACAGTTCAAATCAATTCTGTAATGACATTAGCTGGGAAATTAATATTGGGAAATGATGACTAATGCCCATATAACCAAGTTCCTGTAAGTGTAAGGCAGTATGTGCTGAAAGAAACTGTCATTAGCTACTGTATTTCTCTACTAATTGACTGCTGAGCATTAGCCAGATTTTGATCTGGGTTCTCTTACAGCATTAACTCAAAAATTCAGTGTAATTTGAATTTGAATCTGGCTTTTCATTCTTTTTAAAGAACTGAGTCATAAAGTGACACAAATTAGGTATTTTCTTTCTAAATAATCATAAAATCCAACCAGTCTGGTGGTTCAAAGCACATAGGCAAACAACAAAGGGCAGAATAAATCAACTCTTTATACCTGGGCACACCTATAAAGCCTCCATTGATTCTCTTACTGTTTCCCATTATGAAAATTAATGAAGTCCAGCAGCTACTAATTTTGCACATATTTGATTCAAACCATAAATATATAGAAAGAACAATGTTTAAACCAGCCAAAATATTTAAAGTGAAAAATGGTTGCATGAGCTGATCTTCATTTTTTTCCCTGAAGTTTTTTCTATATATTTAATTAAATGCTGCTTAAGACGATATATAGCTACAAGCAAAAAAATTAAGAAACTAAATACTATAGAAGAAAATGTAAATGACACAAAGGAATTTTACAAGCTTTACTGCAAGGTAAAATTCAATAAAAAGAATGCAAGAAGCATTTGAGAAATAATTATTTCCAAGTCTAAGGAAAAGCAGGAAAAGCAACTAAATCCTAAAAGATTATCACATAACTGTCTTCAGGTAGTCACACTAGCTGAGAATAAACAGCTGAAGAAAACGTACTCTTCCATTTTGGATAGCAGAGTGCCACCATACTAAGCAGTTTGAAAGGTCTACATCTTTTAATTAACAAACCAGACTCGTTTACCTTCTATAACTTTTAATTAACTACCGACACCGTCATTTTGTCCCCAGTATTGCAATCAGGATACAGGCCACCACTTTACATCAGGATATACTGATTTCACTGGTGGTTTCATAGTGTCACAGTATAACTAAGGTTGGAAGAGACCTCAAGGATCATCAAGTCCAACCTATAAACACAGACCCCATGACTAGACCATGAGGAAGATATATGTCACCTGTATACATTCAGGTACCAGAAGAGAACTCGTAGCAAGTTGTCTATGCAAACATCTTTCCATAGACAACTTGAGGAATAATTTTGCTACTTCAAAGAGTTGCAGGAATTTGCATAGACATGGAGACCTTTGCTGTTGCCATGGCTCCCTCTTCTACGGGGAGTCATCTCACAACTGTAAGGCAGGATGTGGCAATGGGTCCTTTCCTTTCCCCTGTGGAGCTAACTGTAACCCAACAACTAGTGTGCTTGAACAAGGTCTGGAAGAAATTTGCCCTTCAAAGTGAGATCTCTTTTATCCAGAATAACACATACAGTGGTACAAAGCCTGGTATATTACAAAGGCTGTAAATCAATTTATTATTTACACATTCCTACAAAATGGGCAATTTCAGCCTACTGTCTGAGGGTCAGAAACATGCTGCAGATGCCACAACCACTGTCAGTACTTCTGATAGAGAGTTGAGAGTTCAGCACAAATATAAAAGCCCCAAACCCCATAACAAACAAATCAGCATTTTGCAGGCATTTTCAGCAGTAGTTAACTTTGCAGATTTTTTATGTTAGAAATTATTTTGTCCTATTTACATATGAGAAGCATTAGTGTATCCATTACAGGGTGGAGAAGTGGCCAGCTTTGCTACTATAGACTGAGCCTTCAAATACTACATAAACAGTTTTGAATGTGCATTCTTCATAGATTCTACATAGAAAGTAATAAAGCAAACTCAGCTGTCGTAAAATCACTCTTCTGAACTGCATTAAAGTGTTTAAATCATGTGTAAATACCTCTGTGTGGTCATGCATGCAAGTTTCCCTTTAGTATGTTACATATATATATATGAATAACAATATATTTTGTTTACAAAGTCATTCTGTCATTGGCAAAAGTTAATATGTGCCACAGAACATTATCCACAGGTCTCTAATTCTTAAAATAATGATTATGATGGAGGAGTGCTGATCACTTTCTGTCTAGTCTCAGCATTTCCATAACCTAAAGAAATTGTTTGTTTTGTTTTTCCAGAGCAGTTCCTTTGTGAAATTTCCTGGAAGACTGACTAAGAATATTTATTCTGGAAAGGTTACTTGAACAGCAAAAGGCTCAAGTTCCATTTATATAATAAAACGCATCAAAGTTCATTGTAGCCTCTGCAATGACAAGCTGGGGTACTGACTGTCATATTTTTTTCAGCCTGAATGAAAATTCTGATTACAGCAATCCACTGTTGAAAGAGAATGACAATCATAGGCCTCCAGCAACAACATGGGAGGATAATCTATTGTTTGCTATTGTCTCGAAGGCTGTAATGACTCATATCTTTACACCAAATTGAAGAGGGAAGCTCACTCTAATTACATAAAACAATCTCACAGACACTGCTACTTGATTCTAATTCTGAAGTAAAACACTTGGGACTTACTCGGGACAAGTAATTATGCTTTAAACATATAAAATAATGCAACAGTCCATAGAAGGAGAAAAAAATCATTACTATTGTGTTTCTCTTATGTTGAAGCTGTACATTTACAGTACAGTGCTTGTTCCAAGAATTACAAAGTTGACCTCTTTCATTTTATAAAGCAGAAGCCAAGGGAAAAATACATTTTTTATTTTAACATAGTTAAGTTGCTTTGATCCAACTTCTTCTATCCAGGCACTGATTTAGTAATGGCTAATTAATTTATAGGAACAAAAACAACCTCAGAATGTTCTTCAGAGACTGAAGACAGTATTGTTAAGCTTAGTTCACTTTAAGTAACACAGCAAACTCAGGCAATTAATGCTGTCCACAGTTTCTCTTTGCAGTCATTTTTACCTGTAAAACTGAACAAAATTCCCTATGAGACATTTAGATCAAAATTATAGCAACACATGATAATTACAGACCTTTTGCATCCTGCTAATAGAACCTCAGCCTTTAACTGGTAGCCAATGCAGTCTTCTCCCAAGAAGTACTCAAAGAACACTGATTAACACAATTTCATATGATGATTAATTTAAACCAAGTTTAGACAATGGAAGAGGAACATTCTCTAAAATTTACTTTATTGCAAACTACCTTTTTGCTGTGGGGCTTGATACAAATCCTACCTGACTGCATGGTGCTGCTCTCCCAGATTTTGCAAAGCAGAATCTGGATACCCACAAGTGTTAGGTGAAGGATACCAGGGGTATCATCTGCCAGGGTAAGATGCCAGAGCACTAGATGGGAGCTACCTGGGAAGAAGTGGAAGTGTGTGCTTAGAGGAACATTTACGAGTTGCCTGCAAGATTTTCAGTGGGTTGGTGCTGTGCATGGCAAAGCAAGGAGATGCTTGAGCAGAATTAGCTTGAAGAGAAGGGACTACAGAGGTTGGTGGGTCCTTACTTCATACATTGTTTCCTTCTACTATATCATGCTACTCTTTCTCAGCAAAAGCATCTAAGCAAAAACCACTTGCTTTCTCATCTAAGCAAAACCCACTTAGTATTACTGGCAAAGATCACAGAAAATCATTTACCAAGAAAAGGAAGAGCTGTGATAATCCATTACATTATTTTCCACTGGTTTTGCACTCTGTCCAAAGATATTGAACACCTATCTTTGTGAGTGACTGGATCTGTGCAAAACAAACCATAACTTCAATTTGTTTTCTCCTTTCTTTGAAGCTGTGCCCACAACTCTTAATCCTAAAGACTGACAGGCACACGGCCAAAGCTCAACTTCTCACTCCTTCTGGGACAGATTGCTGATAGAGGCCATGTATAATGCCATATAATTACAGCAATATATAATTCAGAAAGACAAAGATTAGTACTGGAAGTAAACAAGTTAATCACAGGTGCTCCAAATCAAATTTGGCCAAAATCAAAGCCCAGGCAGGGTGAACAGCAAATCCTCTGAGACTGAAATAGAACAATTGAAAATACCACCGGCATAAAAGATATCTCAAAGTTCAGTAGCTTGGCTGTATGTTCCAAATATATTAAGGTTACATGAATTATAATCAATTTAAATGTATGTATTACAATTCAGTAAGAAATTAGGCTAATCAGAAGTTAGATATGCAAGAAAATAGCACTTCTCAAAAATAAAGGTAAGCCAAACTAGTCAAAATCTAGTAAAAGAAAAGAAAATGCAACAACTTTTTTTTACTATTGCAAAGAAAAAAACTAATTCAGGATTATTTAGGAAGCATTTATATTTTTGAGGGAAAGGCCACTTTTCATCCAAATATGTGTATAAACAAAATGTCAAATGGTTTCATATTGCTGACAAGAAATTGTAACAGTGTGAAGGGAAATATTTTGAGGTGAGGACATCAAATGTACTAGATTCAATATTGTAATTCTATGCTAATCTGTTTCTGAGCTGTAAAAATGGATACCAGTTCTCTTAGGTGTATGCAGGGAAATGAAGCTTATACTCCAAGGTTTTAAAGTTAAGCCCCAAAATTCAGTTATGACCCAAATTCCTGAGAATGAAAGCTCAAGATTTAAATCTCTCTATAATCAGTTCTTATTGCTTCTGATCAATTTAATTACAAATTAGTTTGTGCAACTGTTAAGAGATCATCAATCCTTTCTTAATCCTTTACATCCTTTAGAACTGTTATTTTTTACCATAACTGCACTGTAATCAGTACAGTTATTTTAGTTTATATATTGCTCTAGACTGTATTACTATGAACAAATAAGGAATATTCTCACAACAGTAATTCATGAGTCTTCCATAGATTAAAGTATTTTGTAAGCAGCTTTCCAAATTGGCTTTTATGACTGTCATGCAAAATCTCTTATCTCTCACAGAGGATAATTGAATAATAATGGGCAAGACTGTGAAACCAACACCAAGCCATGCTTTTTAATAAACATATTATTAATATTTTTCTTCCAGCTATACTTACTGCAACATGTCTTACTTTACTCACACTTTATTTGGTTCTGGACTCAGAGGATCAGTTTTGTTAGAAGGATTACATCAGGGAGTTCAGTCAAGTCACTGCAGGCATGAGTCTGACCTACTGAAAAATAGCTGGTTTATGTTTCCTTTGAGATTCTCAAAGTTTCTTCAGGGACCTTTGAAAATCTACAGTGTGTAGGTGAAGGAGCTTCACTCTAGAGCAAGTAGAGAGCCCATTCTTCCTAACCAATATGAAAGGCCATTTCTCTCTATTCCAGACAGCTTGGCCTTACAAACTGAGAGACACTGCCATGCTTCTGGACTACGTTTGGTGTGGGCTGAGGTAAAAAGCATCTTACCATCACTGTTGACACAGACGACAATAGGAACCTGTGTACCGGGGCCACATGGCTTCTCGTTGTCAGGAATGCACTCCTCCAGCCCTGTGATTCTCCAGTCATAGCAGGAGGGCTCCTCACACGGGATGGCTTCTAGAAGGTGAGGGCAGTTCCCTGTTCCTCCTGTAGGCTCATTGGTGATGCGCCGTTTCCTTAGTTTAAAGCCTGAAACAGCCATGAAAATAGGAAAAGGCAGACTCATCAATCAAAAACGCAAAGTGAAGAGATTTTTATCTACCTACACCTGAGTGAGCAGCTCTTTGTAATATATACTACAGACAGTGCACACTGCATTTTAGATAACTGGGTATCAAACTCATTAAGGCAGAGAGAGAAGTGAAACTTAGCAAGAGCATCAAAAAAATTGAGCTTATTCAGTATGCTTTGCCTAAAACCCCTGTTTATCCTGGTCATACCTACTGCAGGAGTAATTTCCTGTACATCACTCTTGCCAGATCTGGATTAAATTGCTAGGTTGCCATTTCTCAGACATCTTACTTGCTTTCTTCTCATGTATCTTGCAACAGTTTATAAACATTCTCCTCCCCCCAAAATATTAAAATGCCAAACTACACCTCAAGAAAAGGCAAGGCAAGAAAATAAATCCAAGTCCTCTGAGTAATTTTTCAGTAATTAAAATCACAATATTCCCTTGCAAGCATTTACAAGTTTTCTTAAGACTACCTACAATCATTTAGAATTACAGAAAGTGACGGGCCTTTAGAGTGTCATCAGACACTAAGAGAAGCTTTTTCCCTCACTTTCTGGATGGCATGTTGAGAAAGACAGATTAAATCAGAAAAATCTAAATAAACTGAATGGATTCAGGAAATAGTTTCACATGTTCACCACTTCTGATATATCTGATCAAAATACTTTTCACTTTGGCAAAGGTTTGTTTCTTTTTACATCTCTTTAGAGTCTCTTTTATCTCAGTGTTCAGGCAGGTTAGTAATATCCAGAGATTTTTTTATATATATAAAATGCTACACATAACTCTTTAATTTGTATGAGGACACAAACTAAACAGGGTAGAATTTTGAAATATCTATGAGTAAGGATTGATTCTTTGTTTGAAGAACACCTCAATTCAATTACAACAGACATTAATTTAAAAATGCACTTCCATGTATATTTAGGTGTTTGTTTTCTAAATTGAAGTAGTCAGCCAAATAATGTCCAAATGGTTTACTGAGCCTGCCACAAAATTGCAACAAAGGAGGCAATCGATCCACTGTAAAGGACCATTCCTGAAACACACAGGGAATTGCTGCTAAACCTGGGACTGTACAAATTTCACATCCCTCTCTCAGAATCATCAATGCAATTAGAAAATAAAACAGAAGAATTTCTAGAGAAGAGGAAAACGTTGGCAGTTATAAGAAGATCCTTGCTCATTGCGTGCTAGAATAAAGACTTGTATAAAGCACATCCTAAGACACTTCCATCAGGCAATTGTCCAAATCAGTTTCACGAATCTAAACATCGCCCCTAAAAATGTAGCACAACCTTTCAGTGATGGGATAGCAGCAGAAATAGATTATTTGACAGCTGTAATCAGAGCAGACTCAATCCAATAGGATTACACACTGAACTATTTTTTCCTTCTTGAATTGATCACAGTTGGGTCACATTACCATGAGACAGCGTTGTAATACTTGCATTATTGATGCCCAGACTGAAGTGTAGCTAGCAGTATACCAGGAGGAAGCTAATGTGGTAATTACAGTTGCTCAAGCAGACATACGTGGCTCCCCTTTCTTATGAGTGTTTTCAATCAGAGACTAAGTCTGTAATCTCAACCTTTGTCAGCTAATTAGGTTGCAGCAATGACTAGGCCAGTTTTTATCATCTGCAGCCAGAAACCTGCAGATTTCTTACATGAGGTCTCTGTCACTCTATTCTTCCTTTCCTGTTTTGATGTCAGGTTACTACAGTCTGTTGTGCATAGGAATAAACTGTAAAATATGTGAAAATTGAAACCAGCACATATGTCACCAGTCAACTAGTGTCACTTATTAACAGCAAATGGTCTCAGCTCTTTGCAAAGCATGCTTCATAATCTACTATTACTCAGCTATGAGTCTTCGAGTGGCTTAGACACTATGCACCTAGAAGGCTGCTTCTCTCCTTGCGAAATGGTTCCAAAATTGTGATTCCAGCACATATACAAACTGCTTACCTTTCAGTTTGAGAGAAAGGCTTGAAACTGGAATTTGCCTATAATAATCCAAATTGACACTGAGAGCTTAGTAAACAATCTACGTTTTTGCCAGCTTTTGTGCTTAATATAGTCTTAATTCAAAGACCTTCTTTTTAAAATCACATTTCAACATTTAGGTTGGAAAAGGCCAGTAACCAGTAACCCAGTAGTGCAATGTCTATGACTAAACCACCTCCCTTAGTGTTACATGTACATGTCTTTTAAGTACCTCTTCAGGGATGGTGGCTCAACCTCTTCTCTGAGAAGCTTTTTCCAACACTTGACAGTCCTTTCTGTGAATAATTATTCCTTATATCCAAACTAAACCTCTCCTGCCACAACCTGAGGACATTTCTTCTCATCCTATCACTTGTTGCTTGAGAGAAGAGACCGACATCCACCTTGCTACAACCTTTCAGGTAGAGAGAGAGGGCGTCTCACCTTGTGCCTCCTATTCTCCAGTATTTCAGTTGCCACCTTGCCTACTTCTGCTGGCCACACTACTTCAGATGCAAGCCAGGATGATATTTGCCTTCTTGGCCACCTGGGCACACTGCTGGCTCACATTCAGCTGGCTGTCAACAAATAGCCCCAGATCCTTTTCCAACGGGCATCTTTCCAACCACTCTTGAACAAAACTGTCAGCATTGCATGAGGTTGTTGTGACCTAAGTGCAGGACTCAATGCTTAGCCTTGCTGAATGACATCAAACTGGTCTCAGTTCATCAATTCAGCCTTCAGGCAGATCCCACTGAAGAGCCTTCCTACCCTCAAGCAGGTGAACACTCCTGCCCAACTTGCTGTTGTATGCAAATTTGCTGAGAGTGCACTCATTTCCCCTGTTGTGATGATCATTAATAAAGATATCAAACAAAATGAGCTCAACTACTGAGCCCTGGAGAATACTTGTGATTGGCCATCAATCATATTGAACTCCATTCACCACCATTCATTGGTCCTGGCCATCCAGCCAGTTCTTTACCTAGTGGAGAGTGTGCCTGTCCATGCCATGAGCAGACAGTTTCTCCAAGAGAATGCTATGGGAAATGGTGTGAAGGGCTTTACTATAGTCCAGATAAACAACATCCATGGCCTTTCCCTTGTCTGCTAAGTGGGTCACCTTGTTGTAGAATATCAGGTTAGTCAAGCAGGACCTGCCATCCATAAATCCACGCTGACTTTGCCTGACTGACTGGTTGTTCTATATATGCTGTGTGATGGCAATCAGGATGATCTTCTCCTTAACCTTCCCTGGTACTGAGATCACACTGACATGTCTGCAGCTTCCTGGATTCTCCTTCCAGCCTTTCTTGTAGATGGGTGCCACATTTGTTGATCTCCAGTCAACTGGGACCTCCCCAGTTAGCCAGGACTGCTGGTAAATGATTGAAAGTGGATCAGATGCACTTCCATCAACTCTCTCAATACCCTTAAGTGGATCCCACACAGCCCCATAGACTTCTGCATGGTGTAGCAGGATGCTATTTCCCCTTGGATTATGCAGGTTTCATGCTTCTTTCCATTTCTGTTGTCCAGGTCAGGGGCCTGGGTAGCCACAGAACAATTGGTCTTGCCTTTGAAGACTGAGACAGTGAAGCCCTTAAATACCTCAGTCCTTTCCATCACCATCATTAAGGTCTAGAACTTGTAACACTTCCTAACATACAGGGCTATTGCACTACCTCTGCTCCTGGCCTATCCCCCCTGAACAGGTTATAGTCATGCTCAGAAGCACCAGATACACCCTTCTTGGTACAAAATTTAGTATGCTTGCATAGACAAAGATGCCTAGTAATTTAGGAATATGAAGTAACCACCATTAAGAGGTCTTGCTGCATTTTTACATACCCTTCTTGGCCTGAGGGTCATCACAGCTTTCATAGGTGCATGGTCCCCACGCTGACCATGCTGAGGTCTCACACTCTGTAGGGCAGGGGATATGGCACAACTGGGAGGTGCTTGGTAGAGGTCCTGTACACAGATTACGGTCCACTGGCCTCGAGGCTGTCAAAACAAAGTCAACACATTTCTCACATGTCACTGGTCCGAATTCCCAGCTCTAAGTGGACAGAACCATTCTTCATTCAGAAAGGCTGCTGCTATCTCATCATTTCACTCTTAATGATGAAGTGACAGAAAAGTGCCTCTTGGAGAAATGAAACAGAAGTCAGTTTACTCTCTGCATGAACAGAGCCAAATCCAATTACATGGAGTCAGGAGGACCACTGATATTGTAGCACCCTCTAGGACCTCATCTTTTCATTTAATGGATAGATTATGTTACAACAACAGTTGTTCACACTGCACTCTGTGCAAATTGATGTCCTGCTGTCTTAGTGAGCATGCCTTCGCTTAAGAAACTGAACAAAGAGCTGCACAAATCCCTTTGCTCTTATATGATACTGTAACTTCAAAAGCCTGGTTAATTAATACTTAAAAGATTATTTTTAAGCTATAACTTGAAACAGATAAAAATATGACCACATTTTGTCTTTTTCCTTTACTCTAAAGACCTTCAAGTGCATACTCAGCAGTAAGATTTGTGCAGTAGCAGCTCTATTTCAAGGAAGGCTTTGTTTTAGGCAAATACATGGTTTGCATATAATATAGAGTGATTTAGAATTATTAAAACTTTGCACAAGACAATTGATTTTTTTTTTCATTAAGCTATTATAAATCTACAAAGAAACATGTGAAGGCAGATTCCTCTATTTCTCAACGATCAATAAGCCCTGGAATATGCCAAAGTCATCTGGTTCCTTTGATATTTCACTCTTTTGAATTCCCAAGTCACACAAATAGTAAGAGAACTCTGTATGGTGCCAGAAGTAAGGCAGAGAACTCTAAAAGAAAATTATACTTTTTTTCATTACATGGAAGATTTTAGTACTCGTTAATAATATAGGACTCATCAAAATATTACATTAAGCAGAGTATAACTGCTAGAAGGCAAAATGAAGTCTGCCATATTCATTTGCTTTGGTTGATTGAAGAAATATGCAATTCCTTAAAACAATCTCATCCTACTCCCTCAGCATTTTTTCACAGGAAGGATACCTTATTAATCTTCTGCCAACACTACAAATAATCTCTTTTGATGGAAAGAGCTCTCTGATGAACCATATTTTGAAGTAAGCTCAGAATAAGACAAAATGTCCTTCTGAAAGATGAGATCAATAACCATAGCTGTAATGTTAAAGTAAACATTAGGTTTTTAATATATGGCCTCATTTGAGGATACATATGTGTCTTTCCACTCAGGCTAAGTAGATAATCTTTCCAGTTACATAAAAAGCACTCATTTTTCACTTTTTAAGGGGTAAAGGGAATAAAAAAAATCATCACCCTGTTCTGGTTTCCTATGTTGCCTCCTTGGGCACTGTTTTACGCTGTGTTGTTTAATATAATGAAAGCATGAAGATGGCAGATAAGTCCTTCAACAGTACTGCCGCCTGCACACCAATCTCTTAACACAAAATAATACAAGAACTAGTATTCCTCCATTTGCATAATGCTATGTTGGAATTAAATTTTATGAGAGAACACTGAGTTTTACAAAAAAGTTTGACATGGACACCTAATGTGCATGATAATCAACACAATACGCACATCTTGTATAGAACATGGACATAAACATAATTTACCTGTAATTGAATTGTAGATTGAACAGTTTCTAATAATAAAAGAAAAACAGGAAGTAATTGCTAACTGCACTTTCTTAACCTTGATTTAATCGAGGAATTGCCCAAGTGAGACAGTTACAATTAAGGGTCAATTACACCCCTGAGACAACCGCCTTGCTTCAGGGAACAGAGAAAGCATTCTGAGAAATGCTGTGATTCATCCCCAGCCTGCATCAGGATAAAGCACTTTAGCATCACACTATTTTCATGGAATGTTATTCAGAAAAACAACAAAGGCCTTTCATCAGGAAGCTTTAAATAGCACATTTTTGCATCTGTCATTCTATTATGTTCCATATCTCATCCAGATTTTTAAGTCTGCCAGTAAAAGGTACTAGTGTGCTACCACTGCAGTCCATTTGGTTTCAAGTTAAATTTGTGACAGCCCTGAAATTCTAAAATATGAGGGACTGTGACTGTGTTTGGTTTTAAAGTGGATGACTTAAGGAACAGGAATACTATTTCAATTTTTTTAAACTATCTGTCCAGTTCGAATTCTCGGTCTTGTCAGCAACAAATGTTTAAACAAAACCATCATGAAAACTTTCTGAAAGTATCTGCATTTTCCATCACTCAGAGTGTAGGGGAAGAAGTGCTTTGGGGACAGGTAAGTGGTATCAATAAATCTCTCAAAATGTCAAAACGTTTTTTGGAATGCTGTTCATAGAACTTAAGTGATGTACAAACATCTGCTACCATATTGCTTTGAAAACAAGACAATTCAACAGGAAGAGAGACAAGTTGTATTCCATATTATTTAAAAAATGTTTTCATCATTGAGCACTCAGGATGTACTTCACCAAGGTCCTTTCTTTGAGATGGCAATAAGACAACTTAGACTTGCTTGGCTATCTTGTGAACATCTTGCTCCCGTCAATATAAATGGATTTCTTTCAGCATCAAAAAAATATGAATGAGCTCAACTTTTGTTGCTTATTATTTAGCAAAGTGTCTTTGTGAAAAGATGATGTTGGATACAGAAATTTATCATTTAAAACCATGTCTTATCTCTGTCCTTTCAGTCTCTTGTGGCAGCAATAAAGATTGCTCTTTATTCTTTAGCAGCGATGCCAAATGCCGATTAGATTGTGTGTAATACTACAAGCTCTCTGTGGAATTTGACAAAACTTTTGGCCAAAAATGGAAATAAAAGTGAAAGCATTTTGATAATCTCTCTTCCTTTTTCAATCTAAGTACAAAATCAGACCCAGATTTAAAATAGTGACCTAAAACCTAAATTGACAGTCTCCCTCTCCTCAAATCATCTACTGCATTAGAAAACTTTAGCTGACTATATTTTACACCCTTTAAAATACCTTCATACAAGACTGCATGTTAAAAACAATTGAAAAGAACAAGCAATGCTCTCTTCTTAAGTATTTGCTACATTTATCAAAGGTTCAACCTCCCCATTCTTCTCCAGGAGCCCTCAACAGACTAGCACCCAGTAACAACCAGGCTGGCAAGGACGGTGAATGTGCATGTGGCTACATCAGTATAAGATACACAGTTTTGTGGTCTTCCTTCTGGTCATGATGAACTGGTTTCACAGCAAACAGCAGAAGGACATTTCTGCAATTAAAGCGTTCTCACTGAAAAGAAGTAAAACCCAAGCTTAGAACACATTATGACCACCAATAAAAGAATACCAAGAGAGGATGTTGTGATGAGGCTGATGCTGGTCACTTCTCACAGGTAGTGATGGAACAAGAAGGAACAGCCTCAAGCTGCAACTGGGTAGGTTTAGACTGGACATTAGGGGAAAGAGTAGTCAGGCACTGGAAGGGGCTGCCTAGGGAGGTGGTTGAGTCACCAACCCTGTATGTGTTTAAAGGTCGTTTGGATGTGCTGCTTGGGGATATGTTTTAGGGGTGCACCTTGTAGAGCAGAGTTAATGGTTGGTGATCCCAAGGGTCTTTTCTAACCTGAATGTTTCTGTGACTCTGTGAATACATGTTATTCCCTCATTTTCTACAATGCTGAATGCTGTTATCAGAAGGCATCAGATAGTTTAGGGCATGATCCTCTAAAGCAACTGCACAACTCCATGCATGTAAGCTGCTCCTTTGTGTGTTTGCAGATCTAGAACAATTTATGTTCAAAAAGGAACTTTCCTCCCATCCTCATTCCACACTGAGTTGTATAGGTACTTGGAAAAAGATGACACAATCTGCCCTATAGACTTACAGTGAGAGAAATGTAATGGCTAAACCAGTTAAATAGGTGAATAGAGATGAAACAATTTAAGTCAGTGGCAAGTAAATGGCAGAATAAGAGTGGCCTCCAGGAATCTTGATTGTCAGCTGCATAATTACTGCACCAAATAGTCCCTCATCTACATCAAATCTAAATTTATGAATTCTAGTGGGAGATAATGTAGACCTGAATGCCATGAAGGATTCTGGTTCAGCTAAGTAGTAAAAGTTCAAATTCCTGCTGGAGCCTTAAATCTGTAGTTTAAAAACTACAAAAGGGACTGGAAATAGCAGCTGTGATGAGTGCAATAAAGCAATTTCCAGTGCTCAGAACTGAGAGGAAAATCAGTCACTTGCTAAAATGTTTCAGGAGTGGATCAGGGGACTGCCCTAGAATCCTTGCTGGCTCATGAGCTTCATTATCTTCACTTTCAAACTGATCTGAAATTTCCTGAGAATGCATAAATCTCTTAAATTATTTTAGAGCTATATAAGCATGGTAATTATACACGTACAGACAACACAGTTCCCCCAGAAGGGATGTTGCCTCCTTTGCACACTTTTGATTGAAAGGCCAGCTTGGAGGCTTTAATTTACCTACCTGTTATTTCAAAAGTGATGGATAGCAGAGGTGCAGCACTAGCCTTCGACTTGCTCTGTGACTGACTTTCTGAAATAACAGGGAAATGCCACCATGAGTATATGTGAATGGAGGTCTTTAAAGCAGCCTTACCAAGACAGCATTCACTACAACCAACAGAAAGCTAGACTGAAATGAAGGCATTTCCCTACAGCTAAAAATGGTATGTGTCTCCTCTAGCTGTTCCTCCTTCTCAAATTGCTCATTGTTTTCAAATGGTGGTGTTTTTAGAGGCACTCATTTGCTTATTCCTAGGAGGGCCTGGAAAGCAGCTCTTGCCCACACTGAATCCAATATGGGAGGGGAGAGAAAGAGATGAGTGGAGAAGCAGCTCTTCTGAAAATCTGTCTCCTAATATGGAAGCACCCCAGAGCTCCTTTTTCAAGTAAGACCCACTTCACCCCTAGTTTGAGCTCTTGAAAAACTGTTCTCATGTTTATGCATTCAAAGACTAGTTACATTTTAATCAGCTTTCTGGGGCCTGCAGAGATTACCTCCTGATGGGCTCTGCGTATTCCTGTCACAGGCTGATAAGGGCAGATTTCACACCCGCCTAAGCCAGCGAGACTTCACAGCCTACCAAAATCCTAATCATCATTCTGAACAGTAAGCTGCCACTGATTTTATTGTTATCTCTCCTTAGCTGGGAGGTTTTACTCCTTTACTCTAAGGCAGGGGCATCTAAACTTTGTTCTGCAGAGGCGATTTACTAAAAGCCCTTGGGCGGAAGCTGATTTGCATTAAACAAAGAGGCTTGAAAGCTGCTTCTTTAAGAAATACAGATGTGGGGCCCATGGAGCACACAAGTCACACCCTACTGATCCCAGCAGTCCCACTGAAATGGATGCTGGCATTAATATTCTCCACAAACTTTACCACTATGGCACGTTCTGGCAAGTTCAAGAGTGCCTTTACCCCACAGCAGAAAAGTCACTAGCCTGTGGTTTGGTCAGCTCAAGTCTAAATGTTGTGTTACACACAACTTGTGTAATGATGTTGATTTTCCTGAATTAAGTGGCTGTATTTATTTATTTATTTATTATTAATAATGCCTGTTTGTATGAAACAGCTTTAGAAGAGGATAAAATTTAATTAACAAGTTAAACGCATTTAGCTTAATTCACTACCTTCTAAATCTCTAGTGCTGCATTAGTATGCAGAAATAGATGGAAGAGAGAATACTCCAGTGTTCTTCTTAAAGCAAGAACAAATTGGTAAATTACCAAAGGAATTACAGATTTTGTGTCCTAAGCTGTTCTCTCTTTTTTTAAGAAGCTGTACTAGCTGTAACAGTGACGAGGAATAATCTCTTTTCTCTTTCCGTTAGGGAAACAAACACATGAAATTATACTAGTTTGAAGTCCTAAAAATTACTTCAGAACTTGACCAAATCAAGACAATAAGGAAACAAAAACCAACAAGCTCCCCCAACAATTCCCTGAGAATTAAATCTATTTATATTTTTACATATTTTTATACTGAGCTTACATGTTAGAATAGATATCCATCTGGATATCAAACTGCACAGCTTCATCACCCAGCTGAAATACACAGGAAATGTACAGCAGAGGAAGGAACAGAATCCAAGTTTTCTGACCCACCTTCTCATGATTCTTTCTTACTGAAAGACACTCTTCACTTAAGACAGTATTTTTGATACTAAGATAATATGAAAGAGTAATTTGTTACTAAGAAGCAATATCTGCAGGCTAGAGAATGAAATTTCTTCTACTCCAACTAAGTAATTTCATCTGAACTAGAAAGTAACCTGCAAGGTAAGAAGGCAATCATGATAGACAACAATGTCTGTCAAAGAGCTCTGTAATGCTGAAGTGCTCTAATTTCACACTAATTCAATTTACCTTCTTTTTCTTTAAGAGTATTTAAGTAGGAGAGGAGATTTTCATTAGCTTGTACACAGTAGGTCTCCCGGGTTTGAATGCCACCTCCACACAGCGCCGTCTGATTTCCTCGCCTCTTGTCCTGTTGGCTAAGGAGAGGATCGACACGGCATTCTGTCCACTCTGTGGTCCGCCAACCATACCTGGATCAAATTTGGTTAATTGAGTCTTTAGAAATCAGGAAGCCATTTTACACACCATCAAGTTGAGAAATCTTTATTAATTTTCTTAACAGGCCTGAGCACCACAATGTGTTGTACACAAAGATGCATTAAGTCTAGTATTTTATGTGGCTTGAAATCTTTCCTCTATTCCTTCAGTTTTGAAATCATTACTTTTTTAGAAGATTTTTTTCCCTTTCAATTCCTGAAATATACTGCACATATAAATATTTTAGAGGAAGAAAGAAAACCTTGATATACAGAGACATACAGTCTATGTTCAGATAAGTTTACTTTCAAGATTCTAACTCTTGGCGTTTGTTTACAGCTAGAAAATTGAAATGAACCACAGTCAAAATATCAACAAAATGTGCAGAAGGAAAAAAGTGAGACATATAAGAGGAGAAAAGGAGAAGGAAAAAACCCACAACAACTCAATCCCTCAAAAATCAACCCACAAGATACACCTTTGAGAAGAGATGGACATTTCTCTTAACTACCAAGACAAAACTATAATTATATTATTATTACTTTAGAAAGTTATTTCAGTAAGTTCCTTTTTCACTGTCAAGAAGATGGCTCTACAGTACTGAAGTATCCCTGCTGGGTAGTGATGAATGATGCAAAAAAAAAAAAAAGCTATGACTTTCTAATCAGTGAAATCTATGACTCCCAGCTAAACCCCAGTCGGGATCATAAACCACAAGAAATGCCACAGGATTCTCTACTCAACAAGTACTTAAGGCAAAATCGAATGAACTGCTTCCTAATGTGGCTGAAGAAGGGAACAGATGACATTTCAACAATTAAGTGAAAAAGGTCTACCCAACATCAGAAGACATTTTCCCAGACCCTCTTCTCAGTTTGTTAAAGAAAAAGAACAGTTGGGACTTCAATATTAAACTTGATTAGCTGATACGGATTACTACAATTTCTTGAATTATAAAGTGCTGTCAGTTCTCCTAAACTTTAAACAGCATTGATTTATTAAGTGTCACTGTTGGCTTTTCCTACTTTCTATTTGAAGGCCCAGTCCTGCCTTCATTGCACCAAATATCAATCTCAGTAAAAACATCTGGCTGCTGAGTAAATATTTAGCACCTCTTATGTCAGCATTTTGTCTGCAAATAGACAAGTACTTGAGAAAACAATGAATCTGGCAGAAATGTTATGTAGGAAAAAAGATTACCAAGAAATTAATACAGTTAATTTATTATGGTCTTGACTGAGCCTTCAAATGCACAAAGGTTCTCTTTGAAAAGTTAACACTAATGAGAAAGTATCTATTTGTTATTTTTTCCTTTATGTAGAGAAGGAAGTGAATTCACTATATGTAGCAGAAATTTGCAGAGTTCAGGCTTTCAAGAATCATAGAATCAACCAGGATGGAAAAGACCTCAGAGATCATCAAGCCCAACCTAACACCTAACACCTCATGACAACTAAACTATGGCTTCAAGTGCAAGAATAAGCAAAGAATAAAAATAAAATAAAAATCAAACCTATGATTTCCTTAATAATGATTCAGTTGACATTACATCACCAACCCTGTATGCTAGAATAGAATAGAATAGAACAGAATAGAACAGAACAGAACAGGTTGGAAGAGACCTTCAAGATCATCGCATCCAACCCACCAACCAATCCAACCCACCTAAACAACTAAACCGTGGCACCAAGCACCCCATCAAGTCTCCAACCAATTTTAGTACAGGGAGAACTGAAATGAACCAACTTACGTAATGCAGGGTGCCACACCATCTCCTTGAGTAACACACTGCTCTGTTTCTTCTAATTGTGGGCATTCACTTTCACTGCCTATAGGGAGCTGTTTTATGGTCCTTGATCTGGTACGATTCCCTTTAGGGGTTGTCATGTCAAAGCAGGTTTTAGAGCAGGGGGTCCATTCTGACCACTCTGACACCTGGCACTCCTTTGTGATCACACAGGACTGGAATGTAATGGGCAATCTCTCTTGCTTGCAGAAGCTGGAAAAAGAAAGCATTACAATTTTTAGCACATCAGCGACAGAAAAGCAATGTCCATGGCAACCTACAAAGTCAGTAAATATTTGTCAAGCTGTTAAGTTCCAGTGCACACATATTTGATCCCAAAAAAGTCAGGCAAAATGGCTTTTGGTTAGAGTGACTCAAGTCAAATACCTTAGACTTGCTATAGTTAGAAATGACCAGTACTGGTCATTGGGTATCTGTGGTCAAAAAAAAATAATAATACATTAATCTTTATACATACATATCAGTACAAAAAAGGAACTACAGCTTTCCCTGCTTATGTTTTATTTCTAGGTACAGTCAACTATTTTTCTTAGTGCAAAAAGAAAGTGAAAGATCAATAGCAAAGACAGATACCCAATGCTTTTAAAGAGAACCAAGTGCTCAATGGCATTTTCTCCTCATTTCCAAACTACAAATTGTTCAAAAACACAAAGTCGAATATATTGATACCTGGTCACTAATAATTTGCTTTGTTAACAGCAAACATACTGAAAAAGTGATGCCTTACGGTCTAAAAGAAAAATGATCTCTCCCTTAAAAGAGTGTTCCTCACTGCAGTGAATCCATAGCCTTAATTTCCTGCTCCTCTTGAAGACCATCATTTAATTTCCATTCACCATCTGATTGCTTCATTAACACATTACATAGGTTTTCAGCAAGGTTTTCTCCCTCTAAATGCTTCTGCACCTTTAAATTGCTAAGTAGAAATTAACATTTCTATTTTGAAGTTTGATTCACAAAAGGAAAAAGAGCAACAGAAAAGCTAAACTACAAGTGAGGTGATCATAACTTTGACATTTTAAATATAATTACAACATAAATATATGTATCATGTCTGGTTTGGAATAAAATTCAGGCTTCTGAAACAGTTAAACAGGCAGGAAAAAGATTTAATGGCACTGCAGATGGCACAATGAAATGCTCTCTTCAGTACTAGCCCTATAAGCAACATGATAAAGGTTGTTTTGAGGAAAATACAAAACAATACAGAATTACAAGTATTTATAACAGTTTCATTGCTGTATCAAATTTTGCCCTACCCATACATCCAACCTTGTGTTGAGCTGCTAGTAAAAAAAATTGGTAATACTAGAAATAGGGATACTTGATGACAGAAGAGGAAGAGCAATTCAACATCTTGCTGACGGATCTGGATTGTGGAAACTGTGTCAGGAGGTTCAGAAACAGTTTGGACAAATTTGTAGGGAATAGGTCTCTATATGGATACTAAAATGACTAGACAGTGATATCTCAGCCACCATGCCTAATACATTGACTTTGGATGCTGGAGAAATACAAAGGGGAAATGGACTGCAAAAGGGAGCCAGGCCTCATGTATCTGGTCTTTAAATAGCATCTCCCTTTACCCCTGCTGGAGACAATAGAATGGTGACACTGCTGGGCTTGACAGACCATAGGGGATTACTTAGTAGGGGATTTCTTACATTCTTAATACGTGAAAGGTAGTGTGGGGGTAGAAACTCTAACACATGACAGACAACATTTATTCTGCTTAAGGACAGAAACTACACTTTGTTTGGGGTGAAAGACACTCAAAGCTTTTGATAAGCTGTTCTTTAATAATGGACTTTTTTCACTTTCATGTAGCCCCATCTGGCATAGGACTGTCAAATTCAATGCAGCAATTTCTGTAGCTTTGATAAAATATAGACTTATTTATCCCACAGACACACATTTTAATGACTGAAGAAATGTTCTATTCCTTAAGGATTGTAACATGGGCAGTAGTCCTTTGTTAATCCTTCTGAACACAGATGACACATCATCACCTTTCCAATGTGACTCTTTTGAGAGCAGTCAAAACTAACTTCTTCACTCATATTATGACTGGGGCTCAATTTAATTATAGACATCTATTACTAGGGAACATGAACAAAATTGCCACCACAAAGTAGCTGTGGAGTCAAGAGATCAATTAGTGATGTGTAATAGTCCATGGGCTTTGCATCTGCTTCAAAACTTACTTGGGAAAAGCATTATATGAGAAAGACTAATATTCGGTCTCAGGAGAGGTTTTTTGTTTGCTTGTTTAATAAACAACAAAAAAATAACCTTCACTGAGGAGTATGTTACAGATTGATCTCCACAAATTTAAAGCAAAGTTAATTTTGTGTACATCGTTCTACAGTTTCTGATGGATTTATACATCTCATTTAGTTACCCAAAGCTGGATGAATCTTCTCACAGGAGAAAAAGCAAATAGGCAGGTAACAGAACAGAAGCTAAAAACAGATAATTGACATTTCATGATACCACCCAAACCATTATAAGTTCTGCATCAAAAAAATCTCCATTCAGTAACATCCAAGCATACACTGTATGTGCAAAGTTAGCCATTCCAAAAGCACAAGGAGTGCACAAATGAGCTCTCACCATCGACCCACACAATTCTGTCCAGATAATTGCTGGGGATGATCAAAGAAAAGTGCATGAGCTGCAGTGAAATGCTGTTATAAATCAACAGCAAAGACTGCATACAAGAAAAGGTAGCATAAGGGTAACATGTAAAGTCTGAAGGACCTTAGTCTCAATCCAGTGAATATATTCAAAGGACAGTGTTGTAAGAGTGTGTCATGTGACAGGGAAGAGGGCATTATATAGTCTGAAGCCAGGCTGTGGTTTGAGAAAGTACCATTTCAGACAGTAGACAGATACACTGGGAAACCAAAGCTTAAAGTACATAAACACATGGATAACAGTGGAAAAAAATGAAGGCAATCCCAAGCAAAATTAAACATCACAGGGGATAAATGAGCCCTTTTAAGCCATTATCAAACCTATTCCTGACCTCAAAGACTCTGAATGAATACATGAACTAAAGAAAAATGCAGAGATGGTTCAAAGGGCAAAGTGCAAAACATAATTGCTGTTCAACCTCTTTTGGAGATGTGTGGTCAGGAATTTGTGTCTCCTCACGTTTCATAGCCTCAGTTTTGCTCTTACAGCAATAAATAAAAACTAAATATCACTTTGGATAGGAAGGTTCTCCTCAGGGATTTCAAAGTAATTTATGGGATAATTAAGGGTATGGACATGTAGAGAAAGAAGCATGAGGCATAAGCCTGGAGCAAATTGCACCATAGAACCTGTGCATGAATGAGCAAGCTGAGCAGTTGAAAGCCATCTCTTTATTGGAAGATAGACATTTAAATGTCTGATAAAATTCTAGTGAAGAGGTAAAACAATTCTTTCTGAGGTATGATAAATTTCTATGAGAGAGTTAATCATACTTTTTCAGTTTTTCAAAACAAGAACAACTTGATTTATATGCCAACAATCTATTACAGTATCTGTAATCTCAGACTCAAAATTTGTCTTTTAAGTTGTGTAGAAGTAGAAAATCATGGAAGAGACCCGTGGAATTTCTTCCACTATAAGCTTGACTATGAAAAAAAATTCTTGTTTTATTCTTTAATTTTTGTTTTTCAATACATAAAGCAATGCATAAAGCCAAATGGATGGTAGTGCATAATCATAGGATTTACATCTAAGTTATGCAGAATAAGTAAGAAAAATAAATAGATTTTAAGCAGTGCAATAGAACTTATTTTACTCCATGAGCTATAACTTACTCATGCAACTACAAGATGTTCTGGTTTTGCCAATGCTTCCCCCATACCATATTAGACCAAGACCTAGACAGAAGAGTTAATGAGAAGAGACAAACAGCAGCATGAGAACGTTTGAGTGGTTCTAATAATCCAAGCAGTTTGGTGCCTGCCATGGCAGTAGCAAATGGAGGGGAAAATTGGAAAGATGGCAAGTATTCAGCTATGATGTCCCAACACACTCTCCCATTTTCCTGTGAAGTGTGGCTTAAAGACTTCCTGAACACAAGCTGCACTTTTGCACTGAAAAAGAGCTTTCATCCATGAATTAGTGTAAAGAGTTTCTGAACTCAGATAAGGCTTTGGCATCTACATTATCTCGGAAACAGTAATTGCACATCTTTTTTACTCACTGATAACAGTAGATAGCTACTTTTGTTTTAAATTTCTCTGTTAAATTCATTTTCTGGCTTCAGGGGTTGCAGAGCCATATTTTAATCCATCTTCTTTATAACCTTTATGAACTTAAAGACTTCTGTAAGCTCACTCCTCATCTGTCTCCTTGTAGGTTCAAGAATTCTCTTTCACTTAGTCTTACTTTATTTGAACACAGTTATATCCTGCAATTACAGATTCTTTCTATTATATGTGCAACTTTGGAATGTAAAAGCAGTCTGGATTGGGGGATGGTTCAAGATTCATTCTGAGGACATTCCCAAAATATCTGCACATTACTATGTCTGGACAACCTCTAAGCTAACGGATATTTGAGTCCATATATCCAAAATATTAAGAAGACATCCTTCTGAAGATCAGTTTAGTGCTGTTTGTGTTCAAATGCAACAGAGGTCCAGTGTGAGGTTTGCAATTTAAATCTAAAATTGTACAGTGGAGCACATGTCCTTTACAAGAAATTTAATTAATTTACCCAGTACTGATGTTTAGCAAGAACTGCTATTTATTGGTTTTACCTACAATGTAATAGAGCCCATCTGACAAACCCAATGCAAGCCAAATAGTCTATTTAGTAATTTTGTCTACACCATTTTACCATATTTTCTCTATTCTTTCACTGTTATCAACGCTCAGCTTTGGTTTTCCTTAATGAAATTTCCACAGCTGCTATTCTTTATTTTCCTTCACTGTATATTTTCTTCTGAAATTCAGAAATATATTATTTTTCTTTAGCTGATTTCCCTTTTGATTGCATACAGATATTTCCATTGTTCTGACATGAATAACACGACTGCAGTTTAGGAGGGAGACTGATGCCAACATAAAGTTTTGGCAATTAAGGGAAACAAAAGCCATGTGTTATCAGAGAATCATAGAACAGTTTGGGTTGGAAGGCCATCTAGGTCCAAAGGTCAGCAAGTCCAACCCCCTCTGCAGTAAGCAGGGACATCCTCATCCAGATCAGGTTGCCCAGAGCCCTGTTGAGCCTCACCTTGAATATGTCCAGGGATGGGGCCTGAACCATCTCCCTGGGCAACATGTTCCAGTATTCCACCACCTTCATGGTAAAGAACTTACTCTTAACATCCAATCTAAATCTACTCTTTTCTAGTTTGAAACCATTGCTCCTGGTCCTGTAAACAGTCTCTCATTAACTCTTGTGTCTAGGTGTTTGTCAATATGAAAAGGACTTAAGTGAAGTTTTGTATACAAATTAAAAACTGTGTTCTTTCAAGAGTGGATCAGTGGATTAGGTCCTCAGGATTGTTGCTCCTGCTGCTCTAGAGTTCCCTGTAAGCATGCTTTCGGATCTGCCTAGGCAGATCTGGCACAGCCAGCCTCAGCCCTGGTGTGGAAAGCAGATACTCTCAGATCTCCATATCCTCAGGAGAGTTCAGCACATCAGGCATTATTAAGACACTCAATGATTATCTAGATTGTCAGATACCACACTAACAAAAAATAAATAAATAAATAGGAGAAATTATGTTCTTCTTCCCCTGGTGTCTCTCATACTACATAACATCCCAGGGTCTAGATATGACATGCCCTTCACAATCAGGAAGGGTTACAGGGTCAGCCCCAGCACTTTTGAAGATGGCTGCTCCATTTTCAGCAGAAAATATAAGCTCCGCTTATACTCCAAAGCAAAATCCCAGCAACACAATACAATTATGTTTTGAACACCCAAGCCTGTCAGAATTAATCAAAATCTTGAGAGGAGTGAAGAAGATACAATCAAAAACTGCCAACTGTCTGGAAGAAACCCATACTGAGTATGATATGAGGACACTCAGCATTTCAGCAGAAAAAGGGAGCTGCTTCTGAAGGTTCCAGACAAAATCACAATCAACATGCTATAGAAATTCAGAATTTAATAGGTTTTTAAGCTGTTTCATATAGATTCTAAGGAAGAAAAGCACACTATCTGGTGGATGAAAAACCAACAAAGTAAGCTTGCTCAGAGCAGAATTGTTTAATAAATTCCTGGCCTTGAATGTCCTGCACACTATCAAGTATCTCCCACCAGCAGCTGTATCATCAGGAACCATAACAGCATCTCTTGAATTCTTTCTGGTCTCATGAGACATTACATCATTGAATCATTATCAAAATGGTTTTCAATCTTTCTCACCAGCCACAAGATGAAAGTTATTGACATATGAGCCCATTTGACCAAACAAACTTGTCTGCAGATGGACTTGGAGCAGTGACAAATTGCTTAGAGAACACCAAAACCAGATGTTAGTTTAGCACTTGAAAACCAAAATTACACACAAACACCAATAGACAGAAAGAGGCTTGTAACAGACTGCATTTTTGACTGAAAGGTAAACTAAAGCTAGAGTAAGCTTTTGGAAAAGAATAAGAAAGTAGATTTATGATTTAAAAAAACCCAACAACTAAAATCCTCCAGCAAAATATACTACTGAGCTGGACAAACAGTGTCCTTGCAATACATCCTACAACCATGAATGAATATTGCACCAGCTCCCAAAGAATCCTTAAAACAACAAAGAAATTCAAACAGAATTTAAGTACAAGCAACTTTCACTTTTCTTAATAGATTGCTTCAAGACTGCTTAAATCTCACTAGATTGCTAAAACATTTCCAAGGACCATGTCTGTTTTTAAGAAGTATAACCTCACAGTGAAGGGGTTAAACATGTACCACACCATTCTTTAACATTGCATACCAGAAAAATTAGGCTTACACTGCTGGGAAATCCGAGTACCCATGGACAGTCCCACAGAGTAGATCCTCACACCCTCTAAGAGATGAGTCCTGCCAAAATGATCTGGTCAGTCAGAAGGTCAAATCAACCTTTGAAATACATGTATCCATGTGTGCAATTTTCTATGGCAACCTTGAATGATCACTCTACTGGTCAAGAAGCTTAAGGAAGCCCAATAATGTTCATGCTGATTATTTATCCCTTGTGCAATTTGGGACCAAATCTGGATGTTAATATTGCACGTGTAGGGTCTCCTCCTTGTTCTTTATCTAACCAACATTGAGCCTTACAGGATGCTTTGTAGGAGTAATAGGGACTTCAGACTTAACATACATAGACAAGAATCAAGCCCCATGCCTCAACGTCTTAAAACAAGCTATTTACCTTCTGTGCAGTGTTGTCCTCTGAGTTCATAGCCTTTTGGATGCATTAACCTCTAAAGTAAAACAGTAAAAAGAACTCTATGCCATTCTTGGATGAAAGGCATAGCTGCATTTTGAAAGTGATTGTGATAACCTTTTTGGTATAAAGAAAATAGTTTACTTTCTCATAAATAAAATTAAATTCAAACAAAATTCTGTTTAATGAGCAAGTACTAGACAGGAGGAATAGGAGAATGGTGATTTAAATCGAGAGTTTGGATAACCCCCATGAATTACTCTACGTATATAAAATGCAATTTGTCCTTGAGAGTTTCAGAGTATGGTTGGGACACACTTGTTTCTTTGAAGAAGTCAGTGAAAATACAGTGTCTGTATGCTTTTCTAGTGGCAAATGCAATGAGCATCCCTCATGACACAGTCCTGACTCATCTTCCCTACAGCTGCACTGTTCAGTGTTGGTCATGTCATGCATTGTTCTGAGAAACTGTTAGTACCTCACAGTTCAATGGGCTGTTATAATCACACAAACAATGGGGCAGCTTGTATTCATTTACAATTCAACTACTGTCCACCTAATTGCCTTTTGCAAGACTACTTTCCCATGATCCTTTCATAACTTTAGTTCTGCTAACAAAGATGAACAGCTAAAAAACCCAAACCACTGAGGCTTTCCAGATCACAGGAGAAAACAGATTACATTTGCTGTGTGCAGAAAAAAATACATTGCCTAAAACAGGGAAAGCAACAAGTTCTACTATACTCAAACAAGTGGCAGCACCAGCTGTTGTGGGGCTGTTGCCTGTACTATGATTATTTAAGAAGACACAGGATCACAGGATGTTATGGGTTGGAAGGGACCTCGGGAGACAATAGCAGGTCACACAGGAATGCATCCAGATGGGTCTTGAAAGTCTGCAGAGAAGGAGACTCCACAACCTTTCTGGGGAACCTGTTGCAGTGCTTTGTGACCCTCACAGTGAAGAAGTTCCTCCTCATGTTGAGGTGGAACCTCCTGTGCTGTGCTCGTCCTATCACAGGGTGCAACTGAGAGGAGACAACAAAGCAGAAGTGTTCAGGGAGAGACACTACTTTTCACAGTCCAATGATAGAGTGACAGGTATGCTCATCTCAGGCTATAAATAGTTTTAAAATCGGTAGAGCAAATTATTTGACAATAGTCCAAATAGATGCTTATTAAAGCTTTTTAGGGCTATTTCCCTTTTTTCACTGTGAATATTTGCTAGATAACATTAATCAGCATTTACTTGGACTGTAACTGACAAATTTCATCGAGTTATCGGTGAAGAAAAAATAAACACAATGCAAAATGTCATGAATAAAAATGCACAATATTACAGTTAAAATAAATAAGTAAATAAACCAAACAACCAAAACAAGAATATAGTTGAAAATTACTAATATCAGTTGTGGTTTAGCCATTATAGGTATTATTGTGGATTTGTTCCCTGTATTGATGCTTAGTTTTCACATCACTGGTTCCATTTCAACTGCCAACACTTGGAAAAGGGAGGTTAGTACTAGAAGGGAGGCTGGACATTTAATTTTCAGTGAGACCACCAAAAGTCTCTGGTCCAGACAAAAAAGACCCAATTCTCTGACAAGACAAGAGACAGCTGAGAGGGGATCTCATAAATGCTTATAAATACTTAAAAGATAGGTGTCAGGGGCGTGGGGTCAGCCTTTTTTTCAGCCACACTCTGTGACAGGACAAGAGGTAACAGACACAAACTTGAACATAAGAAGTTTCATCTAAATATGAGGAGGAACTTCTTTAATTTAAGGGTGGCAGCACCCCCGAACAGGCTGCCCAGAGAGGTGGTGGAATCTTCATCACAGAAGACATTCAAAACCCACCTGAGCATGTTTCTGTGGGACCTTCTCTAGGTCAGCCTGCCTTGGCACGGGGGTTGGACTCAATGATTTCCAGAGGTCCCTTCCAGCTTGCACCACTCTGTGAAAACATGCTCTGTGTCTCAGACTAGGCTTAGCAGTCCATAATAGAAAAAAAACTCTAAAAAGGTATTGCATTCTTGTTTGTTCCTTATGAGACTACAGACTGTGACATGATCCTAATACAAAGACATAAAATGATCTAGAAAAATATTGCTTGGCTTGTATTTATTTAGGTTCATTGAAACAAATTCTCTAACCATGAGGCACAGATGTACAGTGTAGAGGTATCTTTGTTAAGGATCTCAGTGACTAATTCCATTTACCACTGTGTGTCTTAATCTCTTACTAAAGGCTAGAAATTCAAGTTAGCATTCATTCAACACAGAATTAATTCATAGGATTTATGGCCATGAGAGATTATCAGAACATGTAGCTCAACCCTCATTACAAGCTATTATATTTTGCTAAGGAAGAACCAATTGCACATATTTGAATAAAAAGAAATACATTCTAGAAAGATATCCAATCTCAATGCTTTGACAGAAATATATGAATGTCATACATCTAAATGACAGAACAACTGTTCACTATATGAAAAGAGTTAAAATATGGTGCGGAGAAAGAAATGGTTCATTGCTGCTGTTTCAATTATTCAGCACAGCGTGTACATTTCCATCTTAAATCTAGATTTTGGCATGGTATGTCAAATGTATAGCAATACTGACAAGCCACTGTCAAAACAGCAGCCTCTGTAAGATGATGGAGCAGGTACTTACAATAGAAAGGAACACCCAGTGAATAATATTATGCGCATCCACAGAAACTACTCTCTCCACCAAAATCAGGAAGCTCCTGACTTAAATTCATGGAAATTCTAAAAGCACAAAGGAAAATGGTAGGAGAGCAATATATTTGCATCCTGTTGCTCTAATAATACTCTATATATTAATTATCCCGATGCACCTGACAATTACCCTGCAGCTTTCAGTTATCAGGAGGTTTTCTTACAAAATAACGTTCCTCTCTATTGATGAACAGCACACACTCTAAGTGATTCTAAGTTAGTTTACCAAGATGACTGCATGTAACTCCTCACCCAGATATGTGAGATTTAAGGTGTTCTGTTAGTGAAACACTTATGGATTCTAAACCCTTATGATATGGAGAGTTTGGAGGCTTCCTCTACAAAAACAGCAGCAGAGCTGCCTTTGCACTGACAATAAAATGCCTGTAGACATGCACGCTTCCATCTGGTCCTCAGTGAACAGGCTAAACGTTGCTATGCTCCTTCAACTCTATAACCTCTCTGCACTGTTATTCCCTCACCATTCTACAGCCTGTCTCCTTGAAGCTAAATCCACCTTAGTCACTGCCACCTTCATATGCACCATCCTTTCTGCCTGTTGCCTCATGCTGCAGCTCAGAGAAATACAAAGAATCTTTTAAGACTTACTCAAGCAAGCAATATATTACAGGGCCCAACAGAGCTGTCCAAATCCCTCTGCTGTCTTGACAGCATATACCTCAGAGTGACTTGTCTGCTTCTCCAAAACAATGGCATAAAGAAAGAAAAAGGCTTATACTGGGTTCTTTTAATCTTCCTCCTTCACACAGTCTATATTTTAAAAGAAGAGTGAGAGTCCATAAAGTCATTGGTGACACTTGCTGTGTGATTTGCAAGGTGTGCACTTGGACTCGACTGGGAGGTTTCAGGACCTAGAAAAATGAAAGTTAAACCACCATCCTAGAGGAGCAGATTCTTCCTTTTTTTTCCCCCTTCTTTTTTATTCTTCTTTTTTCTTCTTTTTTTTTTTTTTTTTTTTTCTTCTTTTCCCTGCTAGTACACCCTGAGTATCACTTGCTTATCAGTCTAAATACTCAAGCTGGCCCTTCTCTAATTCTGTGGCTCTGGTTATTGAGCTTGTGGCCAGTACTGAATACACTGGCTGTGCTTTAAGCAGATACATGTCTGTGTGAAGTGAGCTCAGAAAGGAGGCATCATATACCTTCAAACTGGAAGTCCATAATCAGCAAGACAATTCAGTAATTTTGGCCCAACTGCCATCTCTCATGTCTCAACTGTAATACTGAAATAAATAAAAGCTAGCACCCTCCCAAAGTTGAAAGTCAGTAAAGTGCTGCAGAGAGTTCATTATGGAAATTTCCAAGAGAGTTTAATTCATTACAAGTTGTAGACATAGTTTGCTAGGTACTGTATGAATGCACAGAATCAGTGAGAAGGATGAAAAGAAATAACAATTGCTTCATAGGAAGGACAGAGGTGACACAAATGAAAAATGATCACACAATCAAATATGTAAAGGGGCTAAAACATTATGCTCAGGAACAGATCAACATTTCTTCAATCCAAAATGTTATTGCTGTTTCTTGGATTTTCACTTCAAATCATCACTCATGTTCAGCTTCCAAAACAGGTCACAGTATCACAAAGGTTGGAAGAGACCTCAAAGATCATCGAGTCCAACCTGTCACCACAGACCTCATGACTAGACCACGGCACCAAGTGCCACGTCCAATCTCCTCTTGAACACCTTAAGGGACGGTGACTCCACCACCCCCCCGGGTAGCCCATTCCAATGATGAATGACTCTCTCGTTGAAGAACTTTCTCTTCACCTTGAGCCTAAACTTCCCCTGGTGCAGCTTGAGACTGTGTCCCCTTGTTCTGGTGCTGGTTGCCTGGGAGAAGAGACCAACCCCTTCCTGGCTACAATCACCTTTCAGGTAGTTGTAGAGGACAATGAAGTCACCCTTGAGCCTCCTCTTTTCCAGGCTAAACAATCCCAGCTCCCAGGTTCCTGCTCTAGAGGTGCTGCCAAGAGAATATTAACCAGTTCTGGTCACTGCAGCCAGTGCTGGTGGGGACAGCTCCCTGCTTGGTCTTCTCCATCTCTGCTCCCATTCAGACAGGGCTGTTCTGGTCCCAGCTTAAGCAAGATATTTAAAAGTCCATATCCAAATGATGGAGAAAGGAAATAGTGCAGAAATGCATGGTATTTTTTTTTTTAATTCTGTGTATTTAATAGGCAGTTATCTCCTTGAAGAACTGCTTTAACTACAGCCCCATTTGCACCCATTTGAGTTCAATGATTCTTGGCAGTTGCAGGCTGTCCCCAACGCCTGTGGATCAATTGCTACAGGGGATTTTGATGCACTTTGTCAGTGAATTTCAAAATCTTTGCTGAAGTGCAGAAACATACAGGCTAGGAAGATACTCTCATTATGTTCCATGTTCTCACAGTGATAAATGTCTGTGCCCCAGACCAGTGGGCTCTCAACAAAGCATTTCAACAAAATGGTTGTATGCGCTAAAACAAAGGTGGGTTTTATTTGCCTAGATTTGTACCAAAATGACCAAAAGATGTTTGCTGAACTTTTCCCCCAAAGTCTGCTTAGAGGACAGTTATGAAGAAATGTTTGAGACCCAATGGTAACAATTCAGCAAAGCAGAAGAAAACAAAAGCAGAGTATATATTATAATAGTTAATTATATGCTTAACATGAGGCACAGTCATTAGCCAGCAGTGTGCCCAGGTGGCCAGGAGGGCCAATGGCATCCTGGCCTGCATTAGGAATAGTGTGGCCAGCAGGAGCAGGGAGGTCATTGTGCCCCTGTACTCTGCTTTGGTTAGGCTGCACCTTGAGTACTGTGTCCAGTTCTGGGCCCCTCAGTTTAAGAAGGACATCGAAACACTTGAATGTGTCCAGAGAAGGGCAACAAGGCTGGTGAGAGGCCTTGAGCACAAGCCCTATGAGGAGAGGCTGAGGGAGCTGGGATTGTTTAGCCTGGAGAAGAGGAGGCTCAGGGGTGACCTCATTGCCCTCTACAACTACCTGAAGGGTGGTTGTAGCCAGGAAGGGGTTGGCCTCTTCTCCCAGGCAACCAGCACCAGAACAAGGGGACACAGTCTCAAGCTGCGCCAGGGGAGGTTTAGACTCGAGGTGAGGAGGAAATTCTTCACCGAGCGAGTCATTCGTCATTGGAACGGGTTGCCCAGGGAGGTGGTTGAGTCATCGACCCTGGAGGCGTTCAAGAGGATAGGTTGGACTCGATGATCCTCGAGGTCCTTTCCAATCTGTGATACTGTGATAACTAGCAACAGCGTAAGCAAATGTGTAACTCCAAATTAATTTTTACATGTATCTTGTGTTTCTCTGCATTGACAATTTGCTGTCTAGCAGCTCTCTGTAGGACCTCAGGCAAGCTCTACTTTCACCAAAAAATAAAAGAGGAAACATTTCAGAAGATCAGTATTGTCTTCTACACTGACAGCAGCACTGTCCAGGTTTTCTTAACTCTCCAGAGCAGTCATTTTATATGGCACCTTTAGTTATTAAATTCTTTCTTCTCCAACATTCCTATTTTTAAAATATTTTCAGGGCACCAGAATTTCAGACTAAGGGAAACAAAGCAAGACAGATCATGTAACATGTACTTTATTGCAGAATGAGCAATTCAAAATCCAATATTTCATCCTTCATGAGAGACTATGTATTGTTCACTTGGCAATAAGGCGTATAAATTACACTTTGATTTTCTTGTTTCACTTCTCTTTACCATGCCTGGTGTGCTGATGTGTCAAGAGAATTTGCCTCTTTGAATTTTTGCTGACAGCATTAGAGAGCCATTTTCTCTGGAGCATCCTTCTGAAACTTGTTTTTTTGAAACCCTTTTTATACTATACCAATTTTGCTACCTCTGCAAAAAAATATTACTTGCCTGAGGGTTTTTCTTCTTTCAGTCATGCTGCCAGGGGGCTGATTGTTTCTGATTGCTAAAGTCAAAACCCCCTGAAAACGGACTATTCAGGCTGAAGAGCATTTTGCATGAACATGGCAGGTTTTCCAAGCACCTTACTTGTCTGTATTATTTAGTAACACGGTTACTGCATGATGGAGATTATAAAATCATGTGAACTGGCTGCATGGACAACCTGAGCAGAAAAAGAATTCTGTTGTCTGAGATTCTGGAATGCCAATCATAAAATAAAGCACGTGACCACGTAGTGAAGAGTGCAGCATAAAGGAAACAAATGGATATACATGTGACATACACAGGTAGGTCTCTAAAAGCTAGAATATCACTGCAGGAATTTCTCATGAGTCATTTAACCAAATTTTCTTGTTTTCTGTACTGGAAAAAAAAGATATTCTGTGTTAAACTTGAAAGGAAGGCTGTTAGAAATCCTTTGTGCATTTATAACACAAAATTGTATCCATGAGACATCAAAATATCCACCACATCATTTGTACCTTTTCCTTCCCTGTAAAGGATGGCTCCAGCATTCACAGAATCACAGAATGGTAGGGGTTGGGAGAGACCTCTGGAGGTCATCGAGTACAACCAGCCTGCCAAAGCAGGCTCTCCTAGGGCAGGCCACACAGAAACACATCCAGACAGCTTCCAAAAGTCTCCAGAGAAGGAGACTTGACAATCTCTCTGGCAGCCTATTCCAGTGCTCTGTTTTTCCTCATGTTGAGGCAGAACTTCCTGTTCTAGTTTGTATCTCTTGACCCTTGTCCCGTCACTGGCCACCAGTGAAAAGAGATTGGCCCCATCTTCCTGAGACCCACCCTATAAATATTTTAATCATGGAATCATTCAGGCTGCAAAAGATCTTTAAGATTGAGTCCAACTGTCAATCCAACACTGCCAGGTCACCACCAAACCACGTCTCTCAGCACCACATCTACATGGACTCTAAGCCTCACCAGGGTTGCTCCGGGCAGCCTGTTCCAAGACTTGGGCCCATGTCCAGGGCCATGCCTATGGCTGGTGTCACTGTGCTCATCTGCTTGTGGAAGCCCATTGGCGACATGCAGCATTTCCTGGCAGCCTTTGTTCCCTGACATATCATCAGCCAGGCTGGGGATGTCACAAGGGCCTGTCAGTGTGTCCTGTGGCATTGCCAGTTTGGTGCTGTTACCTCCAACTGGCCACTGTGCTGCATAGGGAAGAGCAGCAAATCTTCCTGCACCCCACCAGGGACTGTTCTGAAGCACGGGAGAGGATGGAGGTGGCTGCCACTGCTGACCTCTCAGCCCCAACAGAGCTGTTGCCTGTTTTACACAGTGTCTCAGAGGAACACAAACAGATGAGCCAAGATGCCCAGCCACCCCTACAGGAGACCTGGTGAAGGGACTCTTCCCTTGTCTGCAGGGCTGGAAGAAGTATCACACAGTAAGAGCAGTCCCTGATGACACCTGCAGCACCATTGGTAAAGAAAGACACCCAGGGGAAGAAAATGCCTCTACAGAGCCTGTTTGCTGCAGCTTTGATTTATTTTATGCTTCCAGTTTTTGAATGTTTCAAATTTAATCTTTTTTCTTGTCTTTTTAAATATAAGTGCCTCTTAGTCACCTGTACTGTGGTTGATTCTTTCTCTAACCTTTAGTCCTGCATTGATTTTTAAAGGGGGAAACCAAAGTATCTGAAATCACAACCAGGTAGATTCCTTTTACTTCATAGATTCATTGATTTGTAGAATGGTTCTGGTTGGAAGGGATCTCTAAGTTCCAACCCCCCCTGCCATGGGCAGGGACAACTTCCACTAGACCAGGTTGCTCAAGGCCTCACCCAACGTGGTCTTGAGCAGCATCAGGAAGGGGCCATCCACAACCTTCCTGGGCAACCTGTTCCAGTGTCTCACCACTGTTACTATAAAGAATTTCCTCCAAATATCTAGTCTGAATATCTACTGTTTCACTGCTTCAGGCAAGGGGGTTTCATCCATTTCCCTCCTATAGCCTGAAATACACATATATGTTATAACGTGCTGAGGTATCTGAAATTAAGACATCATTACAGATCTGACTGAATTCAAGAGTGAGTTTAAAGATGATTGAGGAAAGGGTGCCATTGGCTTCCACTTTTACTTTCTTTTACAATTTATCAGAACCTGATCCTCCTGACTCATTACATTTATTTTTTAAATATGGTAGTTCCAAATTATTTGTTTAACCTTACAAAAACCTGGGGACTTCAAATAGAGCAGCTGTTATCTGCTAGCAACTTGTATGTTTAATAAATTATTCCCTGTACTCAAAGGATAATGAAGTTCCTGGGCTAGGTACAGTGTGGGCTGCAAGACGGAGGTCTGGAAATGCAAGTGGTAAAGGCAACCTCTTCTTACACTAGCACTGAGCTAGTGCTGCAGCCAAGACCTGGGACTGCCCAGGCAAATGGATTTTGAGGTATCTTGTGCAGACATTCATCCAATTGTGGGTAAAAAAACAAAACAAAAACCCACCTGTAGAAAACAAGAGGTAGAAGAGACTGCAAAAAAACTATGCACTCAACTGCTCTTCCTCAACCCAGAGTTAATCAAGGTTCACCACTACTGATACCTACATTTCTTACCTATTGTTATAAACCTTCAAAGATGGAGGTACCACACACTCATTCATCAGACAATCTTTTCCAGAGCTTCTGTACTGCCAGTATCAAGAAATCTATCCTCACATAGCACCTGCTGTGATTAGCACATTACTGCTTTTCACAGAATGTATCTGGTTGGAAGATCATCCAGCCCAACCTGCAACCCAACACTGAAGGGTCAACACTAAACCATGTTCCTAAGCACCAGGTCCACACACTGTTTGAACACCCCCAAAGATGGTGACTCCACCACTGCCCTGGGTATACCACTCCAATGTTTGAGAATCCTTTCAATTAAGAAATAGTTCCCTATATATCCACAAAATATAGAGAATAGCTTGTTCCCTCCTTCCTTGTGATGGATTTTTATACACTCATCAACACTTCACTTATTCAGTCATATGCCCCTCCTTCCAAATAAACACGCCTAGTTCAGGTCTTCCCTTAAGCCAAGAGCCTCTCATAATTTTCCAAGTGGATTGCTGGATCCTCTCTTGGAAAGAAATACACTTGAAAAATATTTACTACACTTGAAAACTATAATATGTGAATTCTGAGAGGAAAGCTTGAAGCAATTACAAATTCTGTGGCAGAGTGTTTAACTGGCACAACACAAACTCCAAACTAAAATACCCTAAAAAAAGTTCATAAACACTAACCTAGCAGCCTCATTCAGCAAGGTATCTTAGTCATTTCACACTTGAAGTAGAACTGATTAATCATGCATTGAACTAGAGGGAAGGAAATAGCCAAAAAAAACACATCAAAGACAGAAAAAAGTAGACTAGATGGAGAGAAGAATTTTGAGTCGGACAAAAACATTCTGGGGGACAGAAAGGAAAAAAAAAAGGAATGAGGAAGCAAGGGGAGTCCCTATTACAAGAGGGATGTGGAGGTGCTGGAACGTGTCCAGAGAAGGGCCACAAGGATGATCAGAGGGCTGGAGCACCTCTCCTATGAGGGCAGACTGAAGGAGTTGGGGCTGTTCAGTCTGCAGAAGAGAAGGCTCCGAGGTGACCTAATTGTGGCCTTCCAGTATCTGAAGGGGGCCTACAGGAAGGCTGGGGAAGGACTTCTCAGGATCTCAGGTAGTGATAGGACTAGGGGGAATGGAATGAAGCTGGAGGTGGGGAGATTCAGGCTGGATGTGAGGAGGAGGTTCTTCACCATGAGAGTGGTGAAGCCCTGGAATGGGTTGTCCAGGGAGGTGGTCGAGGCCCCATCCCTGGGGGTGTTTAAGCCCAGGCTGGATGAGGCTCTGGCCAGCCTGATCTAGTGTGGGGTGTCCCTGCCCATGGCAGGAGGGTTGGAACTAGATGATCCTTGTGGTCCCTTCCAACCCTGAATGATACTATGATACTATGACCAGGTAAAACAAACAAGTGAAAGATAATACAGTTGCAGAAATGTACCCAGAAGTCTATAAAAACCAGTCACTGAAACATCTGTGACTGGCAAAACACTTGGAAGCAAAACAGTAAATAAATAAATAAATCTCAGAAAAAAATAGCATAAAGACACAGTTAAGAAAGAGAAAGAGGAAATATGTGGAAGAAACAGAGGTTTCAGTGTCCCTTTCAAGAATTTTGCCAGAGGAATCAGGAAGGACGAACATTTCATGCTTTTGTATTTCAACACACAGATACTGAAAAAAAAAAAAATATATTGCCTCCTCATGCTACATCTTCCTCTCTATTTTCTACTTTTATTGTGAGTCTGAGCCAGCTCAGCTCCCTTAGCTTTTGTGCCTAGAGCCTTAAAAGCAGTAACATCACCTCTTACAAACATGCATGGCTTGTTTGAGAGCAAAAACCTGTCTGAACACACAGAAACAAAGCAGACATTTGACAAATATCTTCAAGCGTCTATCTCCCATTTAGACAAACAGAGGCTAGGGAGTTAGCCTAGTTTAACAGTGCACATTCAAGTGATGCTTGGTACAATCACACTTTGCATGCTTCATGTCATAGAAATAGCTTAAGCCTGACAAGGCATGTTCATACTGGAAACAGCATGTGCCCACCTTAAGATCCAGGCTTGTGTGAAAGAATACCAGTGTGAACCTATGCATGCTTTAAACAGTGGAAAAATAGAGACGTGAAACTTAATAAAGAGTGGTTACCTCAGAGCAGTGGTTTTCCCATTTCTGTGCGTGCATGTGACCTCCCTGGTTTGGTACCCAATTTGTATGTCCCAATATTTGTTCTCCTGCCTATTCTGTCTGTTTCGATTCCTCTTCTTCTTAATTAACTCACGAGCCTCAGGATCCCGAACTGCCTTTTCTCTGTCCTTGTCTTTGTTTTTCCCTCGTTTTCTTGCTTGCCTTATTTGTCTGGAATGGGGCACTGAGCATGCACTCCAGGGTCCCACGTTGAGGCTATACAGGCTTTCTTCAGCAGTACATGGGCTAGACTGGCAGATCTGAAACTCAGTGAGATTAGGACAAGCAGAACCACCAAACTGCGGTGGAGCCACAACATGCCGAGTTCGATGCTGAAGCCCATTGCCACAGGTCTTGGAGCACTCTGACCAGGGGGAGAATTCGGCTACAATGCAGTCCTGCCGGCATGGGATGAGGCACGCCTGCTCCTGGCGGGGTTTCGGCTCAAAGTACTCACAGATAACATCCTCAGCTGGCACCCCATTGGATTTCTGGATACAGGTGATGTCCCTTGTCTGGATCCCTTCCTCCCCTCTGAGGCACTCCAGGGGCTTCTCATGGCTGCGGGAGAGGACGGGCCGGCACTGGTTCCAGCTGCCAATCTGCCAGTCGTACAGCTCTTTGTGCCAGTCACACACCCGAAAACAGCTCTGCTGGTTGTCTGGCCGCTCTGGCTGCTTGCAGTTCGTGGGCAGCGTGGTCCAGCCCTCCACATGGGCACACCACACTGCTCGTGTCTGGATACCACCTGGACCACATTCATCTCCCATGCATCTCCCCCACGGACCTGGAAAACAAGAGAATATGCTAAAATTGCACACTTAATTGTTTCTCTACTGTGGTGCAAAACCAGGATCACAGAACCAGTTTTGTATTTCCTACAGCTCTAAGAATTTCATTCCTGGTGAAACTTGAACTTGATTATTCTTCATCTCCTACTTTTGTGATTTCACAGACAATTCATTTTTTGCTCTCCACAAACTGAATATCCAATTTCAAGAACATGCACAGCAAGTGATCCCACTAGAGAACTAAGAAGTGAGCAATCACTAATTCATCACATTGTTTGGACTAGAAAGATAGGAACCAAATTCCTCCCTTCTAAGGCATGAATTTAATCTTCCCACCTGCATGAACTCTTTTTCCTGAACTGTTTTGTGCTTTGCATTCCTTCTGCACTATTCTTTACACCCTGATGCCAATTGATATCACATTCTCTTCCGGTCATATTGTGCTAAATAGTGAGAGCAATATATTGCATTTTGAAAAGCAGAGGTAATTTCAGGCAGAACATTTCTTTCCTTTATCATAACTAAAATAAAAACTTCAAGTGAGTTACAGAGTGAAATCCACAATATCTGTGAAATGGTTATATGGAATAAGTTCCTGCAGACAGAGACATACCAGCTGGTAATTCTCCAAAGAACAGAAGTTACTGCTTTTTGAAATCTCTAAGGTTTATGGTAAATATTCAACATGTTGGTATAATTAGCATCAACAAAACCAATAAACCCCTCTGTCCTTGAAAGCTGACATGGTCACTCTTTCCATCATCAAAACACGTAACAGTCACCCATTTCAACTCACAAAATCCACAAATGAGAGGGTAGAAAAACTGTATTTTTCACGCTTTTTAAGACCTTTCCTCCCACACACTGTGCACTAATTTAATAGTAATATAAGATGAAAAGATGAAAAGAACAAGCAGTTCAGAAAAAACCCTGTAACCATTTCTCAGAGAAAAGATGCCTCTCGGCAGACAGCTGGTCACACAGAGGACAATTTCTCTGACTGTAGACTGCCCATGTTCCATGAAGAAATTTGCGTCAGAACATGCACTCCTCATTCATCTGAATGACCTCATTAACAAGACTATTTGCGTGACTGAAGTTGTTGGAGATTTCCAAAGCAGGTTAGCAGAATAGCTCTGGTACAGCACAAACGTAAGGTAAATGGACTGTGGCAGGTACAAACTATTTACAACACTTTCTTAACAAATTACTGAAAGGAGTATGAAAGCACATCTCACTGCTGATTCCCATGAGCTTTAAAGCAATCATGGACTTCAACACAAATTTTCAGTTCTTCATCCAACACAAAATTCATTAGCATTTCAGGAACAGGCTGATGACAGCCTTTACACTTAGCCTCTGCTACTCATCACCTCTTTTTGGTTTTTTTTTTCAGTGGACACTGTGGCTGAAGATTTTGTTGAAAGCTGCAAAATCCTAAGAATTAATACTCTATTGCAGTGCCAGCTGCCAGAAATTGATTTGCTCTGCCAACTACTTCAACAAATGTAACAATCGGGAACAAAAATGTGTAACTGGCACCATTCTCCCCAGGTAGCCACATTTCCCTTTGGGCTTACAGAAGATACAGGGAAAAATAGAAAAATGGGAAAATAGGGAGGGAGGGAAAGGGAAGAAAGGGAGGGAAAGGGAAGAAAGGGAGGGAAAGGGAAGAAAGGGAGGGAAAGGGAAGAAAGGGAGGGAAAGGGAAGGGAGGGAGGGAAAGGGAAGGGAGGGAGGGAAAGGGAAGGGAGGGAGGGAAAGGGAAGGGAGGGAGGGAGGGAAAGGGAAGGGAGGGAGGGAGGGAAAGGGAAGGGAGGGAGGGAGGGAAAGGGAAGGGAGGGAGGGAAAGGGAAGGGAGGGAGGGAAAGGGAAGGGAGGGAGGGAAAGGGAAGAAAGGGAGGGAAAGGGAAGAAAGGGAGGAAAAGGGAAGAAAGGGAGGAAAAGGGAAGAAAGGGAGGGAAAGGGAAGAAAACAACAAAACAACCAAAACAACAAAAAACCCACCAAAAACCAAACACCTAATCCTTCCACTTTTCTTTTGAAAACAATTTCTGGCATCGACCCTTATCAACATTGCCATCAGTTTTCAGCTGCACACTGCTTTGAAATCTTCAATCAAGTTATCCCATTTTCTTTAGGATCACAGGTCACTTTTGTTAACCTCAACCACAGTCTCAAGCTGCGCCAGGGGAGGTTTAGACTCGAGGTGAGGAGGAAGTTCTTCACCGAGCGAGTCATTCGTCATTGGAACGGGTTGCCCAGGGAGGTGGTTGAGTCATTGACCCTGGAGGCGTTCAAGAGGAGATTGGACATGGCACTTGGTGCCATGGTCTAGTCATGGGGTCTGTGTTGATAGGTTGGACTCGATGATCCTCGAGGTCCTTTCCAACCTAAGTGATACTGATACTGTGATACACTTGCTGTGGAACATTGTTGCCATACATTCTTTAGATGGATTTCACAAAAAGAGAAAGAAGCTCCTCCACAGTTGCTATTACAGGTATCTCTATCAATTTTACAAAGAGCCTATGATAATTCACTGCTAACTAAAGAGACTCCAAACACATTGCAAGCATCAGGGCCAACATGGTTCTTATTTGAAAACAATCACAGAAAAGCAGGAAATCTCTGAACTGCGTGAAAATGCTTTGTGAGTTTGTCCAAATAACATGGAAGGAATGCACCCCAAAGTACTCCCAATCCACTGTCATTTTTTTTCTCTTTGCCACAGAATGAAGAAAATGCATCAAGAATATTTCCTTGCCTGCTGCTCAAGGATTTTTTAATATATTTTTTTTAAATATTATATTATGATTGTGGGCTGTACATTTACCACAATATTTGTAAATGGGAAATTTTGGGACACAATTAACCTCTCAAACACTAGTGTGGCATAGATACATAATCTGGCAATGAAAAAGATCATCGGGATGCAATGTAGAAAGTTTCACCCACCACCACCATGTAAAGGCTGCAGGAGATAGGGGCTGCTCTTTCAAAAATGCTCAAGCTGATCTTGAGCACTAGTAAAAACAACAGAAAGTCTTCAGGAAAGCTGTTGAACTTAATCAAGGCCTTGTGTAATGTTTTAATTCGCTCTTTATGTGAATATTCTTTAGGTTCCCTCTTTCCCACTAAAGCAGTCTTTGTGCAGACACTGCTCTCCCTGCTGCGTGCTGATCCAGTTATGCCTGGGCAATGGGATGCATGAGCACTCAAACCAAGCTGCTGCTGTGATTGCAAAGTAGTTTTTCCTTAGGATTTTGGTTTAAACACATTTAGATGAACAAGTCCCAGTTTACCTGTAGTGAGATGTATTTGCTTTATGAAAATACCATCATCTATCTGCTCTTTTTTCAATCAGTGTATTACAAATGCCAGTAACAAAAATAAGTAAGAAGCTTGCTTCCTTTTTGTTGTTGAGTTGTCACTGAAGTCTTAGTGAGTTTAAAATGTCATTTGTAATTCTTTGTCTTCCAAAGAGATTACTGTAAAATACAATATTAAGATTCCCTCTAAGCTTCTTGAAGATTAACCTTTTTTTTTCCCCCCCAGGATTTCAAGTATTAAAATGATCACTATTTGAAGAAGAACAAACTTATTTTGAACTTTGATCCAGGGCAAATAAGGCTACGTGCAAATCCCTTGAGCTTTTCTCCACATACAAATACCAAAAAAAGGGGGGGGCAGGGGGGGAAGACCCCTGACTATCCCCAATGTGTTGCAACATCAGGCAAGACATTACTCCCATTTTCAATAAACGAGGGCTGCACTACTGATATCACCTGCATTTTGCAGTACTTTCAATGAGAACTGCTTTGGCCCCATTTTCTGCCACCAGTTTGGTGCCTGTAAGTAGCATTAACAGTTTAATGCCAGACAGAGACTTGGACTGCACTAGACAATGAGCAGCTTAGTTTTCAGTATTTTGAGAGGATTGTGTTTAAAGAGACTATTGAGAGACTGATTAGCAGAAATCTACTTTTCCTAAGTTCAGAAACAAGCTAACCCAATAGCAGAGACCTCAAATTTCTTTGTATTATTAGAAGGTTGTGGTAAAGGCCATAAAGGTTAACTGGGTGATACAAGGCTGAGAGTCAGAAGGACACCAGTATTACAAGATATAGTTCAAGCCTAGGTAGTAAATCCGGAAGAAGGTCAAAAAGACACAGATGAAAAAATCTTTGAAGGGCTTGGGAGGTGACAGTGAAAGCAAACTGCAGCTCCTGATAGCAGAGCCAGTCAAGGAGCAGGGTAAGAGCAGGTCACCAAGAATCTAATAGCCTCAAAGCTGCTGCCAAAATTACTTGCAGATCTGCTTGGCTTAATTAAAATATGATAAGCACACCTGTAACTATATATCTATCCATATATTTTAGATCTGCAGTATATCTATATTATCTGTTTTTGCTTTACACAATTATGTTGGCCAAGGTGAAACAACTGCTGCCCCAAAACAGTATTTTCATCATAGGCAGTAGCTAAGTGCAAAAGTCTAAACGAGAAACCAAGTCTCACCAATACAGACACATTGCCTTTTACACTGGGAAGAAATAATACAGCAAAATGCTGTAATTCTAGCTAAATTATTGATACCCCCCCCCCCCCCCCCCCCCTCTTTTCAATACAGATGCTGCCCACATGACAAGCTGGCTACACTGGAGAGAGAAATTCTGTAATTTATACTGTTGGGAGTACCAAGACCATTGATAGACAAAACCTTTATTTTTGTCTCCTTCCCACCGATGGCAGGACTCCCTGGGTGCTGTATGACTTGCTGCCTGCTCTGTTTGCCAGCAGACTCTCCCCTCCAGGAGTGCTATGGATCACCTTGACTGTCATTTCTATTTAATGCTTTTGTCTTTCTCGCCTCCTCTCTTTCAGAGGTTGAAAAGAACATGCAAGGCAGCGTCTGCATCAAAGAAAATGGATTCAGGATATGGAAGAAAGATAAAAAAGGAAAGGATTCTCAACATAATAAATTGTAACATTTGTGATTCAGAGGAATATAATGGAGAATCAAATACACTTACAAGTGATTTGACTTATAGGTCATTGTTTTTTATTTCTTTCCTGATTGTATAAGTGAGACTGTGTAAGCCATGTTGCAGTTCAAATTGTTTCAGAATCTGAAGAAAAGGTATTCACATTTCTCAAATTAACAAGGAAATAGAGACATTAACATTAAAAAAAACCAAGTGATGTAGATAAATCTAATCTAGAAATTTCACAGGGTTTCCCCAACTTTCCAGGGCATCTTTTCAAACAGTGGGATGAAGAGAAAGGCAAATTTGAAAGTATTAAAAATCAGGCACTTGGAAATCATCCTAACTGTGCACATAATTATTAGGGCATTTTATAAGTGCGGGCCTTTTTATTTTTCCTCTATTAATATCAGCTGGGAAAATACACTCACACATGTTCCTGATACTACTAATGGCATGATAATTAACATTGTCCATGCTTCCTGCTTAATTTCTCTTAAAATCAGGACTGTAACACACAAAGTAAACCCAAGAGTAACCATACTAGTTTAAATTCTGACATTAGCATCACAAAGAGCATAACACTTACTCAGTGTTTCCCTAAATGAACATTTTCACGCTGGAACCGCACAAATTACTGGATTCCAATGTTACTTATTTTCCTCCAGCAAGTGCTCCTTTCTTTACGCTAGAAAATCAGTTCATCTATATAAAATAAGGTTGTGTACTCCATAAGAAAAACTAAAAATTGAATATAACATGCTTTCCCAGTGCTAATGAAGTGGCCTCCTGTGCCACAATTCATGGTACTTTTAACACCACATTTCAGTTGGCAGAGGGAAATTTTTTGTCTGCTTTGTGCTTTTTCTGCCTTAGCCTTATGATGATTATAACAGCTATTTAGTTTTCTTTATAAACACTGTTTATTTCATAAGCATCAGGTAAAAAATAGTTCTATAGCACAAAAAGAAAAGTATTTCTATAGCACATAAACAATACACAAAGGAAAAATTGTCTCAGATTTTCTCCTTTATTTAATATAATGCTAGTTCTTCGTGTCTCTGACAGCTCTGAAAACCTAATTCAACACACACACACACACAGAAGAGAAGAAAACGCAACCACCTCCTTATATTTGCCACTGTTTAATATTTATGCTGTTGCTCTGGTTGTACAGATTCAAATTTGTAAATAAACTGCATCAGATCTCTCACTTTTCACACCACATTTCTTCCCAAAGTAATTTGAACATACACTAACATAACACCCTGAAAATCATTACCTACGTGGGCGCTGCTGTGAGCCTCCAGTAGTGGTGCAACATACATACCTGAAGTACATGCTAGCACATAAGACAAACATGAAAGGCAGAGAGCTCACAGTGCTGAATTTCCTGGTTTTGACTTGTCATGAAACCTTTTCTTTTAAGCTTATTATAGACATCAGCTAATTCTCAGAAAAACCCAGTTCTTTCTCCAAATCTTACTTTTCTAGCATGAGTTTCTCTAACTATTAATTTTTCCTATACACAGCATAGCAGTAGCAGCCAAAATGAATATTGGATGAATACACAAAAGGAATGCTTAATTGAAGCAGCATGCTTTAAAGAGAAATAGAGCTTCTCTATTCTACAAAGCAATTACATTGCTTTGAGCTTCTAGATATGTTGTAATAAATGCTTCTGATATTATAAAATACTGAGTACAGTTTCCTCTAGCCCACAATCTGTTTACATATAGAGCTGGCTCATGAACATTTCTTAGTTTCATCAGGGGTGGTGTCAAACCATATTAAGGTGTTCCTTACACTCTTCTCCTGACATTGCTGCCTGAAAAGCCAGATAACTTCCCTCTGACAAAATGAGTCCCATACATAGCAAGTACTCCTGCAGGCTTTGCAAGTTGGATGAAAGGCTTTGCTAGCATCTCTCCCACGCATCTGGGGGGTTTTGTTTGGTTGGTTTTGTGGTTTTGTTTTGTTTTTTTCTAATTACTAGCAGTTGGAAGTTGCTCTGCATCTCCTGTGTGAGACAGCCATACTGAGTCAGACCAAAGACCTACCTACCCCAGTACCCACCTTCCACAGCAAAAAATAATCAAGGTTTGAGAAGGTCACATACTGGGCTGCAGGTTGGAACTAGATGATCCTTGAGGTCCTTTCCAACCCTAACAATTCTATGATTGTTAATTGTGTGTAATGAAATTCTATGATTATGAAATGTAACTCTATGATTAGGAGTAGGTAAGCTTATATGATGCCTTCCCTAGTACCTTTCCTGCTTCCCACCATTTCCAGCTGAGACACCACAGCAGCCAGTTACCTCCAACTATTATGCTAACTGTAATTAACATTTTACAATGAAACAATATGATCAACATTATCATTATCATAAATTATTCTTATCTGTGTCCCTGTAATTTTTACAGCTCTTTCCGTGTCAGAATCTGATTTTAAGAGATACATTATTGAGATAACTAATCCAAGATCCACTGCCTAAAACAGAGGAAGATTTGGTTTGTGTAGATTAGGATGAAGTTTTCTCCTTGACTTCGACCCAACATTCACTGCCTTCTTCCCACTGGCATTCGGCATTCAACTTACAAATCTCAACCCAGAAACACCACTAAAAGAACACTTAACCTGAAAATCTCATTGATATCATTATCCTCAGTTTCTATAAATGGAAATGCAGGTTTTTGTGCTAATTCAAATAACTGATGCTTGTCCCTTTACTGTTTATCAGAGTGAACCTTAATTAGATCAGTTGAAAGAACACTGCTAGCCCTTATAATGACACGTGGGCATCAACACATGCTGCAGCACCCATTTCTTCATACCATTAGAGAAGCTATTTTCTGTGCAGTCTTGTGCAATCTTATGGTAATCAGCCATATTGAAACACATTAAAGAAATTTTAAATCATGAATATTTTTGCAATTCAGTTTGTTAAACGTGATTTCCTTCAGTATGTGCAGACAGATATATTAAAAACATAAAACAACCAAAAAAATCCATTTCAATTAGCATCAAGACCAAGTGAGTGCTTTCATTTGTCTGCTCCTGTCTCATTTTCTGCCTTTTTATTTCTTCCCCTTGTTCATCGTAAGTCTCCTGCTGTGGTGCTGATGGCCAGAAGTGCTAGTTGTGAGGATGCCGCAACCACAGGGTACATCCGTCAACACAGGCCATCAGGTTTGTGCCAGCCCAGCGGTTTGTAATCCCAGTCTCTGCTTACATTAGCCAAGGGCAAACAAGTCAAAAATCTCCTTCACTAAGATACCAAGAAATTCACTGCTACAGCTTTTTGGAGACTGGCTACAGCTTTATGACCAGATGACTAGAAACAGACATCAGAAATTAGATGTACTATCTTTGCACACTGACTTTCTTAAAGGGTCAGACTCCCTGCAAGATATAATCATAGAATCACAGAATGCATTGTGTTGGAAGGGACCTTTAAAGGTTGCCTAGTCCAGCCCCCCTGCAATAAGCAAGGACACCCCCAACTAGATCAGGTTGCTCAGAGCCTGACCTTGAATGTCTCCAAGGATGGAGCCTTACCTCCACCACCTCCCTGTTCCAATGTTCCACCACCCTCACAGTAAAGACCTTCTTCCTAATATCCAATCTAAATCTACCCTGCTCTAGTTCAAAAACATTGCCCTTTGTCCTGTTACCATGTGACCTTGTAAAAAGTCCCTCCTCAGCTTTCTGGTAGGCCCCTTTTAGGTGCTGGAAGGCCACTATAAGGGTCTCCCCAGAGACTTCTCTTCTCCGTGTACATCAGACAATATAGTAGAAAGTTCATTATATGAAAACACTGTAATTTAGATGCATGAAGAAAGGGATTTAGGTAGTACTCTTAGCCCTACTGCTAGCCTGCAGGATGACCTCCCTACACTATTTCTGTTTCCTTACACAACAATATGAATTTTTAAAGCCCATTTAGATGTATCAATGAAAAACAGTGTGCAAGAAGTAAATAGCAGCAAGAATACGTGTTCTCTCTGGAAACACACAGCTCTTTCAATGACTTTACCTTGAGTTGTGCCCTAAATCTCAGTTAAGTTGAAAGGTGGCAAGAAGCCCAGACAATATTCTTACCCTTGACAGAAATCTTATTCATTGAGTGCAGCATGCATACTTCTTATCTGTGCCTGCCCTCTGCCTCCTTGGCCACAAGAGCAGTAATAGAGATATTCAGGGACCAAATAAGAAAGTTTCTCATCTCTCTGGATCCTTTATAGCTGCTTTCTGTGTCACTAACAGAATAAAATTAAACAGGAGACCTGAGCTTAATGAATGATAATGGTCTGGACTTGTCATTCTTTCGGGTTTCTTCTAATTCACCAAAGCAAAAAAAGTTTCATAAAATTACATAGTCTAAGTGCAGAACATTACATTAAGGGTCAATTTTATACATTTAACTTTTATTCACCTTTTAATATTTCATTATTTAAATTGCCTATGTGTTGGGCTGAAATAACAACACAGTCACAAATCTTTTGAAGTGCACCAAGACTTTATGTCTTGCTGAGATACATTCTCCCAAGCACATCCTCTGTTCATTTATTATTGATTATCATCTGCAGTTTGCCAAATTCCTTTGAAACCCATTTGCAATTTTTAAATGGAAACATTCTCCTAAAATTGTGGTCCTTTCATTTATACAGACGCAGTGCTTACAACAACGGTAAGGAAAGCCAACCACGCCATGTGGATGTACTCAAAATACAGGTGCTGGTGTTTAGCAGACACAGATAAATCTCTATTAGTTTTGAAGAAGTCTTGTCAGGACCATATGAAACCTGTCACTGCAATGTGTACAAAGTAAGTAATGTCTTCATATGAGCACTCTGTAATCAATCATTTTAGTTCCAGAAACAACTGAGATAAATAATTAATTCCAAACACTGACTGTTATTTCCATCTGGCAAATATGCTGCACAATTGTATTAAAATTAGTGGGTTTGTCTTTTTTTTTTTTAAGTTAGCAATAGATCCAACAAACTCTTCTGTGCGAATAGGTTTGGGTTTTTTTTTTCAATTGTTGCTTTAGAAAAAAGTAATAACTTCTATGAATTATTAATGTAGGCAGTCATTTCGGTATCTCAGATCATATCATAACTGGCTTTTAAACAGGACTCCCCATTAATCACAGCAGGGACTTCTGCTTAAAAATACATGAACTTGATCTGGTATTATCACATTGATCTAGTACAAGAACCCAAGATGTCATTTTAAAAGTGCCATAAATCAGTACTGTAAAAATTCAGACGTATACAAGTATTTTAGGGAGGGCACCACAAGCACACTCTCATATCTGAATTTCTTAAAATTCCCCTCATTCCTCAAAGAAACAGAGACAGAAATACAGCATCTGACCTCTGCCTAGGGCAGGGAGGTTGGAATCAGAGGTCCCTTCCAGCCCTGACAATTCTATGATTCTTCCTTTCAAGCATACAACCCACTTACCTTTCCATTGTTGGCACTGACTTTGATTTCTAAAGTTACTTCACAGAGGTCATTTTGTAAGAAGTAACAGCTGAGTCTTTCAGTAGATATTGCTAGGAGACAACACCTCTTTTATCTTGACAGATCTTCTAAATAGTGGGCAAATTTGGGGTTTGTTTAGTATCATCTTAGAACTCCTGTAGATTTTGAAGGATTTACTTGATAGTTACTTTAGGGCAAGCCTCCCAGTTAAGAGAAGCTGAGAGATGAAGAAGGCATCAGAGGACTTAGAATAGAGTCATAGACTCAATAAGGTTGGAAAAGACCTCAAAGATCATCAAGTCCAACCTGTCACCCAAGACCTCATGACTACCAGACCACTGCACCAAGTGCCACATCCAATCCCCTCTTGAACACCTCCAGGGATGTTGACTCTACCATCTCCCTGGCCAGCCCATTCCAATGGCTAACAGGCTTCAAACATTCAAAGCTATGAGGCTGAGGAAAATTTTGTCAGGGCAAACTGCATGTTCCCATCCAGAAAGGCAAACACAAGAAATTAATTTTTGTGTGCTTGTTTTTTATCTATTAATTTGCTGCTGCTTCTTTGGAAACTGTGCTAAAGTGTCAAAGTTGAGCAGTGAGGAATGTCATTGAATACTCCTCCAGAATAATTTTATGTCACTACTATTTGCCTGTCCTCAAAGAAGACAGATTTCACAGAATCACCAAAGTTGGAAGAGACCTCAAAGATCATCAAGTCCAACCTGTCACCACAGACCTCATGACTAAACCACGGCACCAAGTGCCACATCCAATCCCCTCTTGTACACCTCCAGGGATGGGGACTCCTTTCTACTCCCTGAACAGGTCAACATTCAGCCTTCAAAAAGGAAAAAAAAAAACTAAAAGTAAACCTCTGATATTATGAAATATTGTGATCAGCCTCCGGAAAGGAAAACATGGCAGAATATTAATCATAATCAGATATGATTATACTGAGGGGAGGAAAAGATACCAAAAGAAAAGACAGGAAAAAGAAAAAAGACAAATTCAATGAAAGAAATCCAAATAACATGTAGGTCTGACAGAATGACTGTGTAGATAAAAAGAAAACCCAAACCTTTACAGGAAAGAGAAATTGAGAGTTCAGAATAAAACATAGTTAAGACAGAGAAAGGTGTCCGTTTTAGCTTCTTTTAAAACAAGCAAAGGGAAGAAGGAAACAAACCTTTGGTTTCTGCTCTTTCAGAAATCCAGCCACAATTCTAAATGCCCAGCCAGTAAAGACAATAAACAGGGTAGTATTTCTTCTACCAAGCATACTTCTGTGAAAGGCACAAGAATGCTAAAGTAGAATTCGCATTACTTCAGGACATTTAAAGCCATCTATTATATTTTACAAACAATGATTTAAATCTTGACTATCACCAAATTCTCCCTGTCAGCAGAAATTCAAGGATCATTTTGTCAACCTCCAAGGTATAACTTGGCAATATTTAAATTTCCACAAAATCTGAACACAAAGCAATACAGACAGAATATCATATCTAATCTACATACAGAAGGGAAGAGAAGGCTCAGGGGCAATCTCATCTGTACAAATATCTGAAGGGAGGGTGCAAAGAGGATGGAACCAGCGGTGCCCAGTGCCAGGACCAGAGGCAATGGACACTAAACAAACACAGGAGGTTCCTGCTTAGCATCAGGAAACAGGGTTTTTTTTTGTGGCAGTGACTGAGCACTGGAACATGCTGCCCAGAGACAATACAGAGTCTCCATCCTTGGAGATACCCAAAAACTACATGCATAGAATCCTGGGCAACTGGTTCTAGGTGGCTCTGCTTGAGCAGGGAAGTTGAACAAGGTAACCTCCAGTGCTCCCTTCCAACCTCATCCATTCTGTGAGTCTGAGGCACACACATACCACTATCAACTACAAAAAACAAAAAGGAAGTATTTGGTTACATATTTCCCAGAAATCTCAGTTTCCCAAACCTCACTATGCCAAAGCTGAAAAAACTTCATAAAGCCCAAATGACTTTATGTATTTATCAGAAGATATATCCATGAAGCAAAGAGTAGGAAAATGATGTCTGCTAAGAGTTTGGATTCATGAATTACAGAATTCAGTATAAAGCCTGTACTTTTCTAGAAATGGCTATTTAATTCCACATCAGAGATTCTGCATCAGGAAACTGACAGGAAGAACAATTTATTATGAAAACTATGTATAGTATTGAAAAAAAAAATAGCTAACAGATAATTCCCATGAACTTCAAATGTGTGACATGTATCCACACTTCATTAAATGTTCCCTACACTGGAAATGAACTCCTAACTATTTTTATGACTATTAACTCCACATGAATAGCAAAAGAAATATGACAGATACAAAATGGCAGAAAAGATTCAAAATTATACATTGAGAAGACTTTATGATATACTTTTTATCAATTACCACAAGCATTAAATCTCCATGTTTAAGCTTTGCTGAACAATGTGCACCTACATACATATATTCATTGAACTACTTCTTCCTACCACTTCAAACTACTGGACAGAGATGATGCTCACTTACTGTATGGTGAGAAGGAACGGTCCATGTGCAAGCATGATTTAAAAGAGAAAATAAGTATTGGGAGGGTTCTATGTATCTGAACAGACCTGTGACCATTTACAATTGCACTATCAGAAAGGTTAGGACACTGAGTACTTAAGAAGCCACTGCAGCTAGAAATAGGAAAAATATATTTGGAAAAAAATGTCTGCAGAGCCCAGTTCATCAAAACTGTTCAAATGATCCTGTGATGTCAGGTGAATTAAATGTCTGCCTAGCCTATTTAACTAATCATTGATAAGAACTGAATTCTTGGGTGTAACTTTACAACAGAACTTCCAGAAGAAACACAAATCTGAGTGTGTGCTTTTGTAATATTCCATTAAAAGCTATTCCAGAAAGCAGCTGCATCTGAGTGAAGATCTAATGTACAGCCCCTGAAGGATCATCAAGCTAAATAACAAATCTTATCCTTTTAAAAGGCTGAGCTAACATCACACTACCTCAGCACAGCTCCTTTGACTACATCACTTAGAAAATTAGAAATGTCATTTGCTATTTGAATTCACCTTTGGGTAAGAAGGTTAACTCTTTGGCAAGGAAATTTTAACAAGTCAGATCTTTCAAAATCAATAATGAACTAGGTTGGAGATATCTTTCAGAAGGGATGACTTCAATTAAAACAGCCCTCACCAGAGATAATGAGTAGAGAAGGTTAGTGTTCAACAAAGAAACACTCGCCCTCTTGCCAAGTAGGCGATGCAAAGATCCTTATCAGCCTGAATTATGCTGAAAACTCTTCAAAAGGCTCTGAAAGACAGAAAGGTCATTTTGTTCCAAGGACACTCTTTACAGAGGGGTAAGAGTGACTGAAAAGTCTTTTTTTAATATATATATATATTTATTTTTTTTTTAATTCATCAACATGAAAATGTTTGCTAGAATCAGAAAGGAAGAAAGTCTGTTATGGGAATTTCAGTGTCTCAAAGGACATTTACTGTAGTTTTTGTGGTCACTGTTTATTTTTCTGGAGAATGTGTAAGACATAATTATTTGTCCAGGCTACATTAGCAGTCATAAAACCTCTCTCACTCTCTTCAGATGCACTAAGGAAGAGCAAATATTCGCCAAGAAAGGACACACATGCATTTGGTCTACATCTCCATCATAAGGTAACATTTGACCCAATTCCAGTTTCATTGGAGAATTGGAGAAGCTCTTGCTCCCTCTTAAAATACAAAATTCATGGTTGGATACCAACAAGTTCTCTCATATAAAAGCATAACAAACTAACTATAAATCAAGTGCAGAACCCTAAATTCATCTTACATATTTTGACCTCATTATTGAAGCAGCAATACTGTTGCCTTTCCCTCCTCCCTCCCCCCCCCTCCCCCACCTTATTCCCCTTATTTCCTCTTGTTTTTTGGTTTGTGGGTTTTTTTTTTTCCTCCTTTATCATAATATTATTTAAGATGCTTCCTTTATTTGGAATGAAAAACAATTACAGTCTTCTGGAGAACCCCACACTTTAACAAGGGCACAGTTATTTGTTCAACAGCAGGTTAATGTAAGCAAATGAAAGCTCAACCCAGTATGGCACCACTGAAAGAAACAGAAGTCAGCTGTGTAGCAAAGAGAATAAAATATACTACCACCCACATGCATCTCCTTACTATATGCAAATCACTGTGCTCTGTTTAATTACTAAACTCTGCATTTTCCTTCCAGTTCTGATTTTTAAAGCAAATAAAGCCACCCCAGAGAAGGAAGATTATAGTGGTAAGAAACCTTACTTCATGTAAGTTGATCAGAATTTCCCTAGAATAGCACAGGACCATGTAAATGTTATCAGGGGTGGGTATGATAGAATAAAGGAACTGAAATCAGAAGTGAGACTTCTTTTTTCAGCCATTCAAACAAATAACCAGGAAGACAGCATTCTGCCCCTGGAAGTCTTGTGTTTGGAACTAGAGGCTTTTCTGCAAGATGCACTCTTTCACTCATATTCATTTTGTTGGTCTAAGGACCAAACACATCTGTCCTTACTGGGTTAGATATTGTGCAGCTTCTGAGTAGTGGTGTCCAGGTGCTACCCCAAAGTTCACAAGCAAGCTCATGCTCAGTCGATGTACGTGTAGTACACATGTAACAAGATGATGACTGCAAGCATGTTAGTTGGATTAATTTTTTTGTCAGTTGTTTTTGATGCTGGATTTCCCAGGGAAGGTTTATGTCAAACAGAGAGAAAATGGAAAAATGCAGAGAAACGTCAAGTGTCACTGAAGTTGAGGTACAGTGACTAAAGAAGACAGGAAGAAAGGTTTGAAACAGTCAATCAGAAAAGGACAAAGACTCAAAATAGTGAATTTCACATACAAAATGCCCCTGCTTTAGCTCCTTCCGCAGCTGATAGTGCAAGTGGGAGTCTTCAGCTGTCTCAAAACCTTAAATTATCTTGCCTCAGTTGACTGAGAACCTGAAATCATTTCCCAATCAGACAGTAATTGCACAATCCACACCTTAGTGAAACGTTTTGTTGCAGGGCACCTAAAGACATTCACACAAGTACATCTTTTTTTACACTTGCCACCCTGTCTCCAGACACCCTGCTCTTGACCAGCATTAGGAGTGTAGACAGGATGCTGACACCCTGCCCCTGCCCAACATGGCCAGTGTAGGCAGGATGCTGCCAATGTTATTGACATAAGGTAGAATTTTCTCCAGTTACATTGCCATTGTTGGAGCCAAGATGGCAGCCCAACTCTTAGCCATATGCAAAAGGCATTTGCACAACTGATTGCTGCTGCCAGATGACTCAGATGCCAAGTGTCCCTGGCACTTAGCCAGGGCTATGGCATCACTTGTGACCCTGTGTGTGTGATTAAATGAGTCACCATAAGGGCATGATGCTGCTCGTCATTCCTACTGTGTCCAGCAGGTCTAGGGAAGTTCTACCCCTCTACTCTGCCCTGCTGAGACCACACCTGGAATACTGCATCCAGTTTTGAGCTCCCCAGTTCAAGAAAGAGAGCGAACTGCTAGAGAGAATCCAAGGGAGAGCCACAAGGATGATTAGGGGACTTGAGCACCTCCCCTATGAAGAGAGACTGAGAGCCCTGGGGCTATTTAGTCTTGAGAAGGGAAGACTGAGAGGGGATCTCATCAATGTATATAAATATCTGAGGGCTGTGTGTCAAGTGAAGTGGGCTAAGCTCTTTTTGGTTGTGCACAGTAATAAGACAAGGAACAACAAGTTCAAGCTTGAACATAGAAAATTTCACCTCAACATGAGGAGAAACTTCCTTACAGTGAGGGTGACAAAGCACGGCAATACGCTGCCCAGGGAGGTTGTGGAGTTTCCTTCTCTGGAGACTTTCAAAACCTACCTGAATGCATGCCTGTGCAGAATACCCTAAGTGATCCTGTTTTGGCAGGGTTGGACCCTATGAACTCTTGAGGTCCCTTCCAACCTCTAACATACTGCAATACTGCCTTGACAAAGCTTTGGTTTGTAAAATGTTGTCAGAAACCATTACTGCTCAGGCCACAGCACCTGACCACACATTAACATTAGACAACAGCTGAAACCCCTGAATTAAATCAGATATTAACTAAAAATAAAAGTGAAGATAATGGAAGGACTAGGAAGCATTTTGCCAGCATAATTTCATTTGGAGCACTCACATAGAATCACAGAATAGCTTGAGTTGGAAGGGACTTTAAATATCATCTAGCTCTAACACCTCTGTCATGGACAAGGACACCTCCCACTAGAGACCAGGTTGCTCAAAGGCTTATCCAGCCTGATCTTAAACACTTCCAAGGATGATGTGTCTACAACTTCTCTGGGCAACCCGTTCCAGTGCCTCACCAGCCTCGTAGTAAAGAGCTATTACCAAATCAATCTGTTACATGTTAACAGAGTAAAATATAACACAAAAAAATGATTGAAATATGTTATTGGGAATGTTTGGGGTTTTATGCCTTCCAAAGGAAACTAAAATACACTACATTCTGCTTACAAATCACAATTAAAGTGGCAGAAAGCACTATTTTATGAAATAGCCAAATATATTTATACTGATTAAGAAATTTGAATTAAATGCATTTAAAGCAACAGCTTCTATTGAAGGTATGTTCCCATTTTTAAACAAGCAGACAAAATGCACACACTACAGTGAGAGATTTGGAAAAAAAAACCCAGCTATTTTAGAGCTTTCCTTTTTCAATAATTCAAGCACTAATAGCTAAAATCCAACAATGGAAGCTCAGACAGTGATTCTACTACTCCCTTGGTGGCCTTTAAGACCTTGGTTTCAGTCACTAATCCAGATGCTAACAGACCTTCCTCTATTACTAGGAATGATACCAGAGGCTTTCATAATTTCTTTGTAAGAAACAGAACACTTATCTGAGCAAATTCCATGTTAATTGCATGTTTCACTTCAAACACTTTACAGTCAACGGGAATTTGACTAAATACAACATCAAGAAAAAGTCTGAATAGAAATGCAAGAGATTTTACAGAAAAGAACCTGACATTTTCTTTAGATAACAGAAATCACCTGAGGTTGTTTGAAATAAAATGGTGCCTCCTTCGGCTTTTCTTTGTTTCTCTGAAACAAGCTTTTAAAGCAATAAACCGGTAAAAGCCGTTTCTCTAGCAGACAATGGCCACATTTGTGTTGTGCTGCAACGACCATCAGACTCATGTCCCGGGTTTTGTTTGCAAGAAACACTTGGGCAGAATAAAAAGACTGACCTAGCATCACCTTGCATAACCCTGGAAATTTCAAGATGAAAAATAAGAGAATTGGGTTGCTTTTTTTTCCCCCCCTCTTATTCAGCTGTATGTTCTTCTACCAAATGGCAAAAAGCATATCCAGCTGTGTACTGCATGGTTTAAAAGAAATCTACCAAGCAACTCAGTCCTCACTGAGGCCTTATGTTAATATTTCAATATGAAGGACAAATATATAAAAATATATATTAAAAAAAAAAAAAAATATATATATATATATCCCATTTTGGAAGTTAAAGAGTTGATTTTTATCATACATATGACAGTAATAATGGAGAAAGGTTATTTCTGCCTTTTTGTGGTAACCACTTGTTCAATACATGCAGCCTACTTCGATCCAGTGATCCTTAATATCTTCTGCTGTTACTCTACCCATTGCTGAGGCTGTTAGCACATACAGACCACACAGGTTACTAACTGTAAACACAACAAACATCACAGGGAATTATTGTTAAGAAAAGTGGAAAATACAGCAATTGGGACTACAGTATGTGAAAACTAACTCTGAGATTGCAGCTTGAGACCAGCATAGATAGGGAGCAAAGCACTTGCCCCGAAATGACAACTTAGTCCTGCAAAACACAAGGTGTTTTTCCATTCTCCCACAAGTAGTGAGTAGAAGCAATGGAAAAAGGCAGAGTTTTACACTAACAAGGCCATATTCTGCAAGGAACTAAGTATTAATTACTTCTACTTCAACAGAGTCCCTGAAACTTATTTCAACACACAGAATCAGTCACAAAATCAAGGACTGTTTCATTCCACCTCAGTGCATTTTTGGTTCATGGGATATCCATAGGCCCTTCAAAACTGCTTGTCAGAGCTACTTTCAAAGGAGAGATAATACAGTAAAAGATTCCACCATACATACTGAGAAAAAGACTGAAAAAGATGTTTCTTTTTATATAATGGCGTGTTTAGATAGTTAACGAGTTCATTTACTCAAAAGAACTCCATTAGCACAAGACCACTGTTGCAAACCATTACTTGCAACCATCAAAGCTTCGTGGGAGCACTCATACATTGCCATCAGAAATTCTTACTCTCATTCCTCTCTGCTAGACTGATGCATAAAGAAATCAGGCTAAGGCCTCTCACCCCTGCCCCAGTAGGGCTTCCAGCACCAATAACAATTTTACAGTCGAGCTTGCTTTGCTCCGTATATTTTGATGGATGATTAATACTCACACAGGGAGTGTTTTCTTGACCTGAAATTACATGCTTGCAGCACACTAGGCACTAGTTAATTTCCCAGCAGTTTCTGGAAGAGGTGGACAAAATGGGTAGGTCAATCCTGGTTTTTTAGGTCAATCCCAAGCCAATAAGAGTACCTCTGTCTTAAATACCCCAACAACATTCACACTTTGTTCACAAGAGCATTTCTTGGGACTGTCCAAGATGAAAAATGATGATCAAGCCCTTGACTCCTCCACACACATTGTTATACCACCTAACCCTATCAAAATACCAGCTGCTTCAGTGCCCGCTTTACTTTTCCTACTGAGGCATACTATGACAGGCTAATAATCATAAAAGACTTGGCAAGAGAGCAACTGAAGGCTTTGCTGAGGATTCTGCAAAGAGAGAGGTGATACCTTTCAACAGACTTATCTTTAGAGACATATTTATGCTCAAGGCAGCAAACACAAGTCAACATGAGCTGCTCTCCAGTGACAGAAAGTCTCGTACGTGTACAAGCTTTGGATCCTTGAGTTACAAGAGGCTGTCAAGGGCACTGAGATGCATCTCAAAGATGCACACTCTTCTCCCAACCACTATCCAGAAAACAAGCTTCAAAACGTATCATCTCAGAGAGGTCATGCTCCTGTCATTAATACAGAATCATTAGTCATGGTTTGTTGTTTATTTTTTTATTATTCACCCTTTTACATCCCTAACAAGCCTCTTTTCAACAGTCATCCTTTTATTACAATTCTTGAACTGAAAAAGCTCCCTTCAGCCTCCAGTCCAAAGCGAAACAGGCAGTCTTCCCCTCCACATTTCAGATCCTTTTGGATATTATGTGATGCTTTCAATTGCAGATTAAAAGTCTGGCTCCAGCCCCTATCCACTAGAGAAGTTAGCGCTTAGGAAGCTTATCACTCAAACTTACCGTATCACATTAGTGCTGAAATTAGCACAAAATGCTCCAGAAGTGAAGTCTGAGCTTATATGATTCAGACAAGCTGAGCCCCTAAAGGAAGTAACAGAGGACTGGATGGTCACAACCCATGGCTAAGCAGCACCTTTGGATAGAGGCTTCCCTGCATGCTCTCCTGATGTCCTCTTTTAGAGGCATGAAGAGAATTGCATGCTCCCTTGTTATTTTAGAACTGCTCCAACAATCATGCCAAGGTCAGGAACATGACCTAGGGAAATCCTCCAGCACCACTGCAAGAGTGGAAGGAAGGTGGAAAACCAAAACCAAACCAAAACCAAACTCAAACAAGCAACTTGAGAACAAGAGATGATCTACGTACTTAAACTGTCACTGTTGGGATGCTACAGTTCCTAAGCTCCATTTCCTGTGAAAAACTGGATTACTAGCTGAGCTACTACCACATTCCCTTTAATTTCTACTTAGCCCTGAAGTGGTCAAGCTGTTGGACTAGATGATCACTGTAGGTCCCTTGCAACTCATCAATTCTATTCAATTGTGTAAGACCATAGGCTGTGTTGGGCCTCCTTATCTGTATAATTACCCACTTCTGCGAAATCCATTAGGATCTTCACCTCAACAACTTCATCATTCTATAAACATCTACCATTTCAAAGCAGCTAATATTGCCTAAAGCAGGGGACTTCAAAAGCATGGATATATTTGTAATGATCTCATAGTTGCATTGGGGTTTTTTGTGAGTAACCGCATAGATCTGAGGTGCTGGATAGCTATCCCAGGGGTCATACTCAGCATTTACAAACATGAATATGACTAAGATGATGGGCATCCATGATGCTGAGATTTAGGCTACCCTTGTCTTTCATGAACTTGTTAATAACCAGTGACTATTTGCCATCTTTTGTGATAAATGAAGGAGGGGTTTCAAACAAAAGTAGAACTGAATTACAATTAAAACCAAACCAACAAAAGGAGCTTGCTCACACAACATGTAAGAACAGCCCGAGAACATCTTGCTGGAGGTTATGATGTTCAAAAAGCAGTAGGACATGATTATGGAAGAAAAAAAATTAACAGTAGCTATTACACAGAAAGGGATTACCATTGGCTTCGAAAGACACAATTTGCTGGAGGCGGGGATAATATTTAGAGGTGGTATCACTGTGTGATTGTCCTCATTTCATACTCTTCCCCAGGCATCCAGAAACAGACATGACCACATGAAGGATACTGTGCTAGACTGCCCTTTGCTTTTTCTATGACTGCTCTCTTGTATAAAAAGCCATGCTGATAAAATTTTCCCATCTGTCCCCAAATTATCATGTATGCTTTCATAAAATCCAGGCAGCCCACAAGCGTAGCAAAAGCCACCACACTTCACATGGGTAACTGATAAAAAATTACTCTTACAGAACTGTGAGGTGGAAAACCATAAAAAGATGTGCTCATCAAGAAGGTGTTGCTTCTGAGGGAAAGGGGTTGCTTATGTAGAGAAAACTACCTATAATGTGTTATTGGTTCAAAGGGAAACTACTGTAGGTTTCCTTCTCCTCTAGTTCTGTATATTTCAGTAAATCACAAGCAAGGTAAATGCTTGTAGAAGAACAGCTTGCTTCATTATTATGTAGAACTAGATTTAAAGTCTTTCATGTAGAAACAGGTGACATTTCCAGGGTACTTTGAAAAACAACAACAAACCCCCCCCCACCAAACAAACAAACAAAAAACAAACGTGAAAACCCACAACCAACCAACCAAAAAAACCCCAAACATTTACATGTGTGCACCTATCAAAAAAAAAAACAATTAGAAGAAAAATCAAGAATTACATGATGGATTAGGGGAACCTAGATATGCTACCAAGGGGTTATATCATAAAAATTGGTTTAATTTCAGCATTAGATATACAAAATGGGTTCACAGCCTTTATTAATTACAAGGGAGGGGACAAAAGAACAAAAATGGTGAAGGAGGAAGGTAAAAATCCCTCAGATCTAAACAGTGGAGTAATTTTCTATTCCTTTACCATTCTAATCAATAAATATAAAACTAAAACACGCACAGCTTTACCTAGAATCAGTATCTTAAGACTCCATAACATGTCAGGCATGTTGCTTAATTGTGCCCTACGCAGAAAATATAAAGCAGCTCTCAAGAACCAAACCTTTAAGGAGTCTGAATATTTTTCAGTTTGAGGGAAATCACACTCTGATCCCATGACAGCAAGATCCCATTAGAGAATGTGCTAATTGGCTGCACCCTTTGGGAGCTCAGCACACTACACCTTTTATTTCAAGGCTGGGACTGCACCTTAGTGTGAGGTTATCATATTAGTCAGTTCCTGTTGTGAAATACCATGCATGAAACTAGAGTGCGAGTGCAAACTGACTGAGATTCACTTTGCAGCATCAGCACTAAGTTCCTGTCATATGCCATCGAGCGAATGTGATGCACTAATGCGTCTTTGCCCACCTTACCTGAAAAAATATCATCAAAACTTTCCTGTTTGGGTAGTACTGTCATTTTATGAATGCCTGTTGCTGCCTCTTTCATGTTCAATAGTTATTACATTTTAAGAGAAAACTTAGAATACACAGCAGAATATTCTTTATTGGCTCCAGGAAGGCAAAAAACGCCAACAACCGCTCATAATTTTTATATAGGTTTACTCCTGCAGCTACTTCCTAATCTACAATGGATTCTTTATGCTGTTTCCCAAAATGGTCCTTCTGAATTCCAGGGAATTCACTGCTTGCTATGAAAAGGAAAATCTCTATTTAATTTTTGCAAACAAACAAACAAAACCCTGTATTTACAATGCCACTTTAGATTACATATGTGCTCCTATTCCTACAAAATGCCTTAATGCCTTAACACCATTATATAGCTTTTATTTTGTCACTTTTCACAGCAACTATTTATTTTTTGCCCAAAGTTCATTTAAGAATCAAAATTGTATTACACCCACAGCTTGAAATTATTTTGTCTACTCTGATTTTGTATTATAAGCATTTCACCTAATAATATTTATTTATTTATTTATTTATTTTATCCTTCTACAAATTCAAAAAGTTATTTTAGGGATTAGAGTTATTTTGGAGATTATTTTAAAGGATTACATTGATGCACATTCCCCTTCTCAGAATAATGATTATTCACCAGACTTCTTTGCAAGCCTCTAACAGCATTTGATCTTTTATGATCTCAGCATGAATAAAGATATCTGTAAATGCCAGCCAGCCATTTTTCTGTGCCACTTTCTATGTAAGGATGTTATTTCATTCACTGAATGTTTCTTTTTTTTTTCCCCCCTGAGTAAGTGAACTTGGAAACATCAAATTTATAAATAGAAGAAAATGGCTACTAAATTGATCTCTAAACAGAATGAATAAATAGGGGAAAAAAATGGCAGACTATTACATCTGAAGAATCATAAATGGTTTGGGTTGGAAGGGACCTCCAAAGGTCACCTAGTCCAACCCCACGGCAGTGAGCAGGACATCCCCCACTAAATCAGGTTGCTCATAGCCTTGTCAAGAGCCTGACACTGAGTAGCTCCAGGAATGGAGCCTCAGCTGCCTCTCTGGGCAACCTTTTCTAGTGTTCCATCACCCTCATGATAAAGAACTTGCTCTTAACATACAACCTAAATCTACTCTTTGCTAATTTCAAACCACTGCCCCTTGTCCAATCACTGCAGGCCTTTGTAAGCAGTCCCTCTCCAGCCTTCTTGTAGGCCTCCTTCAGGTATCGGAAGGCTGCTATTCTATCTCCCTGGAGCCCTCTCTTCAGGCTGAACAACCCCAGCTCCCTCAGCCTGTCCTCACAGGCCTGATGTTCCAGCCCCCTGATCATCTTCATTGTCCTCTTTTGGACCTGCTCCACCAGGTCCATGTCCCTTCCTGTGTTGAGGGCCCCAGAGCTGGACGCAGTACTTAAGTGAGATCTCAGCAGAGCAGAGTAAAATGGCAGAATTACTTCTCTCCATCACACTTCTTTCGATGCAGCCCAGGATGGCATTTCCCTTCTGGGCTGCAAGTGCACATTGTTGGCTCATGCCCAGCTTCTCATCCACCAGAACTCCCAATTTCTTTTCCACAGGGCTGCTTACTATCACTTTATCCCCCAGCCTGTATTGATAGTGAGGATTGTTCCAACCCAGAGGCAGGACCCTGCACTTGAAGAAGGTTTTTTTTTTAGAGTGAAAAAGCACATTCATCTTTAAGTTTGTATTTTTTTCAGTTGTTGCTTTGCAGTGTCTGTGAATTTTAATAGTTTTCCTTAATTAAGAAATTATTAATAGTTATATTTGATTTCTGAAAGGGAAAGAAGCTTCAAACAAGCCCCAGTGAAATTTATACCATCAAAAAAAATTTTAGCTGTATTAAAAAGAAGTATTTCATGGACTTGTTTTGACAGTAAATCAGGAACTAATTGGATGGTAATTGGCAACAGTCTGAGACTGTTGGGGCAACAGAAGAGATTTCTCAAGTTATTACTGTATAACTTAATTAGTAGTTTCTATGATCCATAAAGAAAGCTTTATGTTTAATCTGCATAAGAAGAACTTAGAGGATAATCTAAGTATATCTGTTGATTTGTTTCCAGCATTATTTAAGTCTAATTACACAAAAACTTTTTACAATGTGTAGTGCAGAAACTCTAAAAACATTGAGAAACAGGTCTGGCTTTTTTATCTGATATTTTATACCTGTTATAAAACCTTGAAGATAAAATGCAAATCTAAGATTTTTAGAGCTCCTCAACTGAAGTAAAATGTACCATGAGATTCATAAAGAAATATCATGATAGAAGATATTCATGATAACACTTCTTTGAATAGAAATGCTGTGGATCAAAAACAATCCTACAGAAGTTGACCTATTTCTTGACACTAACAAATATTTTGGGGACATCACTTGTCACTGATCACCATCAAGATATCAAGCCATTTACCCATAACCTCTGGATGTGAGCATCCAACCAATTCCTTATCCATTAAGAGTCCACCCATCAAATATGCATCTCGTGAATTTAGAGAGAAGGATGCTGTGTGGGACCATGCCAAAGACTTTACAGATGTCCAGATAGATGACATCCACTACCTTTTCCTTGTTCATTGATGCAGTCATTCCGTCATAGAAGGCTACTATGTTGGTCAGGCAGGACTTGCCCTTGGTGAAGGCATGCTGGATGTCTCAAATCACCTCCCTGTCATCCATCTGCCTTAGTATAGTTCCCAGAAGGATCTCATCAAATTTCCATGGCACAGAAGTGAGGATGACATCTCAGCAGTTTCCAGAGTCCTCCTTTCTACTATTTTAAAAAAATGGGTGCAATGTTTCCCTTTTCCCAGTCACCAGGGACTTCACCTGACTGCCAGCACTTCCCAAATATCACGGAAGAATGGCTTGGCAAGTATATCAGCCTGTTCCCTCAGGTCTCTGGCATGCATCTTGTCGGGTCGCACAGATGTGTTCAAGTTTCTCAGGTGGTCATCAACTTGATCTTCTCTTACAGTGGGAGGGACTTTTGTCCCCTGCTTCCTGTCTTGCAGTCGGTACACCTGGGAGGTGTCAGGAGAGAGGCTGCCAGTGAGGACTGCACAAAAATGTTGCAGCACCAATTAGCTCTTGTATTGGTGACCATCAGGTCCAGCATTGCATCACTTCTAGCAGAACTGTCTATTACTTGGCTTAAGATCCCCAAAGAATTCCAGGAGTCTCCTGGATTGCTTAGAGCTCACCACACTACTCTTCCAGTAGATGATAGAGTTTTGAAGCCCTCCAGCAGACAAAATCCTTTAGCATGAAGCTTCCTGCAGCTGAAGTAGAAAGACTTCATTGGCAGAGTCCTCTTAATTGAGTGGCTTGCAGTAGATACCAACCACAACATTCCCTTTGTTGCTTCAGTCTCTAATTCTTACCCTTAAGCCTTAACATGCTTGTGGCTATTGTTCAGGTGCTCACATTCTATCCATTGCTTTACGTAGAAGACAAAGCCTCTGCCCTTCCTCCCTTGCCTGACCCTTCTGAACAGCCTTGCGGTAGTTTTAGGCTCTACCTTTAAAATTTTCCACAGATCTTGAACAGAAAGTGGTAGAGTGTAAATAAATCACCATTGGGTGTAAAAAGGAAAATAATGGTAAGTTCTAAACAATCCCATTGGACACACTATCAATAAAGTAGGGTTGTATATACTATCTTTCTATTTTTCAACTTCCTAGCTCTGGGAGACACTAACTTGCTTCTGGCTGGCTTTGCTGACCTTAGTTGTGTTCTTTGTTTTGGCTAAGTACTAAAATCCAATTCTCTGTTCTTTCTCCTGTTCCTTTGTGTCCTGGGGTGTGAAGGGAAAGCTATTAGCTCCCCTGGGTTTTGGCCATGGGAGGTTCTTGTGCTGTTTCTAAATTGTAAATACCTGTAAATATTGTAATACTGTATATTCTGTACATATTCATTGCATTTCATTGTAGATTGTAGTCTTGCTTGTAAATACAGCTTCATTTGCTTCCAACTGGGCTGGTCTGGCAATTTAATGTTTGGAGGAATTTTCAACACACCACAAGCCTGAAACCATCAATAGCCACACTCTAGTCATGAGATTCATCCCACTAAATTTCAGTAATGGCAACCAGGTCATACCTGTCTAGCAACAAAATGGCTGTCAAAGCACTTCAGCTGGGATGCCAGCTGTATCATCTTCTTAAAGGGTAACAGACTTAAAATTTCTGTGTAAAATGTAATTCCTGTCACTACGATTCTATGCAATTCAATGAGTTTAAACACAGCTCAACAACGACATGATACTGGGAAAATGGGTATGGCAATGCTGATACAAATACTGGAATTAAGTAAGGGATGAGAAACCTTGTAGAGGAGACAGGGAGGGCAAGGTTTAGCATGCCAGGGAATGGATGAGCTTAAGTTGTTCTGAAAAATCAGGATGGAAATGAAAAAGCCAGTGAGAGGGACAGAGGCAAAGCAGAGTCAAAAGTGAGAGGCATCACTCCATACAGCTGTGACGGATGATGGCTGAAGTTGCTGAGCGGATGAGATTACAGAAAGGAGCAGAGAAGAGGAAACGTGCCAGAGAACTCCCTATGCCAGAGAACTCTCTGTGACAAATGCACTGAATCCCTATTTTCAATATTCTTCATAATTCCTCATGTAATCTGCCTTTCAGAAAGAGCTGCCTCATTTGATAAGCTGGGCAGTGATTTTCTGATGTTCAGAGCCTCTCTAGAGGGTCAATAGTTCTTCAAGGAGCAACATGGTAAACGAGCAGCCACAGCCTTTGCATAAGGGGAAAGAGAGAGGTACACAAGAGAGCACAGTAAGTGCTGCTACATATGAAAAGTGACTTCTATCTGGTTCCATGGCTTAGCCTATATGGAAGATGTAAGCAGAGTCAAATACAGTTGTTTGGAAAGAGTGCTGCTGATAGGCATATTGGGATTCTGGTCATGCCTGAGTGGGTATGGCAGCAATCAGCATGGCAGCAACAAAAGATCTAGCAGGCAAAACAATTTCTGTCTCAAAACACTGTTAGAAGCTGAGAGGCTCTCTTACCTGCTAATCCCCCCATGATTCATAAAACATAAAAAAAACCCACAGCATTTAAATGACAATTTGAGGCTTCTAGATAGGGGCAGATATGCTTGACTGCCACAATAATTATTTTTTTTCATTCTGTGACAAGGTAAGGGAGAAAAAAAAAGCTGAAAACAAGCTTATTTGTGCCATCATTTTAGCAATATGTTTTGCTTCTTCCTGTTTAGGAATCAAATCAGCTCTCTCTACAATGCACAGGTTGCAAACACATGGGTGCAATGGCCTCACAGCTCAGATGCTATAATAGATCAGAAAGCTGCACATGCAGCATGAAGTGAACAACAAGAAAACCAAGGCAAACCAAAATAAATAAATAAAACACAAAAACCCCCAAAGAAACCACAAAAAATGAAGATTGGCCCAAAGCACAGAACATGTCTCAACTGTGTAATTTGCAATTGTAATCCTGTCTTCTACAGGTCTGTGCACCCAAGACAGGGAAATAGTACAAGTAGATTTATTTTTCTTTTACAGAGCAGTTTGGACAGCACTGCAATATAGATACAATTTTCTGTCTTTCTACCTTTAGTCTTTTCTTTTTGGCAATGCCCTTCTAAAACAGGGATGCACAAATGCAGAAAATACAAATCTATGCTGGTTAAGGTAAGTGCCTCACATATTCTCTTACATAAATCTTTCATTTGTGTAAAAAAAACTTTGAAATTTATGGTTTAAAGAAATAATAAAATAATTAGGCCTTTTACCCTCACTGCTCCTAGTGGTATGAAAACTAGAAAGTCCTTTCCATATCTTCCTCTCCATGTCTGTTTGTGGCCATATTTTATATATACACATTGCCTTCTTGAATCTCTCTGTTCATGTACTATTAGCTCTCTTTTTTTTTGCATAAATTGTTCTAATTTTATTTCTTTTGAGATGTGTTGGAGCATAAAGTGAAACACATTCCCTTTCCATTTTCACATTCCGAGTAAATAAAGCAACCTCATTTAAGCTCTTCCTGCAAGGCAGGCTGAACAGCTCCTTGATGCTCATAGGTACATGTTTTATATGCACCAAACCTTAGAAATTGAATGGCTCCTCTTGGTTTCCTATATGTAGAAAGGGCCCGATGAATGTAGCAACACTGCCACACAAAATAGCAGCATTTTAGCAACCATTTTCATGTCACATTTTCAATGACTATATGGAACTTACAAGCCAGATTCCTATCATTATGTCTCTCCAGCTGTGTTCCTAAATTTGGCAGTAATGAAAGAGAATTCCACCAACGCACTCAGAAAGTATTCAATGTATATGAATTTTTTAGATGTCTTCCTTCCTTGAATGGACAAAGTATCAAGCATTATATTCTTTTGCAGTTGCCACAGTTAATTCTATTAACTTTTTTCTTCCTTTTTTTTGCCCCAAGCATCGTAAGATTGACAGTGAAATCAACCTTAGTATCAGATTTGATATCTGATCAGATTTTAAAATACTGTAGCTGTGCTATGTAAGTTTTTATTATTAAGACCTTTATGAGTTACTGATTTTGCACTGGCAAAACAAAAATTGAAATCACTAGTCATACAACAATTTTTAAGATCTTCCAGTGACCTACTTATTTAGTTCAAAACCAGAAACAGTATCAGTACATAATACCCAGGAGGCTAAATAAAGGAAGAGCCATCTGCAGAGATGCTCCTTTACACATCACATTCTCTTTTGGCATTTCTGTATTCACAAAACATTGTTGCTTGCATCAACTGTTGGCTTTTTGAGATCCCCACTTTAAATCCTTGACAACAACTCTCTGTAACTTGTGTGGCAATCAAAATGCAAATCTGCAGTGGTATACAAGCACTAGTAAAAAAGTGAGGAAAAAAAAGCACATTACATATATTAAAATGCTGCATTTGGGGGAAAGAAAGGCAAGCAAGAGAATTTGTCATACATTGTATAACAATGTTTGTGCAGCTTTGACATAAGCAGTAGTTTTGTGATTACTCAAGCTGTGCACGTGGCAACCTTCTGTTCAGAAAGCGTGTATGCATTTGCTCTAACAACAAAAAAAGTCATCTGAGCTCACCATCAGCACTCATGCTATTTTATATTAAACGATGTCTCAGAGCTCCAGCACTGCTACTGGATCTGCACAAAAGGCTGTGGTGAATGTCTGTAAACCAGACAGCTTCTATTACCAAAAAAGACACTCCAGAAGACGACTGTTGCATTTTGATTTGACAACCTGACTCTATCCCAAAGGCTTCCCTCACTGTAGTTGCAACACAGGTCCAATCACATCTGCACCAGGCTAAAAAGTAATCACCTTCTGTGAAGACCATTAGCAGATTAAGCCTGGGATAAAAAAAGAAAATAGGAAAAAAAAAAAAATAAGGTACATGCATTTATCAAAGGGCAGCAAACCAATGGCTTGTGCATAAGCCATCTTTTCAATTGTATTAGGTAAGCGATTAGTCTTCCTCTTATCACTATCATCTTCCTATTTGACTTCATTGTGGACATACTGTGACCCAAATACAGTAGATATATCAACAACCAGATCAAGGCTGATTCCAGCTGCAGGCTTTTTAAGTCTGCTGATGTATTAGAGAGGGCTGGCAGTACCTCTCCTAGCCTTCCTTACCTATTACTTTATTCAAATTAAGTTTCTGTACCAACTGGGAAAGAAAAATGGATCATATGAGGGAGCATGCACAGAAAGGATGCAAATACACATTTTTAGCATACTTTCAAAGGCTGCTGTATTTCAGGACTGGGTTAGGAACAAAGAACTGCTATCTGTTCCTAATAACTTGAGACCAAATCCTGCTGCTCTAGATTGAGTAAAACTTTCAGGGCAAACCAAAGGGAAGAATATCATGAGGTTGCCCTGAAGATTTCCAGATTGTCATCTTGTCTGACAGAAGCAACGAGGATTTTCTAAATGAAATAGCCAGCAGTTCAGTCCTAAAATTCCTGAACCTATGAACCCTTTGAAAACAGGAGGCCATCTACCACAGAGACTGCACCACTTGCAGTACACAGCCATTCCTAACTGTGTCCTTTGACTTATATGCTGCTATCAGAGCTGCTTCTTGTCATTGCTATGAAAATCAGGAAGATACAGTTCTTGATGGAACAATTTGAAATCATGCAGTAAGAGAAGATCCTTCTCTCTCTCTCTCCTGTATTTTTACAGTTGCATTATAATCTTTAGAGGCCTTCATTCACTTTCTAGTGTGCACTGTAAACTTTAATTTACTTTATTGGTTACAAGCCCCAAATTTTTCCCCAGCAAGGTCAGGGAAATCTTTTTTGGTTGGTTGGTTGGGTTTTTGTTGGGGTTTGTTTGTTTGTTTTGTTTTCTGTCTGACACAGAGCTACCTTTAAATTTGCCTTCTTGGGTTTTTTTGCACAGAGTATGCCTGCCTTGCAGGCAAGTAAAATATCTCTAGACTCTATCAATTGGACATTTCAGAGTCTAAATGACAGTGATCATAGTTCTAGATTCTGCTTTATTGGTTTGGGCATAATTTTGTACAGTGATAATGCTCTTAAATGCTTCCCATCCTAGGTGATCCTGCTTTGGCAGAGATGTTGGACTTGCTGATATCTGGAGAACCTCTAATGTTCTGTGATATCTGCAGCTTCCATTAAGGATCCAATTGTGCCCTTGTCTCAATACATACAAGTCATATACTTACAGGGTTGGTGAAATCTATTATATAAGCCATATATTTCCTTTGAAATGTGATTACATTTGTGTCACCTAAGTCAGACTGCATTTTGGATATTCATTTACCACACAGAAAAAATGGATGCTATGCCATCACAGAAGGAGAACCATATAGGGGATATTTTTGTCTTATGATTCAGATTTCCAGTTTAGGTAGCAGCTTAAGCACACACACATGCCCACATGCAGCTATAATTAATACTTAAGACAGGAGACAGAAATCCAAAGAAACATGTCAACCCTTAAACACTTGTCTTTGTCTCTGATCTATAATTTCTCTAAACCATTCTCTACACTAAGCCCTGGATCTTCAGACTCTCTCTTTGGTTGGAGACTGGAGCCACCCACATCAAGAGAGAAAGCACTGTCCCCTGGGTGTATGAAAAATCTGTCTGAGCTTTCTCAGAGCCTACAGAACTTCTTCCAGACCTGAGCCTTTGTTCCTCTCACAACTCCTCCTAGAAATTCGAGAACTTTAACACCTCTATCCCATTTGCCAGATTATTCACCTCATTTCACTATAGAGAAACCAGAATGAGGACGCTTTGGCACTCAGTTCTGTGTCAATGCAAAACAGCCAACTCCGAGCCTTTAGAAAAGCAATTTGGTTCCAGAAGATAAATAAGACTGGGAATTAAATTTTAAAATAAAACAACAAAACAACATCATCACCAAATTATTTGACAAAACAAACAAACAAAAACCCAATCAAACAAAAAAATCCCACACCACCAGTCTCCAGTTCAGATTGCATACTCAAGATCTTCTAGAAATCACCCCAGATTACACAGTGGGCTGACACAGCTGTGAAGTAGCCATTACATCATCTAAGTGCCACACAAATGTACAAGGTGTAGAGCAGGCCAGTGGGACTGCCAGTAACAAGCAGCTGGCTTGCAGCAAGGAAGGCTGGAGACCACCATTTTCATCTGAACTATGCGCTTCTGTAGAATGCAGTTCCAGACTCAACAGTAAAATAGGACATGTAATTTTACTACTAGCCAACACATAAGGCATTTCCATGCTCATGCACACATGCACTGTCAGGGACCTCAGATGCACGGGCTCTACAACTTCCCATTTCAATCACAGCCTTGGGTCAATGAATTATTTATTTCTTCAGTTCTATTTCAGCTTTCTAGGCAGACAATTGTCTTTGTACAGCACACAGCTCAGCTGCAGAACAAGCATCACATCAAATATGACTTTCAGAAAAGAATGACTCATTTATTAAGAGTCCCAAATGGCGTATGTAAATTTTTTTTTCCTTATTTTTTTTTTTCCCCCCAAGCACAGCTGGATCTCTTCTTCAAAATCTTGTACTCATACACCTCACAGCGTCTGGATAGCTTGCAGAACTAAGCACATCCTTCAGCTATGAAATAATTATTTTTGGTTCATTTAAAATATATACACCAGTACCAGAGGCCCAAACACCCGAAGGATCCTGCTGCAGCTTTCAGCACATCAGCACTTTTACTTCTCACTACTCACTGTCTTTGATCTCCCGTTGAAAACATTGGGATTGTGCTGAGGCCATTTCTCCAAATTGAAATAGGCATTTGGAAAACAAAAACCTTACACAACATTAATTCAACACTAGTGCTTCTCTTTGAATATTTTCTCCCCCTGTTTTAAAATACATTACTTTCTAAATGTCCACAAGGCTGTAAACCTTACTCCCAAGTTTCACATCACTTACAGGCATTTCATGTGCAGCTATCGCAAAGACTGCGCTAAAAGGATACTACTTAATATTAGCCTTTGCCAGTCAAAAAGTCTGTTAACAAGAGATCACAAAATCATTAGCATGATCACCTTAAAGGCTTTCAGGTCTCAAAATTATCCAGTAACTCTTCCTATTCTTGGGGTACCACCATCCTTCAGCTCTCTGCTGCACAGAAATTCTCATTTACTTTATGTAGAGCCAAAAACTAAGTTTCAGTCTTGCTCAGAGGTCTTATTCCTAATATTAATAAGATAATTAGACTGAAAGTTCATGGTAATCATGTGGATGCACAAATAAACCAATACATCGGTGCTCGGCATCAAGTTATGCCACAGAAGGTTTAGGTTAAGCATCAGGAAAACATTCTATTCTGAAGGGGTTATTAAAGACTGTAACAAGCTGCCAAGGCAAGTAGTTGAATTGCCATCCCTGAATGTATTTGAAAGGTATCTGGATATGATGCTTAAAGATATAGTTTAGTAGTGGCTCTTGTAAAGTAGATAATGGTTTGACGTGATGATCTTGAACCATAGTGATCATTCCAACCGTAGTGATCCTGTGTGGGTCAGTGTTACTCTGCTACTTGAATACTGTTTCATTGTTCTTATTCTGAAAAGAGAACCACAGGTTTGACATTGCAAGTTACCAGATAGTAAGTAGGACATACAATTTGGGACCTCATTCTACTTGTGTGCATGTCATTCTTAAGGAAAAGGTTAAACAGTCTCATTGCTACTCTGCAAGTTGATAAAATATGGAGTTAAGATTTCTACTTAGTCTAAAATAAACCACCTGACAATAACCCAAGCTCTTGCCCCAACATGGTCACAATGCTTCCAAAGTTCTCACAGGATGTTAGTTGACTCTATATAGAGTCTTCTGACCTAAAGGATCACTTTTGGATTGGTGAGACAGAAACCATGAATTTATAACAACAAATAATAGGCAAAACCATTACAGTTTATTGCAGAAATATGTCCACTTACATGGGTTACAAGTAAAAATACCGAATCATAGAACGGTTTGGGTTGGAAGGGATGTCCAAAGGTTTGTCTAGTCCAAACCCCCTGCAGACATCCCCCACTAGATCAGGTTGCTCATAGCCTTGTCAAGAGCCTGACACTGAATAGCTCCAGGAATGGGGCCTCAGCTGCCTCTCTGGGCAACCTCTTCCAGTGTTCCATCACCCTCATGGTAAAGAACTTGTTCCTAACCTGCAACCTAGACCTACTCTTTGCTAATTTCAAACCATTGCCCCTCATCCTATCACTGCAGGCCTTTGTAAGCAGTCTCTCTCCAGCCTTCTTGTGGGACTCCTTCAGCTACTGGAAAGGCTGCTATTCTGTCTTCCTGAAGCCTTCTCTTCTCCAGGCTGAACAATCCTAGCTCCCTCAGCCTGTCCTTGTAGCAGAGGTGTTCCAGCCCCCTTATCACCTTTGTGGCCACTCTCTGGACCTGCTCCATCAGGTCCATGTCCTTCCTGGACACAGTACTCCATGTGAGGTCTTACTAGAGTAAAGTGGCAGAATCACCTCTCTCCATCTCCTATATATTTAGCAGTTCTAACCTGTCTGATCAGACAGCATTTCCATGAAGTTGCCATCTTCTTGATGACAAAGGACTTTCTTCATCTGGACATACACGCAGCTTGGACACAAGAAATGCATGTATGAAATGTCTGTATAACTACTTTTTAATTACTATTGTGCAATCATAGCTTCAGCTATGAAGTAGCTCACAACTGAATCATGATGCAACTTGGATTTGCTCCGAGTTAAATCTGTGCGACAGGGTTAAAATTATAAAAGCAAATGGTTAAATTACAAGAAACAGAAAGCAGTGGTTATTAATGGAAAAAATATATAAAGTATATACTTTAAGGATCACAACTCTTATATAATTGTTTCCCTCCTACACCCCACCTGCAGTAAACAATCCAAATCTCCGATATAGAGCTGCTCTTAAATATGTTCTTGCTCCTCGCACACTCCTACAAAAAATAGACGATCCAAGGTCAGTTATGGGTGCTATTCAGCACTGAGCCAAGGTCCAATTTGTACTACAATATATCATAATTTTTCAGTGTCAGAAAAGTCAGCAGTGTTATTTGATTAGCTGAATCCATTCCAATCTGAAAATGCCTCTGGCTTTAATATTCTGACATTCTGGTCTCACTGAACTCTAAACAATACAGGCACTGACCCCTGAAAGGAAAGGCAGTTTTAAGTTGCTTGTGTGATTTAAGGGAAAACAGAAATAGACAAGCAGCATACATAGACGATTAAAATTACCAGAATATCTTGGCACACATGTAAACAAGTATCAGAGCTTTCAGGCTGTACATATCAAAAATCCATGTCTCTAAGCAGGAAGGTATTTATGATATATTATGCTGCAACACATCATTTATTTCACAGCAAGAAATCTGTTTCAATGAACATATACAGCTCTATGGAAATTCAGAGTTAGAACCATTCCCAGAGCATGTCAGAAAGGAGGAATACAGGCTTCAGATCTCACTGTCAGGTAAAGCAGAGGACACAAAGGTAGCTCCCTTCAGAAGTGGATTATCCATGGCATACACTTGCCTCCCAAATCGATTTGCTTACCTTTCATGGCCTCTCCTCCTCTGTGAGAGAAGGCCAGCTTACCTAAAGTGACACTTGTATCTAACCATGTAACTCAATCTTTTCCTCTGGTAGGATCAAATTATTTTTTTTCCAATATCAGCAGATTTGGCATGTGCTAATCCACTCTTTGTCTGAAACTCAGGTGCCTGTTCAAAAGCACCTCCCATACAGCTGTAGCCCACCACTGGACTTCAGTATCCAACTACTTAGGTCTTCAGCTAGACTAATGAGGGGGAAAGGTTGCATTTTCTTCTTCTTTGAGAAAATATAGTGGCGAGGCACTCTGTCAGATGTGCTATTTCACAACACTTCCAAGTTGTACACAAGCAGACCTGGTAAGCATTTGTCAGCTCACAGCATTTCTCAAAAATCCAATTCATGGAGTCTTGAACAAGTTCTGGAGTCCTGCCAAACTCATAGGTATTGCAAAAAGAGACCAGGATTGGTATGTTCAGCAATTACTCTTCTTTCTTCTTTACTAGAGACTTTTGTAGAGAACTGGCACAGCTGCCAACTAAGCTCAGCTTGAAGTCAGTGACCTAAACCTTAATTATTGAAAAATGATGCAATAAAAATCCATGGGGATGGGGGGGTGGGGTGAGGGGGGAAGGCAGACTTTGTTACTGACAAGATGGGTCCAATTACTCACAAATACCTATGATAACCTTATGAAGTTCAACAAGGCCAAGCACAGGGTCCTGCACCCAGGTCAAGGCAATCCCAAGCACAAATACAGGCAGGGCAATGAATGGATCAAAAGCAGCCCTGAGGAGAAGGATTTGGGTGTATTAGTGGATGCAAAACTGAACATGAGCCAGCAACGTGCACTTGCAGTCCAAAAATCAATTGACTCCTGGACGGCATCAAGAGAAGTGTGACCAGCAGGTCAACAGAGGTGATTCTCTCATTCTGCTCCACTCTTATGAAACCTTAGTGAAGACCCACAAAGATGATCAAGGGGCTGGAGCACCTCACCCATGAGGACAGGATGAGAGAACTGGGGTTGTTCACCCCGGAGAAGGTTCTTACAGCATCCTTCCAGTACTTAAAGGAGGCCCACAAGAAAGATGGAGAGGGACTTTTTACAACAATGTGTGCCGATAAGACAAGGGATAATGGTTTTAAACTGAAAGAGGATAGATTCAGTTTAGATAAAAGCAAGAAATTCTCCACTATGAGAGTGGTGAGCCACTGCAACAGGTTGCCCAAAAAGGCTGTAGATGTTCCCTCCCTGGAAATTTTACAGGCCAGACTGGCTGAGGCTTTGAGCAACCTGGTCTAGTGCAAAGAGGATTGGAACCAGAGGATCTTTAAGGTTGATTTCAACTCAAATCATTCTATGATTTTTGCAGCCATAATTAGATCCTATCATGCCATGATTATGCGGCACTGCACTGCACACATACAAGCATGCACATAAGTAAGCACACAAGAAACTTCTGTGGAAAAAAAGACTAAACCAAAAAAAGGAACATGCTTGAGATTGTTCTTTCTTTTTACCTTGGAAGACTTCAAGGTTCTATCAATAACTACTAGGTAAAGAATCCATCAATTGCCTTATTTTCCATAAGCTGAAAACAGCAACAGGTAAACAGCCACATTTTTCCCCTGAAACATTGGTGGAATCACTAGTGGATTTTATAACAGTGGCCTAACATTTCAAGTCAACTTCACCCCTTTTCAAAACCAAAACACAAATTATCTACCAATTTAAGAAAGTGAATACTTAAGAGCATGTATGTGGTTGATGCACAGAATGCACTATCATGAATGGAATGGGAAAGATGATTCAAGACAACGTACACCATCCTCCTCCTGGAACCCAGCAATAACTGTAGCATATACAGTGAGGTTTAAGCCCATTGCTCTCCAAATGAAAACCTTAAATTTGAAATTGAGTGTCAAAGTGTGTATTCAGGTCTATTCTTTCTCTTTCTTACAAGATGGATTTATACTGCGTTGTGGTTTTTAATCAAAGCCACAGCAGTCTCTTTCACTTTTCCCCTATATATAAAAACAACCATCCTTTGTCTTTTATTCACATTATGTTGCAAAATACTGCTTTGTTTTCGTGTTGGGAGATTGGAAGGTGAAATGGAGGTCACTCAGTTCCCCGAGGTCAGCCAACACTAATAACACCAGCCTCTGGAGAACACCAGAAGGGTCCCATTTCTCTCAAGGTCAAGCGACTGCTGCAATCATTCAATGAGGGACTAATAAGACAATTCACAAGTCTTTTTTTCTTCAGGGGTAAAGGACATACAGCCATGCTGTTCCAGTGGTTTTAAATTCTTGTAAACAAACTTTTATTCACAGAAAGATCATTTTAAAAGGATGGAGAAATAAGTGTGGTAACTACAGTAACAACCAGTGGAAAAGGTTGTTTGGGTTTGTTTGTTTTGGTGTGGGTTTTGTGAGGGTTTTGGTTTGGTTGGGGGTTTGTTGTTGGTTGTGTTTTTTTGTTGGTTTGGTTTGGGTTTTTTTGCTTTTCTGTAAAGACCAGATAATAATTATTAAATACAGATAGAATATAATGAAGTCTGTGCACTTGGGCCTTAACATCAACATGTACTTGTAGAAAATAAATACTTTCATTCTTTTGTTAAAATTGTGGACACATTCCTGCCCTATCTATAATCCTGGTTACCTGTATCCATGCTGTTGCACATGCTTAAAGTCTGGACCTGCACAGCACCCAGCCTCCCCATCCACTCTTCCTCCTCAGAGCTTTTATCAAGTACAGCATCCTGATCTGAACTGCAAACTCTCTTACTCCTTCCAACCCACTTTTTCCTTGAGCCTGACCCAAATCTATTCCCATATTAGCCTTCCTATGTACACAATATCCAGATAGATCATAGAATGGTTTGGGTTGGAAGGGACCTCTGAAAGCCATCCAGTCCAAACCCACAGCAGTCAACAAGGGCATTCCTACTTAGATCAGGTTGCTCAGAGCCTTGTCAAGAGCCTGACCTTGAATATCTCCAGGAATGGGGCCTCAACTACCTCTCTGGGCAACCTGTTCCAGCAGTCCACCACCCTCATGGTGCAGAACTTGTTCCTAACATCCAATCTAAATCCACTCTTCTCCGATTTCAAGGCATTGCCCCTCACCCCATCACTGCAGGTCTTTGTAAGTAGTCTCTCTCCAGCCTTCTTGTAGGCCCCTTTCAGGTACTACAAGACTGCTATTATGTCTGCCCAGAGTCTTCTCTTCTCCAGGCTGAACAACCCCAGTTCCTTCAGCCTGTCCTCATAGGAGAGGTCTTCCAGCCCCCTGATAATTTTCATGGCCCTCCTCTGGACTTGCACCATCAGGTCCATGTCCTTCCTGTTTTGAGGGCTACAGAGCTGGACACGGTACACCAGGTCCAGCTCCAGAATGAAGTGGAAGAAATCACCTCTCTTTATCTGCTGGCCATGCTTCTTTCGATGAAGCTGAGGATGCCATTTGCCTTCTGGGTGAAGTGCAGACTACTGGTTCCTGTTCAGCTTCTCCTCCACCAGAACCCCCAAGTCCTTTTCCACAGGGCTGCTTTCTGAGTGTGCACATGATTCTGGTGTAGACTGCTCATCATCTGTGCCTTCATTTGGCTACTGCTTCCCAACCAGATCCTGATACCTGTTTTTTAGTGTCTGCCTTACCTTCATTAGCTCCTTGGGAGCGTTTCTGTCTTTGTCATAGTGTGACTGCCCCATACCTGTTACGTAGGGACAACTGGGAATGAGTGGGAGGTACCTGTTTCTATTGACCCTCACTGTGAGCTCTAACTGATGGATTTAGAAGCAGCTATATGCAAAACCAAGGTGCTGGTATTATAGCATGACAACTTTCATATTTGCAGGAAAAAATGCTTAGTTTGCTTTCTCTCTCGCAAAGTATTTGGCTGCTTATTACATCAATTTACTTGAAGCCTATGGAGAGCCTCCTGGGCATTTCTCTAAGAAGACATAGACTTTACAGTTTTGTCTGGATGAAATGCAGTGCATGGTGGAATGAATTATTCCAGTCAAGATATGGTTACTTGTTCAGTGAGAATGCAACCCTGCAAAGGTGAGCTTGTCTTCATATTTTCCTGTCTGTTTTGGTTGGTTGGTTGGTTTGGGTTATTTTCTGTACTACAACAGCAATTCACTTTTTCTTTTTTTTTTTTTTTTTTTTTTGTTTTCCATCTTTTATTTTGTTAAGTGCAATGCACTAAAGAGAGCTCTTAGAGCAGCCTTCCAGTAACTGAAGGGGAACTACAGGAAAGCTGGGAAGGGAATTTTTTGCAAAGGGTTGTAGTGAGAGAATGAGAGAGTACAGCTTTAAGATTTAGGAGTGTAGATTTAGACTGGATATTAGGAAGAAATTCTTTACAGTAAGGGTGGTGAGACACTGGAACAAGTTGCCCAGGGAGGTGTTCAAGGCCAGGATGGATGAGGCCTTGAGCAACCTGGTCTGCTGGAAGGTGTCCCTGCTTATGGCAGGAGAGTTGGAACTGGATGACCTTTAAGGTGCCTTCCAACCTAAACCATTCTATGAATCTATGAAAAAGCAACAAAGAAAGTAAATGTTATTATTAATGTTAAAATATGTCCAAGACATGAAGGTAAAGCATCACAGCTCTTGTGTTTCAAGTAGCTCATTTCCAATTGTCTGTAAGGCCAGGCATGTGAACAGTTGTTCAGGGGTTTTTGAATACAAAATTGTTAACAGAATGGAGAAAACTGAAGGTGAAATCTATTTCTTTAAGGAAAGTCTAAAATGGTCAAAAAGTGATAAATGTAGATAGGGTTAACTGTATATAAAAATAAAGAGAAGGGAGATTAAAATTTTCCATTCTATATTAATGACTTTTCAAATTGTTACTATTATCAGTCTCCTACATCACGTCCACATAACCAGGAAGCACAAATCCTCTCTGAGAAGTTAGATGTCACAAGAGGACAACACATTATCTACAGCTGGAGTTCCTATTTATTTAAAGCTCTTTTTTAAAAACGTTAGGAGGGGGAACAAGGGAAGCAGATACACACCCCAAAACAAGGAAGGATTTCTATTAGTTATACCAAAACACATTCTTTAGAATCACAGAATATTACAAGTTCGAAGTGCTCTCCAGAGATCATCCAGTCCAAACCCCCTGCTAAAGCAGGATCACCTAGGGCAGGCTGCACAGGAGCACATCCAAGCAGGTTTTGAAAGTCTCCAGAGAGGGAGACTCCACCTCCTCTCTGGGCAGCCGGTTCCAGTGCTTCACCATGAAGAAGTTTCTCCTCATCTCTAGGTAGAACCTCCTGTGTTCTAGCCTGTACCCATTGATCCTTGTCCTATTACTGGGTACCACTGATCTGTTGGTGAGGGACTTGGAACACAAGCCCTATGAGGAGAGACTGAGGGAGCTGGGGTTGCTTAGCCTGGAGAAGAGGAGACTCAGGACAGACCTTATTACTCTCTACAACTACCTGAAGGGAGCTTGTAGACAGGCAGAGGTTGGTCTCTTCTCCCAGGCAATCAGCACCAGAACAAGAGGACACACTCTCAAGCTGTGACAGGTGAGGTTTAGGCTGGAGGGTAGGAAGAAATTCTACAGAGAGAGTGATTGCCCATTGGAATGGGCTGCCCAGGGAGGTGGTGGAGTCACCATCATTGGAGGTGTTCAGGAGGAGACTTGACAGGGTGCTTGGCTGCATGGTTTATCTGATTAGGTGGTGTTGGATAATAGGTTGGACACAATGATCTTGAAGGTCTCTTCCAACCTGGTTTATTCTATTCCATTCTATTCCAGGGTATTAAAATGTTCAAAAATGTGATTTCTATTTACAGAAGAAAAAAAAATAAAATTCTGACCATTGGGACACTAATAAGCCACAGGACTAAGAACTTGCTTTTTGTCTCACCATCCATAGTATTTTATCATATTTTAAAATGCTGAGACATCAAAGCAAAATGAAAGACCTCCAAAGCAAAACAGATGAACGATTACCACAAACAGAAGCAGTTAGTATGAGGAAAAACTTCACACTTAAACATTAGTTTCATAATTTGCAGTATTCCAAAGTCCATGCTGAACTATAAAGCTTAAGATACAGTTCCTGTAAATGCCTTATTAAAAATCATTCATCAACTTCACTGATCATTTCTTAATAAATTGTAGAGCGTAACATTCTTTTACACATTGCTGAAATCTCTTGCTAGGTAGGTGAACCAGGCAAAATGAGAATTTACATTACAAGTTCATGTACTACAGGGAATAATTTCCACCAGAGGGTTGAAAAAAAAACAACCCTTTTTATAAATGCTGGGTTTTGATTAACTATCCAGTCTTGAAAAACCCTTTCTGTTCCTCTGTATCTGGAACTACAATAATATTTACACTCCCAGTGAACATTTTGTGGTTGCTTCTCCCTCCAAACCATCTCTGCCTATCAAAGCCATATATAATTATGAATCAAACATCAAGCTGATACTGTAAACATGCTAATCCAAAATTAAAGGTTCATTACTCACATAATAGAAGATACATTGAAGCACTTCATAATGACACTGAATTTCCCTTTTGACTACTTATGATCTGCAATCTATTTTGGCCTGAGGTCAGCTGGCAAACAGATACTATAGATTGATTTCTGTGTATGTGTGTTAATGATTCCCCTTTCCATCCTTTTGCTCCAAATTGTCTCAAATTGGCATCGACTATGATGATATTCAAAAAATCGACCTCATAGAATTGTCTCAGTGCTGGTTATAAATAAAATTTAAGGTTCAAGAGAAAAGAATTCTTGATACCACAAGGGATTAATAAAATTGATAGTGATACTATTTAAATATACATAGCTGAACTAGGTGCATTGCCTTTCATTCATAGCATTCCCTTTTGTTAGCACTGATACTATTTTAGCAAAACCTTTTTTTTTTCCTATAGGCCCTGGATCCAACCAATCTTTCATAAACCAATCACAATTCACTTTGAATGACATCAGCCTAGAAAATCTGAGCCCTGAAAAGGCTGGCCTTTTTCCTTTGTTATGATGTAACCACATCAAGCAGTATCACATGGCCAGAACATTCATTCATGCAGCATGACAGATGCTTAAACAATCACTTAACTTTTCAAAGTGTTTTCCACTTGTGATGCTAACTCAAAGATCACAAATATAAAAAATGACACTTCTCTAGCAATTAGCATGACAGAAAGTCTATAAGGGAGTGCATAAGCAAACCTGGCTGGAATAAAGTGCACTCTTTCCAAGAGTCTTGAAGAGTTTCTTCTACAGAAGCACTGATTAATATCAAGAAAAACCATGTAGTCCATTCCCAGATACCATAATTTTACATGGACCAAATCGCAATCCCTGTATGAAGCCTTCCCTCTAGCAAAGTACTGCTGCACTTCACCTCAAGTAGAACAGGTACTTGGCAGGTGCTGGGCCCCTTTTCAGTATTGCTTTTGCAGCACCTGAAATGAAAAAGTGGAATATCCCAGTGTTTGGAGGAATAAGCTGCAAAGTAACATGTTCCTCCAAGATCACCAGGCAATTCCTTCATGTTAGAGCAGCCTTGTCTACTGGTTGGACAGTTATGAGATATAGTCAGGGATATTTGATAGGAAGTTACTCATCTAAACCTAAAAAAGGTAAATCTTACATGGTCAACTCCCACTTTTTTTTTTTCACCAGAAGCTGATTTTCTGTAATGTAACAGAAATAGAAAACAAATAGAAGAGAACACCATTGAATTTAAATTGTCATTTAAATCTTAGTTTCTCCTTCAGACTTAATCAGTTACCTATTCTCATTTTATACTGGAGGATACAATCTTCACTAACATATTTATAGAGAAAGGCTCACATAAATCATTCTGTTTGGATTCTAGTGCAACCTTTTTTTTGGAGTAGCAGCAGTATAAGTCAAGTGCAGCTACTGCTAAATCACTAAAAACTGCCTGAAAGCTTGGTTTTCACTCTTCCGTAGTTCAAATAAACACAATGATAAAATTAAATGGAACTTTAAAAATTGGCTTATTACTCTGACTTACACATGCATAGAAAACCTTTGAGTCCATTGATTATACCAATAAAGGATGCTGCTATCATTGGTCAGAATCTGAGGAACTCCATTCTTCTCCTTGCTCATCCATTTTCATGGACTTTACAAAAAAAAAAAAAGAAAAAGAAAAGAAGAAAAAAAAAACACACACACACAAAAAAAAAACCAAACCAACCACAATCCATAATTATGTAGCTGTCACTCAATTTAAATGAAATTACTATATTACTGTCCACAACAAAAAGCAATGCCCACCAAGGAAGCATTTCCTTTTGTAGAAAGACAATATGAGATTGGTATGGAATTCAAAAAGAAGATTGGAATGACAAGAGGAAGGATAAAGCATAAGAAATATTAATCTACCTTTCATAGGAGGTGCGCAAGTTAAATATTACCCTATATTCAAGTCAAAGTGTTGAGTGCTGGACACAGCTGCTAAATATCATGGCAGAAAATACTGCAAACATTCTGGAAAACATTCAGAAAGTACCAAAGCAAGATTTGCATAGAACCATAGAATAGCCAAAGTTAGAAGGGACCTTAGAGATCATCTACTCCAACCACCCCACCATGGGCAGGGATGCCTCTCAACCAGACTTAGCTGCTCAGTGCTTCATCCAGTGGGGCCTTGAACACCCACAGGGAGGAGGCATCCACAACCTCCTCGGGAAACCTGTTACAGAGTATCACCACCCTCATACTGCAGAACTTCTTCCTAAAATCCAGTCTGAACTTTCTCTCAGCTTCAGACTATTCCCTCTTACCCTGTTGCTAGACATCCTTGTTAAAAGTCCCCCTCTAGCCTTCCTGTAGGATCCCTTCAGGTATTGGAAGGCAGCTATAAGGTTCCCCTGAAGCCTTCTTTTCTCCAGACTGATGAACCCCAGCTCCCACAGCCTGTCCTCACAGCAGAGGTGTTCCAGCCCTTGGATCATCTTTATGAGCCTCCTCTAGACTTGCTGCAACAGCTGTGTCCCCCAAATCTCTAGGTTGTGCATATAACATCTCTAAAACACATTCATGTAACTGTATTGTTAGCAGTAAAGGGAGGTTCAAAGAAAACATAGGTGGGATGTGGGGTGGTTAGTGAATGATGATATGGTCACGGTTCAACTGTTTTGCCTCAATCTTCACAAATCATAGCAGCAAGGTTTGGCAAGAAATGTGATAGACAACAATGGAGAGCAACAAGCTAGAAACTACTTAAATAAACCAGGCATAGGAAAACCCATAGAGGATTTAGGTGCGGCTGGTGATAGCAGGATGCTGTGCCTTCAAGGCCACTGCCTACGATCTACAAAACTAGAGGAGAACAATGGGAAGATCATTCCTGCACATCAGGAGAAAGCAATGCGATGTATTTTTACTTCAAGAATCATAGAATCATTCAGTTTGGAAAGGACCTCTAAGATCATCAAGCCAACACTACCATTCCAACTAAACAATGTTTACACATTTACCTTTTTTTAACACCTCCAGGGATTGTGACTCCACCACTTCCCTGAGAAGGCTTTTGATGCTGACTCCCACAGCATTCTCATCAATAAGATGAGGCATGGACAGACTGCACACTGGTTTGAAAACTGGCTGGACTGAAAGACTGGTAAACAGTTGCCCAAGTTGTAGCAAATGTTCAGTAACCAAGCACAGTACCCCAGGGGTTGATGCTGGGGCTCAAACTGTTCATACTCACTGCATCTGCAGATGACAACAAACAAGGAACAGCGCTCAACACACTCAATCACTATTTCAACCCACAGATACTTTCAGAAGACTGAGGGCTATTCAGTGTGTTACCCACCCTTTCTAGCTCACTTGGGCATCCTGAGGTGATTAACAACATTCTGTGCCTGCAGGGTTTTCTTTACTAAAAACCATTTAAATACAAATTAGTGTTTTCATTTGTACAGTCTTCACTTTAGTATCCTATACTACAGAAATTACAAGATTAGATTCTCTACCTAAAACCTACAACCCCAAACCACTTTGTGATTTCTATTAACAGTTTTCAGCAATTAAAAACTGTTTCCCAGAGCTGCCCTAATTTGCATACACTTTCAGGTCAACTAAAAGTACATATGGTTTAGTGAGGAAAGTGGGTTATTAGAAAGACCGGTTCTTTTCTCATCTTAATTACAGTGATCTGTAACAAATTAATTCCAAGAGGCAGCTAAAATAAAATGTGTAAAAGAAATAACCTTCCCTTGTGGTTAGTAAGCTACATTTGAGTTTCACACAGGAAAGGAGGAAAATAAGAAGTCTGCAAACCTTGGTGGCATCCTTTTGCAATCACAGATGAAAAGTCATACAGCAAAGTCAAGCGATCAACTCAATTACTTAAGAAGAAAGTGTTCCCCAGTAAGCACAACCGTACCTTTTACGATTGCTATATAGTAGGCATGCACATCTTTGAAAGAAGTGTCAAGGAACATCTCAGAAAATGGAGAACTCTACAGTCACTCACTCAAGTCCTATGCAGACTACTTGTACACTGCCAGGATGGAATTGAGGTTCCCAAAAAAAAAGTAATGTCAAAGTAGCAACAGCAATCCCTTTTTTCAAGGACTAGCATGATCCGTGGAGTAAATTCCAGTCTGGAGTAGCAGGGAAACCAAGTGCACTCCCAAAGGGCATCACGCTGTTTAGTTTCACCCAAATTACACCTTTATTTGTGCATACTGCTTTAAAGTGTCAAGGCAAGCATGGTAAATGGAGAGCAATGCATAATTCAGTGTAAAAAAAACATATTGCAATCCCGTTCCACACTGAAACACTAATAATGCAGATGGACTTCAAACATCCTCTAATATCACGCCAGGCTTACAGGTATTGTTCTTAAGAAATAGAAGTCTCTCAAAGTAGCAACCTAAAATGTAAGTAACCCACTTTTTCTTTCTAACTACAGACAAAGGCCAGGCCATGAATTCCATAGAATCATCAAATGGCCTAGGTTGGAAGGGACCTTAAAGACCATCTTCTCCAACCACCCCCTATCATAGGCAGGGACACCTCTCAACTAGACCTTCATTATGTAAAAGTTCAACAGCAATTAATTCTCACACCAGAATCACTGTCTCAGCTTCCCATTTCCACTATATCTATCCACAGTTGTGTGTGAATAATAATTAATAATAATAATAAAACAACCAGGTTGGAAGAGACCTTCAAGATCATTGTGTCCAACCCATCAATGTATGACATGGCTACATCCATACCCCTCCCAAAACCAAACCAAACAACTTAAATCTGGCAACGGGAGGCTCCTTTCAACCCAGGCAAATTTCTTAGATGGGAAAAAAGAAAAAGAATAAAAACAAACAAACAAAAAAGGCATGATTCAGATTAAACAAAAAGGGGAGGGGATGGGGAACACAACAAAAAAACCTACAACACTTCTACTGTGTCATTTGCACTTGGAGTGACTGCAGAGAGCTGATTCAGGCTGTTGTTAATAAGGATCCCTGCTGCTGTTTCTGTCAGTGATTTATCACCTTCACATCTAAGTAGAAGGAGATTGGACTGCAAAAGGAAACAATTCATTCAAGGTGGAATTCCTCCTTCCACAGTCAACCACTGAAAAATAATTAACAATTTTTACTTACTGAGTGGCCATCTACAACAACAGCATGATCGCATTCATTCATGTTCATTCATGCTCACATTAAAACACACTACTGAAAACATATACTCCAGAGAATGCAACTTCCTGATAGGACAGAATTTTTCCTTGGTCAGCTGTCCAACCTGTTCTAGTAAGTATATTCCATGTTTTTTAATTTTATAATTTCTACAGGGTTATGCAATTTCATGCTTCATATTACTGTTAAAAGCAATCACATGGACTGTGACTTCAAACAGCAGTAAAGCTGTACTTCTGTACTGAAAATTGCTATGAAAGCTGACCAATATTTTTATAGTACTGATGTACACACTTAGTAATCAACTATGATGCTAACTGTTTTAGGAGTTATTTTGGAGGTTTAACATGCAGTGATGAACGGAGATGTAGTACATTGCCTACTTTTCTAATGAAGTGGAAATAATTAATTCCTCAAAGTATAGCATGTGGCATCGTTTCCCTCTTAAACCTTTTCATATATCTTTCAAGTTTTTCACTCAAAACTAATCAGATTTGTAAAACTTCTCCTGACAAGTTTTTTGTCTGCAAATAGTGGTAAACAAAGGAGAAGCCCTTCATAGCCATCCTAACTGTAATTTTCTACAATCCATACCCCTACCCATCCCACCCAAATATTATTTTTTTTGTTAGGATTTCTGGGCATTGCACAGAAGGTGGATTACAAAGTGAAAATGCTTATCTCCTAAAAGCAAGCAAGAAGAATGGTTTCTCTTTTCTGCACATGCCCTCCTCCTCCTTCTCTCCTTGCCAACAGCAATATCCAGAGCATGTGTTGGTCTCCCTCCCCAGTCCAGTTTTGTTTTTCACACTTTTGAGCTTTATTGGAGTCAGTTGTCTGCAGTAACAAAAGATCATCTTTTCCTGTTACATGGCATTGCGCACAAGACTTAGTTCAGACGAGAAGGCACACTAATAGCTTCCTAAAATTCTGTTATCTTAGCTTGTTTTCATCTTTTGCCACACAAGTAGGAATCAGGATGAAGCAGAAAAGACAAGTGTTTGGTTTTGTCTGTTATATCTTTTCTGGGTTTTGTTTGTTTTGAGAGGCAGTTACAGGAAGTATAAACTCAAAACATGCTTGAGTTGGGATGGGAGCAAGTAAGGTTTATGGTCAGGGCTGACACTAAAGCCAGCTCTTGACACTGTGACTTGAACTGGCTTTGGTTTCATCTTAAGCAATCAGGAATGCTATGCTTGGTATTGTTTTCTCACTGCCATTGTCTCTGGTCATTTTTACTCCATATTACATTTTTAAGAGAACACAGAATGCAAACAGAGACAAGATTTTAGCTCAGGCAGCCAAAACCACAACTTTTGTTAAACTGCTGAGAGTTTTTACCTAGAAGGACCAAAAAATGATCAGTACCAGAAATAGTCTAATTGCAACAAGTTTGTCAAGCCTACAAAGGAAGCTGATGGAATGTTTTCATTAAAGAGAATAAAATTAAGACATTACTTAATTTTGCTTGGCAAAGATTTTCTTAGAGGGGGGACTGAGTATTTCTTGGGTCTACTTTCAGTATCTCAAACCACCATAATTGTTTTGTTCTGAAATGCTTCAGAATTATTTCCTTGACTTTCTGGACAGTTACTTTATCAACTACCTTTAGAAACAGGTATGAAGTTGCTTGTGCATATAAAACTGATCTAGGACCTTTTTTTTTACTACAGTTATTGGGCAGAAGGAAAAGAGTAAGAATAGGAAGGGCTTTAGAAAAAATCTACTGTAAAGACCAACAAAAGAGAAGTGTATCTTTAGGTTTTGGTTGCTTTGCTTTGTTTTTAATAAATAAATATGGAAAAACAGACTTCACAGAGGAAACAGTTTGTTTCATAAAAGAAAGCAATAAAAGTGTCCACAGGGAACAACAAAAATAATTCATTTAATTAGCTTTCTGGAAATGCTTAGACATTAGGAACTGAAAACACTATAAAACAACCTCAAAAAAGCCATTTTAACAGCAAGATCTTTAACATACTGTCAGATTTCCCATGCATACCACAAAACCCTCTACTAACACAGGTTTAAGCCAGGGCTGAACTAAATGTCCTTTCTGGTTTCATTTTCTACAGTGCTATGACTTCTCTTCTTCAAATTGCATGTTCAGAAGATTGCAAATGTCAGAATCACCATCACAATATATTTTTAATGAGCTAGAAATTAAAATACTGAACTTCATAAAACAAAAAAGCCATACCAGCTGAGCTTCCACCGCAGTCTGATAAGACAGCCCATTACCAAGTGTTATAGAGAAAGGTTTGACAACAGCAAGCAATCCTATCTGTTCAAGACAATGCAAGAGTGATGGGTGACACAAGCCAACATTCAGACTAACAGGATAAATGATGTGTTGTCAGTGGTGTCCCCCAGGGATCAGTGCTGGGCCCTGTCCTCTTCAACATATTCATCGATGATCTGGATGAAGGGGTAGAGTCAGTCATCAGCAAGTTTGCAGATGACACCAAGTTAGGGGCAGATGTTAGTCAGTTAGAGGGTAGAAAGGCTCTGCAGAGGGACCTCGACTGACTGGACAGATGGACAGAGTCCAATGGGATGGCATTCAACAAGTCCAAGTGCCGAGTGCTGCACTTTGGCTACGGCAATCCCATGCAGAGCTATAGGCTGGGGTTGGAGTGGCTGGAGAGCTCCCAGGCAGAGAGGGACCTGGGTGTGCTGATCGACAGCCACCTGAATATGAGTCAGCAGTGTGCCCAGGTGGCCAGGAGGGCCAATGGCATCCTGGCCTGCATTAGGAATAGTGTGGCCAGCAGGAGCAGGGAGGTCATAGTGCCCCTGTACTCTGCTTTGGTTAGGCCGCACCTTGAGTACTGTGTCCAGTTCTGGGCCCCTCAGTTTAAGAAGGACATCGAAACACTTGAGCGTGTCCAGAGAAGGGCAACAAGGCTGGTGAGAGGCCTTGAGCACAAGCCCTATGAGGAGAGGCTGAGGGAGCTGGGATTGTTTAGCCTGGAGAAGAGGAGGCTCAGGGGTTACCTCATTGCCCTCTACAACTACCTGAAGGGTGGTTGTAGCCAGGAAGGGGTTGGCCTCTTCTCCCAGGCAACCAGCACCAGAACAAGGGGACACAGTCTCAAGCTGCGCCAGGGGAGGTTTAGACTCGAGGTGAGGAGGAAGTTCTTCACAAGATCTTAGGACTAGGTGATGAAGCCTCCCAAACAATACATTCCTACATTCCATACCAAATGTATATACAGCAACAGAGGAAACAAAGTCCGAACTAAAACCATTCTAATTTAGATGCTGCTAATGTTACCTTAAGTGCTGCTAATACCACTGCAAGACTACAGCAAATAAATGAGGAAGAAAAAAGTCCCTAAGAATGTTAGGATTATACATTGGAAGCAAAAAAACAAAACAAAACACAGACCCAAACCCATCTAATTTAAGAGATTTGGATAACTGGGTAAAAACCAATAATGCACAATCATTGTTTCTTTCTCTTCATTTTTAAAACCCATAAACATGGTCTTGGAGCAAAACTTGAGATTATAGCACTGTCATTGGAAAAAGCACCAAAGCAATTATTATTTTTTCATTAATTTTAATGTGACTTTTTAAGAGTTATAAAAAGATATTGCTTATGAATTGAAACTGGAAACCCCAACTCCATCAGAAACCACTGGCTAGTGCTGCAGAAAGGGCAAAGAGAAGTTCTATCTGAATTGTTTTCAAATCAAAGCAATGATGTTGTACTCATACAGAGGCATTAGTGTCTCAGCCTAGAGGAGCAAGCAAAAACATTTGGAAGTGGCATCATCTTTAATGTATCTGGTCTGCTGTAATAAACAGAAGACAGGCAAAGAGGTTCATAGGAAGTGTATTTCCATAAATACTTTCATATTATTATTTTAATCATTGGGAAAACATTGTCTTGTTTGTAAATAAATAGGTAGAAAACAGTACATTTAAGAAGAAATAAATTAATACATTTTCAACAGGGAACTATTTGCTTCAATTACCTACCTGCACCTAACAGGCTTTTGCTTTCCACAAAACTACTATCAACAATGTTTTCTAGGATGTAACTTGGCTCACAATTTCTTTCCCTACAGGAAAGGGAACCATATCTTTCTGTTTCATGTTACTACAGAAAACGCATAACTGTTCTCCTGTGAGTACATACAGAACATTCAGGAAGAAAACAGCCTTGAGATACAAGATGTATTTTGCATGACAGTGGTTCTGCTTTAGAGCTGAGCTAAGATATTCTTCAGACACATCTGAGGGGCCTGTTGGCAGAAGTAGCTCTTCCCACATGGAGCAATACTACAGCTGCCCTTTACAAAGCGAGAAACCTCTTGATCCACTCTCTAAGATATCAACTGCTCCTAGTCCCATTTGACATCTGTCCTTTTACTTGTAGGTGAATTGCATAAACAGCCATTTAAAAGACAAATTAGTAGGACTGCTTCTCAGTCTTGTAAAATTTCTTTGCAAAACACAAACATTCAAGACAATTGCACAGGCTTAGAACATAAAGATATATACTTATGTGACATAATAGATTCTTTTCACAGAATCACTGAATGTTAGGGAGTGGAAGGGACATTGAAAGATCATTCAGTCCAACCCCACTGATAGAGCAGGATCACCTATACCAGATCACACAGGAACACATCCAGGGGGGTTTTGAATATCTCCTGAGAAGAATCCACAACCACCCTGGGCAGCCTATTCCAGTGTTCTGTCGCCCTCACAGGGGAAAAAAAAATTTCCTCATGTTTATGGCACTTCCTGTACCTCAACTTCCACCCATTGCCCTTTGTCCTGTCATTGGGCACCACCGAGCAGAGCCTGGCTCCACCCTCTTGGCACTCACCCTTTATGTATTTATAAACATGAATAAGGTCAACCCTTAGACTCCTCTTCTCCAAGCTAAAGAGCTCCAGCTCCCTCAGTCTTTCCTTGTAAGGAAGACGTTCCACTCCCCTAATCATTTTCATGGCTCTGCGCTGGACTCTTTCAAGCAGTTCCCTGAGGTCATTCTTGAACTGGGAGGCCCAGAACTGGACACAGTATTTGAGATGCAGCCTCACCAAGGCAGAGTAGAGGAGGAGGAGAACTAAGCATGAACAAGAATCTATGAACAAATTCAGTTTAGTTAACCTGAGAGCTATTTCCAGCATTTTAATTCAACTGTTTCATGTGATAGGATCCTTAATAGCACAATACTCTAAAGGAAAGAAAGAAAAAAAATCCCAATTCATCTCCTGTGGCGACCGCTCATTATGCAAGCTTCTGCCTCGTGCTTGAACATAATTATTGACAGCAGGCAATATTCCACAGCACCAGCAAAGCTTGAAGAAAACTGCCATGTTCAACATACACTTTCATCACTGATAGTGGAGCAATTCTACACCACCAGTTTCATGGTGCCACTGCACCCTCCAGGCCCAGGCAATCACAGTATTTATGACTGGATTGGTCTCTGACCCAGATACAGCACTGATTATTGAAGCTTTCATTTGGCAGGAGTCATTCTGACCTACTGTGCTAATAATTTTGCTGATGGGGACTAATTAACAACTAGGCTGTCTACACACTCTCTTTAACCTAGCTGTTAACAAGTTTGTAATGAAACTTCCATACTATGCATGGGCTAAATAAATATATACACACATACTAAGATGTGCATATACACTGAAATTATGACTATAGTCACACATAATAAGGTAAAAGTAAAACATGCTAAAACACAGACTGAAGTGTCCTCAGTTTATGTAAGTCTGATCATTGACCATGGTAAGAATGAGAAATCGAGGTGGCTGTTTCTCTACCTCCGGGGTGTTTCATACAGGTCAATTCAGGACAATCCAAAGGAGACTTGAATCTCAGAAGTAAGTAAGTATAGAGCTTCTCTGCAACAGAGCATCAATGACACAAGGAACACACACTGAACTTTTTACAATTAAGTTAAATAAATAAATAAATGCTTATTAGATTACCTCAATGATTTGAAGTAATTCAACATCCCTGGTTACTATTCAAACACGTTAACTTCTAAGAGAAGCAGCCAGTTAACTTGGGTGCTTAGAGTGAAGAATTGTGAGTATTCCCAAGTTAAGACTGACTGGGTCCTATATACAACTCTGAGAGAATGCTTGCATCCATTTAAACTTTAGCATCACTGTGCTTATCCACCACAAATCATAATAGCCATGGCTAGGACCTAACCTAAATTTAAAAACAAGCAAACAAACGTAAAACAAACCCATGCAAACAAACAAAGGCAGAAAATAACCCACCACAAAATAATCTAAATAAAGAAAAAAAATATATATTTAAGAAAAGAAAAAACAAAGAAACAAGGAAAACCAACAACGGAGTACCAGACATGGCACAAACCCCCCAAGTTCTATACAAGAGTCCAAGCAAACAGTAAAATCTTGTGCACTCTGTATGCACCCATCACAAGTAACATACCAGTGCTATTGGGTCAACAGGAGAGAACAAAACCACTGCGTTCATCATCTGCTAAAGCTCTTCAAGATTCAGAATAATCAAAGAAAAAATAATCTTTATGGATTAAATCAATATGTGTTGAAGGAAAGCACACAGATCGATTGCTCTTCATTTCTCTTTGATCGTTTTGTGCTTCAGAAGTAGTTATCCCTGTTTTAATGTGATTAAGTTCTGCAAAAGCAGAAACTCTTAGGAAAACAGCCTGTATAAATTAATCTAAATATCACATTTTAACTGATCAATAGCTACAAATTTTCCCTAAAGATAAGCTTTTGTCTCTGGCTTTATGGAATATTAATTACATGTATACTAAGGGTCTCCCACAACTTTATTTTAAAACCACGTAATTACACATCTTTGAAAACTGAAGACAAGACTAAAATGTTTATTGTGTTCTGTCTGTCACTCACAAACTGACAGCCTAACTGATACTCTTCAAACAGTATTCCAGAATACTGCTTTTCCTCCACCAGATTCAGTGACACCAGAGTTAAACACTTGGTTACATCATGTACTTTCATCCCTGAAAAAGAGCACTAGATTTAAACAATCTTAAATCAGGCTCTTTGACCTTTGCTGATTACTAGTGCCCACTCAACCTTTTCAGAATGAATGGTGGATATCTTTGCCCAGCACAGTTTATTCAGCAATCACAGTATTTCCTGTAAGTTAGATAAATTGAGTGGTCACTTAACAGGGAGAAAGGCCAACATCAATTGCAGCAAAGGTCACTCACTTCAGTTATCATGTACTGTATTAAATTGTCATCAGATCTGAACAGGAATTTCATCAATAACCCATCCAACTAGAATGGCTATCAATGTTAGACACTGTCCACCTATCCTGTGGTGAGCACAGCGCAGCTAGGGAAAAAATGTGTCCCTGTAAGGCAGGAATAGCAAAGGCCCTGGCACAAGCACTTGGAAGGAACAAAGGTTCTCACCACCCAGTTTGGGGGGAAAGGAGGAGGAGGAGGAATAGAAAGACACTAATAAGCTGACACCATACAGCAAAGTCTTTTCCACAGTACTGACAACACCTTCCTACATGCTACAGTTTAAGAATATAAACTCTTTGAACCCTGGACTTCAATCCTTGCAGCACACAATTTTGGGTGCCCTTACAGTCATTCTGGGAATACTCTGCCTTCCAAAATGCTCCAGAGTCAGTTCTGTTGACTTTGCTTTCACAGTGGGCAAAATCCAATAGCAAAGAAATATTTACTGGAAACATTAAATAAATAAATATGAATACTATGCCACCTGTGGCACAGAAAAGAACTCTGATTATTTTGAACCACTATGCTCCTAAACATTAAAGAAAGACTTTAAGCTCTTATAACCAAGTGTTCATATTGTTCATGATTTTAATAAAATAAAAACAGATCAATAACTAAAAATCTCCACAATTATTAAGAGTTCAAGTATGAAGTGTTTATGCAGTGTAGCTATATTACAAGGCTTACATGATACATGTAAAGTGACTACACAGTTATTTGCAATTTAGAAAAAGAAATACTATTAATTACTTCTACATGTGCAGCTTTGAAATTAAAAAGAAAGAAAACAGAGTCCATGCATTATTTTAAAAGCCATACCGTGCTGTGCTTTTATTTTGCACATAGTTTCAAACTGCTAACCAAAATGACACTTACTTCTAAACATTGTCCATACTTAGATCCCTTTCATTTATGCAAATAAATCATAATCTAATTTTCAGACATTCCATGTTGAAAACAAATCTGAATGTGAATGCCCGAGCGCTTGCAGATGAAATCTGTACTGCCTACTCAGGAATCTGCAGAGTAACAGCTGGTGTTACATGCAATCGGGGAAGACAAGAAATACCATATGGCCTATTTTTCCGATGCAGTTCAAAACACTGAATATCCAAAACACCATACTTAAGGGAAAGAAAAAGGGAATTGAAACCAAACCATTACTAATAATTAGTCCACTCCATCACTAACAATTAGTCCACTTTGCTCTAAATTATTTAACTTGTAGCATGACCTCTCGTCAATGATATTATAGCTCTGTCATTTCATTGTCACATTTAAGGCGATTATTTACCATTAATAAAACATTGCCTAGGGAAGGCTACCTAAAATAAAAGAAAGAAAGGCTCATGTAAACTCTGTACTTTACATTTAAGATGATTTCTAGAGTGATTAATTAGTTGTTTGGTTTATTTTCCCTTCAGTTGCTCAAACATCAGGAGTGAGTAAAGAAGTTAGACTTCCAAGCAGGAGCATCCAGCCATCATCCTCCTCTGGGAAATAAACAGCAGCAGAAGCTTTCAGGAAAGATGGATTACTTCAGTTCTTACAAAACTAAGAACATGATTGACTCTTTGTCTCCCTTCCAATTCACACTCAGAATCTATGATGATGAAATTAAGGCTTATACCTGAAAGCATAGGAACTGGAAAAGGAAATCCTAAGCAAGATACAGATTTGATCAGCAAAATATTTTCGTTACCTAGAAACTTTATTTATAATGGAGTACAAAATGCAAACTTTTTAAAAGCTGGCAGGAAGGAAGGTTACTCTACACTTGAAAAGAAGAAGCTAGCTCTGGTTGACAGAGATATGTATTTATAGATGCCACAATTTAATCTGTACCTTCTGAGATGCAGTTCTAACAGCCTGTCACTGAATCCACTGAATTAACAGCAGAAGACTCTTACTCTGACACAAAGAGGACATTCTGTATGCAAACAACCTGCTGGTAAAGCAGTATTAATAGTACTGTGGGTTTCACTTATAACCAAACATTGTATTGACAGCTTTAACTCAAATACTTCTAGAAAAGAAAAAAGCCAAAAGTCAGCTCCAGTTAAGGACTTAGCACAGAAACGTTTTTTCAAAACATAATTTTGTGACCCTGTCAACTTCTTTCTATGATGCATTTTTAGATGATTTGTTTCACATGTTCATTAAAGGTTATCTACAAACAATAAAAATACTACACAATAGGTAAGCAAGTTGAAAACACCCATGAAAGATTCTCCAGATTAGAATACTTGAATTAAAGACAAGACTTCCACTTCCTTTTTTGTTCTCAGGTGCTCACCTTGTTTTACAAAAAGTTAACTAGAAATTACTTGTACTTCCCTTGAGAGTTGTACAGGGCTTTCCTAACAGGCACAATAAAATTCTCTGTTTGAATAAATGCAATTTAAAATGACATTAAAACTGAAGCACAAAAACCCAAAATGGCAGTGGTGGCAGCTGTATTTCACAGCAATGTTTACTGCTCCAAAGAGCATTCCACACAGCAACTTCACTACCTGGGGTGAATTTGTCTGTCCCACTCAGTCCATAGCTAAGACCCACTCTTAGTCCATTGCTAAGAATGAAAGAGATAAACCCCAAACCTTAAGTTTGAGTACACGGATTAAAGAGTGAGTCTAAGGCCATCTGCTAAATTGCAGTAATCTGTCAGGATGTCAAAGACCCTGACAGTGAGAAACAGAAAGCAAAGATCTTTCAGCAATGAAAACTACAGTATGTAATTCTTTAGCATCACTATAACGATACGGGAATTTCCAAGAGGCTACTTTATTTGATCACCACAAGCTATTTAAGAATATTCTAGTCTATTTTAAAACACAGAAGCACCAGGCTAAGTTGGTGAAATCTGCTCTAAAAAGAACTTCAGTAATAATGAAATAGATGTTTATATTCTTAACTGCAACAGCCTAACAATAATTATTGATTCCATAATGTCTTATCCAGCTTTCAGATTACAAAAAAAATCCCAAACACACTACTGAAATGTTTTCTCAGGGGCCATGACTAGATGGGTGGCATTGAAACTGCAGGGAGCCTTAGAACTGGAAGAATGGTCATATACTCATTTCACATTTTGCTCAACCCTCCATCCCTGGGGTTGCTTAGCCTGGAGAAGAGGAGACTCAGGGATGACCTTATCACTCTCTACAACTACCTGAAGGGAGGTTGTAGACAGGCGGATGATGGTCTCTTCTCCCAGGCAGCCAGTACCAGAACAAGAGGACACAGTCTCAGGCTGCACCAGGGGAGGTTCAGGTTGGATATTAGGAAGAAGTTCTATACAGAGAGAGTGATTGCCCATTGGAATGAGCTGCCCAGGGAGGTGGTGGAGTCGCTGTCACTGGAGGTGTTCAGGAGGAGACTTGATGGGGTGCTTGGTGCCATGGTTTAGTTGTTTAGGTGGGTTGGATTGGTTGATGGGTTGGACGTGATGATCTTGAAGGTCTCTTCCAACCTGGTTTGGTTTATTCTAAATAAAGTTTATTCTAGAAAGATTTTTTTAGCCTCTTGTACTGAAAAGCTATGTAAGAATACTAAATTGGAAAGTTAAAAGCATCTGAAAATTCTACAAAAACAAAGACTAACCAAAATTACTTAAACCAACCCAAAATCACTTGAATACCAATTCATCAACAATCATTTGATTGATTCATCACTGAACATGTATGACCTTCAAAATTAAAACAGGCATTACTTTTACGCTGCTAGGAACAATTTCTGCATCATTACCAGCATTTAAGATTGATGCACTATTTTCAGGGCAGATAAAAGCAGAAGCCTGGAATACTACTGAATTGCTTCTCCCTCTCAAGAGGTTACCACAAAGTAAAGTTTGGTTTGGTTTTAAAATACATATATATTCTCAGTCAATTTTTTTCTTGGGAATAGCTATTTTTAAACACACTGGGAGTGGAATAAGAATGAAAAGCTTGTTTACAACACACAATCATTGCCAAAAGCTAGGCCAAGGGTGCTCACCTACCAGATTAGAGAATGACAGAAAATATCCTTGAAAAGTTTACCTCTCAGAGATTTCTTTGCTATGACAAAGAGTAAATTCCTTTTGTCTGTACTGCACTGAAAATTAATATTTTTTTTTCACTTAACCAAAGGACCTTGGAGGTGGCACAAACTACGTAAGCGAGTAGCAGTTTTCATTACTTCAATTCTGTAGAAGACAACGGTCTTGGCAGAGGCAAAAATTACACAGAAATGGGTTGGGGACATAATGCAGAGCTCCTAAACAAGATATTGAACCATCAGCTCCAAATGAACAGTAACTACAAGAACTAAAAATTAATTACTCAATTAAAAATATTAACACTTTCACAACTGTCAGCCCAACATATTCTTCATTACAACTGAAAAATTAAAGGATGCCAAAACAACCTACATTAATCCAAACCTCATATATCTGTATATTTACCAAGCCTGCTTGTTAAAACTACACTGGCACTATTCTCAGAATCAATTCCAACCAGAACTCACGTTTCTGAAGGATTCCTACTAATTCTTCCAAAACAAGAGAAAGCAAAGTGCCCTCTCACTCAATTTCATCTTCTGTTTTCTAATTCCTTTTCATTCAAGGCATTAGGTGTTATTCCTTAAGCATAAAGACTGATCTACCTAATAGCTAAGAAGCTTCTGAAAAAGGAATTAAGATCAAGACACATCTTCTACGTTTTTGTTGGCTTTTTCTTCTGTTGCCTTTTTTTTCCCCTGCAGTGTTTTTTATTGGGAAGTAGGCTCTACTATGGCTAGTTAAGCAGCAGACAATCAGCACTGGACATTTTGTTTGAACTTACATTGTATCAATGAAGGCATCTAAGACTAATTCCTTTCAACTGAAAAGAAAATTAAAGTTTATGCTCTACAAGCCACTGGCACAGTTGGATGTAATTCCAATGACACAAGAAGGAATAAAAGTTTCAGGATACTTCCATGATGGGAAAAACCCCATCACTGTGACCTGTATTAAAGTTTAGTCGGACAGGCTTGAGAGGTGGGTCCAAGATAACCTCATAATATTCAACAAGGCCAAATGCAAGGTCCTACACCTGAGTTGGGGCAATCCCAGGCACAAATATAGGCTGGGCAAGGAGTTAATCAAGAACAGTCTCGAGGAGAAGGGCTTGGGGGTGTCAGTTGATGAAAAACTGAACATGAGCTGGCAATCACCACTTGCAGCCAGAAGGCAATCATGTGCCCAGCAGAATGAGGGAGGTGATTCTTCCCCTCTACTCTGCTGTTGTGAGACTCCACTTGGAGTACTACATCCAGTTTTGGTGCCCTTAGCACAAAAGGGACATTGAACTGCTGCAACAGGTGCAGAGGTAGGTGTAATGGGTTGGGGCAAACCCCCTCCCCACCACGCGCAGAAATAATGACTCAGACAAACAGATTGCAAAAGTGATGGAAGGTTTAAATAGAAAACAGTGAAACTTATAGTGATGCAAGGGATCATGGTAGGAAACAACCTCATTTCCTGTGTCCACCCACTGGGCTGGACTTCTGGACACAGGAAACACCCCTGTAGCAGAGGGCACCCAGCCCAAACTACGACAGTAGGCCATGAAGATGATCAGAGGAGTGGTGAACCTCCCCTACAGGGACAGGCTGAGAGAGTTGGGGCTGGTCAGCATGCAGAAAAGAAGGCTCCAGGGAGACCATATCGCATCCTTCCAGTACCTGAAGGGGGCTACAAGAAAACCAGGAAGAGACTTTTTACAAGGGCTTGCAGTGATAGGACAAGAGGTAATGGATTGAAGCTTGAGGAGGGAAGATTTAGACTGGATATTAGGAAGAAGTTCTTTACAGTAAGGGTAATGAGACTGGAGCAGGTTGCCCAGGGAGATCATGAATGCCCCCCTCCCTGGCTGTGTTCAAGACCGGGTGGGATGAAGCCTTGGGCAACCTGGTCTAGTGGAAGGGGCCCTGCCCATGCCAGGGTGCTTAAAAGTAGATCTTTAAGGTCTCTTCCAACCTAAACCATTTTATGAATCTATGAACCTATGATATATCAAAGGATATCTCAGTGCACAAAGCTTAATTTTTTTAAGATGAAAGTGATACTACAAAGCACATATTACAGAAGAAAGATTATATTTTAGCAAAAAATATAAATGAAAATGGTAAAAATACTTATGTAGGAACTTCTCTGTGATATTTCCCCCTTTTGATCCAAAACCCATGAAGCTGCATTTATATGTATTTTTATTGGAAGCTTTTAGTTTCTAGTTAAAATACACACACACAATATATACACACACACACATATATGTTAAAAATAATTAAAAGTATCTTCTTTCTAAATACATGCAAATTATGGTAAGGTAAAATACTGCTTATGATTCTTATGTTCCAGACCTGATGTAGAGCACTCGTTGAAGTGTTACATTGAGTCATGACATTGAAATCACTGGAGCTAACTGCATAAGTTTGGACCCAGAAGTTTTATTTTCTCAGCTGAAAAAACCCACAAAAATTCACTGTTATTATATACTGAGAGAATGTATTTGCACTAAACACACTGCCTAAGAGATTCAGGTATACTCCATGATAAGAAGGGAAAGCTCACAGGAATATTAGATTAAATGGGATTAGGAAAAAAAAAACCTAAAAATTCCTGTTAAGAGGCTCATATTATGCTTTTTAAGCTTATACTAAAAGCTTCTCACCTTTTCATGAAGTGTGGAAAAAGGTGTGATATCTTAATGTCATATGTCTGATGATATCATGAACACTACATGTGACAAGGTGGCTCATAGCCTGGGAATTAAAGCACAGCAAACCACTGACAGCTTTATGAATTTCCTGGTCTGGCATTTCAGGTCATCTCTGAGACCACAGGCTCTGAAGAAACAGCAGCAAATGTCTTCTGAAGTATCAAATGTCTCTATGGAGTGCAGCTGAATGTTAAAATCAAGCTTTGCATCACCGTTGTGGTGTGACAGTGTGACGGAATTCAGGGTTTGTAACATACAGATTTAGAATACCATCAGCAAAATAAACCACAATGGGTGGCTTTGTCTTCTAATTCCAATTTATCTTGGATAAAAATTGGTAGATGTTGACAGCATGAGATAAATAAAACTCTTTGGAAGTACATTAATACAATATCACACAAAGGTGAACCACTACTTCTTATCACAGATAGGGGTCAATGGCAGCAAGAGCACATCTTTCTTCTCCAGGAAACTGAGCTGTTATTGGACAGGTCATCAGGACAAACATCTCATCCTGCATGCATTAGCCCATTGAGACAGAAATAGGGTAGGATACGGAAAAGTTAACACAAGTCATATGAGAAACTGGGACAGAGACCTAAAAACTATCATTTCTACCAAAAAAAAAAATCCCAGGTGATAGGTTTGAAAATCCATTAAAACTTCTGTATTTAAAAAAAACACAAAACCAAACAACAAACCCACAACACACAAACATATGCTGCATTTTAAACAACCAGTCTGAGTATTCCATTTCTCATCTGTATTCCACCTGGAATTCAAAACACTTAATAAACCAGCATGCACCCTGAAAAACTGATACTATATCACTCTGTGACAATTTAGTTATCAGCCGAAAAGGCCCTGCTCTTGAACAATGTGGGTCTGTGGCTTTTCACCCTGTGGTTTCATTTCTTTGGTGGGTTTCTTTTTGTTGTTCTTAAAACGGGTTCCCCACCAATAAAATCCCAGCTTCCAGTTCACAGCATCACAGTATCCCTAAGGTTGGAAGAGACCTCAAAGATCATCGAGTCCAACCTGTCACCACAGACCCATGACTAGACCATGGCACCAAGTGCCACGTCCAACCTCCTCCTGAACACTTCCAGGGATGGGGACTCCACCATCTCTCTGGGCAGCCCATTCCAATGATGAATGACTCTCTCAGTGAAGAACTTCCTCCTCACCTCGAGTCTAAACTTCCCCTGGTGCAGCTTGAGACTGTGTCCCCTTGTTCTGGTGCTGGTTGCCTGGGAGAAGAGACCAACCCCTTCCTAGTTACAACCACTTTTCAGGTAGTTGTAGAGAGCAATGAGGTCACCCCTGAGCCTCCTCTTCTCCAAACTAAACAATCCCAGCTCCCTCAGCCTCTCCTCATAGGGCTTGTGCTCAAGGCCTCTCACCAGCCTTGTTGCCCTTCTCTGGACATGCTCAAGTATCTCGATGTCCTTCCTAAACTGAGGGGCCCAGAACTGGACACAGTACTCAAGGTGTGGCCTAACCAATGCAGAGTACAGGGACAGAATGACTTCCCTGCTCCTGGTGGCCACACTATTCTTGATGCAGGCCAGGATGCTGTTAGCCTTTTTGACCACCTGGGCACACTGCTGTCTCATGTTTAGGCGGCTGTCAATCAGCACCCCTAGGTCCCTCTCTGTTTGGGAGCTCACCAGCCACTCTGACCCCAGCCTGTAGCTCTGCATGGGGTTGCCGTGACCAAAGTGCAGCACCCAGCACTTGGACTTGTTGAATGCCATCCCATTGTCCTTCATAACTTATTTAGTAAGTAATGACCAGTCAACTCGTTATCTGTAAAGTAGATGTATTTGGGCAATGTAGGCGGTTCAGAGAGCGACAAGACTGGTGAAGGGACTGGAGGGAAAGTCTTACAAGGAAAGGCTGAGGGAGCTGGGGTTGGTTAGCCTGAAGAAGAGGAGACTCAGGGGGGATGTGATTCTATTCTATTCTATTCTCACACTCTACAACTACCTGAAGGGAAGTTGTAGTAAAGTGGGGGTAGGGCTCTTCTCCAGGCAATATGTGACTAGATGAGAGGGCATGGCCTGAAGCTGTGCCAGGGGAGGTTTAGGTTGGATGTTAGGAAGCATTTCCTCATGGAAAGGGTAATTAGACACTGGAATGGACTGCCCAGGGAGATGGTGGAGTCGCTGTCCCTGGAGATATTTAAGGAAAGTTCGGATGTGGCACTTAGTGACATGGTCTAATCCATGTGGTGTTAGGTCATAGGCTGGATTTGATGATCTCAGAGGTCTGTTTCAGCCTCAATAATTCTGTGATTCTGTTATTCTGAACTGGAAGTTAGAAGATAAAAAGCACATTAAACCCACTAGAATAAGCATTATGTAAATGGCAGATACTGTGCTGCTTGGCACAACACTAATAGGTTGATTTATCAAGAAAGATTAGAGTTCACTAAGCACAGTTCAGATAAGTGATAGCTGAGGGGCATGACAACTGACAAATACTCTCCTTGAGTAATCTAGTCATGAAGTGAAAAAGGGTAACAGAAAAAGGCAAAGCAGCTATAAAAATACTGTGACACAGACAACAGCGTAGGCTTTCAATTACAGTGATAGAAATCCTACCCCTTAAAATATTTACAATAAATGTAGAGTTTAGGAAAGACAGAGCAGATTGAGAAGAAAGGAGAAGGGATAATTATTTGGCCTCATTAGATTTTTCATCAGAAGCAGCAAACTATCATAGTTTGAGCATTTCCTTTTTCATTAGAGTGCTTTTTAATATTGACATCCAACCAATTATGTTCAAACTAATTCCCAGAATACTCTGAGAACGTAGCTACTTTCAGAAGTTTTTCCTCTAGATTAATGAACTGCATTATTTTTTCATTAGAAGCTGCAGCACGCTCTGAAACATACAAAACGGGGAACAAAAAAC